>NC_073302.1:257719889-258355723 GCF_027595985.1 Sorex araneus | reverse complement strand
TGGTTTATATGGCCATGAGCATGAAGGGGTGAAATGCAAACAGTCACATACTCACAGTGGTCAGAATAAACATGTGTTTTCTATAGATAGGGTTACACCTCTCCTGTGTGATTACAATGGTTAAACTGTCATCGCACAGGGGCCAGCTATGTCCCATCCTATGGTTGCATTGACAGGCGATAAGAATGCATTGCAACAACCTTCCTGAGTGAACTGGGAACATCCACCTGGGCCAAGCCCAGGGATTAGTGTGGCATTTCAGAGCAGACCTAAAGGGGCTTTCTCCCAACATGTAGAACCTGATTTTCTTGAATGCTGGTTAGACTAGGTTCTCTCAAATGGATTCCCTATGTGTATGGTCTTATCTTACTTAGAAGGAACTCTCTTAAATTTGGAGATATTATCATCTTGGGTTAAAGTATTGTTGTGAGAAGTTTCTTCATTTATTATTGGCAACGTCTCAGCATTCTTGGCCTCTACATGGTAGATGTCAGAAGGATCTCCTCCCCAAATTTGACCATCAAATCATAAGTTGTTAAATGTTTTCTTGAGGGTAAAAACACCATCACATGGAAACCACTGTTTCAAAATAAAGAATATTTCAGTGGAAGAGAATACACCCTCCGAGCTTTGTGTGTCAGGCCAACTCCAGGCTTGTTGCTCCAAGAACAACTGCCAGTGGTGTTCAAGGAATTATGGGAATTTAACCCAGAGCTTTTCACATTCAAGGTCAGAGCTCTGCTACTGAATCACATCCTCAGAACAAGACAATGTTCTGTCTGATTGGCTCAAATCACATCTCTTTTTTGTTTGAGACAAATCATTTATGTATTTATGTGGAGGTCTAGAAAGTGAGCCCAATAAAATTATTAATCATTAAATGTGTTTCAATCTTGCCATTGCCACAACATACAGGGGACTTGAGATTATGCTAAGTGGAATACATCAAAATGAAATGAGACATCTACCAAGTGACTTCATTCATTTACGGAAATAAACAACCAGTGCACAACAAAATAAAACCCAAGACAAAACCACAGGTAACAAAATGGCAAGAGGTAAAGGGTTAAAAACAAGAGGTAAAGGGTAAAGCAGATAAAGGAGGTTGATTAGATGGCTGTGAATGGAAAATGGAGTCAGTGATTGGCATGGTGTGAGACACTTGGTTGTTTCAGTGAGACGTTTTCTACCTGAAATCTATTCAATAAAGTGAATCAATATTGCCTTTAACTTTTAAAGGCAAACAGACAACAACAATTAGCTATTTAAATATATTTGTAACAAATCAAAATTAACAAAAAAAACCTATTTTTAAAAAGTGTAAGAACAGATAATTAAATAATATCAAAATGTGTGTGTTTATATTTCTTAATATCTAAAAGTATGTCTTCCTTATTTTAAATAAGGATAATATCTACCTGAAATAGTTATAAATGCTAAAGACAAAATATACTTTAACATAGAAATTATAGTGGAATGAAAATGGATGGAAATGGAAAAAGGATGAAGGAATGGGAATACTTGTCTTCTTTATTGTTTATCTCATAGCACTATTAACATAATCATATGGTACAGGATATTATAGATTGTTACATAATTAAGAACATGCATATACAGACTGAAAGCCTTATTTTATTTTTGTTTTTTGTTTTGGGTCCACACACAATAATGCTTAGAAGTTATTTCTGACTTGGCTTGTAGGGACCACTCCTGACTTTGTCTGGGGACTGTATTGGGTGCTGGGGATTGAATCCAGGTCAGCCAGGTGCAAGGAAAGCATCCCACCCAGTCTAATATTACTGTCCTCCTGACTGCCTTGTTTTACGTAGAAGTGGGTTATCATATAAGTCTTCAATCTGATTATCAGCTCCTTAAATAGGCTGAGAAGGACAGGAAGAGGAAGAGTTGGGCTTGTAATAAAATAGATGAAGTTGAAACTGGAGGGAGAAGAGGCAGGTCCAATGTGTGACTTACCAGAAATACACTCTAATTTGTCTGACCTTGTTGCCATTTTGTTTGAATGTGTTTCTATAAAGAGCAGTCTTTTCTCACTCTTCATTTTCAGTAATGTATTTTAGTAAGTGTATTATAGAAGGGTTCATACATATCATAAAAGGAAGCCAGATATCAGTTTATCTTTTATCAGTTTATTGAGACTCTCATGCCAACTGGTCTAATATCAGTTTATTTTCCTCCAGGTTTCCTTCTACATATTCATTCTCTTTGCCTGGCTCTGCTTCACAAGCACTAATCTCAGTTAAGTCATCTCTTATTAATTTTTCTGGTTTAGTATTGATCAACATATGATTGGACGTACAAAATTCAAATTGCTATGCTTCAAGGGATACCTAAATCTTTATTACGTCTTTTTAAATCAGCAATTAGTGTCCTAACATTAAAAAAAATTAAAACGATATTCGCCATTAAGTAAACACTAAGAAATTAATACTAAAAATATGTATCATATGTATGTATAATGTCTAACATACTCATAGTTATATAGCTTCAATTTTAAAGTAACAAAGTATTAGTTATTCAAATATATACTGGAATGTGTAAAAAACATTGTATGTTATACTTTTGGTTTCAAAAACTTTTTTTAAAAAGAATTTTTTTTTTCTTTTCAACACCCAGGGATGAACAGGGGTTACTCCTGGCTCTGCTCAGGGGACCATATGGGATGCTGGGAATCGAACCCGGGTTGGCCGCATGCAACACAAACGCTCTACCCACTGTACTATCGCTCCAGCCCCAAAAGAAACTTTTTAAAAAATTCAAAAAATTATTTTTATGTTGTAAGCCAGAGTGAATGAAAACTGTATAAATTTCCAAATTTAATTATTGCAATTTAATAAGTAAATAATATTTAAAAAATATTTTAACTCTAATCAGTATGGCAAATACTATTATTCCTTTGTAATATCTTTAAGGAATTTGAAAGTTTGCAAATATGTAAGTTTGAGATCTAAGCTTCAATTTATCCCTAAACTTTCTAAGAGACCCATATGAAAATTATATATCTTCAAGTAAACCTGGAAAAAATGAAAGTGTATGTTTTATTCACCCATTTACCTTGAATTTGATATAAATAAGCAATATTTCTCTTGATAGAATATTCAGTATAATTAAAAATATAATAAACACGTTATAAAGTTTATTGTAAGTCATAGGGTATAAAGGTCAGAGATCATAGTGGCCATTCATTTCCCAGTTTATTATTTGTATAAAGTCTTCTGGAGCATTCTTTTCACTGACAGATGGCCATTCATTCTTTGGTTAAAAAGGTCAAGTGATCACTTGTTCAGTAATTTAAAGGCTGACCACTTCTCATCTGAACAGCTGGAGTTTTTATTAAATTTAACTTCTATTAAATTGTATTTCTATACTCTCTCATTTCTGCACTATTTATTTTATACCACATAAGCAAAAACAACCAAAGTCACAGAACTTACAATCAATAAAAAAATCATTGAACAATAAGGAAGTAACAGAGATATATATTTATAAATCAGTATGTTTAGGATGGAAATTACAAAAATGTTATTTATATTGGTTCTAATTTATATCCCCCAGAGGTTTATAATCATTCCTAAAGAAGTGCTATTGTGAGCCGGGGCCGGTGCTCGGCTCTGGCTGGCCGGGTTTTCGGCCCAGGTGCCCATGCCTCTGCAGAGCCGGTGGATGTGGAACGAGCGGGAACCAGAGACAGCTTTAGGAATTGGGGTTCCAGCAAGTGCTTGCACCCATGTATGGAGACTGTGAACTAACTTTGGCTACATGCTGTTCCAGGAAGGGAAATGATTCATTTTCAAACTTAAATCTTCGCGGACTTAATTACTGTAATACAGAAATTGTAAACCGCGCGGCCGCGGTAGCAACATTTTATCTCTTCATTCTCATCAGTGGAAAACTTATTATCAAATATTTCCCTGTTAATAGAGCTGCATTCTTAGGGGATAATTTCCAACAAAAATAGTGAGTCTGTTTTGAAACTCTAACAACAATAGTGAGTTATGTGTTGAAATCTGGAATGTAATCAAGGTAAAGAGAAAAGGAAGTGAAATTATCACTCATGTACGGGGTGGGTTGGGGGGTGAGGGGTGGGATGTATACTGTTTTTTTTTTGTTGTTTTTTGTTTGTTTGCTTTGTTTTTGCTTTTGTTTTTGTTTTTATTGATGGTGGAATATGGGCACTGGTGAAGGGATGGGTGTTTGAGCATTGTGTAACTGAGATATAAGCCTGAGAACTTTGTAACTTTCCACTTGGTGATTCAATAAAATAAATTTAAAATAAAATAAAATAAAATTCTATGGGAAGTTCATCAAAGTTTAAATACAGAAATCATCTAGTATGTGGAGGTAAATTTAGTGGTTTATTTCTCTCACTATCTATCTTTATAAACTTAAGAGTGAAGACAGTAAATTGAAATATTGATGCTTTGTTTTGAAGGATTTGCTTATTTTCTAGAAGACTTTAATCCATGCTATTCCTTATAAAACCGATAAAAGATAGAATGTTGACATATCTAGTGTACCAAAATATAGTTATGTTTTTCCCAAATACCTTTGTCTATTGGATTTGTATTTTTCTAATTCACTTTAGGGATGTTTCTTTGCTAACTTCTTGGAATAAATGAAGTTTTTCTTAAAAAAAAAATAAGTGCTATTGTGACTCACAAATATATCTTGAAAGAGAGCCATAAGCTGCAGAGATGCCTCCAGACCCCATGGCAGGCTGAATGTCAGGGCATGTAGAGCTGGGCAGTTGGTGAGACTCACCTGGCCCTGCAACAGTCCCAGTAGACAGAAATCTCCATAACTCAATCCCTGCCATGCTCACAGCTGATCACAGGCTCAGAAAAGCCTCATGCAAGAGTGAATTTGATAAAAATCTCAGGTATATGGGTTTTGTGACTGAAATCTCAAGGTTCTCAAGGAGTCAGGAAGTGGCCACCACCTCCCATCTCCCTGTTCTTCTAAGAGCCTGCAATCATGCCTACAAACTGCCTCTGGTGACATATAAGCTCATTAGCAGCCATAATCTAGAGACTCACAAATAAATCTCAGAAGAGAGTCACAATCTACAGAGATGCCTCTGGACTCAAAGTCACCTTCAGTTGTATCACTTTATTTAAAATTTTAGAATTCCTAGAGCATGCAGCCACATTCGCAACTGCACAACATCTCATACTCTAGGTCTCTGATGTACCAAAAGCAGCACATCACATTTGATGGGTTGTATGGCTGAAGGCAAAGCTCTCCATAAAAATAAATAAATAAATAAATAAATAAATAAATAAATAAATAAAATTAGAACACAAAGCTCAACCTATAATATGTCAGTGATCTCTTATACAAGGTGTTTATGGCTCCAAGGTGAGATACAACAACCTTCATACACTTTCTCCTAAGGAAACCTTTTTTGGATAAACAATACAAATAAATTATCCAGGACCTGCTTTTGGGACATGCTTGTGTTGTGGTTGGAAAATTTGAAATGGTGGGAAGGTGTAATGGTGGTGAAAAGGTGTAATGGTGGTGGGACTGCTGTTGGAATGTTGAATGTAATAAATTATTGTCAACAACTTTATTTAAAAAAAAAGAAGTGCTGTTGTGTGACATAGGGGGAAATGTGTTGATGAAAATAACAGACTAGGTATGGAGGATAACCCAAGGAGTGAAGAAAAGATCTTTGCACTTAGGAAATAAGAGTAAGGATACTGAGATGCATATGCAGTGAACAGGAAGACAGAGTTGAATCAAGAAACCAGAAGTCGGAAAGGGTGACTGAAGTGAATTGTATAAAAACAGAAACTGGACTGGGACAATAGCACAGTGGGTAGGGTGTTTGCCTTGCATGTGGCCGACCTGGATTCTATTCCTCCATAATTCTAGGAGAGCCCAGCAAGCTACCGAGAGTATCTCGCCTGCATGATAGAGCCTGGCAAGCTACCTGTGGCGTATTCAATATGCCAAAAACAGTAATGACAAGTCCCACAATGGAGATGATACTGGTGCCCTCTTAAGCAAATTGATGAACAATGGGATGAAAGTGCTACAGTGCTACTTATAGAAAAGCTACTGTCTAATTAGGGCCTCAATGATCAGATTCTAATTGTGCTATTCTTTCCTCCTTAAAGAAACAACCATTACATTTATAACCCACTTGTTATTAAAACATATGCGAGAGTAGTTAGCATTTTACCTCTTATCTTTCAGCTGAACAAATATCTCAAACAAATGTCTCCAACTCTATTATTCTCCACAATGTTTAGAATAGTCACTATTCTAATTAGTTTCTTTTGTTGTTGAAAATGTACAACTTAGTTTGTAATAACTTTTTTTTGGCCATAATTGACAAGGCCCAGGGTTTACACCTGCCTCTGCACTCAGAATTACTCCTGGCTATCTTTGGGGACCATATTGGATGCTGGGGATAAACTCACCTAGGCTATGTACAAGGCAAAAATCCTACGCACTTTACTATCACTCTAGCACCATGGTTTGTAATAACTTTAAAAAAGAGTATCATTGGAATTAATTTTGGTGTTATATGTGGCAGCACGACCACTTTGCTGTATCCTGTCTTCATGGCAGAGCCTGGCAAGCTCCCTGTGGCATATTTTATATGCCAAAAACAGTAACAATGTGCGTCTCATTCCCCTGACCTTGAAAGAGCCTACAATGCGGAAGCATTGGGAAAGACGAGTAAAGAGAGGCTGCTAAAATCTCAGGGCTAGCGGGGCTGGAGTGATAGCACAGTGGGTAGGGCGTTTGCCTTGCATGCGGCCGACCCGGGTTCAAATCCCAGCATCCCATATGGTCCCCTGAGCACCGCCAGGGGTAATTCCTGTGTGAAAGAGCCAGGAGTAACCCCTGTGCATCGCCGGGTGTGACCCAAAAACCAAATAAATAAATAAATAAAGTCCACTCACTTTTTCTAGAAAAGAGTGTGTTGGACATTTAGGATTTCTTCACCCTTTCATGGTCAATTCAAATCATCAGAAAGGAAATTTAGGGCTTGGAAAGTGGGATTAAAATCAAAAAGGAAAAAAGAAAAAATAAATGTAATGAATACTAACTTGATGAAAACTCAACCAGAACCTGTAAACATAGATAAGTAGGTGAAGGCAACCAGGATTAACCTATTTCTGGCTGGTTATGCATTTGCATTAGCCCCCTTTGAAGTGGATGCCTTAGTTTCAAAGCTTAATTGGGACACTTGTATCATAAAGATCAAATCCCAGGGTTTACACAATAGATTACACAAATAAAAATATTATCTGAAGATATCATTATTAGGGCTGGAGTAATAGTACCGTGGGGAGAGCATTTGCCTTGCACGCGGCTGACCTGGGTTCGGTTCCCAGCATCACATATAGTCCCCTGAGCACCGCCAGGAGTAACTCCTGAGTGCAGGGCCAGGAGTAACCCCTGTGCATCGCTGGGTGTGGCTCAAAGAAAAAAAAAGAATATCATTATTAGCATTTAATTTTTTTTATTCTCCATTCTCTCTCCTTATATCCTACTGTCTTTTAGAAGAACCCACTTAACCCACTATTCTTTTGTCCCCAAAAAGCTCTCAAATAGTCTGACTCATTACAAATATGCATTACAATTGTGAAATAGTAATAAATCCTTTCTTGTTAAAGAGAAATTTAACTTCTTCTCTGTTTTGACATATATGCTAAATTTTGTCTTTTGAATTTAGTTAGGTTATCGTGCTATGAAAACTATTAAGAGTGATTTTGTTTAATCCTAAACAAAGTTTTATTTGCAGAAAAGTAAAATAAAATGAATCATAGGCATGAACTAAAATAACAAAATAATATTACTACTGACTTATAATGTAGATTTATATGCATAACTGGCTTTCTAAAACATGTAGAAGTTTTTTGCTCAGCCATCTCTTTTATTCTTTTTTTAATTTTATGCACTGTGACTTACAATACCGTTAATAATAGGGTTTTATACATACAATGTTCCAACACCACACCCTCTATTTCACTTTCACTTAACAAAGTCAATTTTTTTTCTAAATTTATAATTACTTTAAGTTTAATTTTAACATTTTTGACATTTTGAGGGCAACATTCTGCAGCATTGAGTCCTTAATCCTGCCTGATGAGCAAAGTTCTTGGGGAACAATATGCAATGCCAGGGATTGAAACGGGGTCAGAAAAAAATCAAGGTAGGTAACTTAACCTTCTACTATCGATCTGCCCATTATAGTATTCTTATAATATTTGAAGACTTAAAAATTATAATTCACACAGTTTTATACTGTGAAAATGTTTCTCTATAGTAGGAGAATTTTTAATTTATGCCATAGATTTGACTGTGAAAAAAAAATTTAACATCAAGCACTTTATTTCCAAATGCCCTCTTTTTTACTATGTGCCATACAAAGAATTAAGCTTAATCTGAAGATAGTCCATTAGAACTAAATTGAAGAGTAGATATTCCTAAATATACTACAATTTCCTTTAAGACAAAAAAAAATTCTCAGCTTTCCCCTAGAAATCTACGTTCTTTAAAGTTTAAACAGAAGACACACCCCAGTTACTTTGGTGGACTACTGACCTGAATTATTCCAGCATCAATCCAGATGAAATTATGGACAACTTTGAAAAACAAGATATATCTATACTCATGTCAAAATTCTGGTAGTACTGATTCCATGTCAAATCACAGACAATATTAAACATTTATTTTTAATTAGAAAAGTTTTTAGATCTATCACATTGCTGAATATATTTATTAGAGAACACCACATGAGTTCTGGGAAATTAAACAGTTATATCAGAGCCATACTTGAGTTGTCTTTTAAAATCTGAGCCTATATTTTACTGTTCACATATTGTTTATAAATTTTTACTGAATGGAGATAAGAAAAAAAATTGTTTCTATGCCAACATTCTACTCGCAAACTAGGCAGTTATCTTCTGAATATCTGTAGAGTAGAACAATATTATGTGAAGCTAAAAACACTAAATTCATTATTTTGATATGGACATCTACCATCTTACTCAATAAAAGAATCTTTAAGATACATTTACTATACTGCATATTACTTAGGGAAAAACTCAATCAAATGTTTCAGTATTTTCAAGGTGATTCAGTCATCCTAAAACTTCCAGGAATCTTCAAGTTTACAAGAAATATCTCTGTCCCAGAAGAGTTGTGATACTATCCAACTTACTACTAAAATCAATAATATAGTTTGTAAATTATCACTTGTATCACTTGCAGTCCCGTTGATCTTCGATTTGCTCAAGCAGGCGCCAGTAACATCTCCATTTGTCCCTGTCGAGAGCTAGTGTAGCCCAATGATACCTGCTCGCTCCAGGAACAGAAAGAGCCTCAAAACGTTCACTCAGAGTTTTGATGAAGAAATCTGACCATCTAGTCGGTGGGCGGCCACAAGGTCTTCTGATATCCCATGGAATCCAGTCTGTAACAGCTCTAGTCCAACGGTCATCTCTGAATCACATTACATGACTGGCCCATCTGATTTTTGATGCCTTGGCAAATGAGACAGCGTCCCTGATTCTTGTCCATCGATGGAGGTCAGAACTCCGGATTCCTTCTCTCACTTGAGTGAGACGTAATACTCCTAGCATAGCTCTTTTGATTCCTCTTTGGATTACCCTAATAGCATTCTCATCCTGTTTGCATAGGGCCCAGGTCTCTGAGGCATATGTTAGTGCAGGAAGAACGGTGGAATTGAAAAGATGTACCTGGAGTAGGAGGTTCTACGTTCTTTTAACCACTTCTTCGATGCTCTTGAAGGCATTCCACTCTGCTCTCTTCCTCCTGCGCAGTTTCAGCACCAAGTCGTTCCTCATGTTGATTTCTCAACCCAGGTACATATAGTTGCTTCATTTGGAGATGTTCGTTCCATTGAGAGCAAATGGAGCTTCAGGGACTAGTTCATTTTTCATGAGCATCATCTTGTTGAGATTCAGCTGCAATCCGACCTTTCCACACTCTAGGTCAAAGTCGGTCAGCATTTGTGCCGTTTGGCTAATGTTTGGCATTATGAGAACGATGTCATCAGTGAAACGGAGGTGGTGTAATTGCCGACCGTTTATCTTCACTCCCATTCCTTTCCATTCCAGTTGTCACATGATGTTCTCAAGGGCGGCACTGAAGAGTTTCAGTGAAATGGTATCACCTTGCCACACCCCTCTCTTTACATCAATGATCACTTCCTTGTAGAATGGTGAGATCCTGGTGGTGAATCCACAATACAGCTCGGGGAGGATTTTGATACACTGAGTTTGAACGCCCTGTTTGACCAAGGCTTCGATGACCGCCTCAGTCTCAACAGAATCGAAGGCCTTCTTTAGTTTGTAAATCATAAGCATTTTTATTGATTCCCTATATCTTACAATCTTATCTCTTATTATAATATTGCATTTATATATAAGTTTATATAAAGTATATATGTATGTATATACATATATATGTATAAGTTCAGACAAGCCTCACGCATGAAGGAATGGGCAGAGGAACCCAGGACTGTGGAAACTGGGGCTGAGATTTCCAAGACTGCTTGGATTAGAACTGGGCCTTCTCAACCCAGAACCCCCATTTTCCAGTAGCTTGGTAGCCACACCCACAAACTGCCCCCGGCGCTGTGAAATCACACCAACGGCCAACATCCAGAGACTATAAGACCAAGCTCCCGTAAGCGCGTGGCCACTTTTGACATCTAATAGCTTGGCTCTCCCTCTTGTAGAATCTGACATGGTACCAAGAGTCTATTGCCCCCACAGGAGAGCCTGACAAGCTACCTGTGGTATGTTCGATATGCTAAAAACTTTAATGATAGGTCTCATTCTCCTGACCCTGAAAGAGCCTCCAATTGTTGGGAAATACATGTAACGGGAGGCTGCTGCTAAACTCTCAGAACTGAGTGTAATAGAGATGTTACTGGTACCTGCTCGATCAAATCGACGAACAATGGGATGACAGTGATACAGTGATATATGTATAAGTGCATATATATTTATACCACCTACATATCAATATCAATTTATATATATTCAATATAACAATTTATCTCAAACTCACTTGCTTAAAATTAAAATCATGTATTATTACTGATATGGCTAAATAATTGATTGATTGGAGCAAAGCTTACTTGTGAGCAGCTTTGCTACATCTCTTTCAGCTTCAATGAATTAATGAAAAACATCTTCGCAATTTCCTCTAAGAAAGTGGCTGAGATATCGTAAGAATCCCAACTACAACGGGACAAACAAAACTTCTGTTTTCTTTATATCTAATAATATTTTATCAGTCAAAACAGATCAAATGACCAAAATCAACAAATAGGGAAATGTACTACATCTCTTATGGAATGGAGAATATGAAGAGTATAAGGACAAATATATTGTACTACAATTTTGTATTCATTTTTATTATTAATTATATTGAGTTTAGTATTCAGTCCCTATTAAGCTTAAGTTCTCACTCACAAGTAAATGCAAGCATCTAATGAAGTCAAGTAGTCTTCAAGATATGGTTTGACTTATCAGACTGCTATGGGAATTGAACAACACATAAAAGTCTTGTAAATTCAATAGACCTCTCAGAGCTCAGAATAAGCAGATATTTAACTTCAAATGGCAGATATAGAATCATAAAAAATAATGGATGGAGATAATATTCTTTTATAGTTACACTGTGTGTAGCTACAATTGGCTTTATTTTTTTTATTTTTTTTTTTTTGCTTTTTGGGTCACACCCAGCGATGCTCAGGGGTTACTCCTGGCTTTGCACTCAGAAATTACTCCTGGCAGTGCTTGGGGGACCATATGGGATGCCGGGGATCGAACCCGGGTCGGCCGCATGCAAGGCAAACGCCCTACCCGCTGTGCTATCGCTCCGGCCCCTATTTTTTGTTATTTTTTTGCTGTGGAATGCTGTTTCTGCTAAATTGATTGCATTTACAATATTTCTTAGCAATTCTTTTCCTATTTGTCTTCAAGAATATTCACTCCTATATTAAGTATCTTTGTAATTAGTTATTTCCTATTATAAAAGTACTTGTTGATTACTACAGAAAATAGTTTGCAAAAGGGAAAATATAATCTTATAGCCCAAACACAGCCATTTTAAATATGATATAGAATACTATTATATTCTTTTATCTATGTGTATTTCCATAAGTATAATAAAAGTATGTAAAATTATGTATTTTATTTTACTTTTCTGAAATCCTACACACAGTACCCTTAAAAATATAGTTTACAACAAGTTCTTATTCATAGCTTAAACCACAGATTATTAAATCAGATAGGATTTATTTTGGTACTGAATTTTAATTATTTTCCTAAAATGAAATAGGACAGTCTTTTTTGCTAGGTTCACTGACATTCAAAATAGAGAGGTTCATAAGAAACAAAATTTTAATATACAACTCTATATAAACATATGCAAAGTAGATAAAAACTCAACCACCAGAATTACAGCTTTTTTTTTTCTCTCAAAAGCTTTGATTATGGGAATCTATTAAAAGTTGTAATATATCTCTGATAGCATTATTTCTTCCAAAGAAATACCCACACATAACCATACACATTTCTTGCTATGTTGTTAATTCAGTATAAAATTGGATGCAGGCTTTATTAGTTTAAGTCAGTCTTACTCTGTCTACAGGTATGTAGTTGGGGCATGTTGCCATTCTGTCAACAGGCATGTCTTCCCAGTGTTCAGGATGAATTTTTGAGTCAGAGAGCAAATATTCACAGACGGTTTACTTGGGGGCATGATCAGGCACATTCTATGTCATTTCAAATGAAAATCTTCCACTATGTAATTAGAAAAACGTCCCTGGGAGTCTGAAAATAAGTTGATTTCTATTTTTTCATTGACAGAGTGTAGAGAATTTTAACCTTACTTTGTGTTTTCTACAATATGCTAGTTTGATAGTCAAAGAAAATACTCTAGAGAGACTGTATAATTGACAAATGCCCCATAATGAAAAGCAGAATTTATTGACATTTTAATAACATAAGTCATATACATGGGCAATGAATTTCAGTAATTAAACTATTTCTCTAGTAAAAATAATACGCTATGCAAATTTCCCTAACTTATGTTTTAAATATCACTTGATAATTTATGATACAATTAATAATTTGTTTTTTCTAAAATTTTCTCTCTTTACTTATTTTGATAACTGTGTTTATGTGATTGTCAATATCATGCAAATATTTCCCAAAGCCAAATCTATGTTTATTACTGGTTCACCTTTTCTTTATGGTGATGATTCACTTAAAAAAGTGGTAGTTCCAATTAAAATATCTATATTTGTCTCTAACCATTGTAATATGATTGCTACTCCTTTCATAACAATCAGACTCTTTTCAATTCTTCTAAATAAGAGATAAATTTTTAATTAAGTTGACTTGAAATGTACCATGAATAAATAGCAGAAAAAATATCTTAGAATCATGAAAAATAGTCCATTTTTGGTTTATATCAACTGAGGTTCTCAGCTGATGTGAAACAAAAAACAAACCATCAAACAACCTAAAGAAAATAACTCAATAGGGAAATATATATATATATTTTATAATATATATTATATAATATTATATAGATATATGTATATATATATGGATTAGAGCGATAGCACAGCAGGTAGGGTGTTTGTCTTGCATGTGGCTGATCCGGGTTTGATTTTTTCATCCCTCTCAGAGGGCCCTTCAAGCTACTGAGAGTATCCCACCCGCACAGCAGAGCCTGACAAGCTACCTGTGGTGTATTCTATATGACAAAAACAGTAACAACAAGCTTCACAATGGAGACGTTATTGGTGCCCACTCAAGCAAATCAATGAACAATGGGACAACAGTGTTGCACTTACTTGTTTTACCATTAAACAATTTCACATATTCAAAATCATAGCACTTTCATAATTATTCACTCTCAAAAATATATTTTAAATTTCTAAGTTTGGAGTAGAAATTAAATATACTATAGGAGAAAAAATAGAAAACTAAAGAACAAAGTTCTATAAGGACCAATACTATTAACGGCCATAAAATGATGACTTGTACTCTGTGCTATTATGTAATGAACTCAGTTTGCCCTCTACCTTTCCCCATGAAACTATCCGCTAACCACCCAGATTCATTGTCTTAAAAACTCTAGTACTGCCCGCCCAGTCATTTCTAAGATATTAGTGGTCTCCCAACTATGCCAAGATGATAGACAATGAAAATCGATAGCTGTAAATCTTGTATTAAAATAATAAATTCTTATTTATTTCATTTAATCTGTATGTAAGTTCACTTGCTTTTTATGAACTTCCCCTTATGGAATCTTTTGTTTTTAATCTATTTTCATCTATAAAATTAACGTCCCTCTTGTTATTCTTTGTTGCTACTCTATTTAATCAGCTATATATTTTCTTAAATTTCATCAGTTTTCCTAAACTGGTTTACTAACATTTCTGTGGAGAACATTCTTCAGCATCTTAGTAATAAACTATGCATGGTAAATAAGTTTTATGAATCTTTTCTTCCTTGTAAATGCCTCAATCTGCCTTTACATTTACTTTGTAGTTTCGCTAAAATAAATATATGAGTTAAAAATCACCCGATCATTTTTTTGGATCACATTTTTTGTTATTAAATATTATCTTTTGTTTTTACTTTCTTCTATGGTACCTTATTTTGTTGGCCCAACATAGAACCTCAAGGTTTTAGCTATTAACATGTGCATATATATTTACATGAACTAAATACTACAAACCATATGGACTTTAATATTTTGTTAATGGTTTTTAAACTAATGTAACCTGTCAAAATGTACTCTTTGAATAATTTCAATCATATTATTGAAACTTTATTGAGTAATACATTATTTTTTGTATTTTAGTTTAATGTTATAAACAATGTGTATCTTACAGTTAATGTGTAAACTATTATAAATAGGTCATTAAATAATATTTTATTTATAATTTTTCTAGGTTTGTGATACAATTATTGATTTGGAGGGTTAATTACTAATAAATGTGATATTTATGAAGATAAAATTGACCATAAATTTCTAGAAAATCACAAAAAGCCTTAATAGCTAAGGAAATGATGAGAAATAAATCACACTATATCACTGTATCACTGTCATCTTGTTTCCATCTATTTCCTTGAGTGGGAGCCAGTAATGTCTCTATTCATCCCAGACTGAGATTTTAGCAGCTTCTACTTACTCATTTTTTTCCAATGATTAGAGGCTCTTTTCAGAGTCGGGGAAATGAGATCTGTTATTGTTACTGCATTTGGCATATTGAATATGCCACGGGGGACTTACCAGACTCTGCCATGAGTGTGGGATACTCTGGGTAGCTTGCCAGGCTCTCAAGAGGAATATATATATTTATATTTCCCTTTATGATGAAGTGGCCGCGTGGTCCAGGAATATGGTCACTCATGCGTGAGTCTCAGCCGACTGTGTGGAATGCATACTGGAGCGTAGAGGTGGTGGGATAGTGGAGGTCGGCTGCCGGGTCCCTTGGGCTGGGTCCTTGGGGTGGGGAGGGCTCTCACCCACGCCCCTCTGGATGACCCCTGGTGCGGAGGCATTGTATTTTTTTTTTTTTTTGCTTTTTGGGTCACACCTGGTGATGCACAGGGGTTACTCCTGGCTCATGCACTCAGGAATTACTCCTGGTGGTGCTCAGGGGAACATATGGGATGCCGGGGATCGAACCCAGGTCGGCCGCATGCAAGGCAAATGCCCTAACCGCTGTGCTATCGCTCCAGCGGAGGCATTGTATTTTATAATTTGAACTTAGCATGAAGAATGATAATAGAAATGTTATAACTTGGACATAAAAAATAGCCTCATGGGTCAGTAAAACAGCATATATAACCCAGAAACAAAAATTTACTTTACATAATTCACAAAAAATAAATCTTCAAATGGATTAAAGATCAAAGCACTAAACTTCAAATAATGAAATTTATATGAGAAAGAAGGATAAAAATCTTTTACTTTGAGATTAACAATTATGGTTTTGGATCTCCCTTCAGAAACAGAAAAAAAAATGAAAAGAAACAAACTGTGGCTTTGTAAAATGAAAAAAGCCTCTACATAGCAAATGAAGCATATGTACATTCTAGATAATTATGGAAAATATTTGAAAACTATGTATTATTTAATTAATTGACATCCAAAAATGTATAATGACTTTTATATATCTTAGAATAAAGGGAATACAATAATGTCCACAAACTGCCATATAGATCTCCATAAAAAATTAAATATAACATTGCTATGATGTATTGGTCATCCCACATCTGAGTATACAACTAAAGAAATGAAATATAACTGCAATTTTTTTTTGGGGGGGTCACACCCGGCAATGCACAGGGGTCACTCCTGGCTCATGCACTCAGGAATCACCCCTGGCAGTGCTCAGGGGGCCATACGGGATGCTGGGATTTGAACCCCGGTTGGCCTCGTGCAAGGCAAACGCCCTACCCGCTGTGCTATCACTCCAGCCCCTGTAACTGCAATCTTGAAGAGATACAAGCAGTTTCATGTTCACTTTAACTTTATTCCCAATAGTCAAGGTCTGGAAACAAATTAAGTTGTATAAAAAAAAATAGAGGGATTGTGTTTATAGTTACATAAACACACACATGCATACACACCATTTATTCTTTTTTATTTGTTTACTATTCCATTCTACATAGTTACATGCATAAGGCCCCCTTGACAAAAAAGCTAAAAGAATAAAGTTTAAAACAGAAACAAACAAAACATTTGCATTTGTAGAAAGTTTATAAATTAACCTGGAGGGCATTATGCTAAATGAAGTAAGTTAAACAGAGAAAAAAGAAAGTCTGCATACATCACTTATCTGAATCATCTAATAATGACCTAATATAAAGCTGAATTGCTAGAAGTTGAGTCTATTCACAGTTACCAGAGACAGAAGAATCGGAGAGGGGGGGGGGGGAGTTCTTTCAAGAGTCCACTGTTCTCTCTTTATCATGTATCTCTCTTTATCACCCCTCACATTTATTTAGATATTTTTCTAATGAAAACATTTTACTTTACTCAAAAATAATATAATAATAAAATATAACATTTGTTTGGATTTTTTAATCCTTTTTTTTCTTTTCTTTGTTAAAAAATTATAGAGCCAGCATTTATAAAGTTACTAATAGTTATGATTTAGTTATACAATAATTCAGTATCAATACCTTAATTAATGTCAGCTTCACTGCACCAGTGTTTCCAGATTCTCTACCTACACAACCTTCACTCCATCCCCACCTGTCAACTTGACAGGCCCAGTACAAATTTTCAGTGGTTGCATCTTAGATCTCATCTTTTCAGGTCTGTTGAATCTGTATTTTGTATATATGGCTATACCCCTCACTCACTCATATCACTGGGATAAGTGAAGCCCTGATATCTGCCCCCCGATTACTTCTCCTCTCCCTCCTCTCCTCACCCCTTGGTTTCTTTCCTTTATTCTCTATCTGTCTCTTCTCTAAACACTAAGAGCAAGGGTGATCTAAGCATTCTTTCTTTCTTTCTTTCTTTCTTTCTTTCTTTCTTTCTTTCTTTCTTTCTTTCTTTCTTTCTTTCTTTCTTTCTTTCTTTCTTTCTTTCTTTCTTTCTTTCTTTCTTTCTTTTCTTCCCTTCCTCTCTCTCTCTCTTTCTTTCTTTCCAATGCAAAACTTGCCAGTTTCTATTTCTTCCTGGAAATAAAAAGCACCTTGGGGGCTGGAGCAATAGCACAGTGGGTAGGGCGTTTGCCTTGTACACGGCCGACCTGGGTTCGATTCCCAGCATCCCATGTGGTCCCCTGAGCAACGCCAGGAGTCAATTCCTGAGTGCGTGAGCCAGGAGTAACCCCTGTGCATTGCCAGATGTGACCCAAAAAGCAAAAAAAAAAAAAAAAAAATGCATCTTGGAGAAAGTTTTCTTTCTAGGTCTTCTGACCTCCACTTTTGCTCCTGAATTCAGTTTACAGGATGCAGCCAGTGTTCTCTTTAAAATGCAATCTCAGGGGGTACAGCTAGTAAAGTACCTGCCTTGCATGTGCTGACCAGGGGTCCTTTTCCTTTCTTTTTATTTTTTTAATAGAGTCATCCCTGAGACATATAGTTACAAAGTTGTTCATGGTCAGGTTTAAGTCGTACAGTGCTCCAATACCCACTGTCCACTAGTGTCCATTTTAATGCACCAATGACCCCAGTTTCCCTCCCACCATTCCCCCTCCCAGATTGCCTCAATGGCTTTATGACAGGCACTCCTTCTCCTTCTTTTTTTTTTTTTAATTTTATTGAATCACCATGTGGAGGGTTACATAGTTCTCAGGATTATGTCATTTATACAATACTCAAACACCCTTCCCTTCACCAGTGCCCCTATTCCATCACCAACCACCCCAGTATACCTCCCGCCCCCTCCCGCCCCCCCAGTCCCCACCCTTGTAAGTGATAAGCTTCACTTCGTTTACGCTTTATCTTGGTTATATTCTATGTTCTATGTTTCAACACATAACTCGCTATTGTTGCTGGGGTTTCCCCCCAAAATAGAAAAAGACAGTCCTACTGTCAAGGAAGCATTTGGTAGTTCTCCATTCCTGAGAATGTAGAGATATTAATTCCCGCTGTTTGTTACATAACTTTTTTATTTTTTTCCCCCCTCGTCCTGCGCCACTGAGTTCATGCCTGTTTAGTAATCACCACGCTGCCTGACAAAGGGAAAAAAAAAAAAAACGAAAAAGATGGTCATTTCCCGTAATCAGCCGGCGTGGGGCTCTGGCTTTGTTGATAGTCTGGTAGAATGTCTGCAAGCAGTTTCGGGAACCAAAAGTAGTGCGCAGGTATCGGCCCCTGCTCAAGATTCCACCTGCGTCGCGCTGTTCCATGTACATAATAATTTATTCCTTTGTATCCCATTCCCATGCCACCAGGTCCGTGTCAGCTTAATGGACATCATTCTATGGTTAACGCCACGCCACGTTTCTTCCCAAGAAAGAAGGATATTTCTTCTCAGCCGGCGTGGGGATATGGCTTAGTTCAATCTAGAGAGATGGCTACCACTTTGATTGCCTTCAATATTTCAACAAAAGACTTACTATTCTTGTTAGGATTTCCCACCAAAGTCCGACCCGTTAAAAAGGAACCATTTCATATTGCTGATGATTAGATGATATTAGGTCGCGTGGCCACGGCAGCGGCCGCTCGGTTTTGGGTTTCTGTATAAAGTCCAGGGAAAATTCTGCCTGAAATTCTATCGCTACAATCTTTTACCCTTTTATGGTGCTCATAAGATGGGAAAACCTAGAGAAATACCGGGCCCCCGCAGGGGCAGCCTGGCGGAAACACTCAGTTCACATACTGCAAGTTTTTCAGTGGGCTGCTGGTGTCCAAAGTAGCTCTTTTGGCCTCCTCGGTCATACTGGAGCTGTGGGCGCGGCGAGTGGGAAGCCCATGTGGCTGCTCTGTCCTTAAGTGTCGGCGGTGGGCCCCTTCTCCTTCTTTCTGTCTGTCTCTGTCTCTGTCTGTCTGTCTACCTGTCTGTCGCTCTCTCTCTGCTCTCTCTGTTTCTCTCTCTCTTTTCTTCTCTGTTTCCTTCGGCTTCTTTCTTAGTCTCTGTTTCTGTGTGTATGTGTCTGTCTGTCTATCTGTCTGTCTGTCTGTCTGTCTGTCTGCCTATCCGTCTCTCTCTCTCTCTCTCTCTCTCTCTCTCTCTCTCTCTCTCTCTCTCTCTCTTTCCTTCTGTGCACTAGGGTCAGCAACACAGTTACTGAGAGGTTATCATGTTTGTTCCTTTACCTACTTTCAGCACACAGTTCCTATGCATAATGACCATTTCCAACAATCTTTGTCATTAGATACAATCTCTATCCCAAATGCCTTTCCCCCCAGAATGGAGGCCGGCTTCCAACCATAAACTAACTGCCAGTGGGTTAGGAAGAACTGAAAGATTCTTAGAAACAAATGAGAATGAGGACATTAGCTACCAGACTTTAGGAATCCCCCTTTTACTACATTTCCTCATCCAGTATTGTCTGGGTAAATGTGTTGCTGTTCTTTGGGTGGAGATCCCAAGCAGGACACAGGAAGTGGTGGTCATTCTCTGAAAGACTTTGTGTGTTGGGCCTGAACACTTGATGCTAGCAGTTGGAGACCAGCAATGGAGCTCTGCTTGAACCCTGTGCGGCTGGGGCTTGGCATATAGTTAAAGGGTAGAATTCAGGGCCTTGCACATGCAAAGTATGCTCCCCTAATTCTAAACTAGTTTTTCAACCCCTACCGTTTATATGCTTAAGAAAGATATGTTCTGGAATATAATGTATAAAATAATTGATTAAATTATTACATATTTTTGTAATTTTCCATGAGAGTAGATAATGTATTAACACACACAGCTGCTATATAAAATTATGAATATGTTAATTTGCTTGATTGGGGTAATTAGTTCATGATATATATGCATATCAAATCATCATGATGTATGCTTTAAATATATTATAATTTTTTCAATTATATCTCAATGAAATGGAAAAAATACTGTTGAGTACAAAGCAGGCATTGAATACTTTGTTGCATGAATGATGCCTTAATGCACAATAGATGAGAAAAACAAATTATAAAATCAATGACTATGACTAAATTTTTTATTATTTCTAGTTCTATATACAGTTTAAATACATATTGAGATGTGCAATTTAAAATTGTATATTTGGTGAATTGAATATTTTTATATTTTGAAGTAAGAGATTTCTAGTAATTATTTTTGCAGTAATTGTTTTAGATGTCATTAATATACTTAAAATGCTTGCTTTTGCATAGTATTTACATATCTGTCAGATTATAAATGTTATACTAATCCTTTTATAGATTATTTTAATTTATTTCAGACTACTCATAAACAATACATGATTAGGTTTTATATTTATCAAATAACTCGTGTCTTAATTAAAACTTGCAATAATTATCACTTAATAAGATTACTGCATTATTTGCTTTTAATTTTTTTATTTTATTTTGTGATTTGTGTTTAACCTCTGTTTTTCTCTTGTTTTGCAAATGCTAAGAGTTGATGCTTACATTGTTAGCAAGTGAGTTTTGTCTTTTCTACCAATATAGAAACCACATATTTCTGCTTATTCTTTTGATGTTTATCAGAGCAGAAAGGAAGATGTTATAGTTGAACTATAATTCATTTCTTCCTAAGTAAATTGAATGATACCCCTGGAAGAACCAAAATTAATCATGCAATCTGGTGCAATTTTCTTATCAATATAACCAAAACGCTAAGTAAAAAAGCCATTGAAATTTGAAATGTGTTAAATTTGTATCTATGGAATATTCTAAACTTAAACACTGTTCTAAAAACTATAGGAATATATCTCTTAGAATCTCTTGATTTATGAAGCATTGCTCTCAAATTATACATCATATAATCTGGAAGGATGAAACAGAAATGTTTCATAGAATGAACACTCCCAGATGAGGGAGTAATACCTCAAGTACCTCTCAGAGATATATTTCAATCTGAGTAGGAGATTGACTATCCCATTGAGAAGGAAAAACTTGGGGAGTTCAAAATGCCCTGCCCTTTCTCAACTTTTTCAGAGCCTCTTTAAAAATTAGTTTTTAAAACTGAGAGTTAAAGTTGATAAAGAACACGTGTTTTATTTGAAAAATAACATATGTATTGACTCAATACACTTTTAAAAAGTCTAACTTGAATCAAAATTTTTGATTGCTTATGCAAACGATTAATTTAAAATCTGAAAATTCATTATCTGCCAATTTTGTATTATTTCTGTACTTATTTTAATTCTCTACAATATATAGTACAATGTTTATTTAAATGGGGAATTTAAATGTTTATTTGTTCAGAGTTTTTTTTTTATATATCTACTTAACCCAATGTTTTTGCACTTCATTTCTTCATTTTTGTTTGTTATAGTTTTGGGGTCACACAGTGTTGCTCCATGCCTACTGCTGACTATGTGCTTCAGAATCATTCCTGGCAGGACTCAAGTAACCATATGGGTGTCTGTTGGGGATCCAACCCAGGTTGACCATGTAAAATGCAAGTGGCTGAACCACTGAACCATCTCTCAGCACTTTAGGTGGTGAACTAGGTGGTAAAATATGTGTGTTGTTAAACTCATGTTTTAAGAAATAGTTTTACATATATAGTTATTGAGCATAATATTCTAGGATTATTTTAAGAAAACCAATCACATTCCACTATGATCTTTAAAGTATATAACAGAATGTAGGAATAGATATATTCTACAATTTAAATATCTTCTATCCTCAATTCTATTCTGGAAACACCAAGCTTTTCTGTATTATTCAGTGATTATGTTAAATTGATCTCAATGTTTGTTTCTATTCTGCAATTTTTTAATCTGTTGTGTGTTTCTACCTCAAGACTTCCCATTAGATAATTTAACAACATGCTATCTTCTTATAGTTTCTCTGTTTAAATATTGTCAATATATTTGAAATCTCATTGAATGTCTGGTTATTTGAAAACCATTATTTTGTGGAGTGTATGGTAGCATCCCATGAGGCTGACACCCAATGACAGTAGATACAAGGGCCAGGGGGATTGCTCCATAGTTGGAAGACTGCTTCATGAGCAGAGGGGAGAAGGCAGATGAAATAGAGAAGGGATCACTAAGAAAATGATGGCTGGAGGAACCAGTTGGGATGGGAGATGCATGCCGAAAGTAGATAATGGACCAAACATGATGACCTCTCAGTGTCTGTGTTGCAAGCTATAATGCCCCAAATTAGAGAGAGAGTATGGAGAATATTGTCTGCCATAGAGGCAGGGGGAGCGTGGGGAAGGGAGTGTATACCCGGGACATTGGTGGTAGGGAATGTGCACTGGTGGAGGGATGGGTGTTTGATCATTGTGAGATTGTAATCCAAACATGAAATCTTGTAACTATAACATGGTGATTCAATAAAATTTTAAAAAGTTAAAAAAAAGAAAACCATTATTTTGTGAAATAAATATATTGTTTTCTTTCCTTTTTGTTTTTACTTTATTTTCTATTTTCACCCATTATGTTTTCTTCTTGGGTTTCTAGTTAATTTAGGTTATATCATGTATGTTGTGTCAAAAATAATTTATTAAAAAAAATGAGTCAGGGGGCCGGAGCGATAGCACAGTGGGTAGGGCATTTGCCTTGCACGCGGCCGACCCGGGTTCGATCCCCGGCATCCCATATGGTCCCCCAAGCACTGCCAGGAGTAATTCCTGAGTGCAAAGCTAGGAGTAACCCCTGAGCATCTCTGGGTGTGACCCAAAAAGCAAAAAAAAAAAAAATTGAGTCAATTTCCAGGGAGAAATTTCATTAGCTTCATTTAGAACACGTTGAGAGTATTTTTAGGAAATACCTCGATGAGTAATAGGATATGACTTTTATTGAATGATTCAAGTGACAGAACAGAACACTCACTGAACCTATTGGAGAACCCCTATGCATTTAAATGACTTTCTTTGGGGTTTGAGGGAGGGGAGACACACCCAATAGTGGTCAGTGTTTACTAGTAACTTTATGATCTCTCCTGGCCCTGTACTTCAGGAGTCACTTCTGGTGGGCCCAGGGTACCATATGGAATGCCAAGGATCAAACCAGTGTGGACCACCGCCAAATGCCCTACTAACTAGACTATGGCTCCTTCTCCACTCCCACCCCACCTCCACCCCTTTTCAATTACTTTTACCATCAAATGGTAGTTGACCAAGCTTCCAGTTTAAAGTTGACAAGGTGGGTCTGAAGAGGAGGTAGTACAGAGGAATGTTAAATTGTTAAGTGCTCTATGGGCAATTGCCTGGTAGGACTGGTATGGGTTTGATTTGACCTTGCAGGGAACCAATACAGTGCCTGGAGCCCAGCCAGGAACCCACTCCTCCTGGAGAGAGGAGTCTGCTGCTTAAGCTTGAGTGATGCTAGGTGTGGCTTAAAAAAACACACCAAAACCAAATGACAACTGAAAAAGAAAGTTTATAAAAAAGTTTATTTATTTTATGCAAAACTTGGGGTTTGTCTTTCAACTCCTTTTGTTTTTATTGTTTCTTTTGGACCACACTTGAGCTGCTTGGTTCAAGTTGGTCCGTGGCGGTGGTGAGTTCAGGGAAGATTATACGGGGTGCCATGGTATAAACCCAGGTCTGCTGAATGAAAGGCAAGTACCTTACCCACTGTACTATGACTTTAAGCCCCTTTGTTTTTTCCTTCTGTTTTTTGTTTTGTTTTGTTTTGTTTGTTTCCTCATTTTATGGCCACATGCTGTGTTGCTCTGGCCTTAGTCCTGGCTCTGTACCATGTAATTATTCATGTTGAATTTGGGATTGTCTTTTAACAATTATTACATTTGATGTTATTAAAGGTTCAAAACATTTACTAAAAACACAACTCAGCTTCAAGGTTGCTTACCATATATATTAAAGACTAGATATTTGGATTCTTATTCTTCAAAACGGTATTTAGGATATTATAGTGCATTTTAGCATTTATGAAGATTTTTTAAAAGAATATTGGCTAAATAGATTTAGAACTTTGTATTGAGAATGTATTGAGAAATGAAAACACTGATATCAGATAAACATGTTTTTTTCTCTATAATACCTATTCGTACTTCTCTCCAAATAAACCATATTGCTGCTGTTCTATTTAAAAGAAAAGAAAACAAATAAGATAATAGCAAGAAATGATGGCATGGTTTGCTATTTTTGTAATTTTGCACATAGATATATTTAAATGATGCCAAATGATCACTATTCATTTAGTTTTTAAACTGATCAAAAGCTATTCACAATTTAAATATTAATACTTTTTAAACTATTTTATTTATTTATTTATTTATTTTAGTTTTTGGGTCACACCTGGCGATGCACAGGGGTTACTCCTGGCTCTGCACTCAGGAATTACTCCTGGCGGTGCTCAGGGGACCATATGGGATGCTGGGATTTGAACCCGGGTCGGCCGCGTGCAAGGCAAATGCCCTACCCGCTGTGCTATCACTCCAGCCCCTGAAACTATTTTAAATAGGTGATTTAAACTAGATATTCCTTATTCATAATGAGTGCTATGTCAATAGGAAGCTGCCATTATACATAATAACATAATCCCTTTTAAAAAATAAGTAATTGAATTTTTTAATGAAACCTTAAAATTAAAGATTAGCCACAATAATTTGCTTAACATATTTTCCTTGACTTTTTCTTTGAGGTCCTTTACCCTTTCCCATGGCTATTTCTTGTGTTTCAGATAGTCAGGAGCTCATGCTTACTTATAAAAGTTTATAGGCAAGTATATTTTATAATATACTTCAAAACTTTCACTGTTAAACATTATAATTTACTGGATAGTCACTAAGAAACTGAAATAAACCATATAGTTGCCAGGGACCAACACATTACAAGCAAAATCATGATTTTCTTACTTGAATGGGGTTATAGTGAATCACTGTCACTGTCATTCCATTGCTCATCAATTTGCTCAAGCAGGCACCAGTAACGTCTCCATTGTAAGACTTGTTGTTACTGGTTTCTTTCTTTTTTTTTTCGCATATAGAATCCGCCATGGGTAGCTTGCCAGGCTCTCTTGTGCAGGCGAGATACTCTCAGTAGCTTGCAGGGCTCTCCAAGAGGGGTGGAGGAATCAAACCCGGGTTGGTCACGTGCAAGGCAAATGCCCTACCCGCTGGGATTATATTGAATAGATGTGAATATTCTTAATAATCCTGAAATACAATGAACAGTAAAGTTTATAAAAAAAGAAGCATACATTTTACATATTACAAATTATAATTTAAGTAACCTGTTACAATCATTTTTCAGTATTAGTAATTGTGTAATCACACTTTGGCTAGGGAATCCCATGGCTCTCTCTTGCCACCTGTGTTTGGTGGTCTCAGGCCACTCCCAACGCAGGATGGCCAATGCCATGTGTGGACAAAAGAGGAAATGAGGCCCAGGCTGGTTGGTGATCAGTTGCTGTTTATTCCATTCTCCCTACGCACCTATTCCAATGTCACTAAGCCCCTTCCTCCTCTCTCCTCCTGACCCCCTTGCTAGTCTCTCTGGGCTCCATCTCGCTGCCTTGGTCTCTCCCCAGTCTCTCACCAACTCCAGGCATTGAGAGTAAGAACCACACCCTAAGGCACAATCAACATATGAAAGTCCTTCTTCCATTCAGGGGCAAAATACAATGTAGGGGTTTTTCTCCTCTCCTTAGTCCAATAACTTAATTAACATCTTAATTAACATCTAAATTCTACTTCTTAATATTAGTATTTTGTATGGCCACAGTAAGAGACACATTAAGCTTGTAGGGTGGCTCTCCTGTGGACATCTCGCTATAGATCTCTGACTATAGTACTCAGGCCAGATCAGTCTTTCCCTAGCAAACTCCTAATCCAGCTGTTACTTTTTGTATCATAAAAGAATGTGTCCATGACCATGCTCTTAACTTATAGTTAACTATTATGGCACTTTGACCTGGCCCATTTCAATACCAGGGTACCTTGCAGCTTGCCCTGGGTCCATCCAGTCCCTTGTCAGGCCCCTGCGTTGGGGATGCTAGAAAGTAAGGGCAACTGAGGCTTATGTCAAGAGAACAGATGCCCAGGAGTGAATATTATTTGGAGTCAATTAACGCCCAAGTTACAAAAGCATAGCATTAATTGTCTTCCTGTGCCTATACAAAAAAAAACATTGCTCTGAATTAACTATGCAAAGGAATTAAAGAGAAGAAAAAAGCAATATTAATAAGTTTACAGAGTCTGATTAGGAGATAAAGGTAATTGACTGGTTGGAGAAGCAGAGCACAAAGAAAGAGGTTACAGATAAACATAGAGGAATGGGAGTACTGTGATGAGAGTTACCTAATAAACCTAAGCTCCCTGTGGCAAGGCAGAAAGGCCAAACCAATGTTATCCTACAAGTAGTTTTTAAAAACTGACATATTCCAAGAAGCATATTCACGTATTTCATTTTATTAAAACAGAGGGTAGGGTGTTTGCCTTGCACACGGCCGACCCAGGTTCAATTCCTCCATCCCTCTTGGAGAGCCTGGTAAGCTACTAAGAGTATTGCACCCACACGGCAGAGCCTGGCAATCTGCCTGCAGCAATTCGATATGACAAAAACAGTAACAACAAGTTTCACAATGGAGACATTACTGGTGCCCGCTCCAGGAAATCTATGAACAACTGGATGACAATGCTACAGTGCATACCTATAAAGTAAAAATTTAAGAATTTTTTTTTCCTTTGGGGTCACATCCCATGATGCTCAGGAGTTACTCCTGGCTCATGCACTCGGGAATTACTCCTAGAGATGCTGCGGGGACCATATGGGATGCTGGGAATCAAACCTGGGTCAGCCTCATGCAAGGCAAACACCCTACCTGCTATGCTATTGCTCCACCTCCAAAATTTAAGAATCTTAAGAAGTTTATAACAATTTATTTTAAAAGATTTATTATTACAAGTTGCATGGTTTGCGGTATTTTTAATTTTATCTTTTATCTCTATAACTTTGTCCATAAACATTTTGTATATAATACCTATTTTTATGTCACAAAACTGTTTCTCTATTCATCTTATTTAAAGCGACTTCCTGATTATTAAGTTTTAGAAGCACAAGCCTATTATCCTCACATAAAGCTGAGAATTGTATGCATTTTTGGCAGTAGGTATTGTATGAAGGTAGCTTATATATACAAAGGGAATAAAATTATAACTTTATAAATTAACTGTGTGTTTAAAATGTCTTAGACTAGTACTCTATATTGCAGAAAAAGATATTTTTTCCCTAAATTTTGTAATGAAAATAGGCTAATTAAATGCAATACATTTACCTGAATTTGTAATAAATGTTTCCCAAAATGAGTAATAGTCAGTGAAGCATTGTTTGTAATAATTTATATCACTATGATACAAAATAAGAAAATATCCATAAGACTATAATAATTATGTGTAGATCAGGAAAATTCAAAAATAGAATAATTATAATGATAGAAAATAGTTGCTATTCTAAATGATTCCAGTGTTTTTATTATGAATAGATATATTTGCTTCAACTTGTAATACTACTTTCTCTAATAAAAATAGAAAATCAATACAGAAAAATAAAAAGCTTTCATTTTTTTTGCTGAAACCTGTTACCAAGCATTGAAGATCTTTGATACACTTAACCTTAATTCTTAAAAATACCTTATCTTTAACCATAGTTAAATGAAAACTCAGTTTTGATCTCACCATTCTGTTGCTAAAACTTTTGTTTGTTCAAAGATGGGCAGATAAAGTATTTGCTTTGCACATGCTCTACCTGGGCTCAGCACTGACACCATAAATGGTGTCTTTACATGTCCTGTACCCCACGCTCATCCTCCTGCTTCCCACCCTGCTTCCCAGTCCAACCACAGCATATATATATATATATATATATATATATATATATATGTGTGTGTGTGTGTGTGTGTGTATACATACATATATTAAATACCAATAATAATAAAATATCAATATTTAATCTCCTACCCCTACGCTAGGCTGTTTTCACTGGGGCCCCCTTTAGGGGAGCAGGTTGACTTTCCCTCCCCGCCTCAAGCAAAGCTCTGGCAGCCAAAAACCTCCAGAACCCAGCTGCAGCCATACTCAAGGCCATTCTCCACACTCTCAGATGAGCCTCTCCCACAAAGAAACCTGCAGAGGAACCCAGGTATGTGGGACCTGTGGCTGAGATATCCAAGCCTGCTCGAACTGGAACTGGCCCTCCTCCAACCAGAATCCCAGTTTTCCAATAGCTTGGCAGTCACACCCACAAACTACCCCCAGTGCCATGTAATCTCATCAATGGCCAAAATCTAGGGACTATAAGACAAAGCTTCCAGAAGAGAGCAATGCAGAATCTTGCACAGCAGAGCCTGGTAAGCTACCCATGGTGTATTCCATATGCCAAAAACAGTACCAGTAATGAGCCTCAGTCCCCATGACCCTGAACATGACAGGAACGAATGGAGATGTTACTGGCGCCTGCTTGAGCCAATCGATGAGCAATAAAATGACAGTGACACAGTGATACAATGTTTGTTTATATTGTCACTGTCACTGTCATCCTATTGCTCATCGATTTGTTCGAGCGAGCACCAGAAACATCTCTCATTGAGAGATTTATATATATAAATATTTATAAATAAATAAGTAAATATATTTTAAAGAGTTGTCTCTTGGGCCCAAAGTCATGGTACGATGGATAGGGTGTTTGTCTTGCATGTGACTGTGGCTGACCAAGTCCCCAGCACCCAATATGGTCCACCAAGCCCACCAGGAGTAAAGTCTGACTGCAGCCATAAGCCCTGAGCAAAGCTAGATGTAGGCCCCCCGAATAAAAACAATCAAAAGTGTCCCTTGTCAGTTAACATTGAAACATGTTTTAAAAAAATGCAATCTTGAAGTCACTATTACAGAGACCAGAGTTGGTTTATTGGGGGCAGGTCTGGAAGGCAAAATGTTGGAGGAAGAGATTATAGACAAGAATATCATGAAGGAGTAGACCAGAATGCTGATGGCAGCGTACATGTCTAGAATCTATTTTGTCTTTACATCTCTTACTATATAATTTTTTTAAAGTCATAAAAGGCTCCAGAAATAGTATAATGACTAAGGTTCTTGCCTTTTACATGGCAGACTAGAGTTCATTTCCTGGCACCACATATGATTCCCCCAAACCCTGTCAGGAGTGATCCCTGAGTGCAGAGCCAGGAGTAAACCCTGAACACCATCATGTGTGGTCCAAATGAACAACAATAAAAAGTCGCATATGTTTAAGTCAGTTTAATGAATTTACAACTACAAGATTTCTCCACCCCTCTTAGAGAGCCGGGCAAGCTACTGAGAGTATCTCGCCCACACGGCAGAGCCTGGCAAGCTACTCATGGTGTATTTGATATGCCAAAAAACAGTAAACACAAGTCTCACAATGGAGACGTTACTGGTGCCCGCTTGAACAAATCAATGAGCAATGGGATGACAGTGACAGCAACAACCACAAGATATCTCTGTATTTCTAAGTCATATAATAAAATAAAATTATTGTTTATCCATAGTAAGTGTTAATATTGTAAGTTAAAGTAATCCTTACTTTGTTTAAATTTCTAAAGACAAAAGCTGCAAAAATGAGAGTGTAGCAACCTATCAAATTTAATATTTTTTTCCAGTAAGGAAAGTGCATGTCAATTTTATTTATCTTAAACTAAAGGATGTAAATTATATTACTAAAATCTGTGAAGTTCATTTTATTGTTCTCACTACTAAGAACAGTGTACAGAGTTGGTGATCACTAAATGAACCTGAATGAATTGAATCACCTTTGTTATATTAAACCAACAGTACATAATAAATAGTAATTTTATACAAGTTATACTGAAATCAAGAACAGTAGCACTATAGCACTGACATAGCATTGTCATCTAGTTTTTCATCGATTTGTTTGAGCGGGCACCATTAACGTCTCCATTGTGAGACTCTCTGTTACTCTTTTTGGCATATTAAATACGCCACAGGTAGCTTACCAGGCTCTGCCATGCAGGCGGGATACTCTGAGTAGCTTGCTGGGCTCTCCAGGAGGGTTGGAGGAATCAAACCCAGATTGGCCACATGCAAGGCAAATGCCCTACCCACTGTGTTATCACTCCAGTCCATCAAAACAATAAGCATTTAAAAGTATTTTTACTCAAGCAATATTGTTTTATGAGTGTATAAACATCAAAATGTTTTAGAGTCACATTAAATATTACCAGAGAACTAGGGGTGTAACTCAACAGTAGAGAACTTGCATCACATATGTGTGAGGCCCTGAGTTTTATCCCTAGCACTAGAAAATCAAAACCATACAAACAAACAAACTAATCAATATGGGGCTGGGAAGATAACACAGGAGTCAGGGACATATAGACAAGATTTGGATTTTATATGGAAATTGTATGAGCCCCCAACTACTGCTGGGTAGAGCTCTAGAGGTTGCCAAGCACAGGATGGTGAGTTGTACCTCATGGTCCTCATACCACAGGAAATATGCAATATCACATTTCCTGATCCTAATATTGTACACTGTGTTCTCGTTGATGTTGTAGTTCCAGGGAGGGAGGTCCTTGGGTACTTTGTGGAATATCCCTAAACCTCCTAATCAGGGTTACCACATCATGCCTGACTTTCCACCTTAATCCATCCATTGGGCCTTTCAGACCCACCTCTACCACCATCCTTTCTACTTCGTAACCTGAAATCTGTGGTAAGAGTCTAAGGCTCTGTTTTCATAGAACAGTATTTCCTAGCTTGCTTTCTTTATGTGCCATGTAAAGTTGAGACCATAAGACATTTCTCTTTTTTTCTTGTTATGATTTTCTTAGCTTGACTTTCTCCAGGTCTCTCCACATTATAGCAAAATGAAAAAGTGTCACTTACACTGAGTAGTAGTTCCTTATGTATATATACCACATCTTTACCCTGCGCTTATGAACTTGGTTTGTAACCTAATGTTGACTATTGTAAGTAATATCGCCATGAGCACATGTGGAGCATATCTTTTTTCAAATTAATATCTTAGTGTTCCTATGATATATACATAGTAGTTGAATTGCTAGATCTTATGGTAGTTCTATTTTTAGTTTTTTGAGAAATCTTCATCCTGCTTCTCATAAATTGCTTTATCTACAACTGCAAGAAGCTTCAGAATTCTTGCAATGAAGAAACAAAAATCTTTCTGAAATTACGTATCTGTCCATTGGCTATAAACATGATGGAGTTTCTGCCAGCAGTATAGTAAACTGGATGATGTAGAACTATATCCAAGAATGCTAACACTCCCGTTCTGAGATGTATTTGGGAAGGCCTATTTCTGAGTATCTATTTCTCTCAGAGGTTATGTTGTACTGCTAGTGATAAAAATCTTCCTTGAGAGAATCTAACTTCAGGAATGAGAGGGAGAAAAAAAAACACTTATATCTATATTGAATTACAGTGCAGACTTAACCAGAGCTTATTTTCACAACTTCTAAATATTCATGAATTACTAATAGATGCAGACCATGGGGAAACTAAGGTGGCCAGGAAATAAATGCTGTTCCTGTGTTAATGTGATAAGAAATGGTATGAAAGACTTATGGTATTAAGTATTTCAACTGTATCATATTAGCACTGTATCATAAGCTTCACTTTTCTCCAGCATAATACAGAAATCATTACTTTTAAGACTTCCTTCCTAAGAAAGTAATTGGAAAAAAGAGCTGATAGGATGAATCTAAAATGCATTGTGATTTAAAATTTTTACTTATAAAAGTGTCTTTTCCAAAGTCTTTTACAAATAAATACATCTACATAAACATTTTGTATACAATGTCTTCTGAAAATGCAATGCACCGGATTTTTACAAAATTTGCATCTCCCCTTATTATGCTATAAACAGTTATCTACAGGCAAAACAAGGCTGTATGCAGATGTATTTAGTGTATGTGTGTGCATGCAAGGAAATGTGTGCAATATAAATGAGAAGGTATATATTCTTAAAGAAGAGGTAGGAGACAATAAGAGCTGGAAATGGTTTATAAAAGCATGTAAAATATCCTTCAATGTTTTAAAAGATTGGTAAATAAATAAAAATATTGGTTATGTATTACAGAATGAATAATTTGTATTTTAGAAAATAGTAAAATCTAAAAAGAAAAATCCATTAACAAATTGCCATCTAATATCTATAGTGAATTGCTCCAAATTTCTTGTTCATAAAATATTATTTCATTTGAATAAAATATCAAAACATGAGGGCCAGATGATAGTACAGCAGGTAGGGCTCTTGCTGCTTGCGTTACGAGTGGCTGACCTAAAATTGATCCTCAGCATCCTATATGATCTCCCTAACATCTCCAGAGAGCAGTTACCCTAGAGCAATGCTGGGTGTGGTCCCAAAACAGAACAAACAAATATCAAAAGGTATTGGTCTACATATTTCATATTTGTAAAGAAAAATTATTTTTATTCAGAATTTTGAGGCAAAGGTAAAGTTTTAGACATACTTTTGGTAGGAAGAAAGAAACCAAGTTCATATAATGAATTACTGACTCTTAAGAGCCAAGATAATGAAGTTAAGGGCAAAGGGGTTACGGACTTGACTTGCATGTGACCAAGGGGACCACATGTGGTTCTATTCCTGACAGCACATGAGATTATCATGAGTACTGCCAGAAGTAACCCTTAGCACAAACACTGCCACCCACTATCTACCCTCAAAACACAAAAACAAAAACAGAGGTTAATACTTTTTGTTAGGTTTTATCCACAACTTAACCTGATGGAAGATTCATTTCAGCATAATCATCAAACACTTAATTTCAGCATCATTATTAGAAATGTATTAGTAAGTTATTAATTTTTAATTAATTATTGATTGACCATCAGCTCTGACTTATATATGACCTATATAATATTGTCATCTAGAAATAAAGCCTAAATTCAGTTAAACATTGAACTATCTCACCTAGATATTGTTATATACACAGACTATGAAGATGTTTAGTATAAATTTAAATGGATTATTCAGATTATAGTTGGTTTCCAAAAGCAAAATATTAAAACAAAAGTCAAGGAAGGGGCTAGAGCACTAATCCAGCATGTAGGGTGTTTGCCTCGGATCTTGGTGACCTGGGTTCCATCCTTGACACCCCACAATTTCGCTGAACCTTGCCAGTGATCCCTGAGTGCACAGTCAGGAGTATTTAAGCAGACAGCAAGATGCTACGGGATTCAGGTGTAGTTTCCAGCCCTACAGATGGTCTCCTGAACACTGCCAGGGGTAATTGTTGAACAGAGCCAGGAGGAGTAATTTTTTAGCACTAAATGGGTGTGGTGGCAAAAGCATAAAAATAAATACAAGAATGATGAAAAAGATGAAAAATTTGAAATTTAATAAGATCCTATTTTAGACATTGTCAAAACTGAAGCAAGAATGACCAGAAATAAATAAGGGCATTATTTGATTTAGCTCTCTTTATTATCCCTATTATAATAGTAAGCTATGTCCTGGGACACTGCTTTAATCAACTAAGATTGCTACAATGAAGTACTATTTGCTAGATGGCTTTAACAATGAATTTATTTCTCATGGTTCTAGGGGATAATAAGCGGAGATTAAAGTGTCAGTAGAATAATGGCACTTTTTCCCGTTATGTCCAGACATAAGTCTTTCCTTGATGTGTGGGGATTCTCAGAGACACACCCTGGGTCACCTCTTCTATTAGTAAGAAAAGTAATGAAAGTGCAAGAGACTCACCCCCATAACCTAAATTAACCCCAATGACATACCAAAAGTTTGACCTTAGACACCTTCATATTGGAAGGTAAGATTAAATATATATATTTTTTGAAAATTCAAAGATTCTGTCCGGATAAAATACAGAGATTTACCCACAGTCACACTGCCAATTATTAGTAGAAGGAATAGATGCTAACTCAGAGATTAAGAAAATTGGCCTGACATCACCTCCTCTGAAAAATACATGATACACTTTATTCCTTGAAGGGGTTAGAAGAAGGAAAAGGAACTAATTATAAAAGGGACACTCTCAAAACTAATATATTCAGGGACACATACTAGATACATGTGCCAATTTATCTTGCCAGGTTTCCTTTAAGGATGTATTCCAATATCTTCATCTAGATATTCTATAAATATAACCTTTTTTATTCTCATAATCCTAGGTCTCTACTGTGATTCTTTTCATTAACTTTTGAACAAATATTTTACACACATCATCTCTTCTACTGTGCTTTTATCTATTTATCACATTTCAATGTGGGTTATATTCTCTTGCAAATTGAATTGAGTAAAATCACAAATTAAAGGAGTGTAAATATGTTTATTTGAACTTTTATATATGGTACCATACTTCTAGAACATTTATGACTATTTTTAATTAATCTACTTAAAATAACTTGATGGTTACCAATTAATTCAGAGACAAGAAAACTAGTATTGAAATATTCCTCAAGCAATTTTTTATGTAGAATTAGAGTTTGTCTAATTATGCAGAGCCATGCTATCATCTTTGCTTTTTAAGTTATATTAACATAATACTTTACTAAAAAGTTAGATTTAAAGTATTTCTATAAATTATCCCAGATTTAATTGATTGTTAATTCTAATATATAAAATTTTCTCTTTGTTTTTCACTAACTTCTAAATATAGTAACCCTTTTTTTTCTTATTCAATTTCCATTTTGATTTCTTTATCTCTCTGGGCATTATCAATTTGTGTTTTATTTTAGTAGAGAGAGGAATGAGTATAAACTATAGACAGAAGGACCAGTTTTTCAATTTCATGTCTAACACTTAACTAGATACGAAGACATTATTAAGCAGATGTAACCATTCTCTGCTTCACTTACCTCATTTGTAAAGTTAAAAATGCAATATATTACTTCCTAAGATTGTGGGAAAGATGACATGAGATAAAATTTAAGGAGCCCATTATTAGTCTAATACACACTCAGTTTCAGAGGTACCCGATATATCCTGCTGAAAAGTTCAATTCCTTTTGCTTCTCTCTCCTGATTTTACAGCTCAACCACTTTTATTTCTCTGCCTCGACCTCAAAAGCTATCCATTATTATAATCTAGGTTTCTAGTCTTTAACATTTTCTCATCCTTCTTGTTATTATTCCTAAATAATTTTATTAAGTCCATTGTTTCACCTGTTACAAATGTCTATGATTATTGACATACATGTCTAAGTACACGTCATTTTTAGATGAGGATTATGCATTTCACAAATTCAATAGCTCACTTCTGAGTTTTCTCCCATAAGAGGCAACCAATTATTAGTAATTAAAAGAAACAGATGTTGATATATTTTCTCAATTCCTTACCACTTACTAAATAAGTGGAAGATATCTGGGAAACAGCACATTTTGATTTTCTTTCCTGCTATCAACCTCCTTCATCACTCTTCTCTGTGACCTCAAATTATCACCTTCACTGAACAATTTGTCTTTCCATAATGTTTGGATTTACCATAACCTGGCTGTTGTTGACCATGTTGGTTATTATACCTCTCTTCCTGTTTAGTACATTGCTTCAACAACAGTCTTCGCTATTAAATAAATTTTACTGTCTTCCTCCATAAGTATACCAGGATTATATTCGCTTTCAGTGCTTAATGGTTCCATTGTGATCCCATGATATTTTGCAAATACTTTTTCTGACATGGCAATAAAATCACTTTGGTTTCCGTCTGCTTCCAGAAAATATGTGAAGATGCAATTTGATTTTCTGAAAATTTAATATGTAAATATTTAAATAAGTCATTAAATATTAATTTAGTCCGTAGTTGTAATTGTTTTTCCTTTAGGGGAAACTCAACTCATTCTTCATTTTTTAGTAGGACTAAGATTGAATCTAGAGCCTCACATCAAAGCAGCTGCTATGCAACTGAACTGCATCCTCAAACTCTCAACTCAAGCCTCTCTTGTGGGCAAGTAGCATCTCCCAAGCACCTGGAACTCTCAGGCCTCTATGATGCTCAGTCAACTGCACTGGAAGATTAAACTCTCAGCTTAGCAATGCTGTGCTGCTCTCATTCGGTACCGGGGTCTACAAGGAAAATCAATCTTTGTGTAGACTTCCAAGTCCAATTCCCAAGTTACACAGAGATGCTGGGAAGGAGATTTTTGGCATCTCAGTTCAAATTCTGGCCTCCTTGCATTTCTAACCCCAGGGCCATCTCCCTGTCTCTCAACTCACTCTCAGAGAGATTTTCTTATAGTTTCCACGTGGGGAAAAAAGACAGGATAGGTCTGAGAAGATAGCTTGGCAAGTTAGATACTTGCATATTGATGACTGGATTTGAGCCACAACACTCGATTTAGTTCACCAAGTCCCACCAGGAGTTACTGAGTGTGTAGCCAAGAGTAAACCCTGAGATGGGCCAGGTGTGGCCCAAAAACCAAAACAAAAATGCCAAAATATTGAGATTCAGTCAAAAAAATTATATAATGCTACATGTTAAGTTTTATATTTATTATTCTGAATATATTTTATAAATTATTATACATAACTAAATACATGATTATATAAATTTAAGTAAAACAAAATATTGTCCTATATAGATGTATCATGATTAAAATTAAGTTAGAATGCTTTTCAGTTTAAAAATTAGGCCACAAACCATTATTCTTAAATCTTTTTGTTCCTTCCTGATGCCCAATTCTCAATGTAGTTGCTATTCTGAAATGCAATTTAAAAATCCCTTATTAAAAACTAAACAAAACCAGTTCATAGGGCAGGGGTTACAACTATGTCATAGTGCATTTGTGTTTTGTGTGAGTCCCTTATCTCAATTTCTAAACACACCAACAAAACCTTGACCTCCCTCTACCCCCTAAAATCCCAAAACCAAAATTATAGCTCTTTTCTATACGTAGACTTTAAATTACAAAATTATCCAGTGTTTCAAAGCCAAGGTAAGAGGGTTAAGGTACCTAACAGGCAAGTATATTAACTCATGTGCTTATTAACCCTTGGTTTGATCAGATATTTTAATTATCAACAATTTACCAAGTAGAACAATTTACCAAGAAAATTTAACAATTTAGCATATCTTCTCAATGAAGCATCTATCTGCTTCATTGAGCCTCTATCTGCTTACTAATTATGTTAATAACATTTAACATATTTCTCTTCTGTGAACTTTTAAGTAAAAACAAGAACCTAGTATATCCTGCTCATTACTACCCAATGTAGATTCCCAGTACAGGACTAAAATTTTGCTACACTTTCATCTAGTTTGACAAAAAAATTTAAGAACCAACTGTGTTTTAACTAGTAGAATTTAGAAAACAGAAGTAGACTCATATGCAAAAGTTTATTTTCACAATTATCCAGTATTTAAGTCATTAAAGGAATTATATAAACTTATAGTTTCAGAAATATTAAGCAATTAAAATTGAGAAATTGCCAAAATATTTTTAAATAGTACGTAACAAGCTCAAATAAAGAATATTAAAATTCATGGTAAACAGATAAAATTAAATATAATATTAATATTTTACATATATTTCCCCTCTCGGAGAGCCTGGCAAGTACCGAGAGTATCGAGCCCGCACGGCAGAGCCTGGCAAGCTACCTGTGGTGTATTTGATATGCAAAAAATAGTAACAATAGTCTCACAATGAGAGAAGTTACTGGTGCACGCTTGGACAAATCGATGAGCAATGGGATGACAGTGACAGTGACATATATTTAGGCTATTTTTTTTAATTTTATTGAATCACCGTGAGATAGTTACAAGCTTTCATGTTTGGGTTACAATCACACAATGATCAAACACCCATCCCTCCACCAGTGCACATTCCCCACCACCAATATACCCGGTATACCCCCCTTTCCCACCCTCCCCCTGCCTCCATGGCAGACACTATTTCCCATACTCTCTCTCTACTTTTGGGCATTATGGCTTGCAACACAGACACTGAGAGGTCATCATGTTTGGTCCACTATCTACTTTTGGCATGCATCTCCCATCCCAACTGGTTCCGCCAGCCATCATTTTCTTAGTGATCCCTTCTCTATTCCATCTGCCTTCTCCCTTCCACTCATGAAGCAGGCTTCCAGCTACGGGGCAATCAGCTTTAAATCATCTGATTGAAATTTTCTTCATCACAAAGACAGTTACAAACAGGAACAAAGGATTTGTGTGACAAGTTTTATCCACAAGTGTTCAAACAGCACGTTTTTCTGTGTAGCAAGAACCCTCCTCTGGCGTATTGAGAAGCATTATGTATGAATAGAGAAGTCAGAGTAAAGGCGTTGAGAGGGAGGAAGATGCCAACAGTGAGGGCAGGTGGGGACCTTATAAGGGCCAAAACCATGGTCCCCTGAGACTGGAAGGGGTCTCGGCTTATGACAGCCTCTAAATGGGCTGCCAATAGAACAAACCAAGCAGAAATCCAGCAGGCATGTTTGATGCCCCTGTTGCATGGTCAAAGCACAGCTGGTAGGTGAGGAAATGACCATCTCTCTTACTTCCACCCATCACCTTCCCGTGTTCTGCCCTGTGTCCACTCAGCAGAACCCAGAGAGTCTGGGAAATTAAGTTCTAGGTATTTATTTTTTTGGGTCACACCCAGCAATGTACAGAGCTTACTCCTGGCTCATGCACTCAGGAATTACTCCCGGTGGTGCTAGGAGGACCCTATGGGATGCTGGGAATCGAACCCTGGTCAGCCGTGTGCAAAGCAAATGCCCTACCCTCTGTGCTGTCGCTCCAGCCCCAGTTCTAGGGTTTTTGAGCCCTAGTAAGAGAGGATGCTAAAGTGGAGAAGGTTTAGATCTGAGGAATTGGTCCCCAAATGTTTGCATGGGCACAGCCAATGTAAGCTCTTCATACAGGCACTTGACTTAATTAATGAATGAGGTTTGGTATACACTAACCTAGACAGTAGCTCTTTCTTTTTATTTTATTTTCTTTGTTTAAATATTTATTTATTTATTTATTAGTGAATCACCATGATTACAGTAACAGTAACAGATTTACACATTTTCATATTTGTGTTTCCCTCATACAATGTTCGAGCACCCTTTCCTCTACCAGTGTCCATTCTCCACCACCAGTGAACCCGGTATCCCTCCCACCTCTCAATCCCATCACCCCTCCCTGCCTCTGTGGCAGGGAATTCTCTTTTGTTCTCTCTCTCTCCTTTTGGGTGTTGTAGTCCACAATAGGGGTATTGAGTGGCCATCCTATTCAATCTACAGTCTACTTTCAGCACGCATCTCCCCTCCCGAGCGGGTCTTCCAACCAGAGCTTACTTTATGTTCCCTTCTCTATCTGAATTGGCTTTCCCACGAGCATGTGAGGCCAGCTTCCAAGCCATGGAGCCAACCTCCTGGTACTTATTTCTACTATTCTTAGGTGTTAGTCTCCTACTCCGTTATTTTATATTCCACAGATGAGTGCAATCTTTCTATGTCTGTCTCTCTCTTTCTGACTCATTTCACTAAACATGATACTTTCCATGTTGATCAATTTATATGCAAAATTCATGACTTCATTTTTTCTAACAACTGCATAGTATTCCATTGTATAGATGAACTAAAGTTTCTTTAACCAGTCATCTGTTCTTGGGCACTCCGGTTTTTTCTAGGTTCTGGCTATTGTAAACAGTGCTTATTTAGGCTATTTTTATATACTATTTGTTAAGTACCAAAATAAGCATTGCCTTAAAACAGTACTAATTGGTACTGGAGCAATAGTACAGTGGATAGGGCATTTGCCTTGCAAACGGCTGACCCAGGTTCAATTATATGGCCCCCTGAGCATCTCCAGGAGTAATTCCTGAGTGCAAAGCCAGGAGTATCCCCTGTGCATCTCTGGGTGTGATCCAAAAAGCAAAGCAAAAAAAAAAAAAGCAGTACCAAATTTTCTGAATAAATTAGAGTACTAGTTCTTAGTGTAATGGATATTAGAAAACAAATTTTAATAGCAATATTAAAAATTTGTTGCAAAAAAGGTTCTAGCTTATAATCACAATACATATTCTCATATGAATTTTTTTATATTTACTCATGTGACTTTCTTTAACCACCACCAGCATAACAAGAAATGTGAAATTTCTAGTGATATTGGTGTGATATGTAATAGATAATATGTTGTATATAATATTATTACTTGCAATAAGATGATAAGCAGCTAATTGAGCTTTCTAAAGCCATACCTAAGTTCATCAAATTGGTATGTGAAACAATTGTTGCCCATTTTATAATATAAAGGGCATTACAATAGATATCTCCATTTATAATTATAAGTAAGACTACAAATCCAAAACTGAAAATGTTTAAGAACTTCAATTGTAGAAAACATCAAAACATTAATTATTACAAGTCTAATTTTAAATGTAGCTTTTCTTTAACTTCAGTGTTTATTGACACTTCTTTATTCCCTTAAATTGAATTTTGCCAAATATCTGATGTGGTTTTGACCTAAAGACATGTTACTACTATAAATATAAATTTTATAGTTACAACTCTAAAAATTATACAAGCCGATCAGATTTTCAGTCAATGCAATTAATTGTTTTTTATTCTTAAAGTTTTTACTAAATATTTATTATATGGGATTTCTCTGTCAAAAGCTTTCATAACCTTCTAAGTATAATAATTTACTGAGTTAAATTTTGATTTGAATCATAAAATATCTTCAATGAACACAGAAATTTTAATACCCTAGGCTCTATATTTCATTGTTATATTCTTTTCAAGTTAGTCCATACAAATTTGTGATTTTATGTACACCTGAATTCCTTTAGCAATAAAATGTCTTTATTTCCCAAGTAAGCACCCTTTAGAGGGAGTTTAATACACCAGAGAGCACTTCTAGTGCATTCCTACAAGAAATACAACTTCTTCAAGACTTTATGACACTCATATTATTTGCTACTGAACAGTCAATAAGAAGAAGATTTTCTGAAATCTAATATGTGTATTCAGTTTTAGTTTTTCCTGCTTATACTAAAATCATATATTTTAGTATAGGCAGGCTGGTTTCACTCGAGGAGCCCCAGAGGGGGGTGGGTGATAACCCTCCCCACCCCAAGGGACCTAGACCTGGCAGCCGACCTCCACTAGCCAACTGCCACCATACTCCAGGTTGCTTACTGGACTCTCTGGCCAAGCCTCACCCATGAATGAGGTCCCATGGAACCCAGATAATGTGGCAGTTTGAGACCGTGGACTCTGGACTCTACGGGACCCGGAAACAGAGATCACCTGCCTGCTATCCCCCAATCTCCAGTGACCCAGGGATCACACCAATAAGCCACACCCTCCCACACTCTGCCTCCTCATTGGCCACCCTCCAGATCTCAACAGCTGCTCCTCACAGACAGGAGTATAAAATGAGGCCCCCATAGCCATATCCATGTCAGCGGACTCCATGCCAGACTGTTTCCACTCGGGGCACCCCAGAAGGGGGCGGGTGAGAACCCTTCCTGCCCCAAGGGACCCAGCCCTGGCAGTTGACCTTCACTATCCAACCATCGCCAGGCTCCAGGCCGCTTTCCGGACTGCACGGCCACGACACATTAAAAGACACTTACTACCCATTTTCCATAATTACCACACCGTATTTGATGGAGTTCACACAGTAGGCAACAAATCATAGCGTAATATATGTATAAATATAAGACCAAGCTCCCGGAAGAGAGCGATGCAGAGTCTCTTGTCCCCTGCGCCTGGTTGTCTTCATCAGGGCCCCTCAGAGAGGACGGGTTGCCTTTCCCTCCCTGTCCCAAGCAGAGCCTTGACAGTTGAAGACCTCCGGAACCCAGCCACAGCCGTGCTCAAGGCCACTCTCCACACATTTGGATGAGCCTCATGCATGAAGGGATTGCCAGAGGAACTCAGGTTTGCAGGCCCCGGGGCTGAGATTTCCGAGCCTGCTTGGATTTGGACTGGGCCTTCTCCATCCAGAACCCCCATTTTCCAGTAGCTTGTCAGCCACACCCACACAAACTGGTACTGGCACCCTGTAATCCCACTAATTACCAACATCCAGAGACTAGAAGACCAAGCTCCCGGAGGTGAGAGGCCGCAAAGCCACCACACGACATCTATTAGCCTTGTTCTCCCTCTTGGAGAACCTGACAAGCTACTGAGAGTCTATTGCCCAGTTGGGAGAGCCTTGCAAGTTCCCATGGTGTATTCATATCCCAAATATAGTAAAAAATATATACATACCTCCCGGAGAGACCGGCAAGCTATAGAGAGTATCCCGCCCGCAAGGCAGAGCCTGGCAAGCTACCTGTGGCGTATTAGATATGCCCAAAACAGTGATGATAGGTCTCATTCCCCTGACCCTGAAAAAGCCTCCAATCATTGGAAAAGATGAGTAAGGAGAGGCTGCTAAAATCTCAGGGCTGAGTCTAATAGAGACATTACTGATGCCCACTCGAGTCATAGATGAACAATGTGATGACATTGATATAGTGATACAGTGATATATAAATGTATATATATACATATATATATACATATATATATATATATATATATATATATATATACCTCTTAGAGAGCCCAGCAAGCTACCGAGAGTATCCCGCCTGTACAGGCAGAGCCTGGCAAGATATCCATGGCGTATTTCATATGCCAAAGACAGTAACAGTAGATCTCATTCCCCTGACCCTGAAAGAGCCTCCAATAGTTGGGAAAAATGAGTAAGGTGAGGCTGCTAAAATCTCAGGTCTGGGAGGAATAGAGATGTTACTGGTGCCTGCTCAAGTAAATCGACAAACAATGGGAATGATAGTGATATAGATATATATTAAAATCATGTAAAGGGAAAAAAATCAAACTTCTACATTTATATTTTCATATTTTACGTGAATTATAACATAGAAAACATGAAATGTATCTCCTGTTTACTTAGGAACCAAGATAATGAAATTTCTTGAAGTTACTATAATGTTAAATTGAACAATTAGAAACTCGTCCAATTCATTGCCTTCCTTCTTTCTATGAACTTAACGGGCATGACCTTTGAGAATCTAAAAGAAAGAGCACTGTAGACATGCTTCCTTAAAAGATCAGATAAGCCATATCAATACTAATATTAGTACAGTCTTCGTATTACTGATTATTGTCGATATTGTATATATTTAGATGGTATATATAAATATTATAAATAATAATATATATGATATATATAAATATATATATAATGTGCCAAAGCCTTGCTCAAAATCTGGATTCACAGTTGTGTATTATATAAGAGTAAAACTGGGAATAGAGCAAAATCACAATGAGTAGGGCATTTATCTTACCCCAGCTGACCTGGGTTATATCCCTGACATCTCATACTGTACCCTTAGCACCTCCAGTAGTAATTCCTGTGCACTGAGTCAGGAGTAACCACTGATCTACACCAAATACCACTCCAAAGCAAACAAACAAAAAAACATGAGAGTGAAGCTAATCAGCAAATTGTTTTGAATGCAGTTGATAGTTGATTAAATGATCTCAAAGTCAATTGACAATTATTTGGAACAAGAAATGGAGATTATAAAATGGAGTGTTAAATGTTTCTGAAATTGGGGCTGTTAGGAATTTGGATTCTAGAATCATTTTGTTTTGATTTAAATTCCAGTTCATTATTTACTAGCGACTGGACCTTTGACTAGTTGCTTAAACTTTCATCCTGTGGGTGCATATGCTGCCTGAGCACATGTGTTGCTGCTGGTCACATGTGTTACCTGCATCTTCCCTCTTTTATACTTTCAGCCAGGAATGTATACTGGAGCTATTTCAACCTTCGAAGAAACTTGCATTGTTTGAACAGGTTTCTCTCTCTTTCTCTCTCTTTCCTTCTTTGAAACTTTCAAATAAAGTCATTTTTTAAACTTAAAATATCATTTTTAAACTTAAAATATCATTCTGTGTAAAATTCTGATTTCACTCTTCTTTCAAATCACTATGTATCTGTATCTTACAGATGGGAAAGAGATGATTTGAGTTCTTGCCAATGTGCTACAAGTGAAAAAGATGCATGTATGGCTGGTCCAAGATCAGTAATGAATTTTTGTTTTCTCTTTCCCACTCTCATTAGCCTGAGAGATAAGAGGCAAGTTACATGTTATAGCAGTCACAAATAATGGAATCTCCATCAACCTAGTCCTTGAGTGGAAGTACATAACAATCAATAATATACATTTAATATTAGTGAGAAATAAATTAAGCTTCTGAGAGCTTGGAATTAACTTCTTGTTGCAGTATAACCTTGATTACCATGGCTAATAGTGTTTGCGTCTCACTTTTCTCATATATAAATTAAAAAAATTAAAACTTTAAGTTGTTATTTATCGTTGTTCTCAAAATTTTATTTATGCAAAAGATCAATATAGCTTTTCAATTCTGATGAATTATAATAGCATATGCATCATTTTATTGGATATATTTTAATTCTAGAACATACACCTGTCATAAAGCTCAGTTTAATTATCAATGTGCTCACATTTTTAAAAGTACTACAAATCAAATAAATCAACTGGTTTCAAAGTTTGTTTAAACCAAACTATTTCTATAAGACACAAAATATACTTGTCTATAATATTATAGACAAAAATATTTGCACATTATTTGCACATTAACAAGAAAAACATTTCTTGACGATCCCTTGGAATCTGTGAAACAATTCTTTCTCATAAAATAGAAAGAAATATCTAGAAAGAAGTAGTAAAGAATAGAGGAGAGAAAAATCATGAAGGGTGGTAGACATGACAATGCAAAATATACCTGGGGTCATACATAACTCTTTAATTCTATTTTTATATATTAATCCTAGGATTTAAAGAAGAATTTAATTCATTTTCAGGCCTAGTAATGACATGAAAACTTTATTTTTGCTTTATAAAATTTAAGCTCTTATAAAAAAAATACATGGTAAGGTGCTGGCCTTGCACATATCTGACATGGTTATTTCCCATAAGGTCCTCTGAATATGCCAAGAGTGACCCCTGAGCATAGACACAGGAGTAAACCTTAAGAAGTTGTGGGTGTGACTTCAAAGCAAAACAAAAAATTGGTTTGAGAAGTCATCAAAAATAGAATGAAAATTTTGTATAATAAGAGAGAGGCTTCTAAAACCTCAGGGATAGGATGAATATAGAGGTTACTGAGATTGCTCAAGCAACTCAACGATTAATGGGATTTCTTTATTTTATTTTATTTTCTATTTCAATCACAATTTGATTTGTGATTGAAATAGAAAATAAAATAATTTTATACTGAAAAAAATATTGGTAAGGCTATAAAATTTACAACGATTGGGTCTGGGGTAGAGAGAGAATATTGCAGACAGTATGCTGGTTTGATCAAACCCAATCTGGGTTCAATTCCTGGCATCCCATATAGTCCCCTGAACCCAGCCAGCAGAGATTGCATTTAGCGTAAATCCAGGAGAAAGCCCTGAACATCACCAGTTATGACCCACAATAAAAAAATATATAGGGTATGCTGAAAATATAAATTGCATTCTCATGATAGTATGAATGAGTAATGAAGAAGAGAAGGAAATAAGAGAAAGGAGTTAATATTATTATAGTTACCATCTATTTAACCTTCCTATGCCAAGAGCTATGGCAAACACTTTAAATATTCTTATATTTTAAAGAACTTCTACAGCTCAAGTAAAATACTTTTAATCTTACTTTATAGGATTAAGTATGGCCAAGTAGGTGACTATGGTTCTGTGACAATTTTCTCACACCATTTACCACTGTTCCTTCACTACTATTGTATAAGATGGATTCATTTTATATACTTTTATACATGTTGCTAAAATAGTGATCATAATTGAAGCTATTCATGATTGTTATGAAGATTAAATTATTGAAATTTACAACAGTTTTAACAACAAGTCTGACAATGGAGACGTTACTGGTGCCTGCTCGAGCAAATCCATGAACAATGGGACAACAGTGCTACAGTGCTAAAGTGCTAAAACAGTTTTATGGCACTACCTGGAAAATGTTTTTTATTTTGTTTGGGGGCCACATCAGGCAGTATTCACCGGCATAGTCAATGGGGATATCACCTAACAGTGCTCTGAGAATCACAGTCAGCCAGGGATTGAACCCAAATTTCCCATATGCAAAGGATGTGTTCCTTTAAGCTATCTCTCTGTCTAGAAATGTTATTTTTTCAATTTTATTTTGCTTTTTGGGTCACATGTGGCGATGCACAGGGGTTACTCCTGGCTCATGCCCTCGGGAATTACTCCTGTGGTACTCAGGAGACCATATGGGATGCTGGGAATTGAACCTGGTTCAGCCACGTGCAAGGCAAACACCCTAACAGCTGTGCTATTCTTCCCGCCCCTGGAAATGTTATTTTTGGTATATGAAAAATTTTAGTTTTTGAAATCCTAAATAAAGCTCTAGGGAACACCATTAGTAACCTGCAAAATAAAAAATTGGAGACAAGTGGGTCTCACTACAAAGACTAGGCTCAGAGGCAAAAATTTGTCCCTTGCACACCATCATTGACCACAATGAAATGCCCTCCCATAACCGACTGACAGAGTAGAAATATTAAAGTACTCTTCAATGAAAGAGGATCATTTCTAGACAGCCAACATCTCCATACCCTGAAAACATCTCCATACCCTGTTTCTAAAGAAACTTTATGTGCTAGTCACCAGACAGATGGGCCAGTTTTGAATAATAAAGGAAGCATCCCAGAACAAGTATGCACGGAATGCTGGGCAGGGGAAAGTGAATCAAAGTCAAATGGTCTAACCATTACATTTCCATGGACTGGACAATTCATGACATTTTCATTGTTTAGACAATCCATTACATTTTCATGGACTGGACATCCCGGTATTGGTGTACTGTGAAGAAATGCTAGCCTTATTTTACAATATAGTTTTTCTACTTCTTTTCTTCCCACCTAGATTAGTCTTCAGAGCGTATGCACTGAGCCTTGCCAAAGGAGAATGTCCTTGTAATAGTTACATTTTCGCTGCGCATTCTTTTCTTACCCCAATCTTGTATATGGGGTAATTCAAGTTGCTTTTCTATTGAATGATCTAAACCACATTTATGTGAATGAGAACACTATTACGTTCTGGAACAGGCTGAGGCCATACTGTCCTAAGGAAAAAGGGACATGTATATATTTATTTTTTCTATTTTTTTCTTTTGGGGTTACAACCAGCGATGCACAGGGGTCAGTCCTGGCTTTCCACTCTGGAATTACTCCTGGTGATGTGCAGAGGACCATATGGGATGCTGGGAATCAAACCCCGGTCATGTGCAAGGCAAATGCCCTACCTGCTGTACTATCGCTCCAGCCCTGCCATGTATATTCAGGCTGGATCTATGCCAGTTAAGACCTGAGATATTTAAAATACTCTTTCTTCCTTTCCAAAATTATCTGTTTTAGCTGTATGTCTACTCAGCCTAGAAAGTTTGGAATAATAGTGACTGAATTAAAGTATTTAAAAATGCTCATGGGATCACCACTATCACTGTCATCCCGTTGCTCATAGATTTGCTCCAGCAGGCACTAGTAATGTCACTGTCGTGAAACTTGTTGTTACTGTTTTTGGCATATTGAATATGCCACGTGTAGCTTGCCAGGCTCTGCCTTGAAGGTGGGACACTCTTGGTAGCTTGCTGAGCTTTCAGAGAGGGAGGGAGGAATCAGACCCGGGGTGGCAAACGTCCTACCTGCTGTGCCCCATGGGATCATAGTGCTTTAAATTTCATTTTAATTAAAATAATTTCTATATGATATATTGTGATAATTTACATAGAAAATGTATACAAAAATATTTCAACATTTTTATCATTAAATGTGTGCGAGTGTGTGTTTGTGAATGTGTGAACACATAGCATCTCTTAATTCATGCTCAAAATTCTCAGAATACTCACAAAGTTTCTCACTAGTCTCATTCAATACTATGAGGGTTCCCGTAAAGCAATCAGCTAAATTTCTCAGGCAACAGTGTTTTTCCAGCTATGTAATTTGTCCAAACTTCTATATTTGTCATGTTCTAGGAACAACTAGTTCTCTGTGCATTAATATAATGATAGCAGAATTGTGTACTACAGTTCAGTCTTCCTCCAACAGATGGCAACACTAGTTACTGGTTTTTAAATTCATGGACTACATTTCAGTATTTGATATGTCTTTAAGTGTGATCATTTCCGGTTTGTTCTAGATGTCTTGGAGCATGTTGAATTATTTGAGAATGAGTCCTGTTGAATAATGAACAGGAATTATCTTTAGGGGGAGAAATTTGAAGTGTTATCTGCCCCTCCCCACCAAAGGCATTTTAAACTCTGGATAACTCCTAGTAACTGGAAAGTTTAGGATTAGTTTGGAAATGAGAACATTCAGAGTAAAATTAAAGATCTATGGGTGACTAAATTTGTAATGAAAAGGCACCAAGTTAGTGAATGCAAAGAAACACAAAAGATACCTTTGCAAGAACCTATAGTTAAAAGGTGAAAAGAGAAACAAGAGGACCCTGAAAAGACAAAATAAGTCAAAAATGAAAGGTAGAAAAATGTAATTTAGTTTAGTATAACGGAAGTCAAGGAATGTGGACTGGAACCTAGAGAGGGGTTATGGGGAAAGTGATAACAACTGTGAGAGCAAGGTTAGTAATTCATTGTTTCCACCATCCTTCAGAGTCTGGTAACACGCTAAGAAACACGCTGTTTGCTTGTCAAGATTTATGGGGGTAAATACAAAGGTCACGCTAGATTTGTAACATTTTTTTGATAAACTGCAAATGGTAAGTAAAACCGTGTCCTTTTGCTAAGAAAGGTCACTGTGGCTTTGATTAGGTCTTAAGGAGGTTAAGTGTAGGCTGTGGTATAACTCCTCTAAGCCTTTGGCAGTGAGGCAGATTCAAAGAATCCCTGTCTGGCTTAGAGGAGCTGCTCTTACATATTATCTGGATACATGGAGATGACACCTAGAATCAGTTTTGATCCAGGACTCCCACAGAAATTCTAAAATATTCGTGCTCACAGCTAGCAAGAATACCTGAGGTTTTTCAGCATTTTGACTACTGAAACTTGTGTGTAAAATGCCTTTTATATGATCATTACTGAAGGCTTTAACAAGTTCTGGCAGATACTAATAGACTCCATTTTTTTTTATCTCCCAAATGTAGTGGAATATAGCAGAGGCATATTTTTTTTAATTATTTTCCTCAAAGAAAGTATACCCTGCATATCCAGCATAAAACAATTGCTTCTATAGAGAAAATGTGTTGTGCTTATGGATCATTCAAGAACTTTTCTTTTCTTTTTTTTTATTTCAAGAACTTTTCTATTCTTTTTATTGAGAAAAACAAAGACCACAAAAATGTTTGCTTCTCACATAAAATCTCTCAGTCTCTTTTTTCTTTTTAGCTTTCTTTTTTCCTTTTTCTCCCAGTATTAATATCACAGAGTCTGAAATCTTGGATATGACTAATATTGATTTAGTAATTCATTTACTTACATTTGCTTGACTTATAAATTCTTAAAGATCATATGAATTTTAAAAATAAAGTTAATAACACAAAGAGATAGCTCAATGGGTTAAGTTCATACTTTGCATTCAGGAGGCCTGAATTTCATCTCCACCACTTCATATTATTGCCTGAGCACCACTAGGAGTGAGTCCCACAGCATCAAACAAGGAATAGCCCTGAGCACCCTGGGTGTGACTCAAATGCAAATGAAAGTTAATTGTCATCAGTGATAATTCTGATTGATATTAGTGATGTTAAATCAAATCACAGTATAATCTATTTATTCATAAAGCAATTTAATCCAAGAATTAGAATCGCTATTATTTTATTCCAAAGAAGCATGATATTATCTTGACCAGATTCTAATTAGATCTGAAATTAAGAATTGGTGGTCGTTTAGAATATTTATGATTACATTATCGAGAAGCACATTACTCTTGCCAAATAAAATTTTATTTTCATGTAATTACAAATCATTAGTGAAAATTCATTTGCAAAATTAATTTCCTTTTCTTGATAATCCAAATAAGGAAAAAAATCACTTTACAAATATCATCTATGTACATTTCTCCTGAAGTTTGTGATTGAGCTTCCCACAGTTCAATATTTTTTAAACAGTTCTCTTATTATCAGCTTGTATTCATTCTATATAATGTGTTCTTATCCAATATCCAACATATATGCTTTCTTTAGGAAGTATTTACTAGAATATCCAAACATATAAAATAAAAAATTTGCTGCCAACTAAACAGATGACCTCAAGGCTGTGTGTATAGCAGATTTTTTGCAAATTTAGTGCCTGAGGTTTGATTCCCCAACACCACATGTTCCCAGCCCGAGTGGCCTGTGCCTGCAGCAGCCCTTCAGCACCTCCTAGTATGGCCCTAAATGAAAATAATTATGAACAAACAAATTTTCCTTTTAAAATATGTTTTTTTACTGTGGGATCTCAAGCAACTTACTAACTTGTGGGGAACTCTGATTCCTCAGCTTGAAAAATGAATTTACTGTTAACTTACAGATTTCTTGTGGGTATTTAAGACCATACACTTGGCCAAAGTTAGGTGCTCAGTAATTAGTAACTGTTAGCAGTGGTGCAGGCTGATAACCAGAACAGTCATGAAGCTGTATGCTTATTTGTCTTGGTTTACAAACCAAGGTACCATTTATATATAATATACAGATCACAAGGTAGATTGTCATTGACAATTATTTGCCAGATACTTGAGTTTATATCTAAAGTTTAGTTTTTATTATATTTATTTAAGTTGTTTAGTTGATGTTTTTAACATATGCCTTGCCTCCACCACCCAGCCCCTCAGAGTGAAGAATCAGAATTTTAAAAGATTTTATAAAGCAAAAGATTCATCCATCTGTAGGGAAACATTGCTTGAGTGCAAATTTTCATTAAGCTTTTCCAAATGTAACAACTGCAGTTTGTGGGAGGGAAGAATAGGTACCTGAAGGATACAGGACACAAACGGGCTCAGTGCCCAAAAATGAAATTCAAAATGACTTCTTTCCCTCAAAGGCTTTGTTTTGCCCCTGACCTAATTTCTATACTAATTTATAGGGTTTATGATTGCTTTATTCTCTGCACAGCCCGTACCTTCTCACTTCTTTTAAGTCTGTCAGGAACCAACTTCAGGGAAATATATAAAAATTAATATTTATAATAAGAATTTATATATAAATTATATATGTGCATATAGAAATATTTAAATAATTTTATGTAAATATAATATGACATAATATAAATATACTATTTATATATAAGAATTTAAGTATATATATATATCAATAAACTGCCTCCAGTTAACTTCATTATTCAGTGACTACTGATCCACTTTGTAGGTTTTCCATGCCCTTCCTCTTTCTCCTCCTCAATCCTACTACCTTTCTTTTGATGATTTCACTGCTCATTATCACCTCTACTAGAAGTGAGAAGGAAGAATGTGAAATTTAAATGAGCCGAAAATGACTTTTAAATTTTATTTTGAGATAAAGAAAGTTGAAAATGTGAGCTAAAATTAGCCTAGGGTTTTCTAATGACTTCACCCAGCTCTCCTTATCCTTGTTAAAGTGATTTTAATTGAGTTCTGAAAATAAGAGTGCCTTTCAACCCAATCATACCCCTTCCTCTTGGAATATACAGAGAAAGAAGAGAAATGATAATTGCATTTAATCCATGTTTTCTAAAATACAAAGAATATATGAGTATATACTAAAATTTACACAATTTATACTTATAAGTTGCACAGTGTAGCAGTAAATGATTTAGAATGCAAGTTTGTTTTTATTATAGCTAATGAGATCATTTGCATCCTTTTCTGTGAATCCATATTTATTTAATAAATAATCAATATAGAAAAAGCAAAGAATACTTACTTCTTATTGTCTCAAAATTAATTTCTGAGTTGTGAAAGTAAACTGCAGCAGAATTTTATTAGTTTTACGATTCATCTCATGTATTTTCATAAATTTGTCCAAATTAGTACTATTCATTCAAAATATATATAAATTTCAAAGGCAAATAAAAAATATAAAACAAGGCAATTAGCAGTATCTATGGCAATGTTTAGAATCAAGGCTTTTAGAAATATTACAAAAAATATAGTCAATGTTTTCTGTTTGTTTGAGTTGTGGTCACATCAGGCAATGCTCAGGGGAAACTCCTTGCTCTGCATTCAGGAATTACTCCTGATAGTGTTCCGGGAACCATAGGAGATATCAGGAACCCAGCCTGGGTTGGCCACATGCAAAGCAAACACCTCACCTGCTGTACTGTTGTTCCAGGCCCTAGTCAATGTTATTCTAAGTTACCTTCTAATAATGGAAACCATCATGACATCCCAGTGGACTACTGTTCTAGAAATGGGTGGAGAGAATAGGTATCTGAATCTAGACTTTGTATTAACTCTGGACCATCTCTCTTAGCACAACTAATACATATAGTACTGACTATGCTACAATAAATTAACTCAGAACCCTGCATTACTTCAGATATGCAGAAGAACGTATTTGAAGTCTACAAATTATTAGAAGATCTCATCTATTCTTAGTAACACGGTCAAATGTATATAGGTTCTAAATTCATCCATTTAGGTGAGAGGGTGTACCAAACTAGAAATTTGTGAACTTTGAAGACCAGAGACCCAAGTTACCATATGTTGAAAACTATATCTTCTGCTTATAAAATTTATATTGTTATATGGTATGATGTTAGTGCTTGTTCGCTGTACTTATGAAATAATTTATAGTGGTATTGTATATACATATGCCTCTCAGAGAGCCTGGCAAGCTACCGAGAGTATCCTGCCTGCACGGAAGAGCCTGGCAAGCTCCCCATGGCATATTCGATATGCCAAATACAGTAACAATAACAGTCTTATTCCCCTGACCCTGAAAAGAGTCTCCAATCATTGGGAAAGAGGAGTAAGGAGTGACTGCTAAAAATCTTAGGCTGGGATGAATGGAGATGTTACTGGTGCCCGCTTGAGGAAATTAATGAACAATGGGATGACAGTGACAGTGATACAGTGATATGGTATGATGTATGACATATATTACATATATTAAAATGTGTCTATAGATTGTATATTTATTAGACAATAAAAACTTTAAATATAGGAAATATTAGTATATAATTATGTAGATATAGTGATTATATTATAGTACAATTATGCTTGGGCTGGAGCCATAGCACAGCAGTAGAGCATTTGCCTTGCACGCGGCCGACTCGGATTCGACTCCTCCACCCCTCTTGGAGAGCCCGGCAAGCTACCGAAAGTATCTCACCTGCATGGCAGAGCCTGGCAAGCTACCTGTGATGTATTTGGTATGCCAAAAACAGTAACAACAAGTTTCATGATGGAGACGTTACTGGTGGCTGCTGGAGCAGATCGATGAGCAATGGAATGACAGTGACAGTGACAATTATGCTTTATACTTAAATACATAGATATATAATATGAACAATATATATGCAAATGCTTGGATACATTCTAAACTATTTTGTGTATATTCTAAACTATTTACAGTGACAACTATCTAATCATATTTTCTCTTACATTTGTTTCAATTCCTTCTCACTCTTACTCAGTTGTGTATTTGTTGGGTTTATTCATTTCATGTTGTTTTTAAGATTTAGTATCATGGATTTATTCTAACAATTACTTTTTAAAATTTATATACAGGCAGAAAAAAGATGGTTGGTACAATTTTTTAATGAAAGTTTTCAACTAATTGGTTTACAGTATGTTTTTTATTTTAGGGATTTAGCTTTAATTGCCTATATGTGTGTAGGTGTTGCCATTTTCACAATAATTCAAAATCAGAAGATCTTTCTCCTATGTAGAATATATGGGAAAATAGTATGCAAACAACAAATGTTCAAAATCATCAGATCATCAACATTTGTCTATAGAACCGAGGTTAAGTGGGATGGGGTGGGAGTGGGGTAGTTGGAAAGGGTCTTTGTGACATTAATGCAGGGAAAATGGACATGCTGGTGATGGGTGTGATGTAGGAATGATGCATGCATGAAATGTATAATTAACGGTACTGCAAATCCTAGTATCTCAATTAAAATGATAAAAGGTAAAAAAAGTAAATGAATGCTAATTTCACATACTAACAAACAGAAAATGATGGGTTCTATAAATGGAACAATTCAGGACTATGCTTCAAAATAGTTCTTACTATTTATTGTATACTATATGTTATATAGTATATTTATTGTATATCAATGTATACTATTCTGTATATATTAATTTTATTAACTTTGTTGATTTTGTGCTTTTACTTAAATATTTCAAATGGTACAACTAGAATTGATTTAAATATTCAAAAGGAACCTAAATGGAAAACACAGTGCTTTAAATCTGTTTACCTCATACAAAGATTAAAGGTGTTAATCTGATAGACACTTAAAATAATGCTTACAATTTTATAGAGATGCATCTGTGAGGAAGAGAAAATAAAGAAAATATTAACCTCGAGTTATTATGTAATAGAAAATAATCAAATTAACCTGTTTATCATCATAATTCTGTTAAAGATAGATAAAAAATTTTATGCATACAATGTGCCTATAACATGTGAGCCTTTTCTAAAATATAAATTGAAACAGAAAGGTGTGATAACTTGTCTAAAGTCGCATAGTAGCTTAGCAACAACCAAAAGAATGGAATTAAAATCCCTTGTCTCAGTTCAGTGTATCATCCATTGTATCAAGTTGTTTTCCTTGTCTATAGAAAAAATAGGATTGAGAGGCATATAATCTAGCTATTCTTCTAGATCAATTTTTACAAAACACCTGGGAAGCAGGCCCAGGGTAATTGAGACATCTGAGAAGTTCAAAAGTATTATGTTCAAGGGACTAAGAACATAGAAACTCTTTCTCTTAGAAAGAAATGCATGGCACCAGATGGTAGGTCACAAGCTGGTGACATATGGGACAGGAGTTGGAGATGCTTTCACTGCGCCCATAAAGAAGGTATAGGAGAAGAAAGATTGGTATTTGTACCTTTATTTTTTAACCTCTGTCATAGAGAAAACATGGATAGGACATTTCTTTGGTCTTCAAAGGAAAGACAGTAGCTCATTGAACACTTCGAAATGTAACATGTAAGTTATTACCTGAAATTGCTTCAAACTATCCTATGTTGAGGACAAACTTCTGTGCCTGGCTTTTGCAATTACATAGTAGTTTAAAGCATGGTTTCTTATTTCCCAATCAAAATCTCTGTTCTCTGGAAATTGGCAACATGGATGAGCACTACCAGAAACACCTCCAATCATATGTGTTCATTCTGAACCAATTTTTCAGTGGTTGTACATTCAGAAAACTTTTTCTCTTGCCAAAATTTTTGCAGTCTCCACTTTAATATGCTAAGTGTAATGTAAAGTTACAAACTTCTTTAATACATATTTAGCTGGGTTTCATCTCATCTCACAGAATATGTCATATTTCTTTAGACATAGTGTAAAAAATTGTTGTTGTGTCCATATATTTAGTATTTTTTTCTACCTTCGAAAAGGGCACGAGCAATAATAATCTTTTCCATAGAGATTACCAGATGATTTGGCAAGAAGACCAAGATTCTGGTAGAATGGGAAATATGGGTACATGACAATTGTGCATTTGTGTTAGAAGCATTCACTGCAAAATAAAGAGCCTAAGAGTCTGAGCAAAGTTAAAGGCAGTTGAGAAAACAGAAGAAAAGTGCTAATCATTTTACTCAGGTTGTGTTCTGAAAGTCAGCTTTTTCATACTGTCTACATAAACCAAGACAAACTAAAGAAGAAACCACCCTCTTTTTTCCAGATAAAAGGTGAGTGAACTTAACAGATTGGAAAAGACTTGAACTGGAAGAAGACACAGTTACTGTTGCTGCTATCTATACAGATGTAGATAGAACTAGTTTAGATCTATGTTCCAATCTACATATTCTCTGACAGTTTATGGATTGCCAGTTACTGGCTACGTGCCTTCAAACTCCAGAAGCTGTGGATATTGTGTAAAGACATGAATTAAACACATTTCAGAAGCAGAAGCAGCTTGATACCGATTTTTGAAGCTGGGTATGTTTCAACTACAGACCCAGAAGAAAGTATTTACCAATTATGGTAATATTTCAGCTGCTGGGTAGAGTAGGCAGCTGAAGAAGCTAGGAAAGGCAAATTATATTTTTCCTGACTGCTCTTGTTTACCAGCTCTATAATGAATGGCCTCACACCCACGTGTTCCTGAGTGTGTATATGTCTGTTTACCACTTTATCAACACTTCAGTTTCATGCTTAAGAGATTAAAGGAGGTAATTTGACATGCCAGATTTGTATTTCAAAGATTCTTATTTGTGGGCTCCATTGTGAACTAAGACGCTTTTATAGCTACCAGCTGTTTGATGAATTGGGTTGTCAATACTCAGAATTTAGGATTCCTGGGGATGGAAAGACAACAGGAAGGGTTAGAAGACAAACAATCAGCTCCAATGAAGGATTTATATCTTCTAGTATAGGTGGAAGAAGAAAGTGCAAAGTGGTTCCCAGGGCAATGTCAGATATTTCTTTAACCCAAGAAGAATTTTGCTATTCTGGGCCCAGTCACTAGGTTTTCAGCATGGAGGAGTTTGTGTTCGGGGCAATGCACAGGAGATCTGGAAAAATGGTGATGAATAAAAATGTTCACTTTAGAAACTAAGACCAATGGCTTTGTTTCATAGACTTAATGCATTGGGATTCTCTCCCCAGACCTCATTTCAAAAGGAAGAAAGAGGTTACAGGCTATTTGGTGTTGGAGCCACAGGGACTAGTACAGCATTTTGCACCAGACTTCCATCGTCCTTTCCAAAGGACATCTCTTCCATTAAGTATTCAGAGACAAAAGAAGAATGAAATATTAATTTGAAAGATATCTATTTAAAAAAATTTTAAACTTAGATTTCAGGAATGGTCTGAAAAAAAAAAAGAAAGAGAGGGGGAAAAAATTAAGCAAGCAAACAAAAATGCAGTCCTTGGAGAAACGTACTGAAATTGCTTGCAGGCAGAAGCAGTTCTTTTGAGCCACAGTTGCTCCCACTTTGCTCCCTCAGTTCTTGGCCCTGGCCAGTAGCCAAGGCTGACTCTGAAGTAAGACCACAAGACAGAAACCCAGAGTCACTAGCTCCAAGATCCAGGAAACTAGCAGAGGCTGTGACACCGCGAACAGCGAAAATCCAAGCCTTTGCCGAATTCAAATATGTGTTCCTTCGCTCCAGACCGCTTTAAAATGAGTTGGAAAGTCCTTCCCTGCGCCTAGAAAAAGAGGGTTCCCCGCGGCTCTGGGCAAACAAGGCTGGATCCGGATCTCTGCGAAGAACTGGTGGCGAGAGGCAGGCGGCGATTGGGGATTGCGCCTGGAACTGCACCGGAGCGCCGGATTCCTCTCTAGCTGTCTCTCTCTCAATTCAAATTTAAACGCGTGCGTGTTTATTTGTCTTTTATTTTATTTTTTTTCTGATCCTCGGTCTCACGCTCGCAACCTGTGGGTTCCGCCTGGTGCGGCGAGGAGGGGAGGCGGGGAGAGGCAAGTCTCCCCTCTTCAGGCTCCCCCCTGGCAGGGTCTGGCCGGGGGGCGCGTCCGCGGCGGCGGGCCAGGACAGTGCCCCGCTGCCCTCTGGCCTATCTGCCCCCGGGAAGCTCCGGGCCTTAATTGCCGAGCCGGTGACTATTGGCTGAAGTTCCCCCGCGATTTGCATGAACAGAGAGGGAGTGTCTAGTGTCGCCCTCCCGTCTGGAGCGCGCCGACTGCAGCCTCGCCGGGAATGAGCGGCCGAGGGAATGCGCGCAGCTCGCGGGCCCTGGCACTGAGCTGGCGTCCGGCGACTTGGCACCCGCGCCTGGATATGGGGCGTCTCAATCGTCCCAGGAGCAGCACCAGCACCAGGAACCTACAGGTAAGAGGGTGTGCGGGTAGGGGGGGGGGAGGTAGGATGCCCGAGAACCCCGCGGCCCCCTCCAAGTTGCAGTCGAGGAACGCGGTTCCCAATCCGGATGGGTTTCCAACGCTTTTCATCTGCATCCAAAACTTCCCGGGAAGATCTGGGGGGTGAGGGAGGTGTGTGTGGGGGGGGCGTGCGGGCGAGGAAGGGAAGTTTATTGGTGTGGTTCTTCGATTTAGCGAGGGACAGACAAGTGTTTGGATCAGGAAAGGAAGTTTCAGAGGCAGAAATGTTGACAGATGAGGCGGGGAGGGGGCGGCTGAGTGTGCGCGCGCGTGTGAGTGTGTGCGAGCGAGATGTGTGTGTGTGTGTGTGTGTGTGTGTGTGTGTGCGTGTGCGTGTGTGTGCGTGTGTGTGTTTTGTGTTCGATTCTGTTTGGGATGAGGGGGTTCGGAGATTGTTTCCTTGCTGCCAGCATCTGGCTGGGACCGTCTACTGCAGTTGACAAATTGCTTTTGCATAATCATTTTCCGCCTTTACTTCTCTTCCCCCCGGGGAGAGGATTAGTGTGGGCTAGAGGGGAAGGAGAGCCTTTGGGTTTGAATTCAGCTGCGCGCCACAATGGAAGTCACTTCTGATCTAAAAAGTGGTGGTGGCGGTGGTGGTGGGGCGTGGGGAGGTGGAGGTCCGAGCGGAGCGCGACCCTCTCTTTGCCATCTTCTCACGATGGTTGAGCTGAGAGTGATTGGTGTCATGCTTCTCATTCCGGGGAGCTCCGCGCGAAACCTTTCCTTGGGGGCATAAATCGCCCACCGCTGGCAGCACTCGCCATCACCAGCCAGGTCCTTCCCCTAGCCCGACTCACTGCTTTCCTTGTCGCGTTGCGCAGCCCGCCCCACTCCTTGTTTTCAGGGATGCTTCACGTTTGCAATCCCCACTGTGGACTGAGCTCGGGTGCGGTTAGGGGAGAGAGAGAGAGAGAGGTTGGGATAAGAAATGAAGGGGAGCAAAAAAAAAAAATAGTTTGGGAGTCAGAGTTGTCCCGTTAGATGATTTTGGTTGTTTTGGCAGCAAGTTTTCCGCTTCCCCCTCGCAGACCAGGAGGGTTTGCTGCCAAGAAAGGGAGGGGGACTCGGGTTTGTTAGCCAGGCGCCCGGCACTGGTGTCTGACTGCACTCTGCGTATGTCCGCGGGTGTGTAATGAGCCTTCTCCCCTCTCCCCTGTCCCCGCTTCAGCATCTGTTTCTGATCTTCCTCTTCGTGGGACCCTTCAACTGCCTCGCGAGCTACAGTCGGGCCACGGAGCTCCTGTACAGCCTGAACGAGGGACTCCCTGCGGGGGTGCTCATTGGCAGCCTGGCCCAGGACCTGCGGCTGGTGCCCCCGGCCGGCGGGAGGAATGAGCCGCAGTGGCAGCCGCTGGAGCGCTCCGGGGCAGAGCTGAGCCCTCCGCTCTCCTTCAGCCTGGCCTCCGGGGGGCTGAGTGGCCAGTACGTAACCCTGGACAACCGCTCCGGGGAGCTGCACACTTCTACCCAGGAGATCGACCGAGAGGCCCTGTGCCTGGACGGAGGTGCGGGCGCCGCGTGGGGCGGCAGCATTTCCATTTCCTCCGCCCCTTCCCCAGACTCTTGTCTTCTGCTTCTGGATGTGCTGGTCCTGCCTCAGGAATACTTCAGGTTTGTAAAGGTGAAAATCGCTATCCGAGACATCAATGACAATGCCCCACAGTTCCCTGTGTCCCAGATCTCCGTGTGGGTCCCAGAAAATGCACCAATAAACACCCGGCTGGCCATCGAGCATCCTGCCACCGACCCAGATGTAGGCACTAACGGGGTACAGACCTATCGCCTCCTGGACTACCACCGCATGTTCACCCTAGACGTGGAGGAGAATGAGAATGGAGAGCGCACCCCCTACCTAATTGTCATGGGTCTACTGGACAGGGAGACTCAGGACCAGTATGTGAGCATCATCATAGCTGAGGATGGAGGCTCTCCACCTCTCCTGGGCAGTGCCACGCTCACCATCGGCATTAGTGACATTAATGACAATTGCCCTCTCTTTGCTGAATCACAAATCAATGTCACTGTGTATGGGAATGCGACCGTGGGCACACCGATTGCAGCTGTGCAGGCTGTGGATGTAGACTTGGGAGTCAATGCTCAGATCACCTACTCTTACAGCCAGAAAGTTCCCCAGGCATCCAAGGATTTATTCCACCTGGATGAAAGCACCGGCGTCATTAAGCTTTTTAGTAAGATTGGGGGAAGTGTTCTGCAAACACACAAACTCACTATTCTCGCCAATGGGCCCGGCTGCATCCCGGCTGTGATCACAGCCCTGGTGACCATCATCAAAGTCATTTTCAGACCACCTGAAATTGTTCCTCGTTATATAGCGAATGAGATCGATGGCATTGTTTACCTGAAAGAACTGGAACCCGTGAACACCCCGATTGCATTCTTCACCATCCGGGATCCAGAAGGCAAGTACCAGGTGAACTGCTACCTGGATGGGGAGGGGCCTTTTAAGTTATCCCCCTACAAACCCTACAGTAATGAATACTTGCTGGAAACCACGAAACCTTTGGACTATGAGCTCCAGCAGTTATATGAAGTAGCTGTGGTGGCCTGGAATTCCGAGGGATTTCATGTCAAAAAAGTTCTTAAAGTGCAACTCTTAGATGACAACGACAATGCTCCCGTTTTCCCTCAGCCCTTGATCGAACTCACCATTGAAGAAAACAACACCCCCAATGCCTTTTTGACGAAATTATATGCTACGGACGCTGATAGCGGAGAGAGAGGCCAAGTTTCTTATTTTCTGGGACCTGATGCTCCGTCATATTTTTCTTTAGACAGTGCCACAGGCATCCTAACTGTTTCAACTCAGCTGGACCGAGAAGAGAAAGAAAAGTACAGATACACAGTCAGAGCCGTTGACTCTGGGAAGCCACCCAGGGAATCTGTAGCTACAGTGACTCTCACAGTACTGGATAAAAATGACAACAGCCCTAGGTTTATCAACAAGGATTTCAGCTTTTTTGTGCCAGAAAACTTCCCTGGATATGGTGAAATTGGCGTAATTAGTGTAACAGATGCTGATGCCGGGCGAAATGGATGGGTGGCCCTCTCCGTGGTAAACCAGAGTGATATTTTTGTCATCGACACAGGCAAGGGCATGTTGAGAGCCAAAGTCTCTTTGGACCGAGAACAGCAAAGTTCCTATACTTTATGGGTTGAGGCTGTTGACGGGGGTGAGCCTGCACTTTCCTCCACTGCAAAAATCACCATTCTCCTTCTTGACATCAATGACAACCCACCTCTGGTTTTATTTCCTCAGTCTAACATGTCGTACTTGCTGGTACTACCTTCGACTCTCCCCGGCTCCCCAGTGACAGAGGTCTATGCAGTCGACAAAGACACGGGCATGAACGCCGTTATAGCTTACAGCATCATAGGAAGAAGAGGTCCAAGGCCCGAGTCTTTTAGGATTGACCCTAAAACTGGCAACATTACTTTGGAAGAAGCATTGCTGCAGACGGACTATGGTCTCCATCGTTTGCTGGTGAAAGTGAGTGACCATGGTTATCCTGAACCTCTCCACTCCACGGTCATGGTGAACTTATTTGTCAATGAGACTGTCAGTAATGAGAGCTACATCGAGAGTCTGTTAAGAAAGGAGCCGGACATTAGTATAGAGGAAAAAGAACCACAGATCTCCATAGAACCGACTCATAGGAAGGTAGAATCTGTCTCCTGCATGCCTACCTTAGTAGCTCTGTCTATAATAAGCTTGGGTTCTATCACACTGATCACAGCCATGGGCATCTACATCTGTTTAAGGAGAGGGAAAAAGTATCACAGGGAAGATGAAAATTTGGAAGTACAAATTCCACTGAAGGGAAAAATTGACTTGCATATGAGAGAGAGGAAACCGATGGATATTTCTAATATTTGATACTATGTTTGTGGAAAAACACAAAGATGTTTTAATTAACTTTGGGTAGTCTTCACCACCTAAACAAGATGTGTGTGGACGGTCGTTCCAATGAAGGACAAGTAATTTATAACATGTACTATAGTGTAAATGGCTGTTTACAGGTTTTTAAATTTAAAAAAAAGAGGTTATAAAATGTGTACAGCATTTTTTAAAGAAAATTAGTACTAACAACTATAGAACTGTTATTAAAATAAAAGGTTTGGATGCGATTTGCAGCTTTCATACAACAAGCAGATGATTGCTAAAACTTGGGAGCAAAGGTAAGAAAATGAAACACTGCTTCCCCCCCACCCCCCCAAAAAAATGTCCTTTAACCACAAGAGGGCATCAGATGCTCCTTTGCAAGGAACTATTTTGAGGTATTGTACATGACAGTTGTTGTACATGAAATTAATGAAAGAGTATATTTTAAATATATTGTTTTTAACATTTAAAATATGAAATTAAAAACTAAATTTTACCCTAATTAAATGTATAAGAAAGAAAAGAGATACATTTATAAATAGAAATTTTATTACCTCATAAGTACCTTAGGTGTAGTTTAAAAGAGAAGGCATTACTGAGAAAGTTCATTTCCTTTTAGCAAGAATCAGACCTTCCCATGTGTTGCAGATTCTATTGCTAAACAGTATCTCACGTTCTGTGTGCTCACATTGCTTTCTGTCTTCTACCACTGCACTTGTTTTATCATGGGGAGAAATATACTGAACATGTAACTTGAAAGTGTGTCCACAAAACACAGCCAGAAGTAATGTTTCAAATCCTTGGTTGCTTTGGAGGTGTTGCTATTCTGATGCTTTCAGTTTGTCTGTAGGACCTTTATACTTTGTTTACATACTAGATTTTTACAAGCTACAACTCATCCCTCACTTAAAAAAATCATAATAAAATGAAATTATTCTAGACTGTAGTGTGCACTACTGGTTGGTTGTTTAGTTCAGTCTTTTATATGAAAATTGTACTTATTGTTTTGTGTTGTTGAAGATTGTGAGCTACTACTCTGGCTTCCTTTCTCTGGTTTTGGATTCAGTCCAAGAGTTTATTTGCTAGCGCAGCAGCATATTTCTTTGGTAATTTAACTTTTACTGACTCCTTTGCAATGAAGCAAATTGGATCATCAGGAATTGATTACATCCACCTCATTGTGTGACCTGAAAATTTCATTTTACATGAGACCTACAGAAAATTTATCTGTGTAAACAAAGAATGTGTTAGCTTAATTGGATCATTCTGCTTTTGTCATCATGTCTCTGTACTGTACCAAAAGTGTTTATATGTCTGACAATTAAAGGTATATATTTTCATAATTGCTTTCTCATTTTTACCATTTATATTTGAACATGTTTTTTTTTTCTTTCCCCAAAGTGCCTGTTATTGGCATTTGCTTGCTTTTAGAGGTAAATGTGGGTAAAGTGTAAATATTCTGCTAAACTGCAGTTTATATTAAACTAATTCTTTACTCAATTAAACATTGGGTAAATCATTAAGTATTTGTAGCTATCAACATATATACACACACACATATGTGTATTTAATAAAGAGTATGCCCATGTTTGAAGGAAGTCCAAGTATAAAAATCTATACTCATGCACGTGAACATGAATATTTATTATTGGTTTAGCATCAATGACAAACATTTCTCTTATAGCTAATCCTCTGATACTGGTATTGAAATAGCTTTCAATATTTAAAAAAGTAAAAATACATTGCAAAACAAAAAGAACTAAATGGGAACATCCACATCTTTGGAAACTACTTTTTGTTTTTCATTTCCATCAATTTCACAATTTACATAAAAATAAGCATATGAAGTGTACATATTTGTTAAAATATTTATATTTTTATTGCAAAATCTGGTGTTTGAGAAGCCCCCAAGCTAAGATGTTAAGATCCTTTAACTCCATCCCAAACTTTATAATCATAATTTATGCAAAGCATAGAGGAAACCATGCTTTATCATTCATATTTTGCATTATTTCTCCTTTTAACTGTAAGGAGCAGTATATCAAACAAGTAACGTAATTAATTAAAATAATCTAAAATTGTGATGATTTAATTATAATTTACATAAAAAGTATTCTATTTATTTCCAAATATAAAAAAACTTTCATGTAATTTGGTGTATGAACTTTATTTCCAGCATGCAAAATGCCTGTAACATTAATAAAATCTCTTGTTCCTGAATAATTTCTTGTGGCAAAACTTCCTTTATAAATTCAAATCATTCACTTTAAAAACATTTATAACAAGGGAAGTTAAAGTAAATCAAGCTCAAAGATAAAAGCCCCTTTCTACTAACACCTTGTGCTAGAACAGTTGCCAAAATGTATGCTAATCATGTCAACGTTGTTAGTTGAGCTGGCACAAAAATAAATGTTCCATTCATTAAATACCCTAATATCCGTTTAACAGTTTGAGAACCAGTGAGTTCTCTTTGCCCAAATTAGTGAAGAAGAGATTGCTCTGATCTTTGCACAGCCAAATCTATCCTTATACAACAGGAAAAAAAAAGTATTAAGTTGCATCAGGAAACTCTAAATCCAACATAGCAATTTCAGCTACATGGATAAAAACAATTTATGTGACTTGACCCTTTAAATTTCCTCCACATATTAAAAAAAAAAGTCTTGGCTGCTATGCTTCTGTCACTGACAGTTAAAGAGAAAAAGGGAAAGTGTTTCTTGTAAGAGGAATTTTGTAGTAGTATTATGTGAAAAATTACTTTCTATAATACAATTTTTTTGTACTTTAAAAAAATCACCAATCATGGTCTTGCTATGACAAAAGATCACTGAAACAGTAATAGGGATGAAATATCAGCTTAAATGGATTGTATTAAGATTCTCACATAAAGTGTTTAACATGTACTCTCAGAAGTATTCCTAATTGGCAACTGTATAAGGAGGAATTAAGCAAGCCACTCCTTGGCAGATTCAGGTTCCAATCTCCTTTCAGCAGGAAAAGGACTTTGATGTTCTGATCTTTGACAGATAATGGAGAATGTAATGAAAGGAGAGTGATGAGCAGTACTGAGTTTATGGTGATCAATTACTTCACTGGGCAGCCTCAGCTCATGAAGACCAGAGACAGATATCTGAACATGTTATTCCTTCTGAGTACATTTTTGCTCACTATAGAAAAGCAGTAAATTGCTGCAAAATGCCATTTTGTTGACTTGTATAATCTCCTTGTATCAATGTACCTTTACAAAGTGAGTCTCAAATAAATAGTAATTGAAGGAAAGATAATAAAATGTTATAAGTGGACTAAAAGGAATAAGAAAAAAATGGTAACTCCTAACAACAATTAAAAAAAACATCATAATGTTTGTAGTAGTTTCTGATAGAAAAATTTTCGAATATATATGTAGCTAGATATAAGGAAAGAGTGAGAAAAGAGAAAGACTATTCCCAGTAATCTGTAATACATAATAATATCTGCATACATAGAGAACATAGTAATTTTATTTTTTCATTTTTTTGCAATCTTTATACATAGTAATTAAAAAATGATTGTTATTGCATATAATCAATGTATCACTATTATCCTGTTGCTCATCGATTTGCTCAAGTGGGCACCAGTAACGTCTCCATTTTGAGACTTGTTATTACTGTTTTTGGCATATCAAATATGCCACAAGTAGCTTGCCAGGCTCTGCCATGCGGGCGACATATCTCGGTAGTTTGCCAGGCACTCCAAGGGGCAGCGGAATCAAACCCGGGTTGGCCGTATTTAAGGCCAACACGCCCTACTCACTGTGCTATCGCTCCAGCCCATTGCATATAATGATTTCAAAAATTATTTTTTCTCTAATAAAGTCCTAAAGTGTGAATTTATGCCTCTAGGATAATAAAATTTGGAGACCTTTAGGATGACCTTTAAGACTTAACCCACTAAGGTGAAGAGGTTCAAGTAATGCGTTGATTAAAATAGGAAAATAGGAATAGGAATCACCCACTCCTTCACATCATATATGTTTATTTTAGTACTCTATTCAACAAGGATTACTGAGAAAAGTAGATTTCCTTGATGAAATTAGACTTTTTAATGTGGAAGTTTAGTACGAAAACCTTCCACATCTAAACATTGTGTGTGTTAAATGCTCATACTCAGCGTGCTCTGTGACAGAACCTAGCCCCATTTCTGAAAGCCTTGGAGAAACTTTTCAAGGTACAATCTCTAATTTTGGCCCATTCAGAGTATGTACGGTCTACATTGAATCTGAAAAAATAATTAGAAGGGGTGAGTGGGCAGAAGGACAGAGGAAAGAATTCGCACAGGAGGAAATAGTATATAAGGCATGCAGTAAAGTACAACTATCATGATCAAAGAACCATAGGCTTGGCAATTCTTGATTGAAAAGATAAAAATAATAAGGGATATTATTAATAATGAGCTTGAACATTGTTACATTGTTATAAACATCGAAGGAACTCATGTTATAATTGGATATTGTAATTTTATTCCAACGTAATAGAAGTTTGAAGGATTTTGATTAAGCAATTTGTATATAAAAAACATCCCTTTAGCCACATGTTGAGCTTGTGTTGAATAAGTTTATGGAAGTTGATTAGAAAGTGCTGTTGTTGGGGATGGGGAGATATACAGTGAGTGAAACAGTTTCTTTGTCAGCAGCCACTTGGGTCAGATTCCTGGCATGACATATTGACCCGTGAGCCTGAAGTATCCTGAGCACAGTGGCAAGAGTAAACTATGGGAACAGTTGGATGTGAACCAAAACAAAACCAACAAAAAGGTATACTAGTGACAATGTAAGTGAAAGTGGGGATCTTAAACTTTAAGTATATAAAACAGCTTTAGGATGGGATCAATTAAATAAGTAATCAACAACTGGTCAATTAGAAAAAAAGTATTTATTAATCAATATATGGTAAACTAGAAAGTTTATAATTTTCATCATTTGCTTTCAAGCCTATTTTGGAAGTTTGAAAAGAAAAGAAATTCACTTACAAAACATCAAATTTGCAATTATAACACTTAAAGCAAATCCCCCTATATAATGCTGGCTTTATGAAACAGATGGAAATATAGGCACCCTAATTTACCCAGGTTTATTTCATATTGTGACTGTCAAGTGTATTTAGTTTAACAAACATTACTGTGTGCCCACATGCTTAATATTCAAACATGAGCCTCTGACCTCCTCAAGGCTATTTCATTCAAGGCATTTACAATATTTTACTTACAATGGCACTAAAAATCTCCATATAAATTTATTTTGTGGAAAAATTTTGAAGACAATTAAACATTGAGTGTTTATTATGAAAATATACTTTCAAGTCTTGTATGAAAGTCAATAAATGTGATATGTCTGTTTCAGCAATTCTAAAAAAGATCCAGAGAATAAGAGCTGGTGAGATAGATAGCCTAGGCCAAGAAGTACACATACTAGAAGCTTTAATATGACTTTTGTATGAAGTATGTTTGCTAACATATATTGAGCCTTAGATGATCTGGTGTAAAATTAAAAATTAAATAGTATCTAGTACCTCTAGAGATATTTTGAAATCCAAGCTAAAGAAATATAAAGTACAAGCAAAAAGATCATTGTATCTGATCCTAGATTCAAGGAAAATATCTTTTCACCCAAAAATGTGATTCTCACAGACTCTTTTATGTGGAAATTATGAACTTATTCTATCTCATGGTATGATTTTGAAAATAAACTTACCTAGAGTGAACTATTTCCTACAACTGAATTATTTCACACTTATTATTATTATTACTCTTATTGTTATCAGGTTAAGTGATGTCCTATAAGGGCTTTATTTGCAATTTTTTCACTTATTAGTATATCAATTTTATGCAATCTATATCTTATAATGTATTCAAATTATATTTTAAATTGAAAACATTATACTGAGTCATTTCTACAGTTCCATTGCATAGTAATTTATAATTTAAACTATAGTTCTTACTCTTATGAGACTTCTGAGTGAAAACAGAAGGCTTCATAGAGTTATAATAGAAAAAAGTCAGATGGCTGCATAATGACAAGGGTAAATATATAGAGTATGTAAAACACGTAGGCCTTTAATATAAGCATTATAATTGTCCCTAAGATTAAGTAGTAGAAGTATCCCCAAGCCCCCAATAAAAAGTGACTTATGTCTTAATTTTCCAAAATTGCTGTCATATATATGTGTATATATGCTTATATATGTAAATATATCTCATACATATGTGTATATATGAAAGAAGAGGACTGATAATTTGTAATATGGGAAAATACATTTACTCATGCAAAGTAAATGTATATTAGGTATAGAAAGAATAATTTCTAACTGTAGATTCAAAGGATATATTAGATTGATAAGCAAATCATTTAACTTGCATGTTAAACAGAGGTTAAAATCAAAATAACTGAATGTTAGCAACTCACTTATTCACACTATCACTCAAAGTATACTACTTTACAAGTCTGAAGATATTCTTTATCACTTACTGTCTGCCTTATAGGTTTTAGCACAATATTCTGAAGCATTAGCAAATATAAATGACATTGTCATTAATTTCCTAAATGCATTTATTAACTATGCTTATTATAATGACGTTCGTGTTCTAGTGCCTGTTTTCTTTATTCTCTTTTTCCACTTCAAAAAATTTATGTTTTATATTTTGAAAGACCATGTAAATATTGCTAGATATGTTTCTATTCCCATCTATGTTTCACCTATGGCTTTTTTACATGCACCTCTATCAAGAAGAAACAATAGTTCATGATGGCAGATGAGAAAGTACTGCTAACAGATATATACCACAAACTGGAAGCTAATGAGGTGGTAAACACAATTATTGGAAAAGTATAATTCAAAACATATTTAAATTACAAAGTAGGGGTCAAATGTTTCTGTGGAAATGGGAGAAAACTTAAAAAAAATATAACACATATTTCTTTGGTTCCTTTTGAAACTTAGATGTTCCTATATCTCTGTGGCACACCATTCACTTGAAGGATTAAATAAATACACTAGGTACTATCACAAGCTAATCTGGATATAAATATTTAAACTTTAAACCAACATTTAAACAATTTTAAGATATTAATTGAATCTACATATGTATGAGTAACCCTGCTACTGTATTTTAAAAATAGCTCAAATTTCCATTTTGAAAATATATGTTTATTATTTCAAGACATAGTTTTAAAAAGTCTATCATTTTAACTGAGGCACCGGGAATGATAAAATTAATATACTTACATATGTACATTATTCTGACCAGAGCAACTAATTCCCTCCACCAATGTCCAAGTACCTGTCCCTACAAGACCATCAGGCTAGCTTAGTTCAGTAGACAAAATACTCAGTTCTTATGTCTTTGGACAATTGTTGTTTTCTATCAAATTTACAGTTGTATAATGTTGTCTCAAGATGCTTTCCCTGGTAAACTGAGGTTTTGATTTCATGGAGTATGAAATGTCCTTAGAGAAATGTTACGTAAATATATCAAATAATATTATAGAACTGTGTTTTCAATGTTATAAAGATCTGATGAAATGTAATAAAGAACACTTTAATGTTAATGTAAAAAAGTTACTGTTCCTATGTTCTAAATTTCCACTTCCATTATGAAAAAAAATGTACATTGTTGAGAAGGACACACTAAAAATTTCAGTGAAAATATAGTCTAAATATTTTAAAGGTGGTTTGTTATGGACACCTAAAAAGAAATAAAAAAATAATTATTTAAAATGTATTTTTTTAAATTAACAGTAAACTAATTCCTTTTGAAAATTATTATGCACCCAAGATCCTCAGTGCCACTCCAGTTGTTTTTTTTTAAACTGGTTTTCTTCACATTTTTGGAGTAAAATTTTAAATTCCTAAAAATTTTTCAAAGTTATATGAAAAGTTATATGAATATAGACAATACTAACAATAAACCAGGTGCTACAAAGCATATTTTATGGTGAGACTGTTTTCTATTATGATGACTTCAATTATTTTACAACAGAAAAAAGCACCGTTGGAGTTATAGATATTTTTGCAAGTTCTACTTAAAATTCTCTGTACGTAGAATAAGGTCTATAAAAGGTATTTAGCTTATTCCTAAAATACTAATGCTGAATCATGTAAGTATTCAACTTTAGCAAAGTCAACTATCCTGCATGTTTTATTTATAGTTCTAGTTTTACAAAGGATTTTTTCTTATCAAAAGCACTATAGAATATATTATTTCTCCCATGTCATTAAATAAATATGTATCTATATAGCACAAGAAATATATGTATATATACAAATATGTACTTATTTAGCAAGGGAAATATACATGCATATACATATGCATGGATAATTAAAATACATATATAAACAAATATACATACCACTGTATCACTGTTATCCCATTGCTCATGGATTTGCTTGAGCGGGCACCAGTAATGTCTCCATTGTGAGACTTGTTGTTACTGTTTTTGGCATATCAAATACACCACGGGTAGCTTGCCAGGCTCTGCCTTGTGGGTGGTATACTCTCGGTAGCTTGCCAGGTTCTCTGGGAGGGACAGAAGAATAGAACCTGGATCGGCCACATGCAAGGCAAATGGCCTACCTGCTGTGCTATCGCTCCAGCCCATACATAATATATACAAGTATGTATATATTTCCTTGATAAATAAAACATGTTTGTATATTTTCTGTGCTAAATAAATATATAAGTATATTTAATATGTTTATTAAATACATAAATATATAAAATAACATTAAATATAGAAAAATATATATAAAATGAATATAGCACTGCACAGTAGCACTGTCATCCTGTGGTTCATTGATTTGTTCGAGCAGGCACCAGCAATGTCTCCATTGTTAGACTTGTTATTACTGTTTTAGGCATATCGAATATGCCACAGGTAGGTTGCCAGGCTCTACCATGCGGACGGGATTCTCGGTAGCTTGCTGGACTCTCTGAGAGGAACAGAGGAATTCAACCAGGGTCGGTCGCGTGTAATGCCCTACCCACTGTGCTATCACTCCAGTCCTGCATTTCTGTGAAAAATATGTATTAGTATAAGTTGATGTGAGACTCTTTAAACAACATACCTAATGCAATTTAAGTGAATTGAATCAGCTCCTTTTACATATATACTCCTTTTTAAATCATTATTTTGTATTTGGTAAAACATTTCACAACAGTTTCCATAATTGACCATCATACTGTGACACTGTCGTCACACTGTCATAATTGACCATAACTGACCAAAATTCCCAACAGTATTATTTGATGATGATGATGATGATGATGATGATGATGATGATGATGATGATGATGATTTGATGGGAATGTTAGCACAATTGAAGACAATTTGTAAAATACTTTAATAGTGAATGTAAACATTCGATAAAAAGGCTAACATATCTATAAAATGTTACAAACATCTGTCCTAACTTAGCCAGCAAAATTCTAAAAATTTTAATGGTTTTTTCCCTTTGAGCTCCCATAATCACACTCAGTTATAATACAGTTTCTAATGCAATTGGTCTCTCACAGGAAAAGTCAAGCATTCTGAGAATCTATTTATTAACCAGTATTTTATCATCATCATCATCATCATCATCCCATTGATCATTGAATTTCCCAAACCATCTCAGTAACATCTCCTTTCATCCTAGCTCTGAGATTTTAGAAACTTCTCTTTACTCATCCTTCCCAATGATGCCGCATTGGAGGCTCTTTCAGGGTCAGGGGAGTGAAACCCAGCATTGTTACTGGTTTTGGCATATGAATATACCATGGGGAGTTAGCAAGGCCTTCCTATGTGGGCAAGAAGCTCTCAGTACCTAGCTAGGTTCTCCCAGAGGGAGAACTAGGATATCAGATGTCTTCAAGGAAGTTGGTTTTATAGTCTCTGGATGTTGGCCATTGGTGGGATTGCACGGCGCTAGGGGCAGTCCCTGTGTGTGACTGCCTAGCTACTGGAAAATGGGAAATCTGGGTGGAAGAGGCCCAGTCCTAATCTGAGCAGACTTGGAGGTCTCAGCCCCGGGTCCCACACCTGGGTTCCTCTGCTGGTACCTTCATGCATGAGGCTTGTTTGAACGTGTGGACAGGGGCCTTGAGCATGGCTGTGGCTAGGCTCGGGAGGCCTTCGGCCGCGGGAGTTCTGCTGGGGCAGGAGGGAAGCTGGAGTCCACCTTTTCTGAGGGGCCCCGGGTAAGACAGTCAGGTGCACGGGCAAAAGAATTTCACATCAAATAACCAGTTTTTAATGTGCATAAGAGCCATACTGAAAATGTCTATATCTTAATTCATTGATGCAACGAATATGTTATGTTACATGGCAAAGGGGCCTTAAAAATATAAATTATGTTACAGACCTTAATATAAAACTTCTAAATAACTGATAAGTCGGCTTACAGTTACCAAGGAAAGGAGAACTTTATCCTATTACACTATGGAACCAAACTTATCAACAACCTGAACAAACTCACTTCTGAAAACCCATATAACTTTGCTGACGCCTTGAATCTTATATTGCAAAGCAGTGAGAAAAGGAAGAATGGAGTTTCTCTGTATCCAGACTTTGAACTAAAGAACTAGGAGTTTTTAAAGGAATATTTTAGGCTACCAATATTAAATTGTTTGTAAGAGCAATAATCAAAACTTATTACAGGGTTGGAGCCATAGTACAGCATGTTAAGCCCTAAGACTGCTTTTGACGCTAAGACCCCCTGGTGTCCCCTGAGCCTGCCAGGAGTGAAACCTGAGCATGCTGCTGGATATGGCACCCTCAAAAAAAAAAAAGAAAAAGAAAAAGAAAGAAAATTATTACATTATCCTGAAAAATAATATTATACATTTACTAAAGGCCAAGTTTAGTTGATTCATAACAAAACATTTTATTGAATGACATTTTAACAATATTTATATTTTTTATTAGAAACATGTTAAATACTGAACTAATACTTTTTTTTTTTGCTTTATGGGTCATACCTGGCAATGCACAGGGGTTACTCCTGGCTCTGCACTCAGGAATCACCCCTGGCGGTGCTCAGAAGATCATATAAGATGCTGGGAATCGAACCTGGGTCTGCCTCGTGCATTGCAAATGCCCTACCCACTGTGCTATTGCTACAGCCCCTGAACTAATGATTTTTAAGTAAAAAAAAAAAAAACTTCAAATCACAATAGGTAGAGAAAGGGAATGAAATGTATTGAGTCATTTTACTCTTACTAAGCCACAAAATAAACAGAAAACCAGAGGCAATTCTATTTCATCGAAAACTGTCTTAGTTTACTAGAGCTGGACTGTAAAACCCTGAATTGCTGTATTCATGTCAGACCCACTTTGAGATGAGATGCACTGTGTGATTGATATTAATAATTGAGATACCTCGGGTGCATGTGTTGTGATTGCATGTGGAAAGATTGCTCTGATGGAAAGAAAAAAAAGGTGCATGTTAAAAAATGTGCTTTTCACATTTTTATTACAGACTAAATAGCTTTTATAATGGATGAGTCTCTTCAATTGATGGATCATTTAAAGTGACTTGTAATCTCTAATCCTCTGAAAACAAGCATTTAGGGGATTTTTAAAAAATATATTCTCCACCCACTTTCCTAACAACTATTCAAAAGCAGATTTACAATATATTTACAGCTGATGATGACTTTCATTAGAATAGTTGCTTTACATTGTTGACTTTATTGGGCCTTTCTTACAGGCATATACAACATATAATACCCAGAACTATATTAGAGAATACAGAGTGTAGTGGAAAAATGTCATCATACTGCAAGTGCAGTCAGGCTGAAAAGCTAAAGTATCAAGTCCTATTTTCCTCATTATGCACAGACAGGTTTTGCTTCCTTTTTATTTTGCATGTCAGTCATTTTTGATGGTTGCATGGGTTTTATTCTAAATTTTAATCTAAGAGAAGAAAAGTTTGAATACTAGATCAAGTAAATTTGAAAGTCAGAACAGGTAAATCATAACCAAATGTAAAATTTCGCATAGTTAGTACAGAAAGAATTGGAGAAGGGAGAAAGGGGGTGTTGTGATCATTTTGAAACATTTTAGAAAAATAATAGAATGATGATGCATGGAACTATATATCTCCTTCTAAATATCATTCAATTCCAAGTTATGTTTTCACAAACAATAACAAAAATTTGCCCATAACTTGTATAATTCATCCAATAGCTTGTGGATCCATTTGTAGTCAGGTATTGGCTTGTGGAGCACACTGAAACTAGAGCAAAGCAAAAAAAAATGGTGTTTCACATGAAATAATAAGTCTATTTTTTTCTTATCATACCAGAGCTTTAGTTTCTGGTTAAATATGAGCCCAAAGCCTGATGTGGATACTCTGGAAGGCCCTGAAGGAGATGATATTCTCCAACTATAATTCCCAGCAGTCCTTATGCTTGAATTGGAATGCGTATTGTTATTGAAATGACCAGAAAAAAAATGCAGCATTGAAAAGTCCCTTCATTAAATGCTTTAGCATTATTCCTGTTTTGAAACACAGACATGTCCCCACTTTGCTGGTTTGGGTTTGAGGCTTTTACTGTTTGTTCAGAAATGACCGATGGCATGTCAGAGAGTTCTTAGAGTCCTGAAAAAAAAATGAGGTATATCTGGTCATAGAACAGCCTAACAGCAGCAGCAGGAACTAGTTGCTTGTTAGATATGAAAACTCTAGGAGCTAATCACTGATATATTAAACCGGGATTAGTATTTGATAAGATAAGTAGATTTATATGCACATCAAAGACTGATAAAATGTATTTGAATATTAGCTCTGAGACTTGTCACATTGACATAACCTATAGATTAAAAGAAAAAAGATAACCCATGCACCTCCAATCTTCTTATTTAATCGGTATAGGATGGGAATTAGTTTATTGAAAGAGACCCCCCCACACTCCCCACGGAAAGATAATTAAATGGTGCCACAAGGTTTAAATATCAGCAAGTTAGAATCTTATTATTACCATAATTTTCCATTTTTGTTAGGTAGGCTAGCGTCAAGATTATGTGGAATTTAGTATATTAGGGATATCTCCCCTCAATCGCCTATAAAATAGAATACTCCCTAAGGAATAAACTCAAGAATTTACATGAATTACATATTTTCTTCATTTTCATGAATATCAGACTCTTATCATAATCATCCAAAGCAGAACAAATAAGAATGATGATTAGTGTGTCTCATTTTACCTTCTGGAAATTTTAGTTTACCACAATCACTGGAATATAAGTGTCATAAATTCAGCAGTTTTGCTTTTTTTCTTTAATATTTAATTCTATATACTAGAATAATACCTGGTATATAATAAGCATCCATAAAAATATTTTGGGATAAATGAATGTGAAAATTGCAAATAGTCCTAACATAAATTATACTGGTCATGTACTGTAGAAGAAAATATTTGTTTCTTAATTCAAAAGACAATATAGACACCAGAGAGATACAAAAGGTAATGCACTATCTTGTAAGATTGTTGGGAGCTGGAGCAATAGTGTAGTGGATAGGGCATTTGCCTTGCACAGGACTGATGCAGATTTGATCTCTGGCACCCCATATGACCTCCCAAGCACCACTAGGAATAGGAATGATTCCTGAGTGCAGAGACAGGACTAATCCCTGAGCATTGACAGGTGTGACCCCTCTCTGCCTCCTGCCATACATGAAGATTTGTGGCCTTCAATGCAGCTAGAGAGGGAAATACCCTGGGTTCAATTTCAGGCACCATATATTGTCCCCAGAGCACCAGCAGGGAACTTTATATGAGTCCAGAAATAGTCCATGTATGCCTGTGTGTGACTTGAAGATCCCAACATTTAAAAATTAAACTTGGTTAATATATAAATAAATACAAATAAGACAATGTAACAGAATCTTGGGATTGGGCCTGAGAGTACTGCTTTGACGAGGTATAAAGTGAGAATAATATGCATATCATCTATAACACTTAGGAGTTTGGTAGAGAACAGAAATTATTAGCAAGAAAAAAGTGAGGGAGGAAGGAACAAAAGTCGAAAATATGTCCACAGGAAAAAATATGTTATTATCCAGGGAATATTATTTGTCTTAGCTACAAATGTGAGAAGAAATGAGAGGAAAAAAATGTGAAATATGAGAGAAAGTATGGAAAAGCATAATCTGTAAATGAAATATTAAGCAAAGAAAGCTGTAAATAGTAATAATATTAATTGATAGGAATGAAATATGCACTAAAAGACTTACTATTAATTTTCTAGTTTATGCTACGTAAAGAAACAGGAAGGTACTGCCTGACTTGATCAAATGAACAAGGATTGGTAGTATCCAATAAGCTAATGGATATACGTGTCCACATCAGTGAAAACCTAGGGAAATTTTTCTAAATATCTAGAAGCCAGTTTCTACAATTGTGTATAACTCAGGGGTTATTCTGGGGAGTGATGCAGGTAAACTAGCAAGCTCTGTCTTATTGATGATAAGCAATAGTTCAAATATAGTTTCCTCCTCAATTTTCTTCTGTCTGACCGCATGTGTTTAAAGCATGATAAAGTAAAAAGCATACATATTCCCAGACCAATTTGTGTATTCTCAGGATAAAAGCAGTGATAAAATTGGTATGAAATATACATCAATATATTTCACTTGATGGGTTTCACTTATTTAGCATAGGAGAAAAAACACATTAAGTTGTGAAAATCAATTCATAAAAACACTTAAAATTTTCATTAAGCATATATATGTGACACATATAGACTTTCTTACACATATACAGTTGGAACTATTTCTCTGGATCTAAGTTAAATATAGTTGATATAGTAAAAATAAAATAGAAATTTAATGGAATAAAATTCTTAAAAGCAATAAATAAAACCTATTTGAAATGGAGTAAATATAAACCTTTGGCTTAGAGGGTAGCAACTAATTTTAATATGAAAATATTAATAATTTCAAGGCTGAGTATATTTTAGTGAGTGTCCATATATATTATTATAACAGAACAGGCAAAATATGCAAACTAAAAGATAAAAGGTAGTTTGGGCTATAGAAGCATCATCTGTTCCTTATTTTGCAGACTTTTCTTTCTTTTCCCTGCCTCCTGCTCTCTAATTGCATCCAAATGGTTCTCTCATTTGTTTTTCTGGCTCTTCCATCTGAGACATTATGCCAGTAATATATGCCATCTTCATTTGGCTGCTTTTCTTTCTAATCAGCACTGCTAACCAATTGTTTCTGTAAAAATGTAGGATCTGTCAATTCTCTCACACCTGTCATACAGCTTGAGGTGGGCTCACTGATACAATTTGTAATTAGAAATTAAGTCACAAGATAACTAATAGGCCGAGACAGCCACCTCTGCCCACTTTTCATTAACTAAGTTAAATGGACATAGGAGACAATGAGTATTGATAGACCCTGTTTTATAAAAAAAAATACAGAAGGGATTCTCATCCCAAAGAATTGTATCATTATATTGTCAATTACATAGATCTATAATTTCAGGGATGTATGCTACCGGAAAATGAAACAACTAGATTGCTGATAAAAGAAACAGCAAGCATTTTATTCCAGAGGACTTTGAAAACATGTATACAATTTAAAATATGCATTCTTTTTTCCTTTGCACTTCTTCTAAAAACAGAAAGAAAGAAAACAGCTTGAAACTTGTGTAGAGGAGCATAATTATTGTGACATTTAACAGTAACGGGGAAGTGCACTTGCTTTACATGTGTGAAACCTTGGGGTCAATTCCTAACTCTGCAAACATTAAAAAGCAAATGTGATAAAGCTTCCTTCAGGCCAAAGGGCTGGAACTGAGCATAGATGCTCTAGCTGCTGGAGCTCTAGGTTCTATATATGGCACTGCATTTCTTCTTAAGAACTGCCAAGAGCAATACTTTGAGCAATGACCCAGAAGAGTATCCTCTGAGTACCACTGGGTGAGGCTAAAACATAGTAATGGGAACTAAACCTTCATTTGCATTAGATGCAGAAGGCTAAATAGACTAACACCTAAGTATAGTATAGTACACACTATTTTTCTCAATCATAATCTCCTTAGACATGCTCAGCTTCCTGTCTCATACATTTGATTACAGTTATTGGTTTCTCACATAATTGTTTTATTATTGAAAAAGTTTCACTATTCATCTTAATCTAGTGTGTGTATATAACTGAAATAAGAGTCAAATACATAAAAATGAAGGGCTCGTGAAGGGAAATAGTGGACATATTATTAAATAGTATAGATTCATGCAAAGAGATGTCATAGAATGAATATTTAGACACTTTTGTGGTCTTGGAATATTGAGATGATTTTTAAATAGTGTTGCTAGTGATATTTTTAGGATAAATCCTGAAAATTAGGCTAACAATATATTAGAAAACAAGTAAAATATAAAGGAGGGGAGAAAAGACAATGGGAAATAATAAAAACAAAAGAAAAGCAGAAGAGAAAAAGAGGGAGAGGGAAGGAGGGAAGAAAGACAGAAAAGGAAGAATAAAGAGGTAAAAAGGAAAAGAAAATGAAAGAACTGAAAAGATGAGAGAAAGAAAAATATTAAAAAGTTTTATACATCAGCACATCTGCACTCAAAACTAACCACTGTAATTTTTCATTTTTGAACAAAAATTCCACTTTGTAGTTTTGTTTTTGCTTTTTCATTTAGTTTTGGATCCATTATTGGCTACGTTCAGAATATATGCTCAGAGCTCAGGAACCACTCCAGTGAGTACTGTGGGAGACAGTACGTGGGACCTGAGATCAAACCAGGATGGCCACACATGAGGCAAATGCCTTAATCCCTGTGCTCTCTCCCTGCTCCCTCACTGTGCAGTGTCCATTCTTCCAAACTATTTTGAGTTGTTATCCTTATACATTTTTATTTTTTAAAGTCATGACTAATGCTTATATTAAAGAAGCAATATAATATAACTGGAAGAAACTGAGGAATGTAAAGAGAGAGAAATCCATACTAAAGTGAGAACAGGAATACTATGGAGCATAGAAAAAAGCTTGATTAATAGTTCATTGGAAAATGTGTTGCAATTCTCTAGACATACGATGTCACTATGTTTTGCACATCCTGGTCTCTACACTTAGATTCTTTGGATCTATAATCTATTTAGTCTTAGTTCAACTGTCATTCAATTGAAAAGTTGAACCCAAGCAGTGTATTTTTTAATGTACCTATAGTAAAAATCATTTCTGGTTATAAAAATTTTATATTCTTATATTATTGTGTTTTTATATTTTCATCCTCAACAAAAGATGGCTTTCTAAAAGGACAGAATGATAAAAAAGGTTAAATATTCAAAAACATGTTCTAATCACATCAGAGATAGATCAACCCTCTAATAATTTTTAGCTCAACAAAGTTAGTTCCTGAATGAGATTTTACTATATTGAACTTAGCATTTATACTTGGAGTGAATTCACATTACTTATGAGGAATATTCTGTCTCTAGCATGTTTTGTGTCCTTATTTTTATTCAGAAATTCATGAGGCAAACCTTTCTCATTAGCTTCTTTTTTCTTGAGAAATTTCTGGGTCATCTTAAATTATTAATAGCCTCTTATGCTGTGGACTCTTCTACCAACATAGGCGATGTAAGTCTATAATCCTAAATAAGAGATAAGTTTTAAATACCTATGGGATAATAAATATGAGAATATTAATGATTTATGTTACTTTAACATAACAAGATACAGGTCCCTGTTCCAGAGCCCTAGAACAATATCAATTATTTTTGCCACTGATTGCTAGAAGATTATAATATTCACCATATTAGCTTTCAGAACATCACTTTCCTAGTAATACTGCAAGTATAAAATACTAAAAGAATAAAATAATACTGCAAGTACAAAATACTAAAATACTTCATTTATATTTTAGAGTGCCAGATAAGATAGTCATAAAAAGATAACCACACATGGTCCTCTAACTACAACCTAGTGTGATCCTGAATATAGAAACAGGAGTAAACTCTGAGAATAAATGGAATAAATGGGTGTACACTCCCACTCCCTGAGAAAAGAGAAATAAAGAAAAATTTAAAAGTTAGGATATTCAATTCTCTTAGAGAATTTTTGCTTTGAGAAAATAGATAACAGGGAAGTTGAAGAAAGATGCATGGTTAGAAGAGGCTTTAGTCCTACATCCTGTGACAAATTTTGAAAGCAGTGAATCAATAGAAAAGAAAATTTGAAAGGAGAAAACACAAATGAATCAATATCTCAAATTAGAGAATATTCAGATATTCAAGAAAGTATGATATTAATAAAAAGTGATGAGGTATAGGTAGTGGCCACATCAGGTTGAAAGATGCTTTATAGTAATGAGAAGAAAACCAAATATGGGTGCAACTGTGAACGGGTGAGAAAGTAGAATTGGCTGAGTAATTGAGGATTCTAAGGGAAATAATGACCTATTTCTCTCTATAGGATAGAACAGTAGAAAGAGAAATGATTAGTTGAGATTTAAAGGATGGGGCTTAGGAATTCCTGCAATAGATGATGTTTTAAAGAATTGCTTTCAGTTAAAGGAAGAGAGTCCAATTATAAAAAAATAAATAAATGGATACTTTGAACATATATTTGCATAGTTTTGGATCTTCTAAACCATTGCTCATATGCAGAAATGTAGGGACAGTGAAAGAGGACAGATGACTCCTACTCAAGACTGAGATTTTTGCTTGAAATAGGTGATAACAAGAAAACAAGATGAAGAAGGTATTTATTGTAGAGAGTGATTGAAGCAGATAAAATATAGAGAACGAGGGAAGGGCATACTTTTTGGAAAGAGAGTTCTTAGGGAGAAATTTGATTATTTTACACATTAAGAACATAAAATTTCTGGAAGTTTAAATTAAAAGTCAGATAAAAGATATAGTTAGAGCAATTTGTTATTTTTCAAGTGGCATGGTTCTGGCCAACTGCATGGTTTAGTATGGGAGAAACCAGTTTGCACAGGTTAGATAACAAGTTCTGAGGGAATAAGTTGATTAAGAACTAGTGTATTGGGCAGATGAACTTCATGAATATAAAGTAATTTGTAAAGGTGTCTGTACTTGAGCAGGCAGGGAAACTATGAGAACTGTGTCATATTTCCCATATTTTCAAACCACTAGTAAGTATGAGGAACCCTAGGAATTTTCAGAGACACAGAAGAGTAGGGCTTAATATAAACATTTCATTCTAAAATACTACATATAATATAAAAACTCTAATTTTTATATTCTCCCCCCATACACAATGTACACAATGTTATTTATTTACTGTTACCATTTTCCCTAATAAAAAACACATAGACTTCATAGCATTTCTAGTGAATCTTAATTTAAAAAAAGGTAAAATTTCTTTTATAAATTCCAAACATCAAAATGTTATTTTATACCCACATCCTCCCACCCCATTATTCTCAATGTCAACCTTTAAATTGAATGGGCATTCAAAATTAGATAACAACCAGTCTTATCTAAACTACTTGAACATTTGTTATTGAAGTCTTAAAAGTAATAATTGAAGTGAAAATAGAAAAAGAACCAAGCATGATATCCTCCCAGTAGCTGTATTGCAAACCATAATGCCCAAAGTAGAGAGAGTATGGGGGAAATTATCCGCCAAGAGGCAGGGGAAGGAGCGGAGGGGGGATACTGGGGCCATAGGTGGTGGAAAATGTGCACTGGTGGAGGGATGGGTGTTCGATCATTGTATGACTGAAACTCAAACATGAAAACTTTGTAACCCGTGGTGATTCCATTTCAGAAAAAGAAACAATTGAAAATTGATTTTCTAATGACAATTTTATTACATCAGTGTCTGTTTTAAAAATGTACTCTGTGGGAAACCATGGATTCTTAAATCATGGACGTATCCATGCCAGATTGAAGGAGTGACACTTGTTTCCAGCATTATGGGGTAAAGAAAAAACTTGCATCTGTTGTCCCTGAGTCACATAAGGTATGTGGTATTTATGACAGCAATTCTTTGTGGAAAATACCATGTTTCTGTTCAGTCCTCAAAATAAAAGGAGTGTAACAAAGAATGTGAAGTTCTTAACTGAGTGTGGCAGAGTAATACCTAAAACATTAATTGTAAAATTTTTATTTCCTACTATCCCACAATTACTGAAATATGCAATTTCGAATAAAGGACCCCTATTCCAATATATGGGCAGGTGTGGAAAAGATCGCCTTTCTGTCAAGAGCCCTTTGATGTTTATAAAACCATGCAGGGACCATATGATGCAAGCAGATAGAGTGGACGGGTGGGCAGCCTCTAGAAGTATCCACACTTATTTCATCATGTGGCAGGGTCAGACCATATGAGTTAACTGGACTTTTATGCCCCAGGTTCCCACCCCTGAATTGAATCTAGCAAGTAAAGTTGCTCTATTTCTTTGAAAAATGGGTGCAAACTGAACTATATTAAGCAGAAGTGGAGAGAGTGGTCATCCTTGTCTCGTCCCTCATCTTAGAGGGAAGTCTCTTAGTTTTTCCCCACTGAGGATGATGCTTGCCATAGGATTGTGGCAGCCAAAATCTAGAAAAAACCGGAGTGCCCGAGAACAGATGACAAGTTAAAGAAACTTTGGTACATCTACACTATGGAATACTATGCAGTTGTTAGAAAAGATGAAGTCATGAAATTTGCGTATAAGTAGATCAACATGGAAAGTATCATGTTAAGTGTAATGAGTCAGAAAGAGAGGGACTGCCATAGAAATATTGCAATCATCTGTGGAATATAAAGTAACAGAATGGGAGACTAACACCCAAGAGTAGTAGAGATAAGGACCAGGAGGTCTGCTCCATGGCTTGGAAGCCGGCCTCACATGCTGGAGGAAAAGGAAGCTCAGATATAGAGGGGAACATAAAGTAAAGGATGTTGGGAGGACCCATTCAGGTTGAAAGATGCCTGCCAAAAGTAGACTATAGACTGAACATGATGGTCACTCAAGACCTCTATTGCAAACAACAACATCCAAAAGGAGAGAGGGAGTAAAAGTGAATGCCCCGACACAGAGGGGTGGGGGGCTGGAGGGGATAGGGTGAGGGTGGTGGGAGGGATGCTGGGACTATTGGTGGTGGAAAATGTGCACTGGATACTCAATCACTGTATGACTGAAAGGCAAGCACGAAAGTTTGTAAGCCTGTAACTGTACCTCACGGTGATTCACTAATAAAAAAAAATACACTGTGAAAAATGGGGCAAAAGTCTTTGTTTCAGAAATCAGGTTCATATATTTGTTAACATATCTAGCCAAAGTAATTGTTACCTTAAAATCTCTCAATCAAGGGGATGGTAGCAATTGCACAGCAGGTACAGCATTTGCCTTGCACGGGGCTGACCTGAGTTTCATCCTCAGCATCCCATACAATCCCCAGATCACCTCCAGGAGTAACTCCTGAGTAAACTAGGTGTGATCCATAAACACAACAAAACAAAAAAGTGTCTGAATTAATATTTGTGAAGAGAAAAATGCTTTAGAAAGAAAATCTAATTTGGGGGCCTTAGTTATCGTACAATGGGTAAGGCGTTTGTCTCGTATGCGGCTGACCTGGGTTCCATCTCCTCCGGCATCTCAGATGGTCCCCTAAGCACCATCAGGTGTGATTCCTAAGTGCAAAGCCAGGATTAACCCCCCCACACACACACACAGCATCAATGGGTGTGACCCAAAAAAGAAAAAAAAAAGAAAATCCAGTTTTTTAAAATAATCTATATGTTTGGTGTTTGGCAGGAGGCAGTGGTGTGGAGGGAATAAGAATATTTGTACAATTTGGTCCTTTGACCTCCTTCCTGGAGAACACCTTCGTGGTTGGAGTCTGAATGTTGGGTAAGATGTGTCAGTATCTGAGTTCAGTTAATAAGCTTCAACTTGAAGAGTAGGAATCTTAGTATGGAGATGTATGAGATTTAAAGACAAGAATGCTCAAGGCCACCCAGGCTGTGTAAGTGGCCAGGAGGAGTGGAATCTACAAGTTTATCTTGTTTCCAAATGGAAATTATCTTAGGTAAAGCTATTGGTTTGGCTATGGGATGATCACTGACTGCAGTGCAAACCATACCTACAGGAAATCTTGTGAAGATACAGCTAATGCATCAATACAACAAGCAAACCAGGAACAGAATAATAAACTTTAGTACAATGCAGCCCGATGTTTTGTATCTATGCAGGTAACTTTATGTCTAAAATTCTGAAAAGTTTATAGAAAGTCTATTTCCACAGTAAACCCTTAGAAGCAGGTCTGTACATGACAGAACTTAGCACTGATTTAATTTCATTACAAAGGACCAAAAAATAAAGGCTCAGAAGGACATTTAAATCTTAGGGTGATAAAAATATAATTTCACTGTAAGCAGAAGTATCAATTTTACTGAATTTACTTGAATTAACAAGATAATTTTCCATTAAACATAGTAAAAAATTTTAAATTTAAAATTAAATTTATAATAAAATAAAGTTACATTATATGCTCATTATATCTGCATGAGTACATAAACAGACACCTACTATACACAGAATAGAATTGGGATCAGACAAGGTTGTATAGCGAGGATGAATTAGAAGACGATTCACTATTGAAAGTACAATGTAAGTTGAATAGACAAGCAAAAAGACATATTAAACTTGAGCTAAGAAGATAAGCACTTGTGAATTTAAGACTAAATATAACAAGTGCTGGCGGTTGCACAAAAAATGGATATGAGAACATTAGGAGAAATTCAGAACACTAGATATTACGTGAGATTCCTCAGTTATATTGAGGACTAAAGTGTCTGAATATGTTTACTCCAGTTACTCTAACAGACACTAATTGTGGTTATTTTCTTAACTCAAGAGCTGAGGGAAGAAAAGGTATCAAATGAATTCATACATACCTTATATTATAATTTCTTAGAGCATCCAGAGGCTAATCAAAGATGTACAAAGTCATGAATCCTAAAATGGAAAATACTGCATCTATAATGTAATGTAAAAATCTATAATGTAAATATAATGTACATCTATAATGTAAAAATTGATGTTACATTTCAAATTAGCATTGTTTGGCTTGTATGAGTGTTGTAAGTCATAATTTATGACTTTAAGTTTCAACAAAATAAAATATGCATTGTATGTATTTTCAAACATACAACGTTCAAACTCAGTACATCAGGATCCTCTGCAAGCTGTATTACGAATTCACCACCAGGATCTCAGCATTCTACAAGGAAGTGATCATCTAAGTAAAGAGAGGGGTTTGGCAGGGTGATACCATTTCACTGAAATTCTTCTATGCCAACCTCGAGAATATCATACAACTACTGGAATGCAAAGGAATGAGAGTGAAGATAGGCGATGGGCAACTACGTCACCTCTGCTTCGCTGATAACATTGTTCTAATAACACCAAACATTAGCCAAACGACACAAATGAAGGCCGACTTCGACCATGAGTGTGGAAATGTTGGACTACAGCTGAATCTCACGAAGACAATGTTCATAAAAAATGAATAGTCACTGACATTCCATTTGCTCTCAACGGAACGAACATCTCTGAATGTAGCAGCTATGTGTACCTGGGTCAAGGAACAACTTGGCGCCAGAACTGTGCAGGAGGAAGAGAGCAGCATGGAACCATGGAACACCTTCAAGAGCATTGAAGAAGTTGTTAAGAGGATGAAGAACCTCTGGCTCCAGGCACATCTTTTCGACTCCACCATTCTTCCTGCACTAACAGATGTCTCAGAGACCTGGGCCCTACAGAAACAGGACGAGAATGCTATCTGGGTATTCCAAAGAGGAACCAAAAGAGCAGTGCTTGGAATATCACATTTCACCCAAGTGAGAGAAGGAATCTGGAGTTCTGACTTCCATCAATGATCAAGAATTAGGGACACTGTCTCATTTGCCAAAGCATTGAAAATCAGGTGGGCCAGACACGTAATGCAATTTAGAGACGACCGATGGACTAGAGCTGTTACTGACTGGATTCCAGGGGACATCAAAAGACAGCATGGCCTCCCACCAACAAAATGGTCAAACTTCTTCGTCAAAACCCCAAATGAACGATTTGAGGCTCTTCGTGTTCCTGGAGCTATAAGATACCATTGGGCTACACTAGCACGCGACAGGGACGAATGGAGACATCACTGGCACCTGCTCAAGCAAATCGAACATCAATGGGATGACAAGTGACAAGTGACACATATTTTCATTAAAGAACTATGTCACATAACTCATTTCATTTCTTCTAAATTAAATGAAAAAATTAAGGTTTGGCTCCAGAACTCAAAATATCTATTATTGTTTGTCAACAAAATTGAACTCATGTGTTTGCAAAAATCTACCATCATTCCATTTATTAGAAATTTTAAAACAGTCAAGTTTATATATGACTCAGTCAATTTTGGATTTTAAGCTATTCCAAGTCATTGATAGACTTTTGCAAACATTCTGCATCCTCTGAATTCTCTTGAATTCTAAATACCAGTACTCTACTAATGTTTATGCGTCAGCTCTATGTTGGGATTGTCTACTCTTTTCAGATGATTTCAAGCACTTTCACTGACAGAGACATTATTCTTTCAAAAGTTAGCACTTCTGGAGCAGAGTGCTTTCTTTCAAGCCTCTGACAAGGTTGGATCCTGGCACCCTATATAATCCCATGAGCACCTCAAGGAGTATTACCTGAGCAAACAATCAGTAAGCCCTGAGCACAGCTAGGTGTACCCCCTTACCCCCCAAAACTTAAAAGAAGATAACAAACAAACCCCAAATTCAACAATACTTCAAAAGTAATTTCTTCATTTTAGATAAAATTTCACTTGGTTGAAAGGGTAATATCAATTTGCCATCATATTAAGCATTTATTTTTCATGTTGATAGCACTGTAGCACTGTTGTCCTGTTGTTCATGGATTTGATAAAGGAGACACTAGTAACGTCTCCATTGTGAGACTTTGTTACTGTTTTTGGCATTTGAATATGTTACGGGTGGTTTGCCAGGCTCTGCCGTGTGGGTGGGATACTCTCGGTAGCTTGCCGGGCTCTCCGAGAGGAATAGAGAAATCCAACTCAGGTCGGCAACATGCAAGGCAAATGCCCTACCAGCTATGCTATCACTTCAGTCCTTCATTTTGGTACTTTTGTTATTTTAGTTTTCATAAAACCATGAATATGCTAAGCTTATGAAATTATTTGTATGTTTAATCATTTTTTCCCTTTTTAGGCCACAACTCTTGGTGCTCAGGGCTTACTCTTAGTTCTATGTTCAGGGATAATTCTTGGCAGATCTTGTGGGATCACATTTGGTGCCAAGGATTGAACACAGGTTGGGCATATGCAAGGCAAGTACCTTACCAGCTGTCCTATTTCTCAGCCCACGCTTGTCTTATCTTATTCTTATTTTTGAAACGCATATAGGTTTGAGCTTAGAGAACTCTGAGTCAAAGAATCCTGTCCTATCACTCAAGGAGCAGTCTAGAGAACATTTAGCCAAAGTCAGACATCTAGGTTTCCTCAGGATCTTACATACCTTAGTATTCTTTAAGTTAAAGCAGTATCCTATGGAAAACGGTGAGATTGCCTTGGAATAAATATCGTGATGGATTTCAGAGTGCAGCACCCTGGGAATGCTTATACAATTGCATTCTCTATGGCAGAAGAATATCCACTGCAAGCGCCAAAAAATAATAGTAATCAATTTTAGAAATCACTTTTATATATTTTGTCTGTAAAAATAGGGCAAAACTTCTAACATCTTTCACAAATTTTATACTGGATTGAACATCACTTGCATTTATTTTAAAGTCTGACACAAAATAAGTGTTATTAAAGTGTCTGTTAAAATGAAATAAGGCAAGTCATTCCCAGTGTCACTCCCTAGATAATCTCTTTACAAATACAAGTGTCTTCTTTATATGGAGAGCAGAACACATAGTGTTTTTTTTGTTTTTGAGTTTAAATCTGTTTCAGGGAGGGTCATATCTCTTAATCTAAAAGGATCTGGTTGCCACATATATTTTCACAGCAGCATGTTTTGTAGGGAAATACTTCTTGATTTTATATTTGGAAGGGAATTTTTGCTTATTCAGGATTAGTTATTTGAAAGATGAATGATGCTCTGTGAAGGACAGATGTAATTCTCTGAACTACAGTACATCTTTTCTCTAAATTGAAAGAGAAATTTATATACAAATATACAACCACATATTGCTTACCCAGAAAACTATGTATGAGCAATGTCACCTAAACTTCTATATTTCTATGAGCATTCAATTTTTTTATAAAAGGTTACTTGAAAAGTGTCTGTAATAAATTTATAATTGTCAGAAATGAAATAAATGGTATAAATTCTAGATTAAAATATTGCTCCTTCTTGCCTTTTTATTCATTAAATAAATCATTAAAATTTTTCACATGAAAGAGAAGTGGTGCTTTTATTGAGCTATTATTATAATAATGTTTAATATTTGATAGCATCACTTTAGAAACCTGACTTTTAATTATTTTAATGTCAGTCATTCTCATTCCTCAAGGTAACTCATCATATGCTTTAGCCTTTTATAAAAGAAACTTGCATGGGCATTGTAATAGAGGTAGATGCTCAAGTTTAAATAATAAATGCAATCTTAGTCAAGTATTTACCAGGAATTTTCATAAAATGAATATTTTCAGAAAGGTTATGACATCTATTCAAAGTGAGACATTCAAAGTCACGCTAAAAAAGCTTTCTTAGTGTATTCTGATCCTACAGAAAAATATGGACTATTTATAGTATTTTGGTGATTTTGAACACTTATTTTCTGAAACATTTTCTCTGGTTTAACGTGCTTCGTTTGGTGTGTTTTTAGAGAGGGAGGGGCATCACCCAGCAGTGCTCAGGGTTTACTACTGGCTCTGCACTCAGTGATCATTCCTGGTCGGCTCTAGGGCCCACATGTGGTCCCAAGATTGAGCTCCAGTTGGCTGCATTCAATGCAACCAATCTACCTGCTATGCTATCACTCTAGCTTGCTTCTTGCTTCTTAGTATTAGGATTAAACTGTGATAAATGTTGAACAACCATATTTAAAGATCACCTCCACTGCTAAGTGAAAGTGAGAAGGAAAATATAATTACTATATTATTTTGCTCCTATGTGGAATACACAAAATCAAAGCAAAAGATAAACTTCAACAACAAACAGCCTTTAACCTCTGACTAGAGTTCGCTTATTAAAGTAGAGTTTGTATGGGGGATGTGTGGGAGTGCGCTGAAAATGGGGAGGGGGTGCAGTCAATTGTGGGGCAGAGAAAATGGTATCTTAGTGGCGAATGGAGTGTTTCAGTTTTGTATGCCTAAAAGAATAAACATTACATTCTTTGTCTTGGGTCACCTGTGACTGTGCTCCGGACTTAGTCCTGACTCTGTGCTCATGGATCCTTCCTGGCAGGGCTTAAACAACCATAAGGGGTACTGGGTAGTGAACTCAGCTTAGTTGCTATTCTTATAAAACAATGTTTCACCATTAAAAACAATCTCTCAAAAGGAACTGTGATGAAAGTATAAATAACAAAGATCCTACCACTTTATATAACAGGCTACCCATCAGATAGGCTTTTTAAAAGTGATCAGTCAGTATAGATAAAATTGGACACTGGTGAAAACATTCTTCATTCTCTATTTTTAGGAGAGGTATGGGCAAACTGCCTTCTGAGGAACAACTGTGTCCGCTGCCCACTTTGGGAAATAGCACTTCATTGTAATATGCCATAGCACGCATGTCTGTTTTTACCACAACTGTTTTCACGCCTCCACCATGACAGAGCTGTGTGGTTGGAAAGACCATCTGGTCTACAGAGTCGAAAATACTGACAATATTACCTAGTTCTTTGGTAAAAAAGTCTCCAAACTATTCTGTGGCTGTATAATCATTTTTAATTATTGACAGACTCATTCTATTTTTATAATTTGATTCAGTACGTAAATCCAGGACTGGAGGACATTTGCCTTGCACGCGGCCAATCGGGTTCGATTCCTCCGTTCCTCTCAGAGAACCCAGCAAGCTACCAAGAGTATCCCACCTGCACAACAGAGCCTGGCAAGCTACTGGTGGGGTATTCGATATGCCAAAAAAAAAATAACAGCAAGTCTCACAATGGAGATGTTACTGGTGTCCACTCAAGCAAATCGATGAACAATGGGACTACAGTGGTACAGTACAGTGGAGTGCTAAATCCAAGTAAACCTTTAATAATAATGTAAACAGCCTAACACAGTATTGCTTCTTAGTACTAATGCATTAGATTGTAGTAGAAAGAACATATTATAGAACTTCATTCATCTGATTCCATCCATAATCAGGGATCACTTTTAAAAATCTATCTTTTATCTCTTTAAATAAGTTTTGGATAAATTTATTCCTTTTCATATTTTATTACTTGTGTGGCTTCCACTTCGTATCATGACTTAATGACCTTCAAACTCATTTTCTTATTTTTAGAATTGTCTGAAAAAATTTAAGCAGATAATGAGATGATATAAGTTTCTCAATTAGAAGTAATAGAAACCAGAAAGTTTCTAAGGCCTGAGGGCTCTGTGGTAACCTGATGTCAGATTTTCTGAAGCAATAATAAAGGTAATAAGAAGGGTAATAAAATGGCATGGGCTAAAGAGAAATGTATGTCATGGCAAATGTAGCAAGATACATGAGTCCTAGTAAGACTTTAGTTTTGATTAGAAATATTATGATAAATAATAGGAGGTAGTTAGTGAAGGATTAATAATATGTTAACTAAATTGGAAAGAGAAAATCTTTGTTATTTTGGAGGATCTGAAGAAATAGTGTTGGTGTTGTGAATATGTTCAAAGAAGTTCGTATATCACATAGCTAAGCAGAATGTTAAAAGATATGATCCGGTCTTACAATAGCACAGCAGGTAGGGCTTTTGCCTTGCATGCAACTGACCCAGGTTTGATTTTCAGCATCCCATATGGTCCCGTGAGCACTGCCAGGGTTGATTCCTGAGTGCATAGCCAGGTGTAACCCCTGTGCATCACTGGGTGTGACCCAAAAAGCAAAAAAAAAAAAAAAAGATATGTTCTGGTCTGGTTCTCAAGTACTGGTGGGGTTTTAAAAGCATTGTGCAAGCCATCTATTTATATAATTTTAAAATCAACAGTAAATAAATGAAACCACCTGAAGAAAATGAAAGTGCAAAAGAGTGGAGAGTTCTCAGACCAAACCCATTCGTTCACTAACTTATCAAGATTTAGGGACAAAATAGGAACTAGTAAAATAAACAGATATAGATTCAGTGTCAAATAAGGAAGAAGAAAAATAAAAGAATAAATATGTAGAATATAATATAATAAATGATGTTCTGAAAAGAAAATATTAAAGACTTTCAAAAGCAAAAAAATGTAAGTAACTATTGTTAAAGGGTGCTAGATGCTGACCACTGAGTTGAAAAATATTTCAGAGCATGGAAGGGCAACTTAAATAAAGCGGTAGGGGGTGTTAGCTTCTTTGGAATGAGTTATAAAGATAAACTCCAGAGTTAGTCCGGGGTTTTGATCCTTGATACCCCATGGTCGCCTGAGCACTACTAGGCATAGCCCTGGAGGCCTGTGAGCACCACAAGGTGGTCTCCAGGGGTTTATGGCACCAAAGAGCTGAGCAGCAAAGCATCTTGAGCTCTCGCAATGAACTGGCTGCACAGTTGACCAAGTATCATCAGGAGTGGCCGCCTGGTTCTCCAAAGCCCACTCAGAAAGAAAAGTTGGGAAAAGAACCGTAGGATAAACAAGAGATGTGAAATTGTAGTTAGAGAGAGTATCTGGGAAAAGGTGAAATGAATGTGCAGAAATGGGAAAACAAAGGCCAGCTCACAGTGGGACAAACTTGACTATATCATGTACCAAGATTGCTAACTTACTGAAATTGAATGTTCTGTGACATGCTTATATCTTTTTGTCTTTGTCTGAATTGTATCTAATTTAAATATTGTTGTCATTTTCAGAGTTTAAGTTTTGCTAAATTAATACTAAGTGATGCTAAGTTAAATACTTTATTCACTTTGATGCTACTTACATAAATTTTTTCTTAATTTTTCTCATATTGTTCATTATTAGTGATGGAAATATTTATTTTTACATATTTATTTAAAAAACCTGAAACACAATTAAATTGATTTATTAGTTTTATGATATTAGAGAATTTTAAAAACTAGCTTGCCAGCGAAAAGTATTAGAATTTCTAGACTCTATTGAGGGCTCAAATAAGATTTTTGAAACATGCCTTTAGAAATAGAACAGCTAGTGAGGTAAAATAACTTACATGATTTGAGTCCAGTCAACTATTTTAAAATGTTATTAAAACTAATCTAAGTGTGGGGCTGGAGCGATAGCATAGCGGGTAGGGCGTTTGCCTTGCACGCGGCACACCCGGGTTCGAATCCCAGCATCCCATATGGTCCCCTGAGCACGCCAGTGGTAATTCCTGAGTGCAGAGCCAGGAGTAACCCCTGTGCATCGCCAGGTCTGACCCAAAAAGCAAAAAAAAAAACCACCTAATCTAAGTGTTTGACATTTGGAGAATGAACAATTAAAATTAATAAAGAAAATGTCTCATGACTATTCAAAAACCTGGAGGTATCAAAATCATGAAAACTATTTAAAGTTTATTTTTCTCATAATTACTTGTGCAATGTTCTACAATTTATAACATAAACTAAATAGAATAATCATTTTATATTTTATTTTTGCATATCTGAAGTTCTTAGGACTAAAACTCAAACATTTATTACTAATCATCAATATCTTATAAAGATCTCATCTGTCAGCAGGCATTCTATAAAAGTATATTTAATGAATAATGAATGAATGAATTGTGAGCTTGTCAGGATAAATTAAGTAAAATTGTACTTGAATGCACTTACTGCTTGAATGATATAATTAGGTATTGTTTATTTAAATAGTTGAGCAGTGATTCTCAATGCTCTCTAGATAATGGAATCACCTGCAGAAATTTCTAAAAATACTGTATCTCAGACCGTTCCCTAGAGTTCTTAATTCAGTAAAATTTTTAAGGGAATAAAGACTTTGTTCTGGAATGCTTAAAAATTTTACAGTGATTCTATTAGAACACTGTTTGAGAAACATAGATTATTGACTTCTGCCAGGTAATTCTGATTGAAATATAATCTCAAAACAAAATATAATATCAAAACATTAATCACAAGAATGGTGTTTACACCAATAATCTGTTTGACTATATAGAAATATGCAACTATGTTTTTTGACATTTGTACCATACCTGGTGATGCTCAGGTATACTCCTAACTCTACGTGCAGGTATCACTATTGGAAATAATAAGAAGACCAAAGGGCAAGTTGGGGACTGGACCCATGTTGGTCATTTGCAAGGCAAGTGCCCTACCTGCTGTTCTACTGCTCTGGACCCCAAAATATAAGACTTATTTTATGAAATGAAACATATATGACATGTCTTACATTTAGTAATCAATGTGTTTTGTTTACTGGGAATCTTTTCATCTTATTTATAACTCTTCTATGCTTTTAAATGTGCTAACAATCAATCTGTAAAATGCTTTATATGCTAAATACATAATGAGAGCAAATATCTCTCATCTTCAATATACTATATAGTAATATGAATATCACTCTCTTAAAGTAGTGTTGGATTTTGAGGAACAAAGTTTCCTTTGAGAAACTGAAGAGGTCATTAACTTCAAGATAGTGTACTTAATGTTCCAAAGACACATATATTTATATGTTCCTCTGAAAATCTGAAGACTTTGATTAGAAATTGTAAATAGGGAGGAATTATAAGGCATTAAGGTCATCTTCTAAATTCGGATTGTTTCATTACTAGGGGCAAAAAATTTAAATATTGAATATTACTCTAAAATGTTTTTGTAATTTCATTACTATTCTTCTACTATTCTTGGAAAAATTCATACACGACAAGAGTAAGAGTTATATATTATTATACTCATTAAATAATGGAGGAGAAAATTATTCAAAGTCCTGTTAAGAGAAATCCAAATATTCTTAATTGTTGCCTCCCTCAATAAAATAATTCTAGAATACTTTCTGAGATATAAATAGAAGCACATGAAAGGCACTACCTAGTAGATTATTTTTAGGGTAAATCCATAAAATTTAGAAACTTATCTCACCTAGATAGTGTCCTTCTGTGAAATATAAAAGTCAGTCACTAACAAGAATTAATAAATTCTTATACTACTCAACTTTAAAAGAATTATGCTTGATTACCCCAGTAAAGGACTGGAGCAATAGCACAGCGGGTAGGTCATTTGCCTTGCACATGGCCGACCCAGATTTGATTTCTCCTCTCCCTCTCGGAGAACCCAGCAAGCTCCCAAGAGTATCCCACCCACACGGCAGAGCGTGGCAAGCTACCCGTGGTGTATTAGATATGCCAAAAACAATAACAACAAGTCTCACAGTGGAGTCATTAGTGGTGCCCGCTTGAGCAAACTGATAAACAATGGGATGATAGTGTTACAGTGCTACCCCAGTATATAGTTCCTGGCTTTATTTAAATCTTTTCTATTTTTGTTTGATTACATTTATGATAAAATCCCATGGACTGTCTTCAGTCTAAAGCTATACTGATCATATGCATTTTTATAATTGCACAAACTGGGATAGTAAATATTACAACTCTTTGTGACATAACTTCCAAAAGTGGCCAAACCAAGGCTTAGGGAGATAGTAAAGTGGGAAAAGTACATTTCATGCACAAAACATATCTAGTTTTTATCCCCAGTATCCAGTATGGTACCCAGAGGCATATCAGGGATGATTCCTGAGAGTAGAATTAAGGAAGCCCTTAAACCAGTTAGGTGTGGCCTGAAAAACCACAAAACCATATAAAACAAAAAAGTGTCCAAACTGTTTCATAGGACACGAGTAGCAAGCTACTATGTTGTGTTCCTGTTGGACTAATTGCATTTTCCACAAGAAGCACTTTGAAAATCTAGTCAGGTAAATTTTAAAGAAAGGTAGGGTCTATAGGAGAGTAAGAGAAACAAATTTGAAATTCTTGTTTCTTCTGTTGTCTTTTCTATATTCGTTTTAATGGAATTTTTGTCAGTTATTATTATAAGTGAAACACAGTAAACAAATACTGTCTGGAAGTATTGTAGTTTTGATAGGACAATGCAAAATGATGCATTCAGATGTGTCTAAACTTATTTATCCCACTGCAGTATGTCATCAAGAAAAACAATATCACCTGGTGTCCCACGGAGGAAAACAGGGTAGGATGACTAGGTAGAAGAGTTTTCAGGGAATGTGATGATGTGATGGCACGGAACTTTTGTGGTAGAAATGACATGTTCCTACACTCAGAGGTATATATATATATATGTCCTTGAAATTCTATGTCATTATAATTCAATGAGAAATTAGTAAATAGTTTTAATGTGAATACAAAACAAATTTTAAAATGCTAACAAAGAAAGTCTATTGAGAGTTAATTACTAAGGTCATTGAATACATTTAATGTTTCTTCTACTACTACAGCTATGTTAATGGTTATTAAACAATTATTAAAAACAAAACAAAAATATAGGCTTGGTAGATATACAGTCATATATCACCAATATTTCAGTCAATGATGGACTATATTAATGGTATTCGTGGTGATAGAGCTAACAGGACATAATATGTAGCCTTGAGTTATAGTAGACTATACAATCCAAGTTTACTGTAGTAACACTATACAATGCTCACAAAATGAGGAATTACAAAGTTCTTACTAAGGCAGCCAGAGTTGGATATTATAACTCTTTTTAAAGTGTAGAACCAGTAAAACATATTTAGAGAAACCAGATGTCTAATTGATTATGTCTACCATAAGAGCTTGGTTTTATAGTCTCTGGATGTTGCCGTTGATGGGATTACATGGCACTGTGGGCAGTTTCTGGGTCTGACTGCCTAGCTACTGAAAAATGGGGGATCTGGTGAAAGAGACCCAGTCCCGAACTGAGCAACCTTGGAGATCTCGGTCCCGGGTCCCGCACACCTGGATTCCTCTGCCGGTTCCTTCTGAGGCTTGTCCCTCATGGTAGAGTCTGGCAAACTACCTGTGGCGTATTTGATATGCCAAAAAACAGTAAAAATAGGTCTCATTTCCCTGACCCTGAAAGAGTTGAAAAAGACGAGTAATGAGAGGCTGCTAAAATATCAGGACTGAGTGTAATATAGATGTTACTGGTGCCCGCTCGAGTAAATCAAAGAACAACAGGATGAGCGTGATACAGTGATACAGATGTCTAAATAATTTTACTATTTTAAATGCTTTAATTTTGCTATGTTAATTTTTTAATTATTTAAAAATAAAACAAACTAGATTGCCTTTAATTTGTCTTTCCTTTTGCAAAGTCTCTAAAGTAATGTATTTAGTATCTGAAACATACCACAAAATAATTTTAACATTACTGAAAACCAATTATAATTTTTTCGATAACTCAGAACCAGTTTCATGAAACTTGAAAGTATGTACTTTTGTTAGATTGCTTTTGTGCATTATTGATTGATCACTAAGCTGGTAATAGGGAAAGTATACCTTTCATATCATAGGTAATCAATATACTTATTTCTTTATGTCCTCATTCTTCTGTGTGCCATATAGTGGGCAGTACCAAGTAATACATTTGAAATTAAAATGTATTGTTCTGGGATATCTCTACTTTCAGCCCATAACTTTCAACAACTCCCTCGGGTGTCAAAATGATTAGACTAACATAAAAATGTCATTTAACTTTGGGAATATGTATATTCCCTTGAAAATAAGGGCCAGGAGATTCTGTCCCAGATAATTTTGCAGGGAAGTGATGGTAGCAAAAGTCACAATGGTGTTTGCTTTCAAGGATAGTGAGTAGAAGATATTGTGTGTAAATTCTGTGGTATTGTGGAGAAAACATACATAGTAAAATTAAGAAAAAATAAAATAAAATTAGAATTCTCATTTTTAAAGGCATTAAATTTGGGTTAATTTCTAGTACTTTGTTCCTCCTAGAAAAGAACATAATAGTGTGTTACCTGGGAGACCAAAAAGACAAATAGCATGTTCCCTGCTATGAGTCATCAGGCCCTAGGAAGTCCCCAAATAGGCCACATATCTCTGACTTGTTTATACTCACAGACTTTCTCCTAAGCACGAATCTATAATTAACTTCCCCCTAGCATCCTACTGTGGTGGACTATAACCAGGCCTGTGGAGACAAAATTTCAAATGAAATATGAAAATAGTAAGTTCATAAGAATTATACAACTTGAATACATAACTGCACTGGCAAAAAATTTGGAGTTTAAACTTCAGATTCAAACCATCTGGGTTGCCATACTACCAAAATTCCCACTGAAATTTTTTAATGTTCCCTTGAAAAACCACTCAACCTATTCTTCAATCTGTATCCATAGTTAATATCAAACCTGAAATATCTGTGGGAAGTAGGGAAAAACCAGATTGTGGCATACATTAAGTACCCTGGTATTTCATTGTTTAAAATAGAAACATTTGAATAACCTGCAGGGCTACTGGGAATTTGTCAAAGTTTTTGACTTGTTTGAGTCTAGGTTATCTTATCGATCCTTTAAGTGATGCCATTCTGTGACTTCTTCTAATTTAATCTTTCTGACAAATCATATAAGAATCATCAAAGAACCAAAAAAGACTAAGGAACTGAAAAGAGCAACTAATAAAATAAATAAAGTTAAAAGATAAACACAATAATAAAAATAAAACAGAGGCTGGAGTGATAGCACAGCAGGGAGGGCATTTGCCTTGCATGTGACTGACCCGGGTTCGATTCTCATTATCCCATATGGTCCCCTGAGCACCACCAGAAGTAATTCCTGAGTGCAGAGCCAGGAGTAACCCCTGAGCATTGTCGGATGTGACCCAAAAAGCAAAAATAAGTAAATAAATAAATAAGATAAAAACAAACCACAGATATTAGAGAACATAGTAATGACCCAAACTATTATAAAATTTATGACTGCACCTTTGAAAACATGTGTTATAAATTACTTTACTTATAGCAAAAGAAAGAAAATTAAGCTAAGAAAAACTACAAACTGAAGAATAGAGTTGTCTTGGTGCAGTTTTTTTGCAACTAAGATTCAAAAAGACCTACGCACTCAAAAGAAGAAATACAATTAAGATGAACAAAAACATTAAGCAAAAAGATTGCATTTGGGAGCCAGCACAATAGTACAGTAGGTGGAACATTTGTGTTGCACACAGCACACCCTGGTTCAATCTCCTGTATCCCCGAACACCACCAGATGTTGTCCAAAAGACAAAACAAAACAAAACCATTCTTTTTGCTTATTTTTCATTAACAATATTGTGTTTAGCCTTTTAACTCTTTGGAGAGATTCACCGTAGAATTGAATCAAAACTTTTTGCTATTAAGCTAACCTGAGAAAAATATAATTTCTTTTGAAACTTGCAGCACTATTAATAATGAAATAGCATGTGGTGTTGATCCATGAGGCAGAAAGGATGTTTTTTCAGATTAAAATAATTAAGGTTAAAACCAAAACAAAACAGAGTTAAAATTATACCTTAACATATATAGACTGTTAGTTTTTTTGGGAAAAAATAAACAATACTTTTGAGCTTCATTTTATTCTCCAAATGGAAGTGGTGCATTTCAAATAAATGAAAAATGCACCATTGTTTTAAACATGACTCAGAAATAATGTATAAAATCTATAGTTATCTTAGAGATGGTAAAGTTTAGTATAACATCAATAAAATATTATAATACAAATGAGTTATGGACATAAAATGAGGCAATATGTATTAAAATGGCTTATAAATTAAATCAATAGAGAATTACTTCTATGTTCACAATATACTATTTCAATTATATCAGTTATCCCAATTTTTATATTTTTTTATATATGGATATTATGTCACCCCAAAGAGTGATAAACCATTTAAGAGAATGTAACTTTCGGTACTGTCATAATGCTTAGCATAAATTTAAGCAAAGTAGTATCATTTCTCATTTTTTATGTTTTGAAGAAAATGTAAGGTTTGTAGTATCTTCTTACAACTTAATACTTGATATTTTATATAAAATAAAAACGTGTAAAATGGCTACCCATTTTGAGGTCTTTGAATCAATACTGAATATACTTCTCTGCTATCATCTATTTCTATATTATGTTTCATGAATTCTAAACTGTACATTTTAGTGCTGAGGAACAATTCTCTGTGCATTTCTTTTATTTCTTATAATCATGTAAAAAGAAGCAAAGCTATTCTTTGATGTATGTTATATTTTTAAGAAAGTGGGAAGCATTTACTACAAAGGGCATGAAAATGTAGGCTTCTTCAAGTCTTGAAAGACAAAAATTTGTCTGTGGTGACCATAGGTAACCTATACCAAAGATAATGATTTCAGTGTACTAATGATAATGTCTTTCCCCAGTAAAAGAACAGGTATGCCCTGAATCCTTAAAGTTTAATGGCCCTCACCTATAATGAAGCTATTATACATGTCATCTGTTTCTCTTACTTTACAAGGGGACTGCAACTTCACAAAATAGTAGGAAATTATGCTACTATTTTTCTCTGACTAATAAACTATACTCGGACCAATAAGTTATACTCTCTGCATCAGGAGTACAGGAGAGCTGTGTAGTACTGAAAGTGGAACTCAATTTCTGCTATAGCTGCATCTCAATACCCCTCTTCTATATTGTTTTTTGGGTGGCTACAATACCAAATATATATATATATATATATATATATATATATATATAGAGAGAGAGAGAGAGAGAGAGAGAGAGGTTTGAGAGATAGTGCAGCAGGTAGAGCACTCATCTCACATGCAGCTGGCCATGATTTGATCTTAGGCACTCCATATATTCTCCGGAGCTCCCTCAAGAGTGATATTCCAGCAATAAGCCAGGACTAAGTCCTGGGCAAGGCTGTGTGTGGCTCACAAGCAAAAACTGAAAAAAAAAATTTTGAGGTACTCTATTAATTATCATAGAGTTTATCAATTTCTTTATTATTTTTTAAATTTGAGAATTTCTTAATGTAACATTTGGGATTGGTGACAGAATATCCTCAAAGTGGGTGGCTTTGGGGCCAGTGAGAAACCCTAATCTCCCAGGACCTCTAAAGATGACTTAGGAAAGATAGATTTAGAAATTGGCTTTACTGTTGCAACAATGTCAGGAAAAGAAGATTTTATTTCTTATGCCACATAAGAAGATCTCAATGGCTGCTCCTCCAAGACAGGAGTATAAAATGAGGCCCCCATAGCCATGCCACTGGACTCCGCACCAGGCTGTTTTCACTCGGCGTTCCCCAGAGGGGCCGGGTGAGAACCCTCCCCACCTTAAGGGACCCAACCCCAGCAGCCGACCTCAACTATCCAACCACCGCCACACTCCAGGTCACTTTCTGGACACATTATAAGACACTGCCTACCTATATTTTAATAATTATCACACTGTATTTGATGGAGTTCAGATAGTAGGCAACAAATCATAGAGCAATATATATATCACTCTATCACTGTCATCCCGTTGTTCATTGATTTACTTGAACGGGCACTGGTAACATCTCTATCACACTCAGCCCTGAGATTTTAGCAGCCTCTCCTTACTCATCTTTCCCAACGACTGGAGACTTTCAGGGTCAGGAGAATGGGATCTATCGTTACTGTTTTTTGCATATCAAATATGCCACTGGTAGCTTGCCAAGCTCTTCCGTGCAGGCAGGATATTCTCAGTAGTTTGCTGGGCTCTCTGAGAGGTATGCATATATCTGTTACTGTATTGGGGATATGAATACTCCACGGGGAACTTGCCAGGCTCTCCTGTGCAGGTAATAGACTCTTGGTAGCTTGTCAGGTTTTCCAAGAGGGAGAACTAGGCTATTAAGTATCGCCTGGCCACATTGTGACCAGATGCTTCCAGGAGCTTGGTTTAATCGTCTCTGGATGTCAGCCATTGATGGGATTATACGGCACCGGGGGCAGTCTCTAGGTTTGACTGCCTAGATACCAGAAAATGGGGAATCTGGGTGGAATTGGCCCAGTCCTGATCTGAGCAGCCTTGGAGATCATGGCCCCGGGTCCCACACACCTGAGTTCCGCTGCTGGCTCCCCCATGCATGAGGCTTGTCTGCATGTGTGGAGAATGACCCTAAGCATGGCTGTGGCTGGGTTCCAGAGGTCCTCAACTGTTGAGGCTCTGCTCGGGGAAGGGAAAGAAATGTAAACTGTCCCCTCCAAGGGGCCCCGGTGAAGACAGCCAGGCACGGGGACAAGACACACACACACACACATACATACACACACAAATGTATATATATATATATATATATATCAGAATATATATATATATATATATATATATATATATATATATATATCAGAGAGCCCAGAAAGCTACCGAGAGTATTTCGCCAGCACAGGTAGAGGCTGGCAAGCTACTCGTGGCATATTTGGTATGCCAAAAACAGTAACAACAAGTTTCATAGTAGAGATATTACTGGTGCCAGCTGGAGCAAATGGCTTAGAACAATGTTTGAAAATTTGTGCAAAACATTCTAGTACAACACTGTCCAGCAGTGTCACTGCTCTTCACCAATGGCCCAGGTGCCCCCACCCCCACCACCATTTCCTAGTTCTCTCTAGAAAGCCCCAAATGTATTTAACACAGTAACATTTAATATTTAAGGTTTTTTTTTTCTTTTTTGGGTCACACCTGGCAACGCACAGGGGTTACTCCTGGTGGAGCTCGGGGGACTATATGGGATGCTGGGAATCGAACCTGGGTCATCTGCATGCAAGGCAAATGCCCCACCCATTGTACTATCTCTCCAGCCCCAACATCTAAGTATTAAGTTGGAGTTAATTTTTTTTGTAGGGTGTGATATAATGGTCAAATATTATTATTTTATTCAATCCTGTATCTGTTCTGTTTTTTCAATGTTGTGCATGAATTTTTATGAGAATGTAGGATAATAAACTTTGAGTATTATCTCTGTTGTTTACAATAAAAACATAGTTTGGTCTGGAAATTCCAAAATGTAATCAAAATATATATTATGAATATCCAGCACCTAACATATATCTATAGGATAAAATGCACCATTGCATTTTATATTTATTTATTTATACTTTTCTGTTATGCTTATAAACAGTTATATTTTAAAGTTCAATTTTAAAAACAAGTTGACTCAAAGAACATGGCCACCTATCGTTCCATACGGATATATATTATTGCTATTGTCATACCATTCCTTTATTCATAGTGAGAAACTACAACTCTTTCTCTAGGGGTTGGGGAGGGGAAGAGCACAACTGTAAGTTTTGGGGTGTTACTCCTGAATCTGCGCCTCAGGTTTTTTATTTTATTTTATTTTATTTTATTTTATTTTATTTCATGGAAATACATGATGTGGGGGTTTTAACACAGGCCTGCTTGCACAGCATGAATTCAGCTCACTGAGCTCTCTTCCTGGCCCAGAAACTCTGTTTTAAAGTACACGTTGTAGGTTAGTAATCTTTTCACAAAATCTTGTTATAAATAGAAAATAGACATTTTCTAAATATGTATGCTGTGTTTTACATGGACTGGAGTGGTAGCACAGAGGGTTAGTCATTTGCCTTGCACGCAGCCAACCTGAGTTCGATCCCCCATCCCTCTCGGAGAGCCCAGGAAGCTACCAGAGTATCCCGCCCACCTGGCAAAGCCTGGCAAGCTACTTGGTGGCATATTGGATGTGCCAAAAACAATAACAACGAATCTCACAATGGAGACATTACTGGTGCCCACTCGAGCAAACTGATGAACAACAAGATGACAGTGCTATAGTGCAGTGCAGTGTTTTACATATTTTACTACTATGTGCCACAACATTTTGTGTATTAAAAAACAGCAAACTGGAGAGAATTAAGTGACTCTCACAATGTTAATAGGATCTCATTTGCTATTAATATTACAGTTATGCCAATAAAGCTATATTAAAGCTCTGGTATTTTTATTTATTTTTTTTTATTGAATCACCGTGAGATAGTTAGGAGCTTTCATGTTTGGATTACATTAACACAATGATTAAACACCTATCCCTCCACCTGTGACCAGTGCACATACCCCACCACCAATATCCCTGGCATACCCCCTCTTTCCCACCCTCCCCTGCTTCCATGGCAGACAATCTGGTCTTTTCAATATAACACTGTGCTTTGCTTTATAGGTTCACAACAAATCAATGAACAAAGTAAGTGGATTTTATTTATCTACATTACAGAAAAGGACATTAAAACAGACTGAGACATAGAGGTCACATTGTACATTAATGGAGAACCTTAAATAATTCACTAGTTTCACTAAATTTCAGTCTTTACTGCCTTGTATACATTTGAATTTTAACATCTATACTACTCCATGTTTCAAATCATGTCACCCATATGATTTTTCATTCAAAATTATGTATACATACATATACACATATATATGTATATAATAAATATACAGACACTTATAGACATGTATAACCTCAAAGATCAGGTACAATATATAACCTCACAAATCAGGGAGAATAATCTTTCAACAAATCATACAAGTGCACAATTGAATATAAATGTAATTTGCTTCAGCAAGTCAATTATTTGTCTTTATTTAAATGCTTAATAAAAGAACATTAATGAAATTTAGATAAAATGAACATAAATATAAATGGTTACTGAGCATCTTTATATTATTCTTTGTAAACTAACTTAAATTATGTATTTTATGAGAACATTTGAAATGTATATGTAAAGCTTACAAGTGAATCATGATTTTTTAAAAGCTGTGATTCAAAGTTTTCTTTGTGAGGACCGAAAATAGGCACAATTTGTGTATGCCTGTTTTAGAGAGAGCTGCAATACCTCTAACATGTTCTTTGTGTTGCTGTGTTTTCTTTGCTGCACATTCTTAAGTTAATGGCATATATAAATTCTTACAAATATAAATGATTAATAATTTGTATACCACATTGCAGTGCACATACAAACTTCTAAATTAATAATACATTAATTGATATATGAGTTGCTTTCTTATTTTAGGGATCATTCCCTAGCAGATGGATTAATATTACCTTATCTCAAAACAAAGCATTCTGAAAACTAGTATAGATAAAATTACATTTAATTATTAATTGTGTAGTCAGCATGAGGTTAATAATGATTCTGAGCTACTCACATTTCTGAAAGCACTTTATTCTTCTAACCCTGACATTGCCAGGAACAATTACTAAGTCAAGATGAGAAGGTAAAGTTACACAGAACAGAAATCATAATTAGTCTCTGACCTGCTTTTGATACCAATTAAGTTCTACTATTCTATTTTCTTCTTCTAAATAATACAAGAATGCATTTATCTTTCCATAAATATACTTTTATATTTACTATCAAGTGATTCCCTATACCAAAAGATTCTAATCCGGAAGAATTATCTTTACAGTTTATCATTTGTCAGTGCCGATGTCAACAGTTTGAAGAGGTTAAACTGAATACAAATAAGTTGTCCATTTGCCTCTTCATTCCAGAAAATGCCCTGAGAAAGTTTATTTCACCCTGGGGTTTTGATAACAGGAGAACTATAAATTGTTTCTTATTGGTAGTATAGATAGCAACATTCTAGTCAAAACTGCGAAATCCACAGGATTATTTTAATTTTAGTAAATAATAGAGAATAGTCAGAATTTCAAATACAAAATATAAAAATTGAACTTATCTATACATTATCTTATTACAAGGCAAGAGTCCATAATTTCTGGCCAACAAAGTCATATATATACATATATTTGTTAAAACATTGACAAATTAAAATTATATATGTATATAGTTTTTGGATCCATAATAGAAACACTCTGTGAATCAAATTTTAGAATTCATTATTCTCAAGTTGCACCCAAAGTAGTTCTGCAGCCTCAAATTTTTTAAAATAAGTGAAGAAGTGAATCACCATGATAGTAACAGATCGGTCCTAATTTTGTCTCTTTTTCAGGAACAACCAGAAATTATCTTGTGGCTGGAGAGGTACTGAAACAGGTGCAGCACTTGCCTTGCATGCAGATGAGCCAGGTTGAATCCCCACGACCCAACATGGTCCCCTGAGCTGAAGGTGCTTTCTGAGTGATTTCTGAGTGCAGAGCCAGGATAATCCCTGAGCACAACATTGGGTGTGACCCCAAAAAGTAAACAAATAGAAATGATGTATAGGAAAGACAACATTGTGAAAACTCCAGACCCTGAAAAGTCTGAAGCACTTGACTTAATCAGAAATGGAAATGGGTCTTTAATATCTCCCAAAGTAGACACAGTATCATGCTAAGAGGGCAAGCAGGACTTAACGATTTTTCCAGTAGGAAAAAGAGAATTCAAAGTCATCACCCCATGTTCAACACTGCATAGCCTTTTCCAAGAGGTCTATTGAGATTTATCTTATGGAATCGTTGGGATAAAATGAAATGCTGGGATATTATTTTTCGGATGTTGGGGAAACACATCTTAGTTCACAACAGGTCTCAAGTAGGAATCTCTGAATTACTATGTCTATATGTAGATTTGAGATGGCCATAGATCTGGATAGGAAACTTGGTTGGAATTTCTTTCTAGTTTGGGTTCAAAATAATGAGCAACACCTGCTTAATTCAATGGCTTTGTCCAGGCAGGGGAAACAATTCACAGCCCTGCTATAATTCAGAACCCTCTTTTTCCTTGGAAACTCTCACCACTAATGCCCAGTATCTAGAGAGCAACATACCTCAACAAATAGGGCATATCTATGAAAACACATAGCCAAGTAACTTGTTCAGTAGTTAGAATTATCCATAAAGTTGATTTCCCAGCTAGTTATGGATTGCAACTTATAACATCACCTAATAAAGCCCACAATATAGGTCTGTGTAATTGCCGAACACAACCTGCAATATTGCTCACTCCCAGAGCCAAGACATGACCTCCGCTGATGAAAGGTTTAGCTTGAATATGCACCCAACCAGAAAGATCAAACCTGAGTACAGTCTGACCTTGAATTGATCCCCATCCATTCCCTATCCCTACCCACAAGTGTGGGACACCATTAGGTAATCTATTCCATTGGAGAGCTGACCAATTGGAGATTTTGACCAACTGTGAAACAGCTAATATGGATAGGAACTTCAGTTGAGGACCATGTGCAATTTCAGGACACAGCCTGTGCCAAATTTCAGAGTATAGCCTAAACTTAATTTATAAATCATAACTGGGCTGGAGCGATAACACAGCGGGTAGGGTGTTTGCCTTGTACCCAGCTGACCCGGGTTTGATTCCTCCATCCCTCTTGGAGAGCCGGGCAAGCTATTGAGAGTATTTCACCCACATGGCAGAGCCTGGCAAGCTACCCATGATGTATTTGGTATGCCAAAAACAGTAACAAGTTTCACAATGGAGATATTACTGGTGCCTACTCAAGCAAATCTGTGAGCAACGGGATTACAGTGATAGTAACTGTAAAAAGACAGTTGTTTTGAAAACGTATTAACGTAAATTAAAATACAGATTAAAGAAAATATTTCCAGAGTGACTTTCCCAAATATAAAATTTTAGCTTATTTGAGCAAATTTTTCAAATTATAGATAATATACATTGTAGAAATGTTGAAATTATTTACTAATTGTTTATAGTATATGAAATACAATGTTCAGAAAGAATTTTAAGGTGACACAAAATTGTACAAGATATGTCTATGTTTCAAAGCATATACATGGAAGATATAAGGACATGAAGCAACAGAAAATATAATTATGTATAATATATAATTATAAGATCATAGCAAGCTATTACATTCTTATAAATTCTTAAATATTAATCTAGCCAAAGAGTCTAGGTTCATACAAATATGCAGAATATGTATGTGAATCCATTTGTTTTACATTTGAAGTTACAAGCAATGACAAATGAAATGTTAGACTATAGATATAAGAAGAAACAACTTACCATTTCAGCTGAGTTGGAATGAGGTACCTGGCTTTATGATGAAAAGAGTAGCTAAATAATTGACTTCTCAGATGATAAGATACTAAAAGTACTGATCATTTATTACCTGGCTTTCTGTGGCCTTAATGTCAAATATGTGATTTTATAGTAAACTATTTGCTAAAAATTTCATTGTTCAATATCTCAAAATTGGCAGTCTCAACCCGGGCCGGAGCCCGGGCTCCGGCCGAGTTTCGACCCGGGTGCCCATGCCTCTGCACAGCCGGTGGATGTAGAACGAGCAGAAACCAGAGACAGCTTTAGGATTTGGGGCTCCAGCAAGTGCTTGCAACCATGTATGGAGACTGTGAACTAAGATTTTGCCCCAGGCCAGCTAACGGAGGAAATATCCTTCCTTCTTGGTCTCTCTCCCCTCCAGGAGAAGGCGTGGTGTCCAACATTTTGTGGGTCCTTTGAACAGGTATGAACTTTTGGCGCGGAAAAAAAAAGTGCTTTGAACTTGAAACAGCCGCGGGATACCGGGGCAGTCTCAGCCCGGGCCGGAGCCCGGGCTCTGGCCGAGTTTCGACCCGGGTGCCCATGCCTCTGCACAGCCGGTGGATGTGGAATGAGCAGGAACCAGAGACAGCTTTAGGATTTGGGGTTCCAGCAAGTGCTTGCAACCATGTATGGAGACTGTGAACTAAGCTTTTGCTACATGCTGTTCCAGGAAGGGAAATGATTCATTTTCCAACTTAAATCTCCACGGACTTAATTACTAGAATACAGAAATTGTAAAACGCGCGGCCACTACTGCGGCCACGTGACATTTTATCTCTTCATTCTCATCAGTGGAAAACTTATTATCAAATATTTCCTTGTTAATAGAGCGTATTCTTGGGGGATAAATTCCAACAAAAATAGTGAGTCTGTTTTGAAACTCCAACAACAATAGTGAGTTGTGTGTTGAAATCTGGAATGTAATCAAGGTAAAGAGAAAAGGAAGTGAAATTATCAGTCATGCAAGGGGGTGTTGGGGGGTGAGGGGTGGGATGTATACTTTTTATTTTTGTTTTTGTTTTGTTTTTGTTTTTATTGGTGGTGGAATATGGGCACTGGTGAAGGGATGGGTGTTTGAGCATTGTATAACTGAGATATAAGCCTGAGAACATTGTAACTTTCCACTTGGTGATTCAATAAAATAAATTTAAAAAAAAATCTCAAAATTAACTTCCCTATCTGCTTTTTTTTCTGTTGCTGGTGTAGGTTAGGACCATACCTCGATGAGCTCAGGGGTTACTCCAGGGTTTTTGCTCAGGAGTTGCACATGATAGTAAATGGGGGAACACTAGGTGGTACCAGGGAAAGAACTTGGATTGAATGTTTCCAAGAAAAGCATTTACACTGCCATTCTATCTTTCTAGAACTCTCATCAGATTTTTGAAGTTATCTTGATATAAGATAACAATTTGAAATATTGAACAAAAAAATTCAGGACTAAGTTAACTTCTATGAAAATTTCTGACCATTTGACACCAGTAAGACACATTAAATTCTGATAATATTTTATGCAAAGGCATTAGCATAAATCAACTAATATAATGAATGCTTAGACATATCAGTAATTTATGGTGTCCACTTTTTGGTGAATTCAGTTAATGCACATTTTATCTTAAATAGCAGTGGCTCTGAAACATTCTCACTTCCTAACCTGTCCCTACCATCATATAAACACTCACCCTCAAATCTACATCAGTGGACTTTTGCCATATCTTTAATATAAATATTGAGTCAAAACTGCTTTTGTATCACCTTTAATGTTGGAAGATTAACTTCATACATTAATAATTTGTGCAGCACAGAATAATATCATAAATTTAATAACCTCTCAAATTCACCTAATTGTCTAGAATATTTTTCTTAGTAACAAAAGTAGAGACAACTAAAATGATATTTTAGTCAATATTTCTTTATTCGCTTTAATTTTAGGTTTTGGAAAACCTTTCATATCATTATGAAGTTTTACCATAACTTTGATAAAGACTAATATTGGAATCTAACAAGCCTGTAAAATGACATTACATTTTCTTTTTGAGCTTCCATGCCCAGAAGTCATTCTAATATTCTAATATGCCTCAAACTAAATTTAATTTTGGTATACAACATAGTTTTAGAAATACATTTTCATTTTAAGGATATTTAAATTAAGCTTGTACATATATTGTCATTTTGCTTCATTCAAAATTTCATCAGATTTCTTCAAAAGCCATATGTAGTAAGACAAACATTACCCATCAAATCCCAGAATGAAATCAGTCTTCTTTTAGAAAAAGGCTCAAAGAAATTCAACTCTGCTGAATCAGGCAAGTGCAAATGATTGATTGCAGTCAGCTATCAAAACAGCTGTTATGTTACACCATGAAGGGTGGCAGCCCATGCTGATCACTTTAGAGATAAAGGTCCGATTATGCATTTCCAGACCCAATTGTGAATCTAATAATAATGCTATTTCAGTATCACTCTTGAAAAAAGGGAAAAAAAAACAAAAATAAAATAGCATTCATTTGCTAATGCATTAGAACTGGAATCATTTTGTGAAAATAAAAGTTAAAAAGAATCTGTTATTCAAGTAAAACAAATGGATACATGCTCAAACAAAATGTCCCCAAATGCAAAATATTAAAAACTATTTTAAATTATATTTCTTGTTGTAAATTTAGCATTACATACTAGCATATATTTTATATGACAAAAATACTACATTTTGTCAATTAATTAGTAGTGGTGGACATGCAAGTCAATTTTGTCCTTGTGTTGTCATTGACCTTAAATTTAAAACAAATGTATACTGTTTTTTTCTAGTTGGCTTGTGGAGAGGTAAAAATTGTGTTACTCAGAGCAATTCACAGTATTTCTTATTGACAACAAATATGCGAATGTGATATTAATTTTATTTTTCATGTAAAAGAACTTGTTTTCTAGTTTCAGTTAATTTTTAATTGAATAGTCAAATAATTAATAGTTAATTAATTAATTAGTTGATAATTAACTGAATTAATATGAATTCATAAAATTTTATATCAAATTTTACATTTTTTCCCTACTAAGATTGTTACATCATACAGTATGGATTTTATAACATAGAATAGTTTATGATTCATGAGTGAAAATTTACTAGTGATATATCAGACATCTGTAGGTACTGTCACTAAGGCTGACAGCATTCTATTCTGTATGCTTGTAAATTGAATCATTATAGAAGATAAAACTGGACAGTACTCTCTCTGAGCAAAGGAAGGACAAATATCTAATAAGAAATGGAGAGTCCCCAGTACATATTTTCCAGCCAGAATCATGCATTGAGAGAAGTTATATCACTGACTCTGTTCATATATCCAACAGAAACTGAAATTTTAGAAACAAGTCAATGATGCTGATACTCTGGTTGTTGCTATTGCTGTGAGTAAAATGCCCCGTTGCTATGAGTAATTAACTATCCTTTATCTCTGATCTACAATCTCATATCCTCTGTCAATATCCATGAAACTGTGTCAGACTAATCTTGCTAGTGTGCCGGTAGGTAAACTCTTAGATGATTTATAAATCTTTGCAGGGAGGATCTCCACATTGATTGATAGTTCATCGTCTCAAGCATAATGGCAAATTGTGAATTTAATAACTTATTGATTAGCTTTTTTCTCTCTTTCTTTCTCTCTCTTTCTCTCTTTTTCTTTCTCTCTCTTTCCTTCTCTCTCTCTTTCTCTCTTTCTTCCTTTTCTTCTTTCTTTCTTTCATTGTTTCTTTCTTAGTTTTTGAGCCACACCCATATGTGCTCAGAGATTACGCCTGCTCTGCTCTCAGGTATCACTCCTGATTATCTTGGGAAACCATAAAGGGTGCTAGCAATTGAACTTGGGTTGGCTACATGCAAGACAAGTGCCTTGCCCACTATGTTATCTCCCCTGTTCCTTGGCTGACATTTTAATTCATAGAAAGTTATATCTCAAAATCTTTGGATTAACCCTAATATGTCATTCCATCATGTACACCATCACGTTATGGAATACTTAAATACAATAGTTGACTCTATTTGAAGACCATGAACTACACCTCTCACCAGATTTGTATAAAATTTATTCTAAATTCAAGAAGATTTAGACATTATATTTCAAAAAGGAAAAATTAATTTAAGAAAAAAGAATAAAGTGAAACGTTTTAAAAAATTCATTCAAAATGCAAATTCTTGTACATAATAATTTATGTCATATCAGTTTTTCAGCTTTTAATCTGTAATGCAGCCCAAATACTTGAACATTGCTTTGCCATTTTATGTTTTCATTCTCTTTCTGGTTTTATTTCTCCTTTTGGACTTAATTACTTGTATTATACTGCCAAGCATTCCACCATTACTGTATAGAAGTCTAGAGTATATAGCACCAAAACCATTCAACTACTTCATTTATTAGCTTAGTTTTCAGAAATATCAAGTTCAATAAAATTATACTCTATTGAGCATTATACAGAAGATTCCTAAAATAAGTTAGCTAAATATCTAGGATACTCTGCGAACAACATTCTGCCATACTATCTTTATTATTCTATAGGCTCGTTGCTATATTATAATCCTAAATTACATTCATTTACCACTATTGGTAAATAGCATGATATATTTAACAATAATAAAATACCCCTTAGTGGTTATTACTGTTTATAAAGACCATTTATCTCATTTGTAGCTCATGCAATACTTCTGTATTTCATCTTTTCTTTTTATCATAATAAGTGAAAGTTTGAGTTTTTATCCTCGGGAAACTTCATAAACATTCAAATTAAAAAGCCAGAGATATGGTATTTTGGATAGGTTGCCTCCCACACGTCTGAGCTAGGCTTGGCAAAACAGAAACTTCCTGAGCACTGCTAGGCATGATCTCTGGCCATAGAAACATGAGAAATCCCTGAGCTCAGTGTGATAATCCCACTACAACAAAATAAGAAGCACTTTAAATCATATTTTATAGTAATAGAATATGCTTCACCATAATTTGAAGTCTCCAGCCAAGTTATCAGTTGTGTTGCTAATGCTTATATTAATTGTAATTAAAAATTATTTTCATAGCAATGATAAAAATGAGTTTGCATCTGTTAATTTTCTTGCAAGCACCTTTAAGTTAATTAAGAAGTCTGATTGCCTTCTTGATTGAAAAGGCTTGGACTCTAATAACTACCCAGACTCTCACCATTTAAAACAAATTATAACTAGATCAAAAGTTCTTTTGAAGTAGTACTTTCTTCAAATGATTTCTTTTTCCCTTTGTTTCTACTACCTGAGTAGTATAATGCCACATAGAAATTTTCTAGATTACATTGCAAAACGTGTCATGGGCGAAAAAAACACACTTCAAAATGTCAAGGAAACAATTCAATCACTAATCATACAACCAATAAGTTTTCCTATAGGCAAGACTTAACAGATTTGCATGGGCATGTAGAAATACAGAAAGAAACATGGAGCACCTTGAGTGTGAAGTGCTGTAACAAAAGTGCATGTGTGGGTAAGTAAAGCACAAAGGAGAAAGTGATTGGCTGCACAGTAAAAGAGTAAGGAAAGTGCAGACAGTATAAGAAAGAGTAAGGAAAGCACAGAGAAAAATCATGTAAAGTTAAGTATTCTACAAAGTAAGTATGTACCATTGTAGCACTGTCACCCCATTGTTTATCCATTTGCTCAAGTGGGCACCAGTAATGTCTCCATTGTCTCCGTTGTGAGACTTGTTGTTACTGTTTGTGGCATATTGAATATGCCATGGGTAGCTTTCCAGGCTCTGCCATGCAGGCGGGATACTCTTGGTAGTTTGCCGGGCTCTCCGAGAGGGATAGAGGACTTGAACCGGGGTTGGCCATGTACAAAGCAAACACCCTACCTTCTATGCTGTTGCTCTAGTACAGCAAGTATGTATTAAAAACAGATCTGAGAAGGAATAGAGGGGAAATGATACAATCTAGGAAGGTGAATTCATAATAAAATTTAAATGGTAACCTCAGGTGTCACATCAATAGCATTTAATCACCATTCACTAACAACACAATAACAGGTTCACTAAGCCACCTTTTTTTTTAATAATTTATTTATTTTTAATTAGAGAATCACCGTGAGGGTACAGTTACAGATTTATACACTTTTGTACTTATACTTCCCTCATACAAAGTTCGGGAACCCATTCCTTCACCAGTGCCCATTCTCCACCACCCGTAAACCCAGCGTCCCTCCCACCCTCCCCAATCCCATCTCCCCCCCAACCCACCCTGCCACTGTGGCAGGGCATTCCCTTCTGTTCTCTCTCTCTAATTAGCTGTTGTGGTTTGCAATAAAGGTGTTGAGTGGCCGCTGTGCTCAGTCTCTAGCCCTCATTCAGCCCGCAACTCCCTTCCCCCACATGGCCTTCGACTACAATGTAGTTGGTGATCGCTTCTCTGAGTTGCCCTTTCCCCGGAAGGTGAGGCCGGCCTCGAAGCCATGGGGTCAACCTCCTGGTACTTATTTCTACAGTTCTTGGGTATTAGTCTCCCACTCTGATATTCTATATACCATAGATGAGTGCAGTCTTTCTATGTCTGTCTCTCTCTTTCTGACTCATTTCACTCAGCATGAAACTTTTCATGCCCATCCACTTAACTACAAAATTCTTGACTTCCTTTTTTCTAACAGCTGCATAGTATTCCATTGTATAGATGTACCAAAGTTTCCTCAACCAGTCATCCGTTTTGGGGCATTCGGGTTTTTTCCAGATTCTGGCTATTGTAAACAGTGCTGCAATGAAAATACATGTGCAGATGTTGTTTCAATTGTACTTTTTTGATTCTCTGGGATATATTCCCAGCAGTGGTATTGCTGGGTCAAATGGGAATTCAATATCTAATTTTTTGAGAGTCGTCCAAATTGTTTTCCAGAAGGGCTGAACCAGTCGGCATTCCCACCAGCAGTGAAGAAGGGTCCCTTTCTCCCCACATCCTCTCCAACAGCGGTTGCTTTTGTTCTTTTGGATGTGTGCTAATCTCTGTGGTGTGAGGTGGTATCTCATGGTTGTTTTGATCTGCATCTCTCTGATGATTAGTGATGCAGAGCACTTTTTCATGTGCCTTTTGGCCATTCGTATTTCTTCCTTGGTAAAGTTTCTGTTCATTTCTTCGCCCCATTTTTTGATGGGGTTGGATGTTTTCTTCTTGTAGAGTTCAACCAGTGCTTTATATACCATTGATATCAACCCCTTATCTGATGGGTATTGTGTAAATATCCTTTCCCATTCTGTGGATAGTCTTTGTATTCTGGTCACAGTATCTCTTGCGGTGCAGAAGCTTTTTAGTTTAATGTAGTCCCATTTGTTGATCTCTGTTTTTACTAGATTGCTTAGTTCCGTGTCACCTTTGAAGATACGTTTATCTTCAATATCGTGGAGGGTTTTGCCGACCTTGTCTTCAATGTACCTTATGGTTTGTGGTCTAATGTTGAGGTCTTTAATCCATTTTGATCTGACTTTTGTGCATGGTGTCAGGTCAAGGTCTAAACCCATTTTTTTGCATGTGGTTGTCCAGTTGTGCCAGCACCATTTGTTAAAGAGGCTTTCTTTGCTCCACTTCACATCTCTTGCTCCCTTATCAAAGATTAGAATATCATACATTTGGGGTTGTGTGTAGGGATATTCCACCCTGTTCCATTGGTCTACGGCTCTGCCTTTGTTCCAGTACCATGCTGTTTTAATTGTTACTGCTTTGTAGTAAAGTTTGAGGTTGGGGAGGGTGATGCCTCCCATCATCTTTTTCCCAAGAATTGTTTTAGCTATCCTTGGACGTTTGTTATTCCATATGAAATTTAGGATTGCTTGATCCATTTCTTTGAAGAATGTCATGGGTATACTTATAGGGATCGCATTGAATCTGTATAATTCTTTAGGGAGTATTGCCATTTTGACAACATTGATTCTCCCTATCCACGAGCAGGGTATATGTTTCCATTTCCTCATGTCCTCTTTGATTTCATGGAGTAGCGTTTTGTAGTTTTCTTTGTAAAGGTCTTTTACTTCCTTGGTTAAGCTGATTCCGAGGTACTTGATTTTCTGGGGCACGATTGTGAATGGGATTGCTTTTTTCATGTCCCTTTCCTCTGCCTCATTGTTTGCATATATGAAGGCCATGGATTTTTGGGTATTGATTTTGTAGCCTGAAAGGTTACTGTATAAGTCTATTGTTTCTAAGAGTTTCTTAGTAGAGGTTTTAGGCTTCTCTAGATATAGTATCATGTCGTCTGCAAATAGTGAGAGTTTGATTTCTTCCCTTCCTATCTGGATGCCCTTAATCTCTTTTTCTTGTCTAATAGCTATCGCAAGTACTTCCAGTACTATATTGAAGAGGAGTGGTGAGAGTGGGCATCCTTGTCTTGTGCCCGATCTCAGAGGAAAGGCCCTTAGTTTTTCCCCGTTGAGGATAATGCTTGCCGTAGGCTTGTGATAGATGGCTTCGACTATCTTGAGGAAAGTTCCTCCAAACCCCATTTTGGCGAGGGTTTTCATCATGAAAGGATGTTGGATCTTGTCAAATGCTTTCTCTGCATCTATGGATATGATCATATGGTTTTTGTCTTTACTTTTGTTGATATGCTGGATTATGTTGATTGATTTCCGAATGTTAAACCATCCTTGCATCCCTGGGATGAATCCCACTTGGTCGTGATGTATGATCTTTTTGATGAGTTGTTGGATCCTATTTGCTAGTATTTTGTTGAGGATCTTCGCATCGGTGTTCATCAGGGAAATTGGTCTGTAATTTTCTTTCTTAGTGGTGTCTTTGTTTGCTTTTGGTATTAGGGAGATATGTGCTTCATAGAAACTGTTTGGGAGAGTTCCTGTTTTTTTCAATTTCCTGGAAAAGTTTGAGGAAAACAGGCAATAGGTCTTCTTTAAATGTTTGGAAGAATACGCCAGTGAAACCATCTGGGCCTGGGCTTTTGTTTTTGGGGAGGTTTTTGATTACCGTTTCAATTTCCTTAACATTGATGGGTCTATTCAGGTATTCCAGGTCTTCTTTCTTCAGTGTTGGGAGATTGTAGGAATCAAGGAATCCATCCATTTCTTTTAGGTTCTCCTTTTTTGTGGCGTAGAGACCTTCAAAGTAGTCTCTAATGATCTTTTGAATCTCACTGGTTTCTGTTATGATGTCCCCCTTTTCATTTCTGATTCGATTTATTAGAGTTTTCTCTCTTTCTTTCTTTGTGAGTCTTGCTAGCGATTTATCAATTTTATTTATTTTCTCAAAGAACCAACTCTTTGTTTCATTGATCTTTCGGATTGTTTTTTTGGTTTCGATGTCATTAATTTCTGCTCTAATTTTTATTATTTCTTTCCTTCGGTCTGGTTTGGGGTCCTTTTTCTGGTCCTTTTCTAAGGTCTTGAGTCGTGAAGTCAAGCTATCTATGTGGGTCCTTTCTTCCTTCCTGAGGAATGCTTGGAGAGCTATAAATTTTCCCCTTAACACGGCTTTAGCTGCGTCCCATAGGTTTTGGTAGCTCGTGTCTTCATTCTCATTTGTTTCTAAGTATCTTTTGATTTCTTCCTTGATTTCCTTCCTGACCCACTCATTGTTCAACATTGAATTGTTTAATTTCCAGGTGTTTGATTTGATTTTCCGTGTTTGTGAGTGGTTAGCTTCTATCTTCAGCGCATCGTGGTCTGAAAAGATGGTTGATACCTAAGCCACCTTTATATTAAATCCTTCTTTAGCTTGTCCCTTATTTATGCTGATTGGTATTGTAGCACTGTCTGTAGCACTGTCATCCCGCTGTTTATCAATTTGCTCAAGCAGGCACCAGTAATGTCTTCATTGTGAGACTTGTTACTGTTTTTGCTGATTGATATTATGTTAACAAATGTAATGTATACACTGAACATTATTATTGCTGGAAAACTAATTAATATACCAATGTTAACAAAATTATGGTTAACATACAGCTGATCCCCATTGATTAAAATTTGAGCTTTCTTTTATAGTATACTGAAAATTTACATGTTGAGCGTAGACTTAAATGTGTTAAAGAAAAAAATTTAAAAACTATAGCAAATAGCAGACAATATCTTAATACTCAGATTCCCAGTTATTTCTTAAATAATATATAACATAAATAAGTCAAACATCCAAATTATGAAAATTGATCAATTTTCCTGCATTTACATTATATCTTTCATGCCAAAATCAAGTGAATGTATTTTTTAATTAATCAATCTGGAAAATCCAATTATACTACAAAGAATGAAAAGATGATATATAAATAACTCTTGAAATAATGACAGCAAGATATTTAGCAAATGTTATAATATGAAAGAGATTTTCAGGAGAAAACCAAAATAACCAATGAACATATTATAAGTTGTTTAATTTCATTAATCATTGAGAAAATTAAATCACAGTGAGAGACTTTAACTTAGCATAACATTTATTGTTGATCAGAAGTATATGAGGCAAATTTAAGTTACTACTTGTAGAGTTATAACTGGAAAAAATATATCAGAGAAATATTAGGCATCATATGGTAATGTTGTTGTCGAATAATGCCCCCAAACAACACAGTGAGATAAATCTCATAAATTGGACATTTTAGGCTTGCATGCAAAATAACATACGGCTTTATATGAAAGTAAAGTAACTCATCAATTTACCTAATAAAAATATCATTCTGGAATATGTGGTTAGACTTAATGTAATAATATGAATTCCTAAATATTGATTATATATCCAGCTGAAAGTGAAGAGAGATTCTATTAAGAAGACATCAGATTGATGATATATTAAAAGGACTTTACTTACCTTTTCTGGTTTTGAGGTTAGGGAAGACAGCCATGATCAAAAGAATAAGCAACATTTAAAACCAAGGCAAGACAGAGAGCAGATTATTCTCATATTTTCTAGAAAAGAATGCAACTCTATTAATACACTGATTTTTAGTTCGGCAAGAATTGTATCAGACTTCTGATATACATAATTATGAGACGATAAATATGTTCTGATTACGATACCAAGTGAGTGCAAATTTATTACGATACAAAACTGTGGGACCAGGCAGCACAGTGGGTAGAGTGTTTACCTATATCTGACTGACCTAGGGTAGGTCTCTGACACTCCATATCATCCCGATATCAACCAGGAGTAATCTCTGAGCTATAGTCAGAAGTAAGCCCTGAGCACTATGGTGTGCTCTCCTTCTCCAAACAAACAAAATAAGTAATATATCATCTATTAGCAATTCTACTTCAAAATATGAGTCTAAAGTTGCTTAAATGTTTGCTAAGTATGAATAAGGCACCTCGTTACTGCATTTTCTTTTCTTCTTTTTTTTAAATGCCTATTTTATTTTATTTTTTGCTTTTTTGGATCACACCTGGCAATGCTCAGGGCTTATTCCTGGCTTTGCACTCAGGAATTACCCCTGGCGGTGCTCAAAGGACCATATGGCATGCTGGGAATCAAACCCGGGTTGGCCATGTGCAAGGCAAAGGTCCTACCCGCTATGCTATCGCTCCAGCCCCTGCTTTTTCTTGATAACAGAAAACACTAGAAACAACATATGGGCTAACATAAATGCAAATTAATATTTGCATACAGGTTATCATCTAGAACTTTAAAATGATCCAGTTAAATTTTTATAATTCAACAAAATAAATTTCAAAAATGCATTATTAAAATCAAAAGCAATTTATAGGTCAACATAAATGATATGATTTATAAAAACTTCAGAAATACAATAATACTACTGTAAGAGTACTTACAGTAATATTTGTAATAAAGATTTAGTAATAAATATTTGTAAAAATATTGTAATAATAAATATTAGTAATAAATATTTGTAATAAAAACATGGTAATATTTGTATGATTACATACAAATATGCCATAACACAGAAGATATCTATGCCTTCTCGCTTACATTTTCCTCCCCTGTCATCCTCATCTTCTCAAGTGATAGATATCAGCTCTATGAAAAACATACATGGTTTGTAAAATATGTTGCTTTATAAAAGTAATGTGAAAGAGTCACACAAGATACTGAGTGGAGGTTAGTTCTAGAAAGTAAAATAAGGAATTTGATGGAGGGTTTGTGTAAAAATTGAAACTATTTTAGTCTTGATGCCAAATTCTGATGTTTGGTCACCCATACCAACATAAGTAATTCTTTGGATACCAGCTATTCAGTCTACAATTCAACTCAATTCTGACACTTTCTACCTGAAGATATGATAAGATTTCATAGAAGAACATTCCTCCATGGCTCTCCTCACCTTAGACATTAGATGCCTTGGTCATAATACAAATAAATGCTTTATGTAACTAATGGTCCTTGGGTTTAGATAATCTGGTAGAATTTTTCATAAAATTTAGGAAGCCCTTTAAATCACTATATACCAAATTGTAAAAAATATAATTCAGGAAAATAAATAAATGATGGAGAAATGACATAAAGGAATGTGCAGTTAAAAGCATGGCGCCACCTTGCCCTTGTTAGTGGTGCCATGCTCCCCAGATCTCCTTTCAAACTTTGTTGTTTTTATGATGGCTTCATTTACATAGTCAACTTTAATTTGCTGGCCACTGGTGATTTATTCAACCTCTGCCCTCCCTGGAGGCTTGTGGGATGAGATAAAAAGTTTCAACTTTCTGACATAATTGGTTGACTCCATTGGCAATGAGCCCCATACTTAAGTGCTTTCTCAGTCTTCTCATCCACATAATAAGACACTGCTCTTTTCACTTAAAAGTCTCGAAGTGTCCTAGGATCTCTGCACCAGGAGATTAGATATAATATAAAAGTATTATAAGACATGTTCCTACACATTATTATAAATCAGAGTGTCAAGTGGGGTATAGGGTCTGTTAAACAGTCATAATAAAATATCTAAAATGCACTAAATATTCAAAACAGGGGCCAGAAAGATAGTGCAGACTTCAGGAGTACTTGATTTGCATGTGCAGCAGAAATCCTATTCAATTCCTGGTACCCAGCAAACTCCACCTGACATAGCCCCAGAGGCCCCGAAGAACCCACTTGGTGGCCCCTGGCAATGCAATTTATAATCAGCTTTGTACTTTCAGGCCCTTGCACATAACATTGACAACCAGGTTGACTGGCAGACACCCCTAGACCACCGAGAGTAGAAAAGAAGGAAGGAAGGAAGGAAGGAAGGAAGGAAGGAAGGAAGGAAGGAAGGAAGGAAGGAAGGAAGGAAGGAAGGAAGGAAGGAAGGAAGGAAGGAAGGAAGGAAGGAAGGAAGGAAGGAAGAGAGCAAGAAAGAAAGAAAGAAAGAAAGAAAGAAAGAAAGAAAGAAAGAAAGAAAGAAAGAAAGAAAGAAAGAAAGAAAGAAAGAAAGAAAGAAAGAAAGAAAGAAAGAAAGAAAGAAAAAACCCCAAATACTCAAAACTGCAGATTCACTTTAATATCCACTGAATAATAACAGTACTTTACACATTATATCATAGTTTAATATTTCACGGTTTGGAGAAATAATACAGAAAGAAAAGTACTACTTGCTTTGGAGGCAGTCTTTGCATGTTCAATTCCTGGCACTGTAAATGATGGCTGGAGCGCCATCAGGATGACAAAGCAGACATTATTCCTGAAGAAGAGCCAGGAGTAAGCCTGAGCATTACTGGAATTGCCCCTGCCCCTCCCCCAAAAAATTCAGTTTATATTTAAATGTTTCATATTATAAAATCCAAAAATAGAGCTTGGATGTACTCCTTACCTTCCAGTTTTGTTTATCTTTTCCCACTGGAATAACTGAGGGTCAAGGAAGATTCTGCCCGATGCAGCTGAACTGATATGGTGTGGCCCCTTTTCCTCCTCTTTAAGCTCCCTCTGTATTATCTGTATAGTGCAGACTCTGCCTGTGCCTTAACCTCGACTGTACTCAAAGATTCTCTTTGAAAAGTTTCTTGTTTCTGAATTGTTTCTCTTGTGCGGAGGAGTAAAATGAAGAACGGTGTCACCATCTTGGTAATGTCACTGTTTAGTTTTGGGTTTGGGGACACATCTGGCAGTTCTTAGGGCTTACTCATGTATCTCTGTCAGGGATCACTCCTGGTGGAGCACAAGGAACATACGAGATGCTGAGGATCATACTCGGGTCATCTGTGTGCAAGGCAAGTTCCCTACACTCTGGGCTACTGCTTAGCCCCTTGTCACTGTTTCTTTATCTGTAATGAAAAGCATACATTTGATTACAATTCTTTTAAAGAGGAATAGTGTGGTATCTTTATTAATCAGTAAAAAACTCTGTGTACTATCATTATTTCCCAATAGCTAAATACAAAATGCATTCAGTAAGACTCTTTTAAATTATCCAGTAAAATACTGAAACCCACAGCAGAGATTTTTGTAAGCATTATTTTTTTGTAATTCTATAACTTTTGTGTACCCCCAGTTTGGAGTATAATTGCTTTTCCACAAGGGAAAACAGTAGCAAGATGCTTCCAAATTGAAAATGTATAATGAAGAAGCGTGCGGTGGTTGATAGGTCCTGCATTAGTACATTCAAACTGAATTTTCATTAATAAATTTGTAATGTCATTGAAGATTTTTATGAAAATAAGGACCCAGAATTTGAGTTAGTGAACTATATAACAGAAGCAGATTTCTCTACAGTAGTGTTCACTATAAGAGGTTAGAAACAATTTGCAAATAAAATTGTATTCACAATTTTGTATATTGATATTAATAACTTCAAATTAAATATGGGGGGAATTTTATAGTCAAATACAGAATGCCAGAACTCCGTTTCCTCTCAAAAAATTAACAATAGGTACAATTTGTGTTTACCAATTAGTGTAAAATATTCATCTATAACACAAATCACATGGTTTGATGGAATACATTTTTCTTTCTGTTTACTTTCAATAATTTTTAATTATATTTTATAAACAAGTTTCCAGAAAAAAGGAAATAATACAAGAAGTATCCAGGTCATAATCAAAGCTACTCTTTCAAATAATGGGGGGGGGTATTGTTGGGCCACACCTGGTTATGATCAAGGCTTATTCCTGCTCTGTGATCAGGGGTCCCTTCTGCCTGGTCTTTAGGGACCATGTGTGGTGGTGGGAATTAAAACTGGATCTACTGGGGCCGGAACGATAGCAGAACGGGTAGGGCGTTTGCCTTGCACGCGGCCGACCCGGGTTCGATCCCCGGCATCCCATATGGTCCCCCAAGCACTGCCAGCAGTAATTCCTGAGTGCAAAGTCAGGAGTAACCCCTGAGCATAGCTGGGTGTGACCCAAAAAGCAAAAAAAACAAAAACAAAAAAACTGGATCTACTGCATACAAGACAAGTACGTGCCTTACTAGATGTACTATCTTTCCAGTCAGCACAATAATTATCTTTTAAAATGTCTATATGATTTGCGAATACCTTGATATTAAAATTATTCTGACATATATTTTTTGATTTTTCAAAAGCTATCAGTCTAAAGTCCTATTTTTGTTTGTGAATAACATAAATTCTAAGAATGTCTTCAAATCTACAGTTCAGAGAAATGTCTAACTTTATTCTTTTATAAAGTCTTATTGGATTTCACCCTGAAAAAGCAGTCTCTACTTTATTTGATTAAATTAAAATGTAATGCACTCTTCCAAAGAGTTTTAATCTTCTGAGAAGAAATATCGTATAAAAGTTACACCACAGTAGGCATAACTAAGGAAGAAAGAGACACCTGCTCATGGTCTAAAGTAATGTTTAAGATGATGATTCAAGCCAATTCAAAGTAGAATTCTAACTAAGTAAAATTCAGAGAATCTTTCAATCTTCCTTATTTATTATTTTCATACACAGAATTGAGGGACATAGTATAAATACTGGCATTTTACTAAAAATATGTGTGCATATATATTTTATGTGGGGCATAAGAAAGGGTAAAATAGAGTTCTGATGTTTATATACAGAAAGAAAGCTATTAACATGGCATTTAATATATATATTTTATAACAATAGCATAGACTTCAGAAGACTATTGTTTGTTTTTTTGTTTTATTTTTATTTTTTTTTTGCTTTTTGGGTCATACCCAGCAATGCACAGTGGTTACTCCTTGCTCTGCACTCAGGAATTACTCCTGGTGGTGCTCATAGGACCATATAGGATGCTAGGATTCGAATCCGGGTCGGCAGGGTGCAAGACAAATGCCCTACCCACTGTGCTATTGCTCCAGCCACAAAGACTATTGTTTTTAAGAACTAAATACTTGGTAATACAGTGATCCTTCCAACCTCTAATGCATTTAGCTCAGCTTTGTGTTTTACATCACAAAGAGTTTTATTCCTTTAGGCCACTGAGTTTGTTATTTAAAATAAAATCAGGAACTTGAGAAGGGTTTAGGAACATGCCCTGGAAGATCAAATAGCGTAATCCAAGATTGATCCCTGCACCATGTGGATTGTTCTCCAGAACATTGCTGCTCTATGCAGTCCTGAAAACTGCCATGAACACCACTGGCACCAGCGTACCCCAGGGTTCCAACCAAGGTAGCCTCCTAATCCCCAGTGCCACAGGGTCCAAGCAATGTCACACCCCCAAGCCCTTTCATTAAACTTCTTTGCCTGGTTGACCAAGTATCAAAGGGAGCGGCCGCCCCAGATCTTGTGAGCACAGTTTGGGAAGCTCACACAAATAAAAATTAAATTAATAACAAATAAATATAATGTGAGCATATTCATCGATAACCTCTATAATTTTACAAGAGACAGATTAAGTGCAAATGACATTCTGATTCGAATACAGCACCCACATTCATGCTGAATCTTGCTGTTATTTTCCTTTATAAAATGCTATGGCTGAATTCCAAGAGTTAATTATGAGTTGCGTAAAAGACATTTCCTTCAACTTCTTTTAATTTATTGATTTTCACTAATACTTTCCCAGAAATTTGACTCACTTGCAAGGAAGTTACTTTCATTTGCCTTGCTCCCACTCTCCTTCCATGTCCTTCTACACATATATATGCATATATATATATATACACACACACACATACACACAGATAGATATATATATATATATAACATAATATATAGTCAACAACAACTAATTTCACAGCTCAGTTATTTAATCGTTGGTAAAAAAGGACATTTCTTCTAAATAAGATAATAAAAATGAGTTGGGGGAGCTGTACTAAAAATTCACAGCCTTAAAAATGATATTTATGTAAGCTGTATTTATGAATTCCATCAATTTAGTACGACATATACCAATAAATTTTCACAACTCTGCAAGTGGAGATAACTTATAGATTCATATTTCTAATAATATAATGCTACACATTATTTCAATTATGCATTCAAAGCCTAGAAATGGAGGACTATGATATATAGGATACTAGATGATCATCAAATGACTGTAATACCATAATTCAGAAGATGGTCACAGCACTTGAGTAGTTTATGAACTATGACAGGAATCTCCAAGTGTGTTCTTACCTTCAATAGAAGTCATTACAGTTACAGAATAAAAACATTTATTTAATTCTTAACAAGTTCCTAAACCATACATGACATTTCAACTCTAGAATATGCCACATAGAAAAACAAAAAACCTTCCTACTTAAGTACTAATTGGGAGTGCAGTCTTTTAAGCTACATTGAAAATTTTGTGGAATGGAGAGATAGTACATTGGGGTAAAGATTTACCCTACATACAGCTGACCACTTTTCAATGCCTAGCACTGCATATGGTCGTCTCCATGACCACTTTGATCCTTGAATCAGGAATTGCCCCTGACTGGAGCAATAGCACAGCGGGGAGGGCGTTTGCCTTGCATGCGGCTAAACCGGGTTCGATTCCTCCGTCCCTCTCCAAGAGCCCGGCAAGCTACCAAGAGTATCCTGCCTGCACGGCAGAGCCTGGCAAGCTACCCATGGCATATTCTATATGCCAAAAACAGTAACAACAAGTCTCACAATGGAGAAATTACTGGTGCCCCTTCAGCAAATGGATGAACAACAGGACGACAAGTGCTACAGTGCTACTGTTGGGAATAGCCGAAAACCTTCTCCTTAATCTCTTTGTTAAACTCACTGTTTACTGAAAGCAACCAAGAATGATTCTTAATGAGTGGGAGGAGAAGTCATACAAGAAATGAAATAGCTAATTTCTTTGTGTAGGCATGAATATATTTATAAAAATGTAAAAGATGCTTGATATCTTACCTGACATAAGGCACTGAAGGAAATTTTCGGATGATCAAAATATAACATTTAAGTGTAAAAACAGGCACAGAATCTTTTAAAAAGTATTATAATTCTACTATGCGTCTCTTCTCTGACCCTTTTCTATTTGGAGCACTATATTTTACACTTATTTCACATAATGTGTAACACACTGTTGACTTACATTTTCTTTTAAAGTTATATATATCAAGTATTTAAGTGTCCCATTTTTATATAAAATGTGAAATCATATTTCTGGGACATGGCATATTAATACATTTTTTAATTTAGCATTCAGTATCACATGCTTTATGCTCACTATATTATAATTGCAAACTATATTATACAAATCTACTTTAAAATTCAGAATTAGGTTTTTTTTTAATTTATTTATTTTATTGAATCACCATGTGGAAAGTTACAAAGCTTTCAGGCTTATGTCTCAGTTATACAATGCTTTAACACCCATCCCTTCACCAGTGCACATATTCCACCACCAAAAACACCAATATACCTCCCACCCCCCTACCCGCCCACCCCCACCTGCGTAGCTGATAAATTTCACTTCACTTTCTCTTTACCTTGATTACATTCCATATTTCAACACAAAACTCACTATTGTTGGAGATTCCCTCCCAAAAACAGCCCTGCTGACAAGGAAGCGTTTGATAATTAGTTTTCTATTGCTGAGAATGAAGATATGAAGTTGCACAGCTGTGATAGCCAGTTTGGGAGTTCTGGATTTTAGTATTTTATTTTATTTTTAAAAAAAATTTTTTTTCGGCTCTTTGGGTCACACCTGGCAATGCACAAGGGTCACTCCTGGCTCTGTACTCAGGAATTACCCCTGGCAGAGCTCAGGCAGGGGACCATATGGGATAATGGGAGTTGAACCCGGGTCTGCCACGTGCAAGGCAAATGCCCTACCTGCTGTGCTATCGCTCCAGCCCCCGGGATTTTAGTATTTTAGTAACTAAGTCGAGGGAGATTTTTGTTAGAAATTGCATCATTTCCCTTCCTGGGGCAGCATGGGACTATAGATTATTTCACAGTCTAGAGACATGGCTGCAAGCAGCTGCTGGTACTAAAAGTAATCTAACTGGCCTCCGGATTGTGATCAATCAGCAGCAGAGCAGTCACACAAATGTGTGGCCACCGCAAAAAATTCAGAATTAGGTTTGATGAAGGTCATTTGTGTATGATAGCAAATATTAAGATGGTACCAATGACTGTACATTTAAAGGATTTTGCTCAAAATGACAAAATTGCTTTTGAAACTTCTTGGGGAATCATTTCAGGCAGACACAACAAGAAAACGAGAGGAGCATATGTAACAGTAAAATGAACATGTCAACATTTTCTCATGACAATTACATATATATGAGTATATATATGTAGACACACATACCCATACACACATACACAGACATATATAGATGAGAATGTTACAGTGGTATATAAAGGCATGTAGTGCTATATAAACAGTGCTATGTAAAGTTCCATATAAATCCACTGTGCTATCGCTCCAGTTGTGTGTCTTTATATATGATTGAGAAACGCCATTCAAAGGTATCGCTCATAGTAGGTTTTGGTGAAGATATTTCTTGTTTTCATATTTTGATAGAAAATTTGTATAGCTTCTCTCATTTATCTTCTTGAGGTGAGGAGCACATACATCAGTGCTCAGGTATATCCTTGATTGAAGTCAGGAGTAACCCCTGGGAATGCTTGAGAGGCCATATGTGATGCTATGGATTAAAAGACAGCTGGCCCCCTGCAAATACAGTTCCTTACCTTTATTTCCCTAAGCCCCTCATTAATTTTGTCTTAATTTACAGGCAAAAAGTTTCCGATTAGGGACCAGAGCAACAGTAGAGTAGAGAGGGAACTTGCCTTGCAATTGGATAACACAGGTCTGATCTCTAGCACCTCCCTCAAGCATACCAGGAGTCATCGCTGAGCACAGCATCAGGAGTCATTCTTGAGCCCTGATGAGTATTGCCCCAAAGTCCCACAAAAATGCAAAAGTAAAATAATATTTATCCCAGAAATTCCAGTTCAGAGGTTTTACCCAAATAATATAAACACACTAATTCAAGACAATGCATGCATCTCACATAAGTTATAGCATGACTTTCAATAGTGAAGACATATGAACAATAGAAACACCCATCATATATAATTTTAAAAGTTTGTATACACACAATAGGATACAACTTATTATTAAAAGATCAAATCTCACAATTTTCCATAACATGAATGAAATAGGAGGACACTATGCTAAGTGAAGAGAATCATAAAGGAAACAAGAACAAAACCTTTTACATAATAAGAAAAAAAATGGTGGTTAACAAAGTGGAAGGGAGGAAGTGTGGGATAAATTGATGAAGGAGTCTATTACATTGTGGTAAACAGAAACTAAGCTTCAGTGATGATCAAAATGTAGTATAGACAGATGTTATATCATGACACTATATATTACATATATATTTAGCATATATACACACACATGTTTCTAAAACATTCAGTCTTACTATTTTCCTATGTGACTTCTTTTACCCCAGTCTATAAAACTTTTTACCCCTTTATACTTGTTTGAATCCAAAGTGCCTAAAGAACAGAAAACACGATTCATGTAGACATTCTTAAACATTCTTTTCCTCACTGTAATTGGATGCAAATATAAGTCCCAACACAGCAGTGCTTCTCTGCTGATCTTTATTTATTAGGTTAGGGAGCAGGTTCTGTGAACAACCCACAATGCTTGGGGGCTACTTCCCACTCTGTGCTCATGGGTTGTTCCCAATGTGCTTTGGGAATCATTTAATGCCTGCGTTGCTGCATGCAAGCTTGCTTGCCAGCCTCCAAGAAAAGAACCTTTACCCCTATACTCTCTGTCCTTTACCATCCTTCAATTCTGTTAATGGTCTCTTTGTCTTTTAGTTTCTCCACAGTGACTTTAATGCAAGTTCCCTGTGTTGCCATGACAAAAAAGAGAGGAAAGAAGTTCTTTCATATACGAATGCAATAATCGTAATGCATTTATTAAAAAATGACATATTGAAAATCACTCCACTCCCCAAAGATGATGGTATTAGGATGTGAGAACTCTACATGATGCTTGACAACAAGGTAATTGTCCTTACGTGAGGGTTTCCAAAGAGCTTTCCTTGCCCTCCAGCCATTGGACACAGTAGGTCAGCAATTTGCAACTTGGAAAAGGTCCTTCATCAACCAGACCTCCCTGTGCCTGAAATTCCAACCTCCAGAAATAAATTTCTGCTGATATAAACCACTTGCCTCCTGTATTGTGTTATAGCAGCCCAAACAGACTAAGATATTGGCCTATAATCCCAGATTGTAGAGATCAAAGATGTTTGTAGTTGTACTGAAAACATAGTATTGCCCCTTGAATTGCATTTGTTTTACCTAAAACATTTTCTACAGTCATTTTATAGTTTCCTGCTGAAATCTTCAGATAACCCTTGTTTTGAGAGTCTCTGGGGCATGTGTTTTATGTTATTCTTGGTAATAAAAACTCTCACTCCTAGGCCTGTAGGTAATTTTTAGACTATTGGATTTTTTACATGTTTCATATTCAGTTGAAACCAATCAAAGCCCTTATCTGGGTTGACTACAACCTCTTAGCTTTGGGCAGTCCTACATGACTGTGCTTTATGTAGTAGTGTAGTTAGATATTAATATCAGTTAATACATTGAAAACTATAATATACTGAAAGAAATTTATATTATTCTGGTCCTTCTCTCTTTAAATATCTCATTTTATATTTTCCAGACCACATTGAAAGCAGGTCATTAAAATCATGAAAAGGTAAACTATATCAAGAAAATTCTGCATGAATTATCTAAATTTTCCAAAACATGAACAAATTTGTTTTGATTTGCATATAAATATAAATCTATTAGTAATTTATATTGATTCTTATAATAGAAATGTAAAGCTTGTCAATTAATACTTTAATGGGATTAACTGTAATGATAGTTGGGAGTAAAACTCCCAATAGGCATATTAGTTTTTCATGAGTGAGAAAAATATTTAACTTCGTGATATAATTGGCTTTTTTAAAAAACAACCATTACATATGTATGTGACCAATCAGAATAAGTTAAAATCCAAAATCCTTTAAAAGAGTTATAATCATGTACTTTTCTGCCAAAAGCTATCTTTTTCCAAAGTTATATTAACAAATTTCTATCATGCATATCACATTTTTCATTCACTCAAGTCCGGCAATGATTCAAACACACTGATGGTTACTGAAAACTCAGTAAGTTTCTACTTTTGAAAACATTCTTAGGATCATGAAAATACTATAAAGCATATGGCTTTGCACAACATGTTCACATCACTATTTCTCCCAGGTACAGCTTTGAAGACTCTAGCATCACTGGGTGTGCCTCTGGATATGACTGAACATATCACAGATGGCCTGGTTGTCTGCAGCACTGCAGAATCCAAATAGAACTGCATTGTAGGCCTTAATATTGAAACTCTGTACCACTTGGTTCAGTATCATTGGGAGTGATCCTAGGGGGCCTGAGCACCAGATCTAATATACTAAAGCACAGATATATGATAATACCTGATAAACAAATGCTATTAGAATTAAAAGAATGAATACAAGATTACAGGGTTTAACTTACTATTTCTAAGAGAGTTTGTAAAAGTTCTAGAAGGGGGATTCATATTACTAATCCCACATTACCATCGTTATAGGAAACAAGTGAAACAGACAATACATACAACCTCAGGCAAGGAAAACAACATCTCTCCCAGCAGGTCCTCATGTTTATAAATTAAAAAAATTGGCAGCCAACATGATAGTACAGTCATTAAGGCATTTGCCTTGCATGTGACTCAACCTAATTCCAGCCCTGGACCCCATATGATCCACTAAGACATGCAAGAATGACCCCTGAGAACAGGAATAGGCTTTGAGCATTGCTTTATTGGCCCCAAAACAAAAATAACCCCAGAACTGAAAATAATAATAATAATAATAATAATAATTCTTAAAACTACCTAGGTTAGCTTAATATACAGCTACTGCCAATCTTGTGCTTAAAATGAAATGACAAAAGAAGTAACAAATCAATATATTCAGACAAACCTCCAAATTTAAATAATATCAAATGCAAGTATTTTGTTAAGTTCCTCTTTCCTCTTATTTTTTTAGTGACTGTGAGTTAAGTTAAACTGGAGAATATTAATATTTCTTGAATTGAGCAATTACTTACATAATAGGTGATAAAGTGCAGCTAAACATTTTTTCCTACTAAAGGAAAGAAAATTTGTATTCCATATAATTTTATTATTCTAGCTATTATATAATTTATAAATATTTAATTTATAAAATTTATCGAAAAGTAAACTTACTGGGTTCAGAAAATTGAATAAAATAATTAAAAGACAGATTTTCTCGTATGTCAGCATGTCATGTTGCAATTTTTTTTTCAGGGGAATGTATTACTAATGTAAAACTTCAAGAATCAGCTATTTACCTTCCTAAAATTTAATCAATATACTTAAACAATATAGCATAGTTTGTAAATATATTCTTTGTTGAAAGTGAATTTTGAAGTTAATGATTAGAAATTATTGACATAGGTGCTATTGAAACAAGATTATCACATCTCACTTTGAGTTTTCTGAAAGGTCCCAGTCTTCTAAACAAGGTATCCATCACTGAGTCACATGACAATTTTTTCCAAATAAAAGTTATGTGCCATATTTCTTCCCCTCTAGAACCTGAAACTTTCAAATCACCAAGTGTATTGCCAATTACTGAGGCATGTCATTGGCCTTAAATAGAAATTCTATACTATATTTTGAATTCCAACATTGCTATTTTGGGAATCAAATGCTATTGTCATAATCTCAACCAATATTGCATATGAAATCAGTTTTTTGATATATCGAGGGTGGAAAAATAGGAGAAAAGGAGTCATAAACTTTTGAGAAGCTTCCATATGTGCTTTATTTTTGGGATTAAACTCATTCTTGGACTAAAAAAATTAAAGTTAGGAGCAACCTTTCTATGGTCTCACAAGTAAATGATTAGAAAAATTATAATGTTTACAAATTTGATGTTCCTGGATAAGAAATCTGTGCATTTGATGCTATTTCATTACAAGAGAGTATATTTTACAAAAGAGTATATTTAATTTTCTTTCACTATTTTTGATTAATTCAATTAATTAATAAAATATTTTCACCACTCTAATACATAAAAAGATATAAAAATGTGCAGCCTTTTTCAATTATTTTCAGCCTAATCTTATTCCTAACTTTGTAATACTATTAGGAGAAAATAGTGGTTAGATCACTTTAAGAGCTCAAAACAGTTGAATCCAAATAAAAATATCCATTAATTATAGTAATTGCTACATAAAATTCCCTTTGCTTCTTTTTCTCCTTTATTTATCAACTACCCACGGAGGTACCCAAATAGGAACAGCTAGCTACTGCATAAGAGGAGAGAGGATTTTTAACTGAGGAATGAGGTGTTAGTTTCTCCTTCATGTGTGCCCCTTGATAATATGCCCGATCATGCCTAAAATTATAATTAGGAATCATCGTGTTATGACAAACTGTATTCTTTCTACTTTCCCTTTAATAGTTCTTTTAATTTTACTGATCTATGTTTATATAGAACTTGGAGGAGGAAGACCTGAGATTAATTTGGAATGTGGCAAGTCTATTATGACTATTTTCAATCATAAAATGTGTGAATCTCTATATCAGAAATATTTACAGTCTCTAGTCTTTGATATTAATAGCCACATCTGAAGTCTCACTATATGGCCTACAATGTTATTTATTGAAGAACACTATTAAATTATCTATCTGCATTATCCTTAATCTGAGTACAAATAGTGAGCGAGATTCTGAGTTTGGAGTCTTACACATAGCGTATTATTAATTAAAATATGTTAAAGCTTAGGAGTTAAAATTAGTAGAAAAACATAAATATAATATTTATAAATGAAGTTGTTGAATGAAGGATTCATTATTTCACTCTATACCCAGAGTTTATCAGTAAGTAGCTAAGAGAAGAAACACTATAAGCACAGGGTAGTGCACTTGGTTATATGAAATAGCCAGAGCTCTACATCCATAAGAAAACCAACTGAGAGAGATATAGGAGAGATTGATAGGCTATGTTGAGCAATAAAAGGACAAAGGCATTATTCAATGGAGAAGGAGAAACTGAAAAATGTTGGACCCTAGGGTGAGAAGTATTGGAATAAGTTCACTTTGAATGCAGAAATAAAGCATGCAATGTCTAGTTTATTCTGTTATGTGTCCCACATGAGAGCAAGAAAGGGCTAGTTCTCTACCCAGCTCTCACTTTCAAAACATGTAGAGAATTAAGAACAACTTGCATGTAGCAGAAAGCAAACTATTAAGAACAGCATACAGTGCATAAATAGTTGAAAGTACATGGATGGCCTGTGCTACAAGGGGTTCAAGAGGATAGTGATCACTGAGAACTGTAGTAATAAGTAGGATTTGGGGAGGTTTTAAATAGTTCCAGGAGGAATGATGCACATAGGCTTTCATGATTTAGAATTCAATGGGGCCATACTTTCTGGTGTAAAGTTTGACAGAATGAAATGAGAAAATGTTTTCTTGTGACTTTAGATATAAAATCATGTGTGCTTATGAACTCTGTTATGTGACCGTACATTCTACCATATGGTCAACTAAAAGTGGAAGCTAATTTTATAACTTCTAGGTAGAGTGGAACACTAAATTGAAGGTATAAGACTAGATGTTATATACTTCAGTATTTATGTTTAAGGGTGTTAATTTTTAATTTTCTTTTTTTAAAGAAAAGAAAAACTCCACTGATACAGTTTTTGAGAAAAAATTACTTTATCAACCTATCATTGATTTGCAATTTTATGGAATTTCAAGAGAATATACATGTTGTTATTTGTATAGTAAGAGATATCTCCAATATGTTAAATAAAAGAGAAATATAGTAAGGGAAGAATAAATGGTGGAAGTTATCAGAAGTGATAGTTATCTTAGGTGAAGGTTTTACCTATAGAACTGAGATTTCATGTGTTGGGGAGTTTGAAAGGTCCTTAGAAATCTGGGGGAGGGAAGAGAACTCCCTTTTGATGGTTGGGTATTGGAATGATGCATTCATGTAAAGTAACATTATGAGTATCATAAATACCATTAGCTCAATACAATTGCTAAAAATTAATAAATAAAACATATCTTTCTCCAGCACAAAGGTATTCACTGATATATGCACACCAATGTACTTGCAGTGCTATGTATAATAACCAAGATTTGTAAATAACCCAAGTCCTGATCAGATTGTCTAAAGAAAGTATGGTCTACACAAAAAACAAAATGCTACTCAAATATTAAATAATAGCAAATCTTACTACTTTTTACAACATAGATCAAACTGAAGAGGAGGTCATGAAATGTAATATGTCAGAAAAGGAAATATAAATACAGAATATCATTAACATATAGTATACGGATAAACAACAATAAAACAAAGAAAACAAACTTTTGGAGACTAAACCCAAATTGAGGTTATTAAGGGCTATTAAGGGGGAAGAAGAGAGTTGAAAGGGCCCAGTGGATAGCCCAGTGGATAGCGCACCTAATGACAATTGTGGAGGGAAATTAGTATTTGGATGGTGATGATGTTATGGTATGTAAATTTGAAGATATGAGCAATTGTGTACTTAAAATGACTAGTCTAGTAAATTAGTACCTCTTTTTTTTTTTCTTTTGAGGTCACACCCGGCAATGCACAGGGATCACTCCTAGCTCATACACTCAGGAATTACTCCTGGCAGTGTTCAGGGGACCATATAAGATGCTTGGAATCGAACCCGGGTCAGCTGCGTGCAAGGCAAATGCCCTTGCCACTGTGCTATTGCTCCAGCCCCAAATTAGTGCCTTTTCAAATAAAATTTTAAAAACTGAAGAAATAAATGTAAGCATGCACAATTTGTGAAAGTAAAATAGGTGTTAGATGTTAAAGATAAAGCAATGAGCAAATGATTTACATTTCACTGGAAGGAAACTGTATTTGTCTATGATATGTGTCAACAAAAACTTTTATAAAGATAAAACAAGATAATAGAATAGAAAACGGAAAAAGAGGGGCTGGAGTGATAGCACAGTGGGTAGGGCATTTGCCTTGCATTCAGCCGACCTGGGTTCAATTCCCAGCATCCCTGAGCATTGCCAGGAGTAATTCCTGAGTGCAGAGCCAGGAGTAAACCCTGTGTACCGCCATATGTGACCCTAAAGGAAAAAAGAAAATGGCAAAAGTGGAGGCCTTAGCGCATTTTAATGTGCACAATATGGTATTTTTAACTATAGATACTTTGTCAAACAGTATATCTCTAGAATTATCTCTCGCTATCTAACTGAAAATTTGCACACATTCTTAAAGAAACATCCTTGAGAGAGATTTGTTACTAAATGTGCCTTTACTAAATGTGCCTTTACTAAATGTGCTTTATTAGATCAATATATTTGACTACTGGGTTTTACCCAATAGAGGTTGAGGAATATTCTCTGCTCAGTGCTCAGGGACCACTCAGAGATGTGCTTAGAGTACCACATAGTTGGGAATCCTGAGGCTCTGGAATGTAAAACATTTGCTTCAGCACTTTGAGCTATGTTCCAGCCCATGTGCCTCTATATTGAATTCTACTTTTGTTTGGTACCCTTAGGGATTTCAGTCTGGAATCAACATCATCATCATCATCATCATCATCATCATCATCATCATCATCATCATCATCATCATATCATCATCATCATCCTTGTTGATCGTCGAATTTTTCGATCTCAGTATTGAATTCTCTATATTGAATTCTACTTTTGTTTGGTACCCTTAGGGATTTCAGTCTGGAATCAACATCATCACCATCATCATCATCATCATCATCATCATCATCATCATCATATCATCATCATCATCCTTGTTGATCGTCGAATTTTTCGATCTCAGTAACGTCTCCATTCGTCCTAGCCCTGAGATTTTAGAAACCTCTCTTTACTCATCCTTCCAAACTATGCTGCATTGGAGGCTCTTTCAGGGTCAGGGGAATGAGACCCAGCTTGTTACTGGTTTCGGCATATGAATACACCATGGGAAGCTTGCAAGGCTATCCCATGAGGTCTGGAAACTCTCGGTAGAGGGAGAAGTAGGCTATAAGATGTCCAGGAGCTTGCTTTTAAGTCTCTGGATCTTGGCCATTGATGGGATTACACGGCACTAGGGGCAGTCCCTGGGTGTGACCTCCTAGCTACTGGAAAATGGGAAATCTGAGCGGAAGAGGCCCAGTCCTGATCTGAGCAAGCTTGGAGGTCTCAGCTCTGGGTCCCACACACCTGTATTCCTCTGCTGGTACCTTCATGAGTGAGGCTTGTTCGAATGTGTGGAGAGGGAGTTTGAGCATGGCTGTGGCTAGGTTCGGGAGGTCTTCGGCCACTGGGAGCTCTTCTTGACGTGTGGAGGGAAGCTGGAGCCCATCCCCTTCAAGGGGACCCCTGGGGAAGACAGCCAGGCAAGAGGGTAAGAGACTCTCTGCCTTAGTCTGGATAATGCAACATAATAATACTTAGGGTAGATGAATGTTGCCTTTCCTATTGTATATTAACAAAGTTATTGTGGTGCTATATGGATAAAGGTTGACTAGTCTATTCACAGGAATACACCATGGTAGGTCAGTTTTAAACAAGAAAGTGTGCTATAGTTGGAAAATGTTGTATTGCCATATGTACTCCTTAGAAAGAGTTTGGGTGTGACCAGAAAGATAACTCATCAAAAAACAAACAAATAAACAACCCTTTTGTTCCTGGTCAAAGTATACATGATAGGACTATCAGTTTAAATAATTGCTTTGATTGTTTGGGGGTCAGACTCAGAAGTACTTCGGGCTTACTCCTGGCTTTGCACTCAGGGATTACTCCTGGTAAGTCTTGAAGAACCATACGCAGTTTCAGGAATCAAACTTGGCTGTATGCAAGGAAAGTGCCCTATTTGCTTTACTATCTCTTTGGTTCTATGCCTTTAACCATTTCTGAACATACAGCTGGGCAGTACTAAGTACATCCATATCACTAAGTACATCCATAGCAAGGACATCCACATCCCCACCATATTGCTCCCAAACTGTTCTTATGTTGCCGAACTGAAACACTTTACTTAAATAGAGCACTCCTGAGGTCTCAGGGGTAATATAGTGGACAGGATCAATCTCCAACACCCATATAGTCCTCCAAGCTCACCAGGAGTGATCTCAGTGCACAGTTAAGATTTTGCTATAAGTACTACCAGGTATGGCCCCCAAACAAACAAAAACCAAAGAAACAAAACTGTTCATTTCTCTTTGACCTTGTTTCTGTAGCCATCACGATACTTTCTGTTTCTATGAATTTGACTATTCTTGGTATCTCATATATGTAAAGTACTACAATATCTGTTATTTGTGATTGGCATATTTCATTTTTGTAATGTCTTCAAGGCTTATATATGATATACTATATGTCACAATTTCCTTTGTTATTGTTTAGAATTAAATGGCATTCATTGGAAAAGGGTGTATGTTATTGATGTATACATGTACATTCATCCATTTTATTAAATCTATAAATCACATTCTGATTAGTATTGTTACCATGTCTATATCAATTTTCTCAGTATCATATTGTTCTGTTTATTTTGTGCGTTTATTCAGTCTTTCAAAAATTTCTGGTACTTTTCAGACAGCAAGCCTTCTCTTCCTTGCTTCACATGACCCATTTTAAGGTCGTTGGCAAAGATACTGGCTTCTATTCTAAGTATTTTGAGACTGAGAACCTTCAGCAATACTAAAGGCAAAATATGATCAATCTTCCAAGAGACTTATGAAATTCTGTAAAAACATATGATACATAGTTTAGGATAATATTGGTTTGTTGTTTCTCCCTGGCTGCAGGGAGCTTAGGTTTATTGGCTTACACCCATCACAATGATCCCGAGGCACTCCCATTCCTGTGTGTTTATCTTTCACCTCTTCTCTATGCTCTGCTTCCCCAACTGTAAAAAACATCTGCCAGGGGGCACGGCTGGGGGAGACCCCAAGCGACAATCCCAGTCAACCGCACCCAGGTTTGGGGGTTTCATGTCCCAGGCCGCTCACCCAGCCGGAGCGGCCCAGGCCATGGGGTAGACAGAAGAGGAAATGAGGGCCAAGCAGGTTAGTTGATCAGTTGCCGTTTATTCCATTCACTCCTGTCTCTCTCTCTGCTTCTCTCCCGGCTCTCGATCTCTCCCCCAGCCCACTCTTACAGCCTAGTGAAATCCCCCCAGCATGAGGGGATTGGGGCTTACACATAGGTGGTCACAATCAATAGGGGTAAAGTTCTTTCACTCAGGGGATGCTGCTTCTAGGACAGATTCTCTTTCAGGAGGACACTTGCCCAAGGGAGAATCCCATAGTGTGTTTCTCCTCTCCTAGTCCAGCAAACATATAAGCATTCATAATACTAATCATTTTGTATGGACACAGTAAGAGATGCAGTAAGCTTATAGAATTGCTCTCCTGGGGCCATCTCAATCTCAGACTAGAGTGCTCAGGCCAAATTAGTCTTTCCTATCCCTAGCAGGGTCCTAGTCTCATCATCACTTTTGGATCATGACAGCAGTTTTCCATGGTAGAGCTCTTAACTTATAGTTAAGAATTAGGTCGTTTGGCCAGGGCCCTTTCGATTCCAGAGTAGTACATAAATTACCGCTTGACCTGGGTCCATCCCATCCCTCGTCAGGACCCTGCTTTTGGGGTGCTAGGAACTGAGGGAAACTGAGGCTTAAGTGGAGAAAGCAGATGCCCAGGAATGAATAATATTTGAAGCCAATTAAATCCCAAGTTACAAAATCATAATATTGTCTTCTTGTGTCTATACAAAAGGGACATTACTTTAAAGTAAACTATTCAAAAGACATAAGGAGAGGAGAAAGGCATTATTAACTTGCAGTATAAGTTCAGTGTTCTAGAAAGATTTGACCTTACAAATTAACAGAGTCTTATTAGGGGGAAAAGCTGATTAACTGTTTGGGGAAGAGAGCACAGAGAAGTGGTTACAGATAGACAAAGGAATGGGAGTGACTCGGGAGCACCTTGATGGGTGTGACCCGATAAACTTAAGCTCCTTGTGACTATGTTATCCTACACCCAACCAGTCAATCACCTTTATCCCCAAATCAGACTATTGATTTGTATTTTAAAGTGAAATACTGCTTTTCTCCTTCCCTTATGTCCTTTTGCATAGTTTACTTCAGAGCATTGCCCTTTTTGTATAGACATAGGAAGATAGTTAATGTTATGCTTTTGTAATTTGGGAGTTAATTGACTTCGAATAATATTCACTCCTGGCATCTGTTTTCTAGACTTAAGCCTCAGTTGCCCTTAGTTCCTAGCACTACAAAAGCAGGGTCCAGACAAGGGATTGGATGGGCCCACGGCCAACTATGAGCTACCATGGCATCAAAACGGGCCAGGCCAAGCGCCATAGTACAGTGCATATATATATATATATGTACATATATATATTATTTATATATATGATATGTAAAAATAAAATATGACATATGACACATCATAAGACACTCTCTACTCATTTTCCATAATTACTACACCATATTTGACTGAAGGCAAGATGGCGCCGACACCACCAAAACCCCTTGCTGAACCCGGCTCATCATCTTGCCTTAGACAACACAATGCTCGGCTCAGCACACCAGGCACGGAACTCTACACGTGATCCCTGCTGGAACTCTACGCGTGATTCCTGATGGACATCACAGGTGGTTTTGCAAGACTCAGACAGAATGGCTTCGGTGGAGCACAGAGATACCACAGTGGCAGCCACAGCGTTGCTGCATGCCTTGGCCGGGCCAAGTCATAGTGCTGTGGGACATAGAGACACGGCAGCAATGCATGCAGTGGCTCATCCACTGTTGGTTGCTGTCAGTCAACCACTGGATGACCTAGGACTTGAAACAAGTGTTTGAACTGGCACAGACCTTCTGCGATAGGGTCCTGCTCTGCCAGCTGTTCAACAACCTCTGGATGCACTCCATCAACCTCAGGGAGATCTACCTGAGTCCGTAGTGTCCCAGGTGCTGCCCAGAGACACAGACAGGTGCGCATTTGTCAGTGTGCAGATTGTTACAACATGTCAGTCGACCAAAAGCTTATGTTAGGTGGACTGGGAATACCTATAAAGGCGATTAGAGGCCACCCCAAAAGCTTCTGTCACTCTCGGAGAGCCCAGCAAACTACAGAGAGTATGCTGCCCACACAGCAGAGCCTGGCAAGCTACCCATGGCATACTCGATATGTCAAAAATGGTAACAATTATGGTCGTCATTCCCCTTATCCTGAAAGAGCCCCCCAATGTAACATCGGGCTACAGTAGCACACAGCAGGGATGAATGGAAACATTACTGGTGCCTGCTTAAGCAAATCAATGAACAATGGGATATCAGTGATACAGTGATGAAAAGGTATTCCCCGCTGATGTAAATAGGGTACATTACAATAGATTGGATAAAAGATATCTTTAAATTTCAGTTCTGATCTGCTAATCCAATGGTTCTACTCTCCCATCTTGTATTATCTAAGTTGAGTCTATCACTTAACACATAATAGGTGCTTTGTTCACCCAATAGTACAAAAATATTCATTTATTTAAAGGTTATAAATGAAGTTAAAATATGTTAAAACATCAATTAAAAATACGTTAAAGAGAAAAGAAGTTAAAGAAGCAAATATTTCTACTCTGATGAATTTTTAGTCATTTTTCTTTCTGTGTGAAAGCAGTGTAACTTTAGTATGATTCTGTAAGATTCATTCCCTCACTACTAGATATATGAGACGTCAATTATTTGTCATTCATTATTTATAAATTGTTTTTATTCTACACAGATCTTATAAAACAGATAATGGCTCTGAACAAAGTTTTCAAGAGCTCCTAATGAATATGTGGTACTTGAAAAAACACCTGGCTACTCAATCATATTGATAATTTTAATTTACAACATGTCAAATTCAGAAAAAAAATATACCATTCTACATTTATAACAAAAAAGAAGTAAATTTAAAAATGCTATATTAATAACATTCACTTATCAGATTCATTAAAGGTATGATAAATATTGAGAAATAACACTTATATGTCCATATTTATAAGTGCTCTCTACCATTTTAATCACTGTATCACTGTATCTCTGTCATCCCATTGATCAATTATTTGCTCAAGCGGATACCAGTAATGTCTCCATTTGCCCTAGCACTGAGACTTTAGCAGCCTCTCTTTACTCGTTCTACCCAGTAGTGTCACATTGGAGGCTCTTTCAGGGTAAGGGGAATGAGACCCATCATTGTTACTGTATTTGGCATATCGAATATGCCATGGAGAGCTTGTTACTGTATTTGGCATATCAAATATGCCATGGAGAGCTTGCCAGGCTCTGCTGTTCAGGCAGCATGCTCTTAGTACCTTGCCAGATTCTCTGTGAGAGACAACTGGGTTAGAGGAGGAGTGTTCTTTTATAGTATCTGGATCTTGCAGCAAACCATTTTAATAGCACACAAAATAGATAACATTGTATTTAATTCTAGTTTACATTGGCTATTCAAGTCTGAGTTTAAGAATAATCACATTCAAAATCTATTCTCTTGAAAAGTGTTACCATTGTAATATAGGTCCTAATTCCAGAAACTTGTTGCTATGCATAACCCTTATTAGTCATGATTTCATCACTAACTTTAGAAGTCATAGTAGGATCTGAGGCATTTTGAAGAAGGCTGCATTTTTATGTTAACTTTCTTCTTTAGGTCAGGGGCATACTCAGTGATGCTCAGGGTTTAGTCCAGTCTCTGCACTCAACAATCACTTCTTGAGGGATTTGGGGGACCATATGCGGTCCTGGGGATTGAACCTAGGTTTACCTCATGCAAGGCAAATGCTCTGCATGCTGTACTATCTTTCTAACTCCTAATTTTCTCTTGGATTAAATTCATAACATATATATTTTTATGCCAATTAAAATGATTTATATCCTGGTATTTAAACCATGTTGAAGAAAACTTTATCTTAAAGTGATACTTATTTCAAGTACTAAAAAAATCTATTAAATATAGTAAAGAACCAATAGTGTGTCACTGTCACTGTCATCCTGTTGCTCATCGATTTGTTCAAGTGGGCACCAGTAACATCTCTCATTGAGAGACTTATTGTTACTGTTTTTGGCATATCCAATACGCACGAGTAGCTTGCTAGGCTCTGCCACGTGGGCTCGATACCTTGGTAGCTTGCCAGGCTCTCCAAGAGGGGCGGAGGAATCAAACTCGAGTCAGCTGTGTGTAAGGCCCACCACTGTGCTATCGCTCCAGCCCAATAGTGTGTCATCAATAAAAAGATATGTGATTTTAAATGATTGCTTTTTTATTCTTTCTCAAATAAAAAGAAATTCATTAAATGTGTTGTCATAACAGTAAAAGATGTTACTATTTCACTGAAAAGTATTTTAGGATTCTGTTGTATTTTAAGTCTATCTTACATGTTAAGCTCTTTAAAAAGCTGTGGTTTCTCTGTAGAATCATTTTAAAGCTTCTGGTTTGTTTATTATTTAATTTAAATCAAATTACTAAAGGCATAATTTTTAGCACAGCAACAAGGCATATGTTGTAAGCTGCAATTTAAGAGAGAAAGAAGAGAGAATTCTATGGTTACTAATAACCTCACTTTTCAAAAGTATGATGTATCTATATATTCATCTTCATGTAGATAATATCTATCCATACTTTAAGAAATAATATAGAACATCTTTGAAAAATTTTAAAAAATGGAAAAGTTGTGTGTGCACTCTTTCCTTGTTACAATCATTAATTTGTTTAATATTTTAGATAATACAGTCCATCCTGTAAATCATCATGTTTGGATGCCAGAAAGAGGCATCCAAAGACAAGATGCTCCAGGGGTTAGACTTATGTGGCTTAAATCCAGCATGCATGGCTCCCAAGCTCCCAGATGTTGCTCTAAAGGTCACAGGTACTTCTCAGGTGACCTAGGTTTTCTCTGAAATCAGAGGATCTGTATCCCACCATCATACACTGGGATTTCAAAACTGAATTATAATTCTACTTGGTCAACTATAACTGGGAAAAGTTCTCCAGGCTCCTAAGAACCTTTTGGGAGCCCCCAAAATAATAAATTCCAGAACCAGATTTGCTTTATAAGAAGAACGAGTTGAAATTGAAAGAATGTAACAGTACAGGGAAATTTGAATGTAAATTATTGTGTTTCAGTCAGTTAAGATGAGGCCACAAAGACAATGTGGACTGAGTTTTGTGACAAACTTGAATTACTGATTGATTACTTGGTGGGACCCATAGCTGGTGGTGCTCAGAAAGAACATGTTTGCTAAATAATACATTAGGGCTGAGACAAATGGATACGTTACTGGCACCCCACTTGAGTAAATGCATGAACAATAAAATAACAGTGATACAGTGAAATATTATATAGAAAGACAAACTTTCTAAGGAAAACATTCGCCATTCTATAATAGATGCATGCTTTTTTAAATTATAAAAGACTTTATTGCTATAGAAATAGTCAACTGAGGCACTAATTGCTATAAATCTATTTTCATCACCTCATTTTTTTTCTTCCATTTTTCTTTAGATTTATAATAGCATTAGTTCTGTGTCTACACCACATCATGCTTACCAGCACAGTGCCAGCTTCCCTCCACCAGTGTTCTAATGAATGAGTAGTCAGGGTAGCTCAGTTCTATAGACCAATAACACCTTCTCCCCACCCTTGTTGAAGTCAGTTCTATGGACCAACTCTCTGGTTCTCTTGCCTTTCATCATTTGATTTTTGTTCCTATGTGTCTTTATTCCTCTCCCCCGAAACCCACCCCTCCCAGAGACTTTCAATGCTTTTTTTTTTAAATCCAGAAAATCCTTTTTAAATTTAATTATTTACATATTGCCCCATGTCTAGCCATTTGCTCTTTTCTAAAACCTTTCTTCTTTTCTTATCTTAAGCAAAAGTTTTATTTTATTCTCAATCTCTATAGAAACATACCTTACACAGCCTTACTAAGAACCTGGCTACTGTTTTCCTTATAGACCATAAAATCATCAGACTGTAACACTCAATATTGTTTCCGTGTAACTGTTATCTACATGCTGTCTCGATGACTTTGAAAATGTTAGGTGTTGGTCATAGTCACAAACTCCTTTTATTTTTATTGCATTTTAAAGTGATTTCTATTGGCAAATGACATTTGTCAAAAAAGACATTCTATTCATTTTTTCTTCCTTTCACACGTAATACATTTGGCTAATCATTAATTACTGACTTGATTATCTTTGCCCTCAATGCCAGACAGTCTAATTTCCTACCATCCTGTCTCATTTCTATTATGCGGAGTCCATAATTCACTACCAAATTGTACCTATATACCTTCATCCACAATTGTATCCCAGTCCCTCATTCACTGCTCAGTTAGAACAAGTTCTCACCGTCTTTCTATCAAACTTAAATTCTAGGTGAAACCTGTTCAGCAGGTCATTCATGCACATTTCTTTCCATTCCCACTTGGAATTTCTTATACTTATTCATGTAAATCACAATCCTGTTAATTCTAATTTTTAGGCTATCTATTTCTCTACCCTGGAAATTCAATGTAGTGAAAAATATACATCTAGGCTGACTGATGTTATAAGTTTGTAACTTTTAAATATGGGAGTCTCTGTGGTGTGAGATGATATCTCATAGTTGTTTTGATCTTCATCTCCCTTATGATTAGTGATGAAGTATCACCCATATTTTTAAATAATTTGTGATTTGAGAGAAAATTGAAGAACCAAGTAACATTTATTCTAAGACATTTTAAGAGAAATTTGTCAAGAAAAGAAACCTTCTCCTACATGACCACATACATAATTAGAAAACCTTAGTTGCACATAATACTGTAATTTACATAATTATTCATAATTATCCTAATATCGGTCAATATTTTTATTTGTCAACATAATTAAAGATATTTACCAGCATTTTGCAATTTAATGCAACAACAAGTGTATCAAAGTCTTTATCTTTAAGTAGTTCAAAGAAAAATTTAATATAATTGGAAGTTAAAAGAACACATAAAAATATCAGGAAGGCAATTTCATTGGTCTGTGTATTTGGTTGTTGTTGTTGTTGTTGTTGTTGTTTGACCACATCTGGCAGTGCTTAGGCATACTCCTGGTTCTGTACCAGAATAAGTGATAATTTTTGGAGGATCTCTAGTGACCATAAGAGGTGTCAGGGATCAAACTGGAGTCAATCACATGCAAAACAAATGTCTTACCACCAGTACTACCTTTCCGGCTGCAAAAACCTATAACTTTGAATTTCAAAGAATGTACAGATTTTCATTAATATCCAAGTAAATAGATTATTTTAGTATGTCTCAAAAGACAACCTAGGTGGATTCTGATAACCTAGATGACCTATACTCTGTCCATGACCTAAATGACTACAATTATCTACATTTCCGACACCTGTTTTATCATCCCACCTGCTTTAAACTCAAACTGAAATGTTCATCACCCATCTTATAAGGAGGAATTTCCAGCCTTTCTCTGCAATCCAACTTAAGGAGAATTTTCCCATAATTCAAGATCTTCCCTATCTTTTCTCTTTTCTATCCCTTATATAAAATCTTTTTTGAATTCACCATTTGATTTCTAGTCCCTTGCTCTCAAGTTTGACTGCATGGAGACAAGAAACTGAGAGCCAACACCCTAGTTAGCACCAACTGTAAACAAATACTGAAAGACCCTTTCAGTATTTCTCTGTTTTCCTAAGTAGTATTTCTATTTTCTTTCATTACTCTGGCAAGCAGGAATGTATACTTGGTGCTAATGTTAGAGATGGTGTTTGAGTTTCATTTTATTTTTGCTCTAAAGATTGTTTATCCTTTTTGGCTTCAGTTTAATATGGAAAATTACACAATTTAATTCAAAGTCTTGTGTTTGGGACAAGGTTTCAACCTGCCTTAACAGACTACCCTCTGGACTTCAATTACATGAACCTTAGTTCCAAATCTGAATGTATGAAATATGCAAATAAGATTAGAAAACACATGGGTCAGTGCACTAAAAATTTGTTTATAAGTCTAGTATTTGAATAAGGAGTGGCATTGGAGGAAATAAAACATGTATAATCAGTATATTTTTCTATAACATTTGTCCAAGGAAGCAGCAAGTTGATGAAAAGTCAACTGTCATGGAGTTCAAGAAAACTTTATAATATACTTAAATGTTTCTGACTTTGGGATTTTTTTTTGATTGCCATTTGGTGTGGTTTGGTTATAATTGCTTGATTTGTTCTCAAAATGACTAGCTTTATAGCATATAAATATAGTTTATTTAACATATTTTACCAGAAAATCCAATCAAAATCACATTTCAATGCAAATATACAGAAAGAAAATATATATACTTCTACCCCGCCTATGTAGCTGATAAAATTCATTTTACTTTCTCTTTACTTTGATTACATTCATTATTTCAACAAAAAACTCACTATTAATGTTTGGAGTTTCTCACCCCCAAAGTCAGACCTGCTGAAAAGGAAACATTTGAAAATTTGTTTTCCATTGCTGAGAATGAAGAGATATGAGGTCGTGCGGCCGCTATTGCAACCACACAGTTTTGGATTTCTGTATTTTAGTATTTTAGTAAATAATTCCAGTGAAATTTCTGCCAGAATTTGCATCATTGCAAGCTCATACCTCTCTGCTACTTTATATTCCACAGATGAGTGCAATCTTTCTATGTCTGTCTCTTTCTTTCTGACTCATTTCACACAACATGATACTTTCCATGTTGATCCACTTATATGCAAATTTCATGACTTAATGTTCTCTAACAGCTGCATAGTACTCCATTGTGTAGATGTACCAAAGTTTCTTTAACCAGTCATCTGTTTTGGGGCACTCCTATTTTTTCCAGATTGTGGCTATTGTAAACAGTGCTGCAATGAACATAGAAATGCAGATGTCATTTCTACTATCCCTTTTTGCTCTCTGGGATATATTCCCAGGAGTGGTATTTCTGGGTCAAATGGAAGCTCAAAACAGAAAAAAAAAACTTGTAGTTCTTGGAGATATTTCTTTCTCTAAAATGTGAATGCATTTTTTTTCACATTTCCAAGTGATTATGTCATCTTTTTGTCTATTTCTCTACTTACATGTTATTTACTTACTATGTTAGTCAAAAATAAATTATATTCACATGTAACTTTTTCTCTTTAATATTATGTAAAAACTATTTTCTATACAACAATTTATGAACGTTTAATGTATTTGAATATTTGAGAAACAAAAATAAACATTCTAATAAATGAAAAGTGGTTTCAAACACCGTTATAAGTAACTGGTTTATCATGCGATTATTTAAAAAGACTGATGTGCACAGGTAAAAAAAGTCATGATGATGAACAAACCAATTTCTACATAGATAAATATTTTGGGAGTTAAATTTGACAGTTGATATGAACTCAGAAAACAAAAGGCAATCTAAATAAGCCGTTCTAGGTCCTGTTATTGAAATCTCATAAATATTTCAATAAAATAGATTGTATGAAGAGACACTTGGGTTGTGGCCAAAAAAAATAAGAAATTATTCCTTGGTCATAAGGATCCTTAGTGGGCTGCCATTGATTCTTTGCATATAACAGAACCAGGTTCAGTCTCTGGAATTCGACAGAATGGGCAGGAATGACCACTGACCACAGAGTTGATAATAGCAGCTTAGGTACTTTAGATGTGACCCCAAAGCGAAAATCAAAGAAACAAAAGATCAATAAAATATAGTAATTTAACAGGTCATTCCTATCCCAAGATTCACCCACACTTCCACACTTCAATCTAATAAGTAAACTGTTAGCTCTCTTCCTTCTGTAGAAGCCCCAATTCTCTTTTGATTTCTTTCTTTCTCTCTCTCTTTCTCTCTCACTCTGTGACTGTCTCTTTCTCACACACACAAACACATACACACAAACACATATTCTCACTCCTCATATTCCCTAAATAAACCTGTTTTACTTCATATGTACACACAAGAGTCTAACAATTTCCGTGTAGTGGATATAAAAATAAAATAAAACTTATTTTCATTAGATTTTAGTTGTATGAATAGACACACAACACACATACACACACAGTTCATATCTATCGAACTGAAAGAGTAATGAAGTCACCTCTATAGCCCATTTTAGACACTGAGCCAATTATGTTCTTGGAATGATGCCCAGAGCTGCCATTGATTTCAGTAGGACTTGCACAGACAAATATCGGCATTAAAATGAGCTGATGGACAGTATGTTATTACAAAGAGCAAATCTGTAAAATGTTTCAACTACCAGTAGTAGCCAAAAGGGGGCTGGAGAAGCAGTTAATCAAATGTCAAAGCAACATCATGCTGAGCCAGTTTTGTCCCTAGGACACTACATGTGGTTTCTTTGTGACTGAGTCAAATTTCATCATCTCAAGACTATTTTCTTTTTATTTTTTTATTTTATTTTCAGTGTAGAAACTTTGACCAAAACAGAAATCATTTTTATCTGAAAAGAAACAAAGAAAGAAAGTAGATGCATTATATTATAAAGGAAAACAAAACACAAATCAGGGAAATAATATATATATATATACATATAATAATACATATGTGACATATAATAAGAAAGTGTTATATACAATTGAATATCTGTAGTTATAGAAAATAGTTGTAGAACATAGTTATAGAAAATTTATGCAGAACTTGCAAAACATGAGCCTGATTATGATAGTTCCTATTTTATGGCATGACTTTATTTGTACAAAAGATATAAATTTCTTAAGATGAAACTGAAGACTGGGCATGGCCTCATTCCTGCCTAACTCTATTACTCATCTGTACCATGCTCATATTTTTACCTGCTCTTTCAGCCTTATAGCTTGCCTTTCACCCCTGATAGTCTCTTGTGCCTGCTGTCTTTTATAACTTATTTCTCCTTCCTTAAATAACTGTTTCTACCCTTATGAACTTTTCTAACCCTTATACCTCTATTAGCTTGATCATTGTCTCTTAAAATGAGCCAGTTGAATTTTTCCACTATCAAAATCACATATACAATAGTATTCTATAATTTTCATCACCACCCCTACTCCATAAGTTCTAAGTAAAGTATTTTCTCACCATTTTATCTTTAGTGTCTAGCCCTCTGTTTGTACTACCAGTAAAAGTAAAAAGAACTGAAAAGTTTTTAAGGAATAAAATATCAAAACAAATTTTAGTAATAATAATAGCTATTACTAATTTAATTACTTTTATTGCAAGAAACAGATATCTTAGTAATATAACTGAAACATAAGCCATTATTTAATCTGCATTTTTGTAGATGATGGCGATCAACTTATTTCCCTATTATGATTCATAAATTCTAGATATCTGAGAAATATGGCAAGTCCAATTTTTTTATCTCTTATATGTATCTACTATTCCATTGTGAAACTCAACAAAACAAGTATCAAATTGTCTATATGAAAATTGACTTGCAGTAATTCTTTACTTTTTTTGTAGAAATAGAAGAAGCACATGAAAACGTTTACGTTTCTATAAATGTGTACTTAGTTACTTTGCATATAAGGGGAAACGGGCTTGAGAGTTCAAAATACTGATTATCAGATCCAAAGAATTAAAAATCAGCATTGGTAAAGGCCTTGAGAATGATTCATTAAAATAAACAAAACAAGAATAAATTCTTCAAGGGCGAATTTAAAAATATTCTTGATCCTTATGATTAGCTGAGGATACTGCTGTGCTGGCACAGTGGGGTTGCTTTTAGTGAATCCCAGTCCTGGAACGTCTCAGGAAGATACTGTAAAATTTGTTAGCAGTTTAGTTATAATAAAAGCTTTTAAACAATATTCTGTGTAAATGCACTGTCTGAAAAATACCAATGATTAAAAAGCATAAAGCTATTTATTATTAACATCAGGAGGCCTTTGTGTCATGAGGACCTGAGCCTTCAAGTATAATTAATAGAACAGAATGAATGCTCAATATTAAACAAAAATTTAAAAATCGTGATGGGAGTATAAGAAAAAGCAACAATACAGCAATACAATACCAAACAGAGAATTGGTGCAATGACCCTTTAAAACAGTGGCAGGCAAATTGATCTATCTGTTTCCAGGAACTGAATTTGCTCAACGGTTCTCCAAGCCTTTATAGAAATATCAGCAAATTGGAGTAAATACACATATGTTTAACTATTATATGTATCATCATTTGTAATATATATGTATATATATGTGTGTATGTATATATGTATATGTATATATACATATATATATATATACACAAACACACACCTATCAGAGAGCCCTGCAAACTACCGAGAGTATACCACCTGCCCAAGCAGAACCTGGCAAGCTACCCATGGTGTATTTGATATGCCAAAAACAGTAAAGATAGGTCTCATTTCCCTGACCCTGAAAGAGCCTCCAATCATTGGGAAAGCCGAGTAAGGAAACACTACTAACATCTCAGGGCTGGGAGGAATAGAGATGTTATGCTCAAGTCAATTGATGAACAATGGGATGACAGTGATGCCGTGATACAGACATATTACCTGGCGTATTTCAGAGAAACTAGAAAAGCATTAATAGATTGATACCTGTGGACATAGCTACGTTTTTAAAATCAATCACTTGTTTGAAAATGAACCATTGAAAGAGCCTGTCTTATCTTCTGATATCCAGATGTCTCCAAACATGGTATGGCAAGTATTAACAAGGTATTGAAATCTATGAAATAAATTCAATAATATATAAACGTATTTGTACAAAAAACTACAATGATATTATTTTATAATTTAGTATCTTTAACATTTGATTTGCATATCATTAAGGCTGAGGCAGACTTACTTACAAAGCCAAGGTATCAAATGTCTCAAGTTAGGGGTAAGACCAATTTTAAAACACACTACAGTTCATTATGTACTTTTTCTGTGTTTTGTTTCTTTGGGGACCACACCCACCTATGCTCTGGCTTCCTCCTAGCCTGTGCTCAGGGATCACACCTGAAGGGGCTCAGGCTTCTTATTAGGTGCTGGGGATCAAACTCGGATTGGCTGTATGCAAGGCAAGTGCTTTACATGCTGTACTATCCCTTAAGCTCTAAAGGTTCAGATGTTCGATAAAATTATAAAGATATTATTGAAGTATAAGTAGTGAAACCACCAGCTTCACATTATTATCAATGTCATATACTTTGCAAAAGAAAATTTACTTAGCTTTTATATAAAGGTACAGTTTCCTTTAGCACCAGCTGTATTTGAGCAAAGCTAGTCAATAAAAACTACAGATGAAATTCTAACATTGTCAGAGAACACTTTTTTTCATCTAAGCATCTTTACTTTTCTATCAAACTTCATTTATCTTTCTGGTTGAGTTATCTGATAAAATATAAAATATCTTATGCTTGCACATACCATGCATGTATTTGCAAGTGTTTTTTATCACAACTTTTATACTCATTTGAAACCATTTTTTATTAAATTTTTCTTTCCTTGTTTAATCTCAGTCAACTTTTAGGAGATTAAAAATTCTATTATAACAGGACCCTGTTGTCATCCTCCCTATGAAATTCTTGAAAAACAGAACAAAGTCTGATTCCCAGTATGTTATTAATACATACATGTTGAATGAATAACTAGTGAAATAAATTACTTCCCAAACACCAGTACTTCTTTCATTTTCTTTCACATTACTCTTGAGTAACATGTGAAAACTAGAAAAGTAGGTATAGTGCTCTATTACAATGATTTTTAAAAAGCACTACCTTTGTCAGGGGTAATGGGGTTTAATAAGCCAACCTAAAAAGATTTGCATGGGATATTTTTCTCCATTGAACCAATTTAATTTTCCACTTTGGAAATTAAGTTAAAGTTCTTTGACAGGGAACATCTTTAGATAACTATATCTAAGGGGCAAGAAGGAATGTGAACATTTTTTACAGTGTAGTCTTTCTGAATGACCTCATATGCCAATTGAAAAATTGTGTCTTAACAATTCCTTGGTGGATAGCTTGGCAATTTCAAAACCATAGTTTTTAACTTTGTTTACATGACTTTAAATTATGGTGATAGCCACAAACTTTTAAACATAAAAATACTGAAAGACACTTTCTGACACTATAAAATTATAATCACCAATTAAAAATACATAAAATAATATATTTTATGTATTATTATTAAATATCATTATCATTAAATTATTATTAAATTAAATTATTAAAATTAGTGATTCATTATGTTTTTCTGTTTTTAATTTTAAATTTCTTTTTAATTTCTTTTTTCTACTTAATCTTTTTATTTTTATTTTTTTAAATTTAAACATTGTGAAATATAGATATGGTCAGGCTTCAGTCATACAGTCTTCCAACACCCATTCTTCCATCAATGTACAGTTTCTACTACCAATGTCCTCAGTTTTCTTGCCTCCACATTTCACCCAACCTATCTCTATTGTAGGCACTTTTCTATTTTCTTCTTCTTCTCTTCTCCCCTCTCCTCCCCTCCCCTACACTTCTCTCCTCTCCTCTCCTCTCCCCTCCCCTACACTTCTCTCCTCTCCTCTCCTCTCCTCTCCTCTCCTCTCCTCTCCTCTCCTCTCCTCTCCTCTCCTCTCCTCTCCTCTCCTCTCCTCTCCTCTCCTCTCCTCTCCTCTCTTCTCCTCTCCTCTCCTCTCCTCTCTCTCCTCTCCTCTCCTCTGCTCTCCCCTCCCCTACACTTCTCTCCTCTCCTCTCCTCTCCTCTCCTCTCCTCTCCTCTCCTCTCCTCTCCTCTCCTCTCCTCTCCTCTCCTCTGCTATCCCCCTCCCCTACACTTCTCTCCTCCCCTCTCCTCTCCTCTCCTCTCCTCTCCTCTCCTCTCCTCTCCTCTCCTCTCCTCTCCTCTCCTCTCCTCTCCTCTCCTCTCCTCTCCTCTTCTCTTCTCTCTCTTTTTCATAAATTTCTTTTAAAATAAAAGCATCCTAAATTTTTATGCTTTTTCACACTAAAATTTTGGCTGATTATATAATTTTTCAACTTACTAATAAATGAATTTAGTATTTTTATTTAGTATAATTTAATATGATTCTGAAGCTTTGACACATTGATTTAAAAAATGTTTGCCTCCCTGTCATTGGACCACTGTTTAATCAGCCACTTAAACTGTCCAGACTGTATGAACCATGCCTTTTCTATATTCTATACTCTTGACATCTGGGGAGAAGGTTGCAGATCCTGTTTAGAGAGATCAATATTATCTAATTCTTAGAGATTGTTAATAAGAAACTAACTTAGGAGAATGGTGTGTTAGTGCAAATAAACCAAATCCAGAATCCACACTGCCAACTATGTCCATTATCAGTTCTTACCTTTTGATTACTAGTCACTTCTGCTCCTCATCAAGGTAAAACCATGTGTCAGTGCACATTCGGTCAAACTTGTGTCCTCTTATATGCCATTATTTGGGGTAATTATCTTATTTACTTTAATCAAAGTTAAAATAGACTACCCATTCCACATAGCAAACATACACTTATCATTATGCTTTGAGAAGGTGCTCCAAACACTACTAAATGGTCTGGTCCTACCTTAATGGAATTGTGATTTCCACTGCTACTTTCATTTGCTTGTTTTATTTCTGGACAGAAGATAACTCTTAGGTGATTTTTTAATTCAAATTTTAATTGAAATTACAGTAATGTATAACATTATGTAGTTTCAGGCATATAGAATTATAGTTGGAGAATTATAAGTGCAAGTTATAATCCCCACCAAAAGCATAGTTTCCATCCACTGCCATAAAACATATAATTAATCCCCAAATTTAACTTTTCCTCTGATAGCCACTCAAAATTTGAAATTTCTGTTGATTTGATTTTATTTATTTTCATATTTGAGTGGAATTATATGGTATTTTGCTTAATCATATGACTTATTCCACTCATAAAAGCACTTTCCAGGTTTATAATACCAAAAAAATAACAAGATTTACCTCATTCTCACAGGTGTGAGATGATACGATCTCACACTGTGATTTTGATTTGCATTCCCCTAATAATAAATTACAATAAAACTTTTTCATGTTCCTGTTGGCTATCTAAGAATTCTTCAGACTAAGTATCTGTTCTGATCTTCTTCCCACTTTTTAATTAGGTTTTTATTTCCCCTGCTGTTGAGTTGTATAAGTTTTTTAAATTTGGATATTAACCCCACATAATATCAAACGTATATATGCAAATATATGCTTCAATTTTACATTGCTCTTTAAATTTTAATGGTATTTTCTTTCACTGTGATGAAATGCTTTAGTGTGATGTTCTTAAAAAACAATTTAGACACTTTTAATAAGAGAAAAAAAACTAATTATTTCAGGTTTTTCAGGATGGACCTGACGAAGAAGTTAAAGAATTCTCCAGCATCCTCCCTTTTTAGGCAAAGATCTCAGGATTTTATGATTTTGACAAAATAAATTATGTTCAGTAGAAGAAAAATTTACATTTGCAGTACGTTATCGAGAGACAAGGTATTTATCTTTTGGTTATCTCTTGGTAATCTTAATGTTCTGATTTATCAAATACTGCATTTACCTTTTGAGGCCCTGAGGGAATTTAATGTTCACAGTATATGTTTGAAAAAACGACAGGTTCTAGAACTTAGTTCCTGAAAGAAAATATTTAACCTAAAAATCTGGAATTCTAATGGGAGGGGAGGGTAACTTGTCTTTGCTCAAGGTGAGATTTTTCTCCTTTTGAAATAGTGAAGCATTTAGGAGAAAAATTATTTAATATCCTTGTATATCATAAGACATACACAAAAACGTAGTTCTATTTATTTATATTTCATTGTCCTTGACCTTGAAGTCGATATGATCTCAGAAAGTCAAAAGGACTACAATGTTTTATTTTATATAAACAATGGCTTCAGTTCTAGTCTTTAGTCTATTTGAATTAAGTTTTGTGTATCATGTAAGACAGTGGTCTGGAGTTTTTGTCTTTGTGGAGTTGTTTTCTGTAAAATATTACTAAGGTGCGCGTGCGGGAGGGGGTGATGATGTGTGTGATATGCTCTGTTGTTTGGGGCTCGGGTTCATGCTCTCTTTCTCTCCGTCCCTCCTTCCCTCCTTCCCTCCTCTTCCTCTCCCTCTTCCTCTCCCTCTTCCTCTCCCTCTCCCTCTCCCTCTCCTTCTCCCTCTCTCTCCCTCCCTCCCTCTCCCTCTCCCTCTCCCTCCTCTCCCTCTCCTTCTCCCTCTCTCCTCTCTCTCTCTCACTCTCTCTCTCTCTCACTCTCTCTCTCTCTCTCTCTCTCTCTCTCTCCTCTCTCTCTCTCTCTCTCTCCCTCTCTCTCCTCCTCGCTCACTTTCGGTGCTCTCGAACCACTGTTTATATGTACGGATCACGGGTCAGGATGGCTCCTCCTTGTCCTCTGCTTCTGTGTGTGCTGCTGTGGTCTGTTTTGTCTGTCTCTCTGTCTCTGTCTCTGTCATCTCTCTTCTGGTCTCTTCCGACCTCTCTCTGTCTCTGCTTCTATGTCGTCTCTCTTGCTTCTGTGTCTTCTCTTTCTGCTTCCGTGTCTTCTCTGCTGCTTCTCTCTTGCCTCTGTCTTTCTCTCCTTGCTGTGTCTTCTTCTGTCTGTGCCCTGCTGCCTCTTCTTCTGTCTCTGCTGTCTCCTCTTCTGTCTCTGCTGTCCTCTTCTGTCTCTGTTGTCTCCCCTTCTGTTTCTGCTGTCTCCTCTCTTCCCCCATATTATCCTACAGTTTTCTTTTGCAAGTGGGTATTTTCGGGGGGCACACCTGATAGCACTCAAAGTATACTCCCAGTTTGCTTGGGGGAGTGGTGCTGGGGACCATGAAGTTATAGGAACTAACCTGAAACTAAACAAGAGTCCAGACTTTTGAGCTATCTCCCCAGCACTGCTTCTTTTTAATCTTTTGTTTTGCCTGTTTTGGGGACACACTCCAGTAGTGCTCAGGGCTTACTCCTGGCTCTGTACTTAGGGATCATTCCTGAAAGACTCAGGGAATGCGGGATCAGACCCCTGTTACCCATACGCAAGGCAAACACCATGCCTTCCTGTACTATCACCCAGGCCCTATCCTTTATCTTTGGTTTTTCTTTTTCCTTTATCATTTCTAATTAAGGCTTTTGACTCACTCAGCTGTGATCAGGGCTTACTCTTAGTTCTGCTCTTGAGGATCACTCCTGCTGATGCTCAGAGATCCAAATATAGTGTGCCAAGAAACAGAGATCCATATGTGGTGTTGAGGGTCAGACCTGGGACAGCCACATGCAAGGCAAATGCCTCATCCCTTGTAGTATACCTCAGGCCCATGACACTGTGTGAAAGAGATCTCTCTTTCTCTTCTGTAAGTTCTTGCTCCTTTATCCACTTTCCTTCCTCTTGGCATAGAAGTACTCAGCAGCCCTCCATGCAATGATTTGCTTTGCAAACATGCTCTTTCTCAATACCATAACAAAGTAGTAACTTAATGTCTTCCGGATAGTTTGAATTATTCAGCTGATACCTTGATTTCTTTCTTTGTTTTTGTTTTATGAGGTAGTCAAAGTGGCCATTTCAACTTCCTATTTAATGAAACCAGCAATGTAACCCAGATAGAGGTATTTTTCCCTGGTGAACTAGAATGCCTAGATCACAGATTCTCAAATCCACAATTACTGGAAGCACAGTGCCAGTATACTAAAGTATAAAACAGAGAAACAAATCTAGTTTTTGTCTTTGATTCTTAGAACTGTGAATACTGGGTAGGAAGGAATAGCACCGTATTGTTGATCATTAATTGAGTGCATATACTCAATGCATATACCCAGGAGAATTATCCAAGTTCTCAAGACAGTTGCTGAACAAGAGTACATTATATCTGAGTTTTCAAAATACTCTTCCACTATTTGGTGAGCACCCTAGCTTCATGATGACAGGAAATATGTTAAGACAAGTGAATTCAAAGCACAAGATCCATTTACTGTATTATTCAATAATCCAAATAATAAAATAAGAAATTAGAAAATTAGTTATTTGACTAAAATATTCTGTGCCAAACAAGTATACTGAGGTGTTTTGTAAGTACATGAATGTGGGTCTGCAAAAACATATTGAAAGTAAAAAATAAAATCGATATGCAGTATAAGTTTCTTCGTGATTCTAGAGTATTTTTCCTTCCATAATGTGTAGATTCCAGTGCAACATGCCATAAGGCAACAGATTAATCCTCGAGGAATTCTGTGATTCAGATTAGATTTATTATACACCAGTGGCTGTTGAGATAATAAATTAGGAGTGTTCATTCAAATTGCTGATCCCATGAATAATATCTTAGCCACCATGGCTATTTGATTTATAATGACAGAGAACTACTTATCTGTAGCAAAGTGGTTATGCTATTCACAAATCTATGAATAAACTAGAAATCTGATCTACCTTTGGTGAATATTCACATAGTGCACCAAAATCTTTTATTCTTGCTCACTTGCAAAGATCTTCCCACATAAGTTTACTGTAGACTTTATTGGACTAATTTTATAGAAACTGTTTGTTAAATATCTCTCATGATTCAGTGGTACCATTATTTATTATTTGCCAATCAGTGCATATTCATAACTTTTAATATTTCTCAAAATATTTCTCATAATATTTCTCAAAAACACATTGATCGATATTTTGACCACTAGAATTTTTCATTACCACTCTCATTCAAGTTGCGTTAGTGAGCTTAATTTTTATATTCATCTATTTTTAGTTCAGATATTCCTGACAGATATCTATAAACCAGATTCACTTATTCTTTTCTATCTTTTAAAAGAAATTTTCTGTAAATTAAAATGGCCAATGTGAAAGGATTAGAAATAAAGCAGAATAAATAGACATGGGCAGCAGAGCCAAATAACTCACACAAGTTTTACATGCTTTCAGATTATATGTAAACTTGTTATTTTACAGATCACTTTACATAATAATGGGGTGCCATTGTCTTCACCACTGAACTTTTCTTTAAGTCTGATAATTCCCCCAGTTTATTATGATTCCACTACATTAGTGACCAGGTACTATGAATATCCCTCTTAAAGCTCTGCAAAAAAGCAGTTTCCCTAGCAAATAATAGCTTATACCCTTAATGAGGAGAGTGTCCTTTGGATTATCTTGTGAAGACAGTCTGGTACTGAATGATAGGCCTGAAATAATAAATTCATGATATTATTTCAATCTTCCCTAAATATTTGAAGCCCGTCATTTATAGGAAAGTTTAAAATTCAATTATACAATCCACATGTGGGGCACATATTTAGTTCTATTAAAAGGGTAGTAGGGGAATAGAGCTGGTTGAAGGCACTGGGACAGTGGTGGATGGATGTTGACACTGGTGGGAAGTGAGTGGCATGAATAATTTATGAATGAAATACTGCCATTATCAAACATCATAAATCACGGTGCTTAAAATACTGTAAATAATTTTTTAGAAGAAGAGTTACAAGATCAAAAACACAAAGCAAACCCAAAAGTTTAAGAGAAACCCTGAGTCAAAACAAAATATAAAGTAAAATTTAATTAAATAAATTGATCTTAATAGACATTGTCTACTGTAGCACTGTAGCACTGTTGTCCCTTTGTTTATTGATTTGCTCGAGCTGGCACCAGTAAGGTTTCCATTGTGAGGCCTCTTGTTTTTGTTTTTGGCATATTGAATAAACCATGGGTAGCTTGCCAGGCTCTGCAGTCCAGGTGGAATACTCTCAATAGCATGCCTGGCTCTCAAAGAGAGGCGGAGGAATCAAACACGGGGCGACGGTGTGCAAGGCAAACCCCTATCTGCTGTGTTATCACTCCAGTCCTGTATTTAAAGATATAAGGTTAGAATTTATAAGATAATAATCCTAATTTCTGAATAGACAACTTTTTTTCTTTTAGAACCCTGACAGGACCTTAGAGAGACCTCAATGCTTAAATGTGTGTTAATATGTAAATGATTTCAAGGTACTTCATCTTCAGCCGAGCACTCCAATCTCCTGTCTCATGAATTCAAATCAAAGTACAGAGTTTTCAAAAGTCTTTTTAGAAATATCACTCAATGTAGTTAAGTGTTCAAAGTAAAAGAATGATCACTGGAACCTCTTCCAACCAAAGGAAAATGATGTAATACATCAATGTTATTCACCAGTGAAGGTCAGTAAACCTAAACTGATTACATCTGAGCTTGGAAATGGGGTTTTTCCCATTTTGATGCTTTAAGTAAGCTGGTGGATGACAGCAAAACTTTCTGTGTTGGCCTAGTAATGCTCTCTAGTACTCTCAGAATATCTTTCTCTTTCTTACCACAACCATGTTTTGGTTTAGTGTTCAACAATCTTGTCAGCTGAATTGTTTGTTTTTCCATCTAACATAAGAGAGTGCTGACATTCTTTCCTAAATCCTCTACTATAAAAGGCAGTTTCAAACTTGATAAACTCAGTGATTTTAAAGTATCACTGTATCACTGTCATCCCGTTCTTCATTGATTTACTTGAGCAGGTGCAAGTAACATCTCCATTTGTCCCAGCCCTGAGATTTTAGCAGCTTATCTTTACTCATCTTCCCCAATGATTGGAGACTCTTTCAGGGCCAGGAGAATTTACCTGTTATTGTTACTGTATTTGGCATATCGAATACACCACGGGGTGCTTGCCAGGCTCTTCAGTGTGATTATAAAGTATATAATAAAAATATGGAACTAGAATTCTGGTAAGATGGAATGATATCTCAAACCTTTCTGTCTCTTTTTACAGAAACCATTCTAATATTTGCTAATGATAAAATTGTGCAAAATCCTTAATTTTCTTTCTGACTCATTTCACTTAGCATGATGCTTTCCATGTTGATCCACTTATATGCAAAGTTCACGACTTTATCTTTTCTAACATCTGCATAGTATTCCATTGTATAGATCTACCAAAGTTCCTTTAATCAGTCATCTGTTCTTGAGCACTTGGTTTTTTTCCAGAGACATAGAAAGATCGCACTCATCTGTGGAATATAAAATAACAGAATAGGAGACTAACACCCAAGAATAGTATAAATAAGTGCCAGGAGGTTGGCTCCATGGCTTGGAAGCTGGCCTCACATGCTGGGGGAAAATTTATCTCAGATAGAGAAGGGAACACCAAGTAAAATGTGGATGGAGATACCACTCAGGAAGGGAGATGGGTGCTAAAAATAGACTAGAGACTGTACACGATGGCCACTCAATACCCCTATTTCAAATAATAACATTCAAAAGGACAGAGAGAGAAAAAAAGGGAATGCCCTGCCACAGAGAAGGGTGGGGTGGGGGCATGGGATTGGAGGGTGGGAGGGAAACTGGGTTCATAGATGGTGGAGAATGGACACTGGTGGAGGGATGGGTTCTCGGACATTGTATGAGGGACACACAAGCACGAAAATGTGTAAATCTGTAACTGTATCCTCACTGAGATTCACTAATTAAAAATAAATTAATTAATTAAAAATAAAATTTAGACCAAGAAAAAATCCTTAATTTTTCATCCCAATTAGTAAGATAAGTAAATCATTATAGGCATTTATTATTACATGAAAATAATGTAAATAGTGTGCTTTATACTATACACTATGACATACTTGATTAAAAGTTACTCTCTTTTTTTTTCTTGAGGACCAGAGAGATAGTACAATGGGGATGCCACTTGTCTTGCATATGGCCACATGGCCGACCTGGGTTCGGTCCCCATATATTCCCTGAGCACCATCAGGAATGATTCCTGAGTGTAGAGCCAAGAGTAAGCACTAAGCATCCCTGGTGTAGCATTATAAATAAATAAATAAATAAATAAATAAATAAATAAATAAATAAATACACACAAAATAAATTTTACTCTTAAAAAAATCACTGAACTTATTTGACTATTAATTCTTTCAGTCAAGTAAACAAAGAATTTTTTTTTACCTATACGGCATAGTTTCTTTCACTATCTATCCTGTTTTGCTGCATTATCCCACCATGAAAATATTTCTCCTTCATACTGTCTTTATTTGTTGCTGCATATGCACACTTATTTCATTTGGGATTAGGACAAAGTATGAGAAACAGGTGGAAGAGGTAGGAGGACATTCACATCTGATTCAACATTGACTTAGAACTGTTTTTGAATTTCATCCCTATTTATTCACATAGAGTATCTAAACGTTATGCTAAAAAATGGTTAGTTAACTGAATATAACAGACTACTTGACAGTGCTCATTTTTTTAGAACAAGATGAAACAGTGAATCTCTGGGATGGCCAAATATGAGGCTCATTTATCCAGCCCAGATTCCAGCACAGTTCTGGCTCATGGTAGAACTCAGAAGAGTGAAAGATAACTTTCACTGGGAAAGACTCCTGAACATGGCGGTCAAGTTTCCAATAATCACTTTATAGGAAAAAGAATATTGACAGGATAGGTCAGATCAAGAGAGCAGGAATAAGGGTTGTACATGCATCAAACAGACAGAGTTTACTAGAAATTCCTGTAATCTCTACTTTTAAATATATCTCTGATATGCTAATTCTTTGTGAGGGGTTCCCTACATTCCTACACCTATAATTTGGTAGGGATGAAGTTATTCAAAGGTAATGCAAAAGCTGAATTTGCCTCATCTGTAAAGTCTTTATACCAGGAGTCATAAAACAAACCAATGAAAATTTCAAAGTAGTAGGCTTTATTTCAGAATAAATAAAAAGAGAATAAATTCTATTCTTTCTTACTTTAAAATTAATTTATTAATGAATTTCAGAAACATTTAAATGTCTGACATTAAATAAATAAAAGTGGGATGGAGAGATTGTATAGGACGCAAGACACTTACATGTGGCTGACCTGGGTTTCATGTCCAGCTCCTAATATAGTCCCCTAAGCATGCCAGGGATAACTCCTGATCACAGAGCCAAGAATAATGCCTGAGAATTACTGGATGTGGCCCTAACTCCCCAAATAAGTGGACTCATTAATAAAATAAAACATATAGAATAAGTGGAAGGAATTTGATACTGGTCGTTAGTATAAAGTTGAAACATTCTGAAATCTTATTATTAACAATTTTGTGAATCACCGGTGTATTTATTTATACACAAAATAAAAAGTAAGCTTTTGTTTTGCATTTGTTTTTATTTTTTATATAAATGAAAAACTTAAATACATATTTTTATACATTTCTTTTTATAATCTATAATGTATATTTTAAGGCTTAGTATACACACTTAAATTCATGGAGATTTTCTTTATTAAAATTAAATCTCCACTATAAGTAGATTTAATAAGTAGAAAATCTATACAAAATATAAACATATAAACAATGAAACAACACATTACTTGAAAAGCATATTTTTTAAGAGTCTGGTACTTTAATTTTAAGAAATTCTAATCAGTTTTGTGTGTTCACTCTATTTTTCACTTGATTGATATGATTGATTTTTATGAACAGCATTACAGCTGAGGAGTTATATATGATGTTTGGCACTGAGATTTAAAAAGTAATCATGGATTGTACATTATTTCTAAGACGGTGATGGTATCATACTGTTATTTATTTTTGGATTTCTCCAAGGACTTTTCTTAGTTTTTCTGTGTATCTTCCAATTAAAAACCAAGACAGAATAAACAAATAAAACCTCAAACTCTGCCTTAATTAAAGTAAGTGTGCTTAATTTAGTTTTAACCGTATCAAAATCATTTTGAAAGGGAATCTTGTTTATGTGAAACAAATTTAACTATAACATCAAGTGTTAAACATAGTAAATTCCTGCTTTTATGTACTTTTGAAGTTTGGTAGATTAGAAGGTCAAACAGACTCAGTAATACATCTGCTCTAAGATCTGCTAGTGCCAGCTCTTTCAAAACCCATAGCATGGCCTTAAATTGGAACAAAGTCCTTTAGTGAAAAGATGCCCTTCAAAAAACTCTCCTGCCATTGCTGCATTTTTCATTCAAAAGTAAAATGTACTGTTCCTTTTTTAAAGTGATATTTATTTATCTTTCTTTAAACGTGATTTGCTGATCAGAACGTATATCCCTCATAAAAATTTATGGGCATACATGGAAAACTAACTCCAAGATGTTGCTGTACTTTTGCACATGAGCAGACTGCTGGCAGCTAATCTCCCTGATTATGCAAAGATGGAATTATAGCAAGAATTACTGACAGTCTGGTAGGTTTGGATTCCCCACTTCAAAAGTGGTGAATTGTTTCCTTTTATGTTCTGTGACAAATGACCTACCTAGCTGCCTGGCCATGCAGAGAAGCTTGAAACAAGCAGAGAAGCTGACAGAATTGCTGATACTGGTAAAAGCTGATTGCAAAAAGTAAACTTCTACTGAAAAGGGATTTTTTTTGGTTATCATTAGGTAAATATTTTTTGAGTTATAAATGATACTTAAAGTTACTATCAAATATAATAATTGTAAATAAATTCAAAGAGCATTTGTCTATTATTTGCAATACTGGTTTAGAAATAATGACCAGCAGATATGTATATGTTACAATGATAAAGGCACATCTTTACATATACAAACTATAAATTGAGAAAAGGAATTGAAAATAATTCTGTCAACTGTTTTCTTTCTTGATATTTAATTCAGAAATATAGTGTGATTAAGGTGGCTCAATAATTTCCCCAAACTTATACAACAATTATATATGACGTAAGTTATTTATAAATTTCTTGATATCAGAATTGTTTTTTTCTAGAAATATCTCAGTCAATATTTACATAAACTGGATATTCTATAAAATTAAAAAAATTAGAAAAATAATCTTTTAAAAAAACTTTTATTACACACTATGAGATAGTTACAAGCTTTCATGTTTGAGTTACAATCACACAATGATCAAACACCCATCCCTCTACCAGTGCACATTCCCCAACACTAATATTCCCGGTATACTTCCCCTTTCCCACCCTCCCCCTGCCTCCATGGAAGACAATATTCCCCATAGTCTCTCTCTCAACTTTGGGGCATTAAGGCTTGAAACACAGACACTGAGAGGTCTTCATGTTTTGTCCATTATCTACTTTTGGCATGCATCTCCCATCTCCCATCCGGACTGATTCATCCAGCCATCATTTTCTTAGTGAAGGAGGGAAGGAAGGAGGAAAGGATGGAAGGAAGGAGGGAAGGAAGGAAGGAAGGAAGGAAGGAAGGAAGGAAGGAAGGAAGGAAAGAAGGAAGGAAGGAAGGAAGGAAGGAAGGAAGGAAGGAAGGAAGGAGGGAAGGAAGGAGGGAGGGAGGGAGGGAAGGAAGGAAGGAAGGAAGGAAGGAAGGAAGGAAGGAAGGAAGGAAGGAAGGAAGGAAGGAAGGAAGGAAGGAAGGAAGGAGGGAGGGAGGGAGGGAGGGAGGGAGGGAAGGAAGGAAGGAAGGAAGGAAGGAAGGAAGGAAGGAAGGAAGGAAGGAAGGAAGGAAGGAAGGAAGGAAGGAAGGAAGGAAGGAGGGAAGGAAGGAGGGAAGGAAGGAGGGAAGGAAGGAGGGAAGGAAGTAAGGAAGGAAAGGAAGGAAGGAGGGAAGGAAGGAAGAAAGGTCAAGGATTTAATTCTTGTGACCTAATCTTAGCTTAATGATATTAGTCTAATCTCAGTACCTCCCAACTATAATAGATAGGGTTGTTCTCTCTGATAAAGGATTCCAAGTTTTTGCAGTGCTTATGTTTGTTTGGTTACAGGCCACACCCTGTGGTGCTCAGGACTTACTCATGGCTTTGCAGTCAAGGTCTCTCCTGTTGGGATGGGGCACCATAAGGGTTGTTGGTGATTACACCCAGGCCAGTTGATTTTATATGCAATAAGGACTATATTCTAAATCTCTTAGTTTTTTGTAGCTAATCAAGTCCCTTTAGATATTGTGTAGTTGAAGGAAGTAACTTGGTTTATCTGGAAAATCTGGTTTATCTTAAAAATCCTAGAGATCACCAAAGTAAAATAAAAGTTTATCAACTTTTAGCCACCAGTGCTTTTTCATAACATTTGCACTTGTAGAGAACTAGGACAAACATTGTCTCTACTATACGAATGATAAGATGACAAAGCAAAATAATGAAGTTAAGATTTCTGTTACATAGAATTAAGATGTGAATTTAAACTTTCTAAGCCATTATGTTGCACTAACATAACTGATATTTTATTCCTCAATTTCTCTTTTCTTCATTTCCAGTGATCCTGTCAACTTCATAATGTTCAAGTCTATTTATGTCATTGTCAGTCTCACTGTCATCCTGTCGCTCATCGATTTGCTCAAATGGGCACCACTAACATCTCCATTAGTAAGACTTGTTGTTACTGTTTTTGGCATATCCAATACACCATGGGTAGCTTGCCAGGCAACGTTTGAATCCTCCTCCACTCTCAGAGAGCCCGGCAAGCTACTGAGAGTATCTCGCTCTCACAGCAGAGCCTGGCAAGCTACCCGTGGTGTATTTATGTCAATTCTAAGTTTAATTATGTTACATTTTATGATAATCCAAAGTCAGTATATTTTTTAAGTACAAATTATATTTATGTACATATATATATACACTGGTATATAAATATACAATTATACAATTCTGCCAGGATTTGTATAATTGTATATTTGTATAATTATATGCAATTCAATTACCTGGATTTATATATGAAAATATAAAATATATATAAATAAATAGAAATATATATGTAGGTAACTAGAGCATAATTAGCTAGAACAAGTGATCACTGAAATAGAAATTTTTATTTATTTTTTTTTCTGTGCTGTCATTTATTTACTTTTTTTTTAATTTATTTTATTGAATCACCAAGTGGAAAGTTACGAAGTTCTCAGACTTATATCTCAGTTATACAATGCTCAAACACCCATCCCTTCACCAGTGCCCATATTCCACAACCAATAAAAACAAAAACAAAACAAAAACAAAAACACCAGTATACATCCCACCCTCACCCCCCAGATCCCCCCCCCGTGCGTGACTGATAATTTCACTTCCTTTTCTCTTTACCTTGATTACATTCCAGATTTCAACACAAAACTCAATATTGTTGTTGGAGTGTCAAAACAGACTCACTATTTTTGTTGGAATATATCCACCAAGAATATAGCTCTATTAACAAGGAAATATTTGATAATAAGTTTTCCACTGATGAGAATGAAGAGATAAAATGTCACGTGGCCGCAGTAGCGGCCGCGCGGTTTACAATTTCTGTATTATAGTAATTAAGTCCACGGAGATTTAAGTTGGAAAATGAATCATTTCCCTTCCTGGAACAGCATGTAGCAAAAGCTTAGTTCACAGTCTCCATACATGGGTGCAAGCACTTGCTGGAACCCCAAATTCTAAAGCTGTCTCTGGTTCCTGCTCGTTCCACATCCACCAGCTGTGCAGAGGCATGGGCACCAAAAAATCCAATTATTTTTACTACCAATTTTCATAGTTTCTTTACCTCAAAAAAATCTTTGATCTACATTTTTTTTCAGAAAATAGCTTTTTGTCTTGAAGTACTTTAAGATGTCTGCTTCTCTAAACTTCTCTATTCTGTGCAGTTGCTGAATATTAACATTTACCTAGTAAGTCAATCACTTAGGCAGCCTTGATAAACTTCATATAAGGTGATATCTCTTGTTAAAGTTCTTCAGACACTTTCCAACAATTCATTCTTCCCCAATTTGTCCCTCAAGTCTTACTAAAATTAAATGCAGTCAGTCAAAATTGTTTATTAGCCCCCCCCCCCCGTGTTCTCATTCCTTAGTTTTCAAATAATAAGAACTCCAACCCTGGCAGGAATTTTATGAAATTATCTGGGTCGAGTGACAAAACAGTTCACAGGCCACTTGTGTTGCATGTGGCCTGCCATGATTAAACCCCTGGTGCCCTTATGGTCCTCCGTGCCCCACTAGGAGTGATTCCTGAACACAAAGCCAGAAATAAGCCCTGAGCACCTGTGATGTGCCTCCCCCCACCCCCAAACAAACAGACAACAAAAAACAAGCAACTATATCAAATCATGTTTCATTTTTGCATATGCATGATTCAATCCTCTTTGCCCTCTGCCAGCAACTCTGGTGAATTTAACATTATAATCAACTGTTCTTCTATATCTCCTTATATTAAAGCAAAGCAAATTATGCTAAGAAAATAGGATTTATGATCACCTCTGCACTTCGATGAATAGCTGAAAAGAATCCCTATAATTTTACAGAACTGTAAAGCCCAAAGTTTGCTGCTATCTTTGTCACAACACACTGTGTTCTGTCTTAGTAAATGACCCTGCGTTTTACCTCAGAAAACTAAAAATATCAAATTCTCACTTCTCCCTCAAACAACTTATGCATATTTCTGGCATTATTTCCTCTTTTTCAGCAGCGTAAACAAACATTTTCTCTCCTGCTTAAGGCTGTTTCTTATCTTTCTAATTTTTTTGACTTATTTTCCCTGAGACTTGCTTTCTGAATTACATGCTTCTAAACTTGATCCCATACTTCTCTTTGATACGCAAATAAATTCTCAGTCATATAAAACAAAGTAGAAAAGACATAAAATTAAACCCACCCTTTCCAGAATGCAGGCAGAGGTATGAGTCATAATCTGTAGTAAATGACCTCTGATGAGCATTTTATAGTTTACAATGATTGCCACAAGCTAGTTCATTCCAAGAGATTTACATACATGTATGTGTACCAAGTTTCCCAGAGTTTTAATTTTCATGCTTGAGAAAATAACTAAATTTTTAACTATCAGTTATTCAGTGGTTAAGAGGATTACCTCTGGTCTTGGAAAGATAGCTTAGGGGCCAGTATTACATGCTTCTATGTTCAGGGTCCCAAGATTAATTCCTGGCATTTTAAGACTCCTCATTCATTCTTTGGTTTAGACTTTGGTTTCCCCAGCACTGATGGATTTGAGCATCACCTCCTGGAATCACTGAAACATCAGGCCTGCCTTAGCAGAGTGCTACAGGAAGTGGCCTCGGGGCACCTTCAACACTTTTGGGGGTCCCACCTTGGAAAAAATTAATCATCTACAGCTGACTCTCTCTTTTCTGAGAGAAGGGTGAGGAGCAACCCAGCTCTCATACAAAGCTTGAGTTGCTGCCCTTTGAGCTCTATGTCTACAGCTTCTCGATTATCTCTCTTGCAAAGCAAAATTTACATGTGCCTTTACTACTAGATGCCCTAAATATTTAGAATTTTCTCCTCTAGTCCTCTAGCTACAGCTACAATTCTAATTGCAACAAGTTCTATACATAAGCCTGCACACACCATTAGATTCTATTTTAATTTCCTTTTCTTTCTTTCCATCAATTTCACATTTACTCTCAGATTATAAACTTAGAAGTTGAAAAAAAAATAGTCCCCAAATTAATGCTTTAATAGGAGCAAAGCTTTGCTTTCACTTAGACTTTAGAGTAGAACTGGCAAGGTAGTTCTGTCATCTTCAGTATCATTTTCTCTGCCTTCAACTTCAATGCATTTACTATGATATAAACCATTTGCTACAAATGGAACGAGGAAGATAACAAAATATATATATATATATATATCAAATATTTAAAGGAGAAGGAAAATATCATTCATTATTCCCCAAGGAATTCCATAAGGAAGGATTTTGTCACCTAGTTCTTACCAAGCTGCAGAGGATACAAACTTGGTATGCTTATTCTACTCTCAGCTAAAATGCAATCAACTTGAGTAGGAAGAAGAGAGGCTAGATGAGAAGTGGGTAATGTACTGTCACCAGGCTGCATGAGTTGTGTAAAATCATGTGTCTTACCCAGGCAGTCACGTATGCTTTTCTATGGCTGCAGGCAGCCCACCACCTGTATCATATGGTCTGAGACTGCTATAAAAATACAAATAACCCTGGACAGAGAGTTTCCCCACCCATTAATAAAAAAAATCACAACTTGTCAGAGCAAACTGAGAGCATATTGCTTTCAAATTAAAAATTTCAAAATTATATCATTTGTACATATGATTCTGAAAATTTCATAACCACCAATTAAATTAGACAGTATTGTTCCTGTTATATAGATGGGATAACAAGGAATAGGGAGAAAAGTGCCATAAGAAAAGAAGATATGGGACAAACAACTCTAAGTTCTACCATATGGGGAATGCTCTGAGCAACACAAGTTATGAGATATAATCAAATGAATAAATAAAATGTAAAATAATGAAAATAACCATACATTAAGCAACAAATCAGTTCTTGTAATATTAGCATAGTAAAATTTATTATAACATTAAAAATTAGGATGGTATCTGCTAGACGTGACCTTTTGCAGTACAGCATAAACTACATGAAATAACATAACTCTTAGAAAAATGTTACTGAAATTGAAAAGCAGTTAAATAATATGTGTATACAGATGTTATGAATCAGAATTATAATGTAATGATGTAAATTATCATAATATAAAATTAAAAATTTATCTGCACAAAATATATTAGATATTAGAGATTTTTACTGGTATAGTGTCAAGGAAATTAATAAATACAAAGTTTGATATACGTTTGTGTTACTGAAATAAGACAAAAAAATAACTCCACGAGAGACTTCAAGACTAATACGTATGTTAACTTTTAACTTTCATATGTTCTCTTTGCTTTGTACATAATAAAAAGTAGATGAATATATCTTGAGGGTGAAGGAGAGAGTTCTGAGGGATTTTGTCTACACTTTCTATACACAGGAGTAGATAAAATCCCAGCAATTGACAGTCACTCAAGCACAGCTGGGAGTGATCCCACGCACTGTACAAACATTAGTTTACCAGTCTAACTAGGTGTGACCCTATAATCAAATATAAATAAGTAGACCAAGAAAAAATTTGAAATATTTTATTAGTTTAATAAAAATGTAAATAAAAATAAAATTCACAAAAATTGAAATGTATTAATAATTAAATATAATATAGAGTCCCTGTTTTATTTGTCAAAAATCAGTTTTTCTGTATTGTAAAATTAATTGCATTTGTAATGGAAGAAATTAGAAACAGTAAATTATGACAATTGTGGCATTCAATTGCATGTGTGGATAATGAATGAGAACCAGTGACAATAGACAATTTAACCAAATGGTGAAAAATAAGGGAAACAAAATTAAAATGATGCAAATGAATAATTCAATGTCAAACAACTGAGTTGTTTATTAATTTCTCTAAAATTAATATTTATCTATGCAAACCAAAAGAAAATGATACACTAAACATGTCATATAGTATTATTGATGCTAACAATTCTAGAAAGTAAAAATATCCTGAAGAAAGTGTTATATCTAATATAAAATACTTATAAAGATCAACAATAAAAATATTTTAAAACCCCTTCAAAAGATGAAGAGAGGAAATGAACAGACTTCTTCGAGAAAGACCAACCAATGACCATCAGGCACATGAAAGGCTGCTCACCATCACTTATTTGGGAAATCCAAATCAAGACAATGCAATTCCATTTCACACTAGAAAGAATGGCACATATCAAAACTAATGTGAGCAATATGTGTTGGCAGGGGTGTGGTGAAAAAGGAACTCTGATCCACTGCTGGTGAGAATTTTGTCTGATTCAACAGCTTTGGAAAACATTGTGGAGGGTTCTCTGTAAACTTAAAATTGAGCTGCCACAGCAATTCCAAATTTGGGCATCTACCCCCAGAACAGAAAAACATTCATTCAAAGGGACATATGCACACCATTATTAAATGAAGCGGACAGTACAGTAGCTAAGATTTGGAGTCAACCTAGATATCCAGAGCAGTGGACCAAAAAAGAGGTGGTGTATATACACAGCAGAATATTACACAGCTGTAAGCAATGATGAAATAATGCAATTTGCTTCAACATGGATGGTACTGAAAGATATCATGTTAAATAAAGGAGGGTAGAAAAAGGAGGATAAACACAGGATGACGTCACTTATATATGGTATTTAGAGTAACTGGATGAGAAAATGTAATCACTTAAGGTGTTTGTGTATGTGTGTATGTCAGATGGGGAGGGTATACCTAGATTATCGCTGGTCCTGGAGCATAGGGAAGAAAGATATTTAGTGGAAGAGTGGGGAAGAAAAGACAGATGAGAAGCAACAAGGGCAAGAGGCAAGGTACATTGGTGGTGTTAAGGAATGATAGAGTAAAATATTCAGACTAGAGTCAACAGTACTGAAATCATGACACCCACACTTTAAAAATCAAACTTAAAAAGGTGCCTATAAAAGGATCATAAACTTGGGTTGGGTGGAGTAGGACAGGGGACCTCAAAACACTGGTTGAGGGCAGTGGGCACTGGTGATGGGAATAGGGATGTATGTCTAAAACCCAACAAGGAGTAACTACGTAAATCATGATGTGTTAATGAAATATAACAGTAAAAAATAAAATAAAATAGAAAGCATTGAACTGGAGTGATAGCACAGCGGGTAGTGCATTTGCCTTGCATGCAGCCGACCTGGGTTTGATTCCTCCATCCCTCTCAGAGAGCCCGACAAGCTACTGAGAGTATCCCACCCACATGGCAGAGCCTGGCAAGCTATCCGTGGTGTATTCAAAAGACCCAAAACAGTAATAACAAGTCTCACAGTGGAGATGATACGGGTGTCCTGCTTGAGCAAATGCATGAAAAATGGAATGACAGTGCCACAGAAACCATTATACCTAGACCACTGCAAATAAAATACAGTTTTTTACACCAATAGAGAAGTTACAAACACCAATTAGAAGAACCATTCACGTTCTCTTCACTTTTTGTTAGAAAACAAACAATTATAGCTAGCATTAAAATATCTTTAAAAAAACACAGTTGGGGGGATGCTTGCATTTCCTTTGGGATTATATCCTCCATTCATTTTTAAGAATATACCTTTGTCTATATGTATTTGCCAAGACTGAGTAAATTATGTGCAAGTACTTTTGGAGCTACAATCGCCAGTAACAGGAAATCTGAAGAATTGAGATGCATAAATCATTGTCAAGTAAAAAAATTATCTAATTTTGTTAGTAAAGAGAAAGCAGAAAAGAGGAAGAATGGATTAGCATTAAGAACCCGAAGGCATTTATCTAAGTGATGTAAACATCATTCCTTTCATAGAAAGATGTCAGTACCCTAGAGATAACTAAAATCATATACCCACACAAGACTTTAGATTAATGAGGAAGGAGAGCTGAGGTGTTAATGAGCTCCTCTGTCACTTCCTCTTGCCTCAGACACATGCCCAAGTACATGCCATCTCGAGAACTTTAAAGGACATGTTTTTGCTATTTCATAATTCTATCCAAATAGGAACTCATGAATAAAAATAGCCTTAATTTATTGGGAAATGACTAAATGCTAAATGTTTGACATACGCTGTCTGAAAATTCGTCCAACAGTTTAACAAAATGGGTATGATCATCATTTCTCTAAAAGAGGTGAAAAGTAAAAGCTAAAAAATTTAACCAAAATTTCAAAGATATACATCTAATGGGCTGGAGCAATAGCACAGCAGTTGGGCGTTCGCCTTTTACGCGACCGACCTGTGTTCAATTTCTCCGCCCCTCTCGGGGAGCCCGGCAAGCTACGGAGAGTATGGAGCCCTCATGACAGAGACAAGCAAGCTACTCGTGCGCATTGGATATGCCAAAAACAGTAACGATAAGTCTCTCAATGAGAGACGTTACTGGTGCCCACTCGAACAAATCGATGAGCAATGGGATGACAGTGACTTACTTACCATACATCTTATAAATGTAAATTTTGAACCTAGATTTCTCGAAGTACAAAGCCCAAATGTTTTTAACTATAGGAATCTGCTTCATTAAGTTTTACTAAATGTGAAAGTATTTTTGTACAGTAATATTTGTCTGGGAATTGAACTGAACACAGGTCGGCCGCACGCAAGGCAAACAACCTACAGGATGTGCTATCACTGTCTGGACTGAAGTGATAGCACAGTGGGTAGGGCATTTGCCTTCATGCGGTTGACCTGAGTTCCATATCTCTGTCCCTCTCTGAGAGCGCAGCAAGCTACCAAGTTTGGAATATTCGATTTGCCAAAACCAGTAACAAGTCTCACAATGGAGACGTTACTGGTGCCCACTCAAGCAAATTGATGAACAACGAATGACCTTGCTACAGTGCAATATTTGCCTAATATCTCAACAATTTTGCCAGAGAAAATGTCCGCTTTTAAATGAAAAAATTAAAAAACACTGGTGTGAAACTGACCTATTCATAAACATTCCAAAATTTTAATCAATGAATTAGAGAGGAAGAGAAACTAATGTAGAAAGAGTAATAGTAAAAGAGTATTGATAAATGCAAAATTATTTTTAAGGTCTCAAATGATAAGTACTAATTTTTCAATGCTTCGTAAAAATACATTGAAAGCAAACATAATTGAATTTGCATAATGAAATATATCTTCCAAAAAATGCCACCCAGTAGGTAATGGAAATGTTCTTAAGTTATAGGAGATATTTGTGACCTTAAATTTCTACTTCCATTGCCACCAAGGGGCAATCAAGAAAGACGAGACATTCAAAGTTTTTAAGCTAAAAAATTCCCAGCGATTTTTTGCCAAAGAAGAAAAAATACTTTAAATATAAAATAAAACCTAGTAAAAATCTAAGTCCCAAAGATTACTAGTGTTCTTTCCATTTATTTCTTCTTCTAATAAAATAATATTCATTTGCAAAAGATAGGATACTGAACAGGTTAAAATTATAGAAATTGTCGTTAGGAAGCACATGACTGCAAACACTGGTTTCATTAAATATCTGGTTTCTCAGACATAAAGTAAAATGAGCTAGTTTTAAATAAATATATATGTATATAAGTAAAATTAAAATTAGCATTTATTTTTTGGAATATTTTTAAATGCTTTTACATTTGAACTTCAACAGGCAAATAAAGGATAATAGCATATGGAAATCAAAGCTTTTTCTCATATTGATGAAACTTATCTTTACAATTGTGACTTTTGTTTATGAGCAAGCTGATGAACTTTCTCATGAGTCACAGGACTAGAGTTCCATCCATGGGACATGCCTGAGTATATAAAGTATGCATCAATAATAGAATAGATTAGAATAAACTAGCACCCCACCCCCAAGAAAGGAATATCCAACCAGCCATCTCTAAGATAACCAAAGAAGTTATTTCACACTTCTCAGTGACAAGAGAACAAAACTGAAGGCAAGAATAAGAAAGTAAAAGAAATAGATGCTCCTCCACAAGAAAGGAAGTGTTAAGAGTTGTAAAGAAATGTCATTGTCCAATGTTTGAAAGGAAAGAGTTTGAAAATTAAAAAAATGAAAAATAATTTGAAGATAGCAAAATTTCAGCAAACTTTAAGTGGTACCATTTTGTATAAGATCTATGCCCTTTATTGCATTTATTGTGTGAACTGCCTCAAACTGGGAGCCAACAAGACTTCACCCAGTTCCAGGGAATGAATAAAGTCTGAGCATTATTGCTTCTTAGGTATGTGTACCATCCGAGATATCCCTGGCTTCTTTATTCTATATTTCTTCTTGATATGAAGCATTGCACTAACAATTCCTAAAATAATGAAGCTAAAAAAACATTTAGTAAATATATTTTTATTTCTTATTTTTATTTTGTTTTGTTTTGTTGGAGGTTGAAGGGGTGGCAGAGAAATAGTATCTAGGTGTTAAGGCTCTTGTTTCAAAGGTGCCAACCTCTGATCTCAAACACCACATGGTCCCCCTACCAACTTTGGGATTGAATTGCTGTATAGAAATAGAAATAACTACTGAGCACTACAGGGTATGGCCCAAAAACAAAATAAAGCCAAAAAAAAAAAAGCATAGAAGGAGACAGAGAGATGCAGCAGATTTTAAACCACATGCCTGGCATGTGACAGATCCTCTTTAATCTTCAACACAACACAGTCCCCTTGACATCACTAGATGCAACCACGGAGGCCCCTGAGCATTATTGGGGTGACTCAGGAAAACCCAGTAACTTCAGAGACAGAAATCCTGTGTCTACAGTTATTCACATTCCCCTCTCGCCTGGGTGACCGAGAATTAGTGGGAGAACCTCCCATGCCTCCTGAGCACTTCTTGGAAGACCCCCTCTACAGCAAACAAAAACATTAAAAAAAATCTACTAAATACAAGGAACTGTGTTCTTTCTTTGCCTTGAAAATAGGGATGGAGTTCCATGTCAGAGCACCTGTCTTACACCTGTGAAGTCCCTAGTTTAATTGCCCCATATTTTTTTTTCACTTTTTGAAATATATTTGGCTATGCTCCTGACTCTGTTCTCAGGAATCACGTAGGTCAATTGCTCAAGGACAACATGTGTTGTCAGAGATTGAACTCTTGTCAGCCACAGGAAAGACCAATGCCTTATCTTCTATACTATCACTCTGGTCCAAATGTTGAATTTGTTCTTTTTGTTTTTTTGGGTCACACCTGGATGTTGTCATGACTTATTTCTGACTCGGTTCCCTGAAGTCACTCTTGGCAGTAACTGGGGGTTCATATGCAGTTCTGGGTCTGGAACAGGGGTTGGTTGCAGGCAAGACTAGAACCTTAACCCCTATACTGCATCTCTAGGCCGGCCTCAACCCTTTTAAATCTTTAGAGATAGAGATATCAGAAATAGATGAAATGCATTACTGGCATGTATACAGAAGCTTTGCATTCAGTTCAGCACACATGGCCCCTGAACATTACCAGGGTGACCCTGGCAGCCCCTAGCACTGCTAGACTGAAGCAGCAGGTCTAGCATTGTCCAGAGTGGGTTTTTGAAGCATTGCTTGATAGACCCCGCCTATCCCCTCTCACTGCCAAAAGTTTTTAGAAATATTTTCCTCATTATGTTTCTAGATATCTGTCCTCACTTCAGTAAAGGAATTTTTATAACTAAACACAGCATGAGATTTACACTGCAACGTCCAAGAGGCTGATGAGAAAATAATGAAACATACTATTGTATCAGTAACATTCAGACTGTCAGTGAGAGTTGTAATTATTTCCAGGATGCATTTTAAAATATATATAAAAAGCTTTTAAAATGGCATCATATATTTTGACTTGAAAATAGTGCTCTTGGTAAAACATCTAAAATTTTTTTAAAAGTATGAAAAAAATCATATCAACCATAGTTTTTATCTCAGGAATACTTAGAATATTCAAAGATACAAAAAGAACCTCTTATTTTAAAATGTAAAAATAGATTAAACTATTCTAGTTTACCTTTTGATGTAGAAATAAAAATTACTCTGATGAAGAACTTATCTATTACTTGGAGAAGTAATTTTATTTATTTTGGTTTGGGCACAACTTTGGCCATATCAGTGCTCAGGGATTACTCCTGGTTCTATTCTCAGGGATCCTTCCTGGCAATGCTCAGGGGACCATATGAATTGTCAAGGACAAAAATTAGGTGGCCATATGCCATGCTCACTTCCTACTTGTGCTATCTCGGGCCACAGTAGAAGTGAGAGTGCAAAAGCAGATCATGAAATGATACAATCATTGAATAATGTATTTTATATAAAATAATTTATGTTTAGCAATAGCAAGGAATACTTTCTGGAAATGTTCTGGTGCATGACATAGAAATATTGCCAACTTCATAGCACCATGTGCAGACAAAGGCCAAAGCAACTAAAATTAAAAAGTAGACAAGATAATTGTAGATTATGATGCTATAAAGATAGACTGTGTGGGATTTCCATTTCCAGCAAGATGACACAGTACATGCCCCCTAACCGTATCCTTAAATAAAATCATCAGATGCTGGATAGGACATAAGCTTTCAGCAGTTAATCTGACATAACCGAAGAAATCTATAACACTCTTGGCACTCACCACTTCCACACACAAAGCTAAAGCCAAAATCAAAAGATATACGTGAACTAAAAAGATCGACATTGTATACACATCCCTGGTCCTTGGAATCTTTGAGTTTACTATTTAAGGAAATATGGGAGAGGAATATTCTAGAGGAAAGTATGAAACCTCATAGAAATTCCAAAAACAAAGTTAAAACACACAATGTGATTCAATATCCTCCACAAGAGAAAATTTAGCACAAAAATATAGAAAAAATGCCTCTTTCTACCTTGGTACTTAGAGATAGATATTTATAATGTTAAATACAGGATATTCCCCATATAATATTCTAAACTCCCTGTCACATAAAGTTTGTCTCACATTTTCTGATACAATAACCAAAATCAGAAAAAAAAAAAAACCAAAATCAGAAATAGCAGACACAGAGAAAATTTTAATTTCACTGCAATATGTCCAAAATTCTATTAGTTGTATAGAGTCTGAAAAACATCCAATTCACTTAGTACTGTCTCATGGCAGTAATGAGAATGCTGAACATAAATACACACAATATCACACAAATTTCCTCTGGAAAAAATCAAAACCTAAAGAAATTTCAAATAAGAAAATATATTTTTAAAGAAGCAGAATCACATTTCCAAACACTTGAAATAATCAGTTTTTCATGTGGATGAATCAACCTGGGATTGAACAGTTTTCAAGCATGAAGGGCCTGTGCTTTGTCATGAAGGGTTTGTGCTTTGTTGCTGAGCAATATGCAAGGCCAGGGAGATAGCTCAATTTCTGGAACATACATTCCTGGCAAGCACAGAGTGCAGGTTTGATCTAGTACTAAATGGCCTGGGTCCACTTGGTGTAGCCACGTGGCCGACTCAAGTCAAACCCAGGTTGGCCACTTGCAAGGCAAATGTCCTACCCAATGTGTTATTGCCCCAGCTCTGAGAACAGTAATCTTTAAAGAAATCTAAGTACATCTAATCACTGTCATCACTGTCATCCCGTTGCTCATCGATTTGCTCAAGTGGGCACGAGTAGCATCTCCATTGTGAGACTTGTTGTTACCGTTTTTGGCATATCGAATACACCACAGGAAGCTTGCCAGGCTCTGCCATGCAGGCAGATACTCTCTGTAGCTTGCCGGGCTCTCTGAGAGGGGTGGAGGAATCGAACCTGGGTCAGCCTCATGCAAGGCAAATGCCCTATCCACTGCGCTATATATGTATAAGTGTAAATGTACTGTCTAGATACCAGTCTTGAATTCAGATATTTATGCTTTCATTAATTGCTTTTACTTTCAATCCTTTGACCAATGTCTAGCATATAGTATTTAACTGATATTTATTAAATAAACAGAAAAATTATGTAACTGAAGCAATTATGCATAGTTTTCTTTTTCATCTGGGGATCCAAAATTAGGAACTGTTATTAACTTACTGATGGTATATATATTGTGTTTTGGACAACCATTACCCATGGACTCAGTCTTCAGGACTGAGGTATCAAAGATGTCATAGGTAATAAACATCTCTAATCATGGGTTATATATGTATGGTTCTGTTCAGCAGAAAGAATGGTCTTCCAGTTCACCACTTGGGCAGAGAAGATAGAACTTGGAGATTGCCACAGAGAGCTATGATAGTTCACTTCATGGGTGAACAGCAGACGTCTCAGTCCTTCCAGTCACCATAGGTCATTCAGGGGCTTCACGTATACTTGTGTTTTCATTCTTTGGGTTTCTCTGAGTTACTTTTGGTTAGAAATTCCATCTGGAATGACTATGTATCAAGTGGAATCCCATATAAAGATTTTCATATCCAAATATTTTTGAGTTTTTAAGGCAAACTTCTTGAGTAAGTTCTGGCTATAGGAAACCTGACAAATCTTGCAGGTCTTTGAGAAGGAGCCCAATAAGAAAACTGCTATAGTGCCCCAACACCACATAGATCCCTGTCCAGATACTCATTATCCTTTTGTGAGTCTATGAATAAGAGCTTAAAATGTGAAGAACTTCATCTTCATGCAGAAAATCTCTCCAGACGTGTATGGGAGTTATTGATGCTTCTTCCTACATGTCCTAAGATGTTGATAGCATTCCAGGATATCTCTGATGAACAGGTATGTCCAACAAATTTTGTACTATCCCATAGGAGATATGAGTAGTTTTAGGCTATAGGTTGTTGATGAATCAGTATCTCAAGTAGTGCCATAGAAGTATATAGGAGTTTAGGCATAAGTGACTGACTCTTGATTTGATTCCTGGCACCAAAATGGTCCCCAGAGCACCAACAGGAGTAACATCTGAGAACAGAGTGAAGAATAAGCACTGAGCACTGCTGAGTGTAGCCTCAATCCTCTTCCTACCTTTCCCTATAAACAGCCATAACGAAGTATATCTAATAAAGACATAAAAAGTTATGTATCACTCTATTTCACTGTCATCCCGTTGCTCATTGATTTGCTCGAGTGGGCACCATTGTGAGACTTGTTGTTACTGTTTTGGCATATTGAATACGCCACAGGTAGCATGCCAGGCTCTGTCGTGCAGGTGAGATACTCTCGGTAGCTTGCCATGCTCTGTGAGAGGGGCGGAGGAATCAAACCCGGGTCCGGTGCATGCAAGGCAAACACCTGCCCACTGTGCTATCGGTCCAGCTCCAGTTATGTAGCTTTAAAAATTTTATAGAAAATTTATCCTAAAGAAAAAGAATACATTGGGGCTGGAGAGATAGTACAAGGTTGAGAGGCCCTCTCAGTAATGTGGATGGTTCTAAAGGCCCCAGTGATCTGTGTCCTTGGGTCCGTACATCGAAGGACAGCTTGGTTGACCTAGCGGCTTCAGTGTCTCCCAATCACTGCTAGAGAGACCCCAATTCCACAAAATGAAGTGAAATTAAGTCTATGAAGCTAGCTAACTGATGGAGGTAGAAAAACACCATCTAATTCACTCCTATGTGGTATCTAGAGAAAACAAATAACAGATGAGCCAAATATAGTAATAATAAACTTTTGAACTATTAAGACCCATTAGTGATTAGCAGAAGAGGAGAGGGAGGGTGGGAAGAAGGAGGATGGTAATAAGGACAACAGAATGTTGATTTTTAGTAGTGCCAAACTGATACCTCTAAATATAAGAGAAGATGTCTTGAACTGATGCTGTAAATGCTGGACTTTAGAGTGACTGCTCCCCATTTGCAGCAAAAGGTAAATTACTTGCAGTAATCCTGTGACTTGACATTTGTTACCCACCTACCATTATCTTCTGCCACAGGAACTCTTGTGTGATTAGGGGACATGCCTGAATGTGCCAGTTTCAAACATTATCCTGGCTATATCAGTAGTCTGAAGTGTTCTTCCTTTAAAGAGTTAGATGAGAAGTGTCACCCCCTGAAATATTTCATTCAGTTATTCCTCTTACGACTATCATATTTAAAGTAATAATTGTTCCTAACAGCTGTATTTATTTTTATGTACAGTGTGTGTGTGAGAGTGTGTGTGTGTGTGTGTAGGTGTGTGTAGGTGTGTGTATGGGGAAGGGTTGGAACACATCCAGTGGTGCCCAGAGGCTATTTATGACTCTACTCAGAGGTGACCTCTGAAAGCAGTTTGGGGACAATAAGCAGTGCCAAAATTGAACAGATGTCAGTTGTATGCGAGACAAACTCTGTCTTTTCTGCATTATCTCTATGGGGTCCCGAACTGTAAGTCTTATTCCTTCTCTTATGTAATTAAAAAAAAAAATTATTGTTAGTCATACCAGAGTTCAAATCAAAGTTTTGCTCTTTTTTTTGCCATTTCAACCCTCTATCCTATCCCTATTTTGGAAAATGACTTTAGATAGTTTTATGATCATTTTTTGAGGGGTATATATCCAGCTATTCTCAGGAATTATTCCTGACCCCGTGCTCAAGAATCACTCCTGGTGGAACTCAAAGACTCATATGTGGTGCTGGGAATTGAACCTGGGTTTGATGCATTCAAGGTAAGAGCCCTACTTCTGTACTCTCTTTCTCTGGCCCACAATAAAATATTTAATTCTAATTTTATTGACATTTTTGCTAGCTCAACATGGTTGTGCATGTCTTAATTTTTGCATAAATATGTTGTCCATTAAAACCTGTTTTTTAACTTCATAAGGGGGGGTGCAGACATGTTTAAATACTTGCAGACTGGAGAAGGAGCGTGAATCATACTGAGAGATATGCCATATGCCAAGGACTTTATTTAGTGTTCTCCAAAAAGTATTCATTAAAGATAAATCCTCTGCAGAGCTAGAACGTTTTTCATCATTTTCATCATCCAAAGTCTTTGCTATGCATAATATAATCAGTATGATATGGCACTGATGGACTCATATTTGCATTTTGTCATACTGAAAATAAATTCTACTGCATTTGTTTCTCACAAAGGACCATTTGTATCATCAAAAGAATTTAAGATAAGAGTTGTATATATCTTCATATTATTTTGAATTATGAACAAAGACCTGTTTGTGAGATAAGAGTAAGAAAAATAAGACTTTTACTCTACTTTTTTATATAGTCAGATATGTAGCAGTAGTATAATTAGAGATAATTGAAGTCTTCATTCATTTATTCACACATCGAATTCCAGGCATCTGGAGACTTCCATTATGTTTTCTAGAAAACAGAAAGAATATAAAAATATTATACCTTATCTTGAAGAGTTATTTTGCCGGGGGTGTGGGGGTTGGAGGTAGGGAGGCAACTTCTATGCACTACTCAGGGGCCACTCTTTTTTTTTTTTCAATCCATTTTTTTAAATTTTATTGAATCACCGTGAAATAGTTACAAGCTCTCATGTTTGGGTTTCAATCATACAATGATCAAACACCCATCCTGCCACCACTCTTAGTGCTCAGTCCAGCTCTTCAGGCCTCACAGTTCAGTATTTAGCCAGGACAGGCAGTGTTGCTTGGTTTAATACTGTCCTGGGCTATGTGGGTCACAAAGGGTGGTACACAGCATTCCGAGTTTCTTACAAAGTGGGAGAAACAGAAATGTAAACGTAATAGACCAAAATATCTGAAACCTATTAGTGTATTTAATGTGTAAGCCACACATTAAAAAACTTGTGAAGAATAAAATAATTATAAAGAAAAAGCACATTTAAGGAAAAGAATCAATGCCAATAAAACGCTATATTTAGAAATATTAAACAATTCCACTGACAATTCCACTGAGCTAAACTTTTTCTTTTCATTTCTTTTTCTTGCTATTTGTTCTGACTAGCACTTTTAGGACTTTGGTGAGTCAAGTAGTGAGAATGGGCCACCTTGTTAGGTTCTTAAAAATGTAGAAATTTTTCCATGCTTCTACATTGTCCAGCTTTGGGGCATTTAATTATTCAAAGTTGTCTTTCATGACCCTTTGTATTTGTGTGGGTTTAGTTGTGATGTATTTTATTTATAATTTTTTTATCCACTCATCTGTTGAGTTGCTTTGAAATTATGATTAATTATTGTGGAAAGTCTTGCATTGAACATAGGTATGCACCTCACTTTGCAAATTGGCATTTTTGTGATACTTTTTATTGAATCACCATTGGAAAGTTATAAAACTTCCAGGCTTAAGTCTCAGTTATACAAGTTATACAGTGCACATATTCCACCACCAAGAATGACAGTAAACCTCCCCCAACCCCCTAGCCCCCACTCCCCCAGCCCCTCGACCGGCCTGTGTAGCTGATGAATTTCACTTTACTTATCTTTACTTTGATTACATTCAATATTTCAACAAAAAACTCACTATAATTGTTTGGAGTTCCCCCTGCCCCCGAATTCGAACCTGCTGGAAAGGAAGCATTTGATAATTTGTTTTCCATTGCTGAGAATGAAGAGATATGAGGTTGTGTGCCCGCTATTGCAGCCGAAAGGTTTTGGATTTCTGTATTTTAGTAACTAAGTCCAGAGAAATTTCTGCCAGTAGTTGTATCATTGCTAGCTCGTACCTCTCTGCTACTTTATATTCCACATATGAGTGCAATCTTTCTATGTCTGTCTCTTTCTTTCTGATTCATTTCACTCAACATGATACTTTTCATGTTGATGCACTTATATGCAAATTTCATGACTTCATCTTTTCTAACAGCTGCATAGTATTCCATTGTGTAGATGTACCAAAGTTTCTTTAACCAGTCATCTGTTTTGGGGCACTCCGGTTTTTTCCAGATTGTGGCTATTGTAAACAGTGCTGCAATGAACATAGAAATGCAAATGTCATTTCTACCATACCTTTTTGCCTCTCCGGGATGGGATATATTCCCAGCAGTGGTATTGCTGGGTCAAATGGAAACTCAATTTCTAATTTTTTGAGAATCGTCCATATTGTTTTCCAAAAGGGCTGAATCAGTTGGCATTCCCACCAGCAGTGAAGAAGAGTCCCTTTCTCCCACATCCTCACCAACACCAGTTGCTTTTGGTTTTTGGATGTGGGCCAGTCTCTGTGGTTTGAGGTGGTATCTCATTGTTGTTTTGATCTGAATCTCCCTGATGATTAGTGATGTCAAGCGTTTTCTCATGTGCCTCTCAGCCATTCGGATGTCTTCTTTGGGGAAGTTTCTGTTCATTTCATCACCCCATTTTTTGATCACGTCAGCAGTTTTCTTCTTGTGGAATTCAACCAGTGCCTTGTATGTCCTTGATATCAACCCCTTATCGTATGGATATTGGGTAAATATCCTTTCCCATTCTGTAGACTGTCTTTGTACTTTGGTCACTGTATCTTTTGAGGTGCAGAAGCTTCTTAGTTTAAGGTAGTCCCATTTATTTATCTCTGTTTTAATTTGCTTGGCCAGTGGTGTGTCAGCTTTGAAGATACTGTTGGCTACAATTTCATGGAGGGTTTTGCTGAACTTGTCTTCAGTGTACCTTAGGGATTCTGGTCTGATGTTTGTGATTCTTTTTTGTCTCTAAAATTATTGCATCCATATAAGCAAATTTCAATTAGCTGAGTATTCAGTATTTGCTAATTTTGTATATGCTTACTATCCAAGAAAATAGAAAATTTATCAGTTTTAGATCTTCTAAATAAAATTTAAATATAAAATATAGTTATATAATGGCTGGAGAGACAGTACAGTGGATAGGGCACTTATCTTGCACATAGATGACCTAGTTTAGATCTCTAGTAGCTCAACTCTCTATGAATAATACCTACATGCAGAGTCAGGAATAAACCCTGGGCACAGCTGGGTGTGACCTAAACCAAAACCAAAAAAAATACAAAAATAAAGCTCTCTCTGTTGTTAAAACAGTCTTATACCCCAAAGTAACTAAAAAAAAAGTTAAGTGCATATTAAAATATTTTCCTGTGGAACAGGGTGATCAGCACTGGAGCAGGTAAAACTCAACCTTGCAAAGCTGTGGTGAAGTGAAACCTCGAAAGAGGATGTAACTGGGCAAAGTTTGTAAAACAGGGTAACTGCATCTGTCTCCGGCCTTGAGCCTCACTCGATTCCCTAGTCACTGACCCCTTAAGCAAGTCATTCTAACCTCAACATATAGCTTTGAAAGGGATTGGACAAGGTACAAAGCAGAAAGGAAAAAGTGATAGGCCAATAGCATTAAGCTCTAATGTGATTGGATTTCCTGTAAGCTGAGACCCTCTATAAAAATGTATGTATTTGGCAATAAAGTGAGCTATAATCAACTGCTGCCAACGGGGTTTCTCCACATGCTCGTGCTCCTTCACCCTAATGTCAGGGGCCTGCCTGGACCCTGTGCACAATGTGTCTGGCCATGTTGGGGATAACTGTCCCCCAACAGCTTCTTATTATTCATATTACTGTTTAACTTATAACAATAAATAGCACTAAAAGTTGAAAAGTATTGCAAAAAATTATGAGCATGATAAATATAGTAATAATTGCAATAATGACTTTATTTAGAAGGCATTCTAATTATGACAACATTTTTGTGAAATTAGGACAAAATCTATATTTATAAAACAAATTATAAAGTATAAATTTAAGATCAATTTATAAATACAGTTTAAATTTTGAGATTTCAAGCTGAAAATATCAAAAGCAGTTTTTTACCTTTCCCTTTATAGATGACTTTTCTCCCGTATTTTCTTAGTTAAAGGTAACATCACACATCCACCTACAGGAGTAAAAATCCCATAGATATTCTTGATTTCTTTCACATCCCACATTTAATTACTCACCATGTTGAGCATATTTTGTTTTTTAAACCTCTTTGCTTGCTAACTTCCTTAACACTGCCATTATGGTATAAGACATATATCATTTGACTGGACAGATGTCTTCTTAATTGGTCCTTTAATTTTCTTGCTTTTGAGCCCTTCACTTTTAGTATTCCAAAAACTGATTTATTAAAATATCTTCTAAAGTTGGTTTCCTGTTGAAAAACTCTTATGACGTAAGGTTTGTAGAAAGGAACTTCCCAAGGTCTTTTAAATCATTGACTTGATTTCAACATATATTCCTCCTACACTTTTCATTTTAACTTCATGCTATGTAATCTCATACCAAGATGCAAGTTTCTATAATTTAGGAACTTTGTTTAACCTATCTATGGATTTATGAGCTAGAGTTTGTGCTTAATAATAAATTTTGCTTAAGTTGCTTATATCTGATAGAAGCTTATTTTGTTGAGATAACAGGGTTTATAAGAGTATAAATGTTTACACAATTTTGGGGTACAATGTTCCCATGTCACTATTTTTGCTCATAGATCAATAGACCTTTTCAAACCCCTATCTACCATTGATCACTTCAATTTTGTGGTGACTTTGCCCCCTGTGTACATTATATCTTCCCTTGTCTTCTTTCCTTACATATCACGTGTAATTGAGATCATCATATTTGCTGTAGTCATCATTCTTTCTTGCTTATTTTACTTAAGTAGACTATGGTCATTTGAAGCAAGTGGCTTTGCCTGTTTCTCTTTCTTCACATTTTTAAACCCCATGATGAAAATGTTATCTTTCCTTAGGCTATCCTATAATTTGCTTTATGTTATCTTTAAACTTTAACATTCTATCTTTTGCCAATTTAATAGTTACTCTTGAGAGCAGTGAACCTGGTACTTCTATTAACTGTTGGAATATTTAAATGCAATTGATTTTTTGTATATTGATTTCACATAATACAACTAGTTCTAATTATAACAATTGACCTTTAGATAATGATTTGAATTTTGACGTACATTATAAACATACCATTTACAAACATGACAGGTTTCTTCTTAGCTTTTTTTCTCTTTCTGACGTCTCAGTGGGCTGAGCACATACTTTGCATGTAGGAGGCCCAGCTTTGATTCCCGGCACATGTTGGTCTCTGAGCACCTCTGATGTACTGCAAGCAGAACTGGGCATGATCCAAAAGAAACCAGAAAGACAGAAAGAACAGAGCTGTGAGTAGCTCCTGGCATTGAAGTGTATGGCCCAAAACACACACACACACACTCACACACACACACTCACACACACACACACGTAGAACACACACACACATGAAGGATTTTTTTCTTTTACTATCATCTTTTAACTAGAAACATAAAACAAATTTGAAATTGATAGTGAAGACTCTTGCCATATTCTCAAGTAAAAGAAAAATTTCAAAGATTTTATTCTTTTTTATTTTATAGATAAAATTTTGAGTACCATAGTTCTTTTTTTTTGGGGGGAGTCACACCCAGCAATGTACATGGGCTACTCCTGGCTCTGTATTCAGGAATTATCCCTGGCTGTGCTCAGGGGACCATATGGGATGCTGGGAATGTGAGTCGGCTGTGTGCAAGGCAAACGCCCTACCCACTGTTCTATTGCTCCAGCACTCTAGTACTACAGTTTTATTATTATTATTTAGTTCAATTTAGAGTCATAAGATAATGCTAAATTTCATCAGATCTCTTTTAGACTGTACTTAATTTTAAAATTAATTTATCATGTGGACGTTCACTAGCAGCCAGGCAGATGGTTCAAAGGTAGAGCACATGCTGTGCATGGGGTAGGCCCCAATTCAATCCCTGGATCTGTCTATCCCCACAACCACTGGGCACGGTCCTGGAGGTCTAGAGTGACACAAGGTCTATGCACGATTATATCCCTGGCTCAAGCATTAAGCCATAGCTCATGTTCAGTACCACTGGAATCAGCCCATGGGTCTGAAAATGCTTGTGAGCCCTCCACCAGATCCACATATACAATATTTTCGCCTTTAATCTGTTAAGTAATACAACTTTACTTTTAATTCTTTGCTAAATTGCTTACTGAAATTAAGCACTACTATGTTATGCTGAAATTTAAAAAAGCGTTATAAAATGATAGAAATAATTATCTACAGTTTTGTATATTTTATTAATGAATGAATTTGTCCTATCTAATAGTTTTCTCTCTTTTTCATCAGGTACTCAAAATTGAGATCAAATTAATATTGCTATTATTCTAGTTTCATAAAATTATATGAATGTTCCATTTTTTTACATTTTTAGACAGTGTATATAAAACTTAAAACATCTAAATATTGGAAGATTTTTAAGTATTTAATACCTTGCATTAAACCCCTCACGCTCTCCTGGACCCAGCTCACCAATCTCGCCTAGACAACATGCAGCTCAGCATGTCAGGTATGGAACTCTACGCGTGATCCCTGCTGAAACTCTACTCATGATTTCTCATGGACATAGCCAGTTCTTTTACAAGATTTGGACAGAATGGTGTTGGTGGGGCACAGAGAAACCATGGCGACTGCTGAAGCGTTGCCTCCTGCCCTGGCCCATCAACCTCAAAGAGATCAACCTGAGGCCACAGATGTCCCAGATGCTGCTCAGAGATGCAGGCAGGTGCGTATTTGTCAGTGTGCAGATCCTTACAACATGCCAGTCGACCCAAAGCTTACATTTGGTAGACTGAGAACACTTGTAAAGGCAATTAGAGGCCATCGCAAAAGCCTCCCTCCTTCTAGGAGAGCCTGGCAGGCTACCGAGAATGTCTGGCCCGCATGGCAGAGCCTGGCAAGAACCCATGGAGTACTCAATATGCCAAAAACAGTAACGATAGTCTTCATCCCCCTGACCCTAAAAGTGCCCCCAATACGCCATCGGACTACACTAGCATGCCACAGGGATGAATGGAGACATTATAGGTGCCCGCCTGAACAAATTGATGAACAATGGGATGACAGTGATACAGTGATACTTTGCATATTGTTGGTAAATCATTAACTATTGTTGTTTACATGTTTGAGGCTTTTAAAACTAATATTTGTCGATCATATTTTAAATTTCTTAAGTTAACATGATTTTAAGATGCAAAAAGTGAGTCAGGCACTTTATAAGGCCTAGGGGTACATGGTCAAAGTTTTATGCTGCAGTATTTAGCACCTAAGTCTTGGAACTTAATGTTTACATCAGTGTACCTTCCAAAAAAGACTGGAGAAATAGAACAGGGATTAAGAGCTTACCTTGTATGTGACAAGCTATCAAACAGCTTGATCTTCAGACGTCCTATGGTCCACTAAGCACCACTAGAGAGAATTGATCCCCAGACACAGGAAGGAGTCAGGTGTGAGCTCTGTCAGAAATGGATTAAACCTCCTACACTCCCAAAATTTAAAAATAATAATTAATAGTACACATGACATCTAAAGCACAAATGAAAAAAAATCAAAACTATACAAGTGAGCCTTGCAAGCTCTCCATGGCATATTCATATCCCAAATACAGTAAAAGATATATACATACCTCTCAGAGAGACCGGCAAGCTACCAAGAGTATCCCGCCCGCATGGCAGAGCCTAGCAAACTACCCAATAGCATATTCAAAATGTCAAAAACAGTAACGATTGGCCTCATTCCCTTGACCCTGAAAGAGCCTCCAATTGTTGGGAAAATCAAGTAAGGAGAGGCTGCTAAAATCTCAAGGCTCAGTGTAATGGAGGCGTTACTGGAGCCAGCACGAGTAAATCGACAAACAACGGGAAGACAGTGATACAGTGATACAAGTGAAACTACATCCAACTATAAAGTTTTTTTCCCATAGACTGGAACAAATCCGAGCCGCGGGGGGGCACTGGAGCGGGGCAGCGCCTGCCCAAACTCCAAATGGTCCTGGCCGCCGTAAGTCCTGCCCTCGACCCACCCTCGGCGCCATCTTCCCACCTTCAACAGAGAAGAGGCCAGGCAGTCTGGTGAGCAACGCGGCCGGAGAAATGCTCCGGACCCGAATCCAGGCCAACAACACCAGGGATCCAGACGGAGGAGGTACAGCAGGCACACCTTCTCCGGATGGAGCCCTGGCGACACTGAGAAGCAACTAACACGGCTCCGGGTTGCGGGACTGGAACACATCCGAGCCGCGGAGGGGCACTGGAGTGGGGCAGCGCCTGCCCAAACTTTAGACCTTTTCTAAAAACTGAAAACATACAATCTTTTAATGACAAACCAATTATCAAATGCTTCCTTAGTAGGGCTGTCTTCATTGGGGGGAAACTCCAACAACAATAGTGAGTTTCGTTTTGCAATATGGAATGTAAGCAAGGTAGAGAGAAAATGAAGTGAAATTCATCAGTTATACAGTTGGGGGGGGCTGTGGCGGGGGGTATACTGGGGATTTTGGTGGTGGAATACACACTGGTGAAGGGATGGTGTTTGAATATTGTATAACTGAGACATAAACCTGAAAACTTTGTAACTTTCCACATGGTGATATAATAAAAATTAAAAAAATAATAAAATAAAGTTTTTTCCCATAGCACAAGAAACAATCAGCAAATAGACAAATATGTGGAATGGGAAAATTATTTATAAACAATATATCTTATAAGGAGTTACTACTGATTAAACTTATGCAATGCTAGTGGTACTAAAAGATGGTGAGGTCACTGTGGAAAAGAGTTTAGTAGACCTTCAAAACTATAAAACTAGAGCTACCCAAAAAATTAGAAATTGAGCTCCCATTTGACCCAACAATGCCACTCCTGGGAATATATCCTGGAGAGACAAAAAGGTATAGTAGAAATGACATCTACATTTCTATGTTCATTGCAACACTATTTACAACAGCCAAAATCTGAGAAAATAAAAGAGTACTCCAAAACAGATGACTGGTTAAAGAAACTTTGGTACATCTACACAATAGAATACTATGCAGCTGTTAGAAAAGATGAAGTCATGAAATTTGTATATATGTGGATCTACATGGAAAGTATCATGCTAAATGAAAGGAGTCAGAAAGAGAGGGACAGACATAGAAAGATTGCACACATTTGTGGAATATAAAATAACATAGTGGGAGACTAACACCCAAGAGTTGTAGAGATAAGGATTAGGAGGTCTGCCCTACAGCTTGGAAACAGGCCTCACATGTTAGGGTAAATGGCAGCTCAGATAGAGAAGGGAACACAAAGTAGAGGATGGAAGATGGGAGCTGAAAGTAGACTATAGACCAAACATGATGGCCACTCAGTACCTCTACTGCAAACTACAACACCCAAAAGGAGAGAGAACAAAAGGGAATTCCCTGTCACAGAGGCAAGGTGGGGTGGTGGATGATGGGGTGGGGGTGGTGAGAGGGATACTGGGATAATTGGTGGAGGAGAATGGGCACTGGTGGAGGGATGGGTAAACGATCACTGTATGAGTAAAATGCAAACACAAAATTTCATAAGTTTGTAATTGTACATCACAGTGGTTCTCTAATAAAAAAAAACTAGAACTACCATATGAGCTGAGTCAGTAATTACACTTCTAAAAATATGTTGGAAATAAAAAATTGATATAAAACCAGTAATTTTAAATATCTTGAAAATACAGATGCAATTAATATATATAAACTCATCTTAAATAGATGACATAAATATATATTTTATGAAATATTATTATCATATTACTGTATCACTGTCATCCCGCTGTTCACCAGTTTGCTCAAACAGGCACCAGTAACACCTCCATTCATCCCTGTTGCATGCTAGTGTAGCCCGATGATGTATTGGAGGCTCTTTCAGGATAAGGGGAATGAGGACTATCATTGTTATTGTTTTTGGCATATGGATTATGCCATGGGTACCATGCCAGGCTCTGCCATGTGGACTGGACATTCTTGGTAGTTTGCCAGGCTCTCCAAGTGGGACAGAGGCTTTTGAGGTGGCCTCTAATCGCCTTTATAGGTGTTCCCAGTCTACCGAATGTTAAGTTTTTGTTCAACTGGCATGTTGTAACAATCTGCACACTGACAAACATGCAGCTGCCTGCATCTCTGGGCAGCACCTGGGACATCTGTGACCTCAGTGTAATCTCCTTGAGGTTGATGGAGTGCGCCCAGAGGTTGTTGAGCAGCTGGCAGAGCAGGACGCTATCGAGGAGGGTCTGTGCCAGGTCTAACACCTGAGGCAAATCCAGCACCCCACAATGCATGAGCCACTGTGTGCACTGCCACCACGGCTCTATGTCCCACGGCACTATGACTAGGCCTGGCTGGGCAGGTGGTGACACTGCTTCTGCTGCCATGGTTTCTCTGTGCCCTGCCAATGCCATTCTGTCCAAATCTTGCAACACATCCCATGATGTTGATTCCATCAGGGATCACGCGTTAAGTTCCATGCCTGGCATGCTGAGCTGCCCATTGTCTAAGGTGAGAATGTGAGTCGGGTTTGGGAGAGCACGAAGGGTTCAGGTGGGCGTTGGCGTCGTCTTGTCATCTTGCCTCCTATCAAATGTTATCATAATATTTTAATATTTCAAAAAATACTCATAATACATATGATAATTAAAAGAATTCACAAGGAGAAATAGAAGAAAATATACTCGTGTAAAAGAGATTGTATTTATGGTTCCCTAAAGCAAAGGATTGGGGAAATGAGAATGAGAGAAAGCATTCTAAATGTTACAAACTTAGTTATAAGAAAGCTAACTATATAAGCAAAATATACTAGTGGGTTATTGCTAATGCCTCTGTATAATGTAAATGAGTTTGCCTGTTTTATTTTTTTTATGAAATAAAATGAAATTTATTGGAACCTAAGGTGGTAAATATTTTACAATATAAATGAATAAAACCATCTTACAATGTTTTTATATTTAAAAGTGATGTTTACCATTATTTCTCAACAAGTGAAAAAACAAGCAATATATAATTAGCCAAGTGGATTTAGTTAAATTTAATTTTGTTTTCTTCAAAATATCATTATTTCTACTTGAATTTATTCTGAGTTATTTTAAGGTACTCTTTAAAAATGTGTTTGTATTAAATGTTGAGTTTATTACCACATGTTCACCATAGCCTCTTGTACCTCTCTAACAATTTTCATTTTTTAACCAACTTATTCATATTTTAGTTCTAACTGTATTTTTGATATTATCTTCTCACTTTCTTTTAAAATATTATAACATGCAGACCTATTTCAATGTATCAGTGTATATTAGTAATACCATTCTGAAGAACATTTTAAATGATATTAAATGTGAACAAGTTATTTCATGAGATAATATATATTTTTAAAGGCATTGCTCTCTACATATAAATCTGTATTTAAGTTAGGTGAATCAATTGACAGTTTTAAGCTCAACCATAACATTTTCTGTATTTAAAGGGCTTAGAATAAAAGGAAACTAAATGCAAGAACATTCCATTATATATACTTGTTTTAGTATATAGATAACCTCACATCTTCTACTGCATCTATGATGACACAGTTAACAATAACTGACGTTTGTTATAAAGAATAAAAATAAGTTCTTTGCACTAAGATGATTATGATTATGTAGCTGTCATTCTTATTTCATAATCAACAATATGAGTGTGAATAGTAGATGGAGCCATATCTTGTGACTGCTTCAAAAGTGATGATGTATTTTTATGATACACATATAAAATAAATCACAGGTATTTACTAATATTGAAAAATATAACACTGCACTATAGCATTGTCGTCCCGTTGTTCATCGAATTGCTTGAGCAGACACCAGTAACGTCTCCATTGTGAGACTTGTTGTTACGGTTTTTGGCATATCCAATACACCACGGGTAGCTTGCCAGGCTCTGCCATGCAGGTGGGAAACTCTTGGTAGCTTGCCAGGCACTCTGAGAGGGACAGAGGAATCGAACCCGGGTCGGCCATGTGCAAGGCAAATGCCCTACCCTCTATGCTATTGCTCCAGTCCCTCATATTTATATAATATCTGACACTCTATTGAAAAATTAAATATCCCAAAGTATCTCTGATTAAACCACTAAGCTGTGGATTTAGTTATATAATCTCTTTTAAAATGTACTTTATTGAGGCATACCAATTGAACTTCAGTAGTATACATAACTCTTTAACTATTATGTAATTTAAATTTGATATGATAGCAACTGGGTTCAGTTCTTAAATATATTCCCCATATCGTTGAAACTGAAAACTTTAATAATGCTGATTTTCTTTTGTTATTTAAAGATATTTCTTATTTCCAATAGCACATAAGACAAAAATTATATAGTTAACTTTAATGGAACTCATTATATGAAAACAAAAAGTGGAGCGTGTAGATAAAACTAGTTGGAATTTATGTGCCCTCTGTAATTAAAAGAAAACAAGTAAAAATGTCATAGTTGCTCTAAGTTGAAATGTGCGTGTTATATTGGAGAAAGATGACATTTTCATGCACAGTCAGTTTAAGCACGCGTGACTACACTGATTGATTAATATAATCAAAAACCAATGCAGTGGAAAAAAATCATCCTAATCAGTCTTAACAGGACAAACACTACAAAAATATACTAAGATATAATTTTAAATTTAAAATACCTATAGAAAGTTTAGAAACCATTCATTCATTTTACATGAAAAAAATCAATTAATGAAGTCATATAAAAGAAACTGATGAGGTAGTGATAATAGATGAATCATTGAATTAATAGCAGAACATGGCTACAATCAACACGGTCAAAATCCCAAACAATTAGTTTAAATATTAACCTATAAATTGGACCTTATCATATGCTATGGGAGTAATACTATATGATCTGTTGCAACTATATTTTGCTCTCTAACAGAAGTACATATATACACAGATCAACACCAGTTGATCCATATCTCTTGTCAGGAATAAAGTAAAACTTGTAATTGACTACAGAATTCTTTATTATCACACCATTGTTTACATAAAAACTCACAGGGTCATCTTCTTCTCCAAATTTCCCCCACTATGCAAAAGTAGAGAATTCCTATGAAAAATTTCATGAGTCAACACTGGTATAAAGGAAGACACAAATACTATTAACTTACGGAAACAGTTTTTAGCGTTATCAGACTTCCAAAAGAAGCTGCGAAATCACTAACATTTTGAAAAGCATTAAACATGACAAACGATCTATACAAAGCAGAAAGGATTATTTTGCAGAATCATGGAAAACTTAAGTACACTAGGAGGCAGTTATGATAGTGTTATGCTGTCCTTAGAGGTTCAGTGTTGGGAGGCACAAGAGGAAGCAAAAGAAGCTGACCTTAGCATCTCCTCTACCAGAGCAGGAAGGTCACTAAATACTGCACCTTCTCTATCTGTTGCCTTAATTCCAAATGTCATTTTCTGTTATAGCTGAAAGAAAAACTTTGATATATAACAGTACACTTGACTGCTTAACCTCATGCGGGTTTTCTTTAGTGCAATGCTTAGTAGCTATGAAAAACATTTTGTAAGCATCCTAATTTTATTGTGTGTTTTCAAAATCAAAATCCTGCCTTTCAGTGATCTTGCATTGTAGTGCTGTCAGTCATAGCAGAAATGCCATGCAAGGCCTTAACATTCTGTTCCTGGAAAAATTAATGTTCTTTAAAAATGTTCTTAGGTCTGTCTGATAGATGAGAACATATATTGATGGTTTTTGGCTGAAGGGCTGAGTATAGCAACTAAGGAGCTTGACTCTGCCATTCTCCCTGTTCTGACTTAGGCTGCATGTTGCCTCTATAACAGTTGCTATAATAATATTGAACACCATTTTTCTCCTGCTTTTGTCGTTAAAAAGTTTCTTGCACTTAGATACATAGTCTTTCATTAAAATAAAGTGGCCTAAACCCATGTCTAAATAATCCTATAGAAGCTGGAGGTGGATGGTGAGGGTGGGATATCTAAATAATTAAATTTCGGATAAAAGGTTGCTTTGCACTTGGGATAACCAGTTACAAACAGCACACAGTCACTGAAGCATCACCAGCAACAACCGCAAACAAAAATCCAGGAATACCCTAAGCTTCCCCAGGTGCGACCCAAAATAGAAGTCACATTTGGATTTTTGGAACTGTACCAACCCACTAGTCAGAGCGATCTCTCAAACTCTTCTCGGTCTTTTGAGATTTCCCAAAACATGTGGAACACAGGCAACAAGCAAAAGACACAAACCTTAAGAAGTCTACAACTAAGGGGCTGGAGCAATAGTACAGCGGGTAGGGTGTTTGCCTTGCATGTGGCTGACCCGGGTTCGATTCCCAGCATCCCATATGGTCCCCTGAGCACCGCCAGGAGTGATTCCTGAGTGCATGAGCCAGGAGTACCCCCTATGCATCACCAGGTGTGACCCCCCCGCAAAATGCTACAATTAAATAGGTATTATAATGGCAACCACTCTTCCAATGATCAGTGTAAATGTGTTCTATAGAACTTTATAGAGTTATGGGGAAAATAATCTATTAGAGCTCAGTACTACTTTCCTATGAGAAGATGTAAATACTTTGCTTCAGGTATTTATGAACATAAGGGTTAAGGAAACACTTTATGATGTGATGATGAAGGAACAAATACCTTTTATAAATTATGTGGCACTTTACCACAGTAGAGCCAATCATGATGACACCTTCCACCTCTGTTCATTGGAGTGCGGTAGGAGAAAATGAGACCAAGAGACACACAGAAGTCAAACATAAAGGGTCCGTCCAAGCCTTAGGGTTGCCAGGCACCCCTGAATGAGCTCGCAGGCTGGCCATCTATTCAGTACAATATCACTCCCCTACCCCAGCTCCCCAATGCGGGAGTCATTATTGAAGCCGAGAGATACATTAAGGACAATGAGAAAACACATCAAATTTCAATAGGAACATGAAAAGCAGAGGCCAGAATATTTTTGGAATAAATATGAGCATATGTTTAATTTCCGGGTGGCTGGGGGCTTTCCCTCTTGCTCCCCACGCTTGGTGGACTCAGGCCACTCCCCCTCCTGGGGCAGCCATGGGTGGATTAAGGAGGGAAGCAGGGCCAGGCGGGTTGGTGATCAGTTGCCGTTTATTCCATTCTCCCCACGCGCCTGTCCCAGTCTCACTAAGCTGCCCATTCCAGTCTCACACTGACCTTCATTCCCATCTCCTATCCCCGCTCATCTCTCCACACTCCCTCTAGCAGCCACGTCTCTAGTCTCTCCATGCGTCTGCTCGTGAATTCTTCCCCTACATTCTTCCTGCCCCCCCTTGTTAATCTCTCTGTGCTCCATCTTACTGCCCTGGTCTCTCTCTCCAACTCCAAATATTGGAGGTAGTCATCACACCCCCCCATGGCAGCAAAATCAACATAAGGAAGCCCTTCCTTTGCTCAAGGGCAAAATACCATTAAAGGTGTTTTTCTCCTTTCCTCAGTCCAATAACTTAATTAACATCTTAATTCTACTTAATGTTAGTTATTTTGTATGGACACATTAAGAGATACATTGAGCTTGTATGGTGGTGGTGGTGGTTCTCCTGGGGACATCTTGCCACAGACTCAAACTACAGCGCTCAGGCCAGATTAAGCATTCCTAACCCTAGCAGGGTCCAAATCTAGTTATTGCTTTTTGAATCATGACAGCATCTGTCCATGACCAAGCTCTTAACTTATAGTTAAGTATTATGGCACTTTGGCCGGGCCTATTTCGATACCTGGGTAGCACATAGCTCACAGCTTCCCCTGGGTCCATCCAGTCCCTCATAGGGACCCTGCTTTTGGGGTGCTAGAAAATAAGGAAAACTGAGGCCTAGGTTGAGAGAACCTAAGCCTCTAGATACCCTGTAGGTAATATTATCTGGAGTCAATTAACCCCCATGTTACAAAAGCATAGCATTAACTGTCTTTTTGTGCCGATACAAAAAGGATATTGCTCTGAATTAACTATGTAAAGGACTTAAGGAGAAGAGAAAAAACAAAATTTATAAGTCAACAGAGCACAAAGAAAAAAGTTCCAAGTAAACACAGAGGAATGGGAGCACAGACATGGGAATAACCCAATAAACCTAAGCTCCCTGTTGCAAGGCAGAAAGGACAAAACAATGTTATCCTATAGCATGTTCAAGTTATTGAGAATTTCCAACTTGAATAAACAAATATATCTAAATATATTCCAACTGTGAGCATTGCTACCCAATCACCAGGCATTCTTAAAGTATAAAGCCATGGCAATTTTCTATGCCATTTTTTGCCTATGTATGATGCCCTCTACATTAAAAGAGTCTAAACTGTTTTATTCTATTCTTTCCTGGCTGCATTTTCACTTGCAAGATTGCATTCTAAAAGCCTTAACATGTCTTGCCAAGGGGTCAATCCCAACCTTGGGGTTTTTGTTTGGGGGGCATTTTCCCACAATAAAACATGATGAGCACAGTAAGAGGAATGGCCTAAATGGAAGACAAATGGGCCTAAGAACTATTAGAACTGATTACAGTGAATTGAAATAAACAACAATACTGGTTCACTCATTAATTTTTTAAAACATGTACTTAAGTTCAATGGTGATATATACTATACTACACAGAGGAACTGTAAGAGAAACACAAAGGAAGAAATGTGTAGTCATGAACAAATTTATGGAGTAAGAATTAACAGATAGCCACCTTGAATAAACACAGTAAATTTTAACTTAACTTTCAGAAAAACTTGAGTCTAAACTCTGCATTGCTAGTAGCCATTACATAGGTGTAACACCAAAAACTGTTTTTAAAGTGTTTACATGTTTTAAGTTTATAGAATTAAAACATGTTTATGGTGTAATTATATGTATTGAATTATTATAGACCTATGTATAACTTTCATCAAAATCTGAAGTCACTGTCACTATCATTGTCACCTTGTTGCTCATCGATTTGCTCGAGGGGGCACCAGTAACATCTCCATTGTGAGACTCGGTGTTACTGTTTTTGGCATATCAAATATGCCATGGGTAGCTTGCCAGGCTCTGCCATGCGGGTGGAATACTCTCGGTAGCTTGCCAGGCTCTTTGAGAGGGGTGGAGAAGCGAACCTGGGTCCACTGGATGCAAGGCAAACACCCTACCCACTATGCTATCATTCCAGTCCTAAAATCTGAAGTAGTTCTATAAATATTAAGACATTTGAATATTGAAACTTCCACAAAGTAAGGAGTCTTACTGTATTGTTATGTAACATAGTTGTATTATTAAAATTATGAATAAAGTATAAGTCAGGCAACTTAGTTACAATGCAAAGTTTGTGCATATCTTAGTTTTCTTCACCTGTAAAACCGTTAAGATATGTTTCTTGCAACATCCATCTGAAGGATAATTTAAATTATTTGTGAGTAAAATTTCAGAATAAACACAGGCGTTTAATTTTTGTAATTATTATTATTAGAATAAAGGAGGTTCAAACATCCATTATTTCATTTAATACTTTGAAATAATAGGTCAAGAATTACATGTTAAAGTCTTTTTGTCCTTCTGTGCTGTGACTCACTTCAAAATAGAGGGTTGATATAAAATTGTCATTAAAAATTAATATAAGCATAGAGAAGTTGAATATTTTAAAACATGCTATAATTCTCTTGTTTGTGGAAGGGTTTCTATACTACCATATACATTTTTCCTTACAATTCTGTTTTATTCAAAGAAAATATTTTACCTAAACAAAGTCATTGCAATTTTTTCAGTTTGTTTTGGTGCCACAGCTGGCAGTGCTCAGGTTGTATTCAGGAATCAGTTCTGGTTGGGTTTGGGGGTCTATGAAATGCCACATATCAAGCCTGGGTTGTCCACATGCAAGGCAAATGCCTTCCAGCTGTTCTATCTTATATTCTTAAAATATAAACTCTTCTGTCTTAAATTCTTCTTAGAACATGCTATTTTAACATGAAATTGTCCCCTTTTAAAAATTATATACAGAACTGGGGCTGGAGCAATAGCACAGCAGGTAGGGTGTTTGCCTTGCACGCGGCCGACCCGGGTTCGAATCCCAGCATCCCATATGGTCCCCCGAGCACCGCCAGGAGTAATTCCTGAGTGCATGAGCCAGGAGTAACCCCTGTGCATTGCCAGGTATGACCCAAAAACCAAAAAAAAAAATTATATACAGAATAATTCTATTACATATAACTGTATCAACTGTATCACTGACATTCCATTGCTCATCGATTTGCTCGAGTGGGCACCAGTAACGTCTCCATTTTGAGACTTGTTTTTACTATTTTTGACCTATTGAATATGCCACGGGTAGCTTGCCAGGTGTGGGCGAAATACTCTCAGTAGCTTGCTGGGCTATCCGAAGGGATGGAGGAATCGAACCCAGGTCGGCCTTGTGCAAGTCAAATGCCCTACCCACTGTGCTATAATAAGTAAACTCCAGTCTTCTATTAAGTAAACCAAACTTATGGACTGACAATAAAATTCATGCTTCACTGAGGTACAATATATCATTTTAAGAGAAATTTTGAAGCATATTGTTTTCAAAGTTACATTGGTTTGTAAAGAAAAAGGTCAGCATCAGTGCTTAGAAACCCTCAAAGTGAAGTAATATGGACTCTAATCATTATTAATCAAATTGTGTGAGCGTATCAGTCAGTTCATGCTGCTTTAACAAAGTCTCATAGACCAAACATGTCTGTAGTTTGATAACAAAAATGTATTTTCTCTCCATTTCAAAGCCTGGAAATGTAGGATTTACTGCTAATAAAGTCAAGTTCCATTGAGAATGCTTCCAGGCAGATGGCCAGGTTATGCATTCTCTCTTGGCAGAGAGTGAAGGCTCCGGGGTCTTTTAGACCTTTTCAAATCCCCCCAGGAGAGCACATTGACTGTCAAATTTTATAATCAGAACTCTCAGATTTAGGGGAGGAATAAAGATTGTATGCAAGTAACTAAGGAGTTAAAAATGTACCATTCAACACACCTTCTTATTTAATCTATAAGCAGTTAAACAAATAATGAGGGATAAAGTTGTTTTTATGAAATAAGGTCTTAACTCAAATTAAATTTATAATAATTATTATATTTCTCTATAATTTTATTTATATCAGAGTAATTTCTAAGATAACCCCTTTTATATAAAGTGGCATATATGCCTTAGGGCTTTTAATTTGATCTGACTAATATACATATTTTCAAAAAGTATGTTTTTAAGAATAATGTTGCTCGTGGTTATTTAAAAATCCAAAGATATAAGAGGCAAATTCCATGCTCTGAGATTTTGTTCTTTCAAAGCTGACATTAACATAATCTGTCACATTTAAAGGAAATTTTCAAGTGAGGTTGAAACAGTCAAGCAATCCTTTTACTAGAGATCCCCCATACATAATCCTCTCTAGAACAGGTAACAGACCTGAATTTACAATTGTGTGCAGAGGCCTTACTCTGGTTGATCTATAGGTGTAAATGACAATTTCCATCTAAAATTTCAATGTTTTAAGAAAGAACTAGTCTGTCTTCTTTATTGACTAGTATGATGTGTGTGTGTGTTCATGGAAGCTTAACTTCCCTGAAAGATAATATGAATATTTCTATTTATTTATAGCTGAATAATCTAAATATTTAAAAGTAAAATGAAAATCTACAAATGAAAATGTCCTTATATAATATTGCATATCAATAAGTATTAGAATCCATGGATTTTCTCCAAATATTTTTTCACAGATTCTGTAAGTACATCCTTATCAATGAACATTTATTATAAGTTCTTTTACATCAGGAAACCTTTCCACAGTGATTTTGAGATAGGCTACTATTTCAAACTTGAATACTGTCTCTGAAAAGAAAGGTCGTTTCGGATACATTTTATCAAATTGTGATTCCAAAGGAGCTAAGAAATAATGTGATCTAATTAAAGAAATAAAATTATTGGAGCATATTTAAAAAGGCTCTTCTGTGGAAGTATTAATGTAAAGCAAAGAATCAGCATATTTCTTACATTTATTTTGTAAGAAGGATTAGAGATATAAAGTAGCTGGCTCATTTGAAAGTCATTCAGATTCTTAGAAAATGCATGAATCACACAATTTAATTTACAAAGTCTGAAATGCTGCTATTCTTATACTTTATAGTAGTAATCCTATTCTAGAAAAATAAAATTGCTTAGAGTATATTTTGATTTAATATTTGAAAGGGAATAAAAATTCTAGTGACATCACTTGCTAATTTATTTTTCAAATTTAATTATTTCTCATTTTTGTTATTTTTAGGCAATCTGTTGTCTCAGGAATAGGTGTACATGCAAATTAGAAATTAAATGCAAAGATAAGCAAACTCTTTAATGAGCAATCATTTTAAACTTCTTTGTATCCTAGCACTTTTATTGGGAGAAGGTTAAGTATGATCAAAGTGGCCTTTTTAAAAGACAATATTAAAAGATAAAGGGCATTTTTTCATATCATGTATAATTAGAAATTTTAAAGTCGTACCGAAAGCTTTTTGGCAAAAATAATCACATGACTGGAGAGATAGTGCTTGAGTCATTGGGTATGGCACATGCTTTACATGCAGCTGACCCCACTTGTTTCCCCAGGCTCTACCAAGAGTGATACCAGTAGGTAGAATCAGGAGTAAGCTCTGAGCACTGCCAAGTGTGCCCCCACATGCAAAAAAGAAAAAAAAAAAGAAAGATTACACATTTCATTGAAGTAGCTTACTTGGTTTTACTTTCCTTCTCTAATTCATCCTGTGTCTACTTGTTTTGTCCCATTTTCCTAACACACTCATACTTTAGTGTCCTTTTCAGACTTTGAATATAACATACGAATCAGTCTTATCAGATTTTCTCGACAATCACTGATCTAAAACACCCAGAGTATATATACAGGTTTGAGTGAAAATCTAGGAGGCCAAGCAGTGCCAAATCAAATGTAAATGCTCTTATGTTGTTTTCAATTTATATTTAAATCATGTTAAACTATTTTAGACAAAAAATAGGATGGTGTCAGGATAATTGCAGAAAGAATCAGAACAGTATTTGCCAGATTCTGGTTCACAGAATTATAAACCTAATTGTGGGATGTGCCCACTTTATGACCTTACCCAAATTATCTTGTCTCTAAGCTAAAAAAGGGGTAGTTAGAAGATGCAAACACCTACTTTATTAGATTGCTGTGAAAATTGAATTGGACATGCTATGTTAACCAGTTCCATGCCATATATGAAAGTGAATGTATTATAAATGGAAGATAGAAATTTTGCATAGTATAAATTTCACAAATGTGAATTAATAAAATGATGGGAATATATTTTTTTAGGTTTTATCTGTCAAACACTATGCTGAATGTGAAATTAATATCTTATTTTTTATATATATTTGGTAATATGGCCCCAAATCTATTTTCTTTTACAGAATTATGGAACAAAGGGCTTTTCATATGCAATAAAAAATTATGGAGATAAACTTAAGTGTAATTAATGCAAAAAACCTTCTATTTCCATAGCACTTATTGGCTTGAATTAATCAATATCAATATCAGTATTAAAATAAACCCAACAAAAGTTTTGTGTAGAAAAGGAATAAAGACATACATTAATTATATTTATCAAACAGCCACTAGTCATTTACATAATGTCTTTGTTGTCTTTAACCAGCATCATTTATACTTTGAAGCTCATGAAAAATAATTGGGACAAAATGTAAAATATCACTATATTTGAAGTGCAATTATCGTTGACAAAGCACTTAAAACATTCTTTTTCCCAATCTCAAATATTAAGATACCACCTCTCTACTATGTTCCACATGCTGAAAAAGACTTTGAGGTATTATTTTATTTACCTTTTGTGTATGCAGGATCTGAAACGTTTAATACTCTAAGGAATATTGGACAGAACTAAAGGGGCAGAGTCAAGTTTTCTTATCATCTACCAGTCAGTGATCACATAACTTATTTTTCAATTTTATTGCACTCAATGCATTCATTAGTATACAGAGTGGGAATATTTTCCCCACAAAAATCCAATTTATGGAATTGCCTATGTCTCAAGAGCATGGAGCAAAAGCTTTGCATGTGGGAGCCCCAAGTTAGATCCTTCACACCATAAGTATCCCCAAACATTGCAGAGACTTCTACACTCCACACACAGCCTACTCTAACATCCCAACACCAAGGCATGGCTCAAAGGTTAAAAAACAAAGAATAAAATACTAGTTAGTTAGGAAAACAACTGGACTGAACTGCCTTACAAGTTCATGGGTTTCTTGGACTTCCAATGGGTAAAGGAAGTGAAAAATCTAGGAGATTAGAGAAATTTCTCTACTGTAGAATGAGAAACTGGAGTTATTTTCATATAATTTACTGTATTGATGTCTCATATTTATTTATTTATCAATGGAACATAGATATTCCCTCTGAAATTTCTAAATGAGGTTAATGTTATTAGGTTATAATTTAAAAAATGTAACTGTGCCCTCATTCACAGCCTTTTGTTATAATCTGCAGACATTTTTTTACTTCTACTGTCCTCTCTAAACTATCTATATGATCAATGTACAAACAAATTTATGTCATAATAGTATCATGACAAACAGTATAACAAAAATTACTTTATAATTTGCTAAGGAAAGAAAATCAATTATTAAACTTCCTATTTTTGGGGGTATTCTGCATACAACTTTTTCCTTCAACAAACTTATTTCTTCTTATTTCTCCACTTTGTAGATTTAATATTTTATCACATCATAGTCTGTTTTGTGAGCCATTTTTGTACTTTTGAAATCGTGTTTACAATATCATTCACCATTATTCTAAGGTTATTCATCAAATTGAAATATCCTATTTAAAAAATATTTCTATAGTTTACACCAAGGTCTTAGTCCCAACAGAAATAGTAGTCTGGATTCCTTCTCTTGCCATATTAGGAGGCATGGCCAAGCAGAAACCACATAGCACATTATTCTATGGTTTCATATATCCAAAAGTGTATGGAGGAGATGCTATTGGTTTTTGGCCTATTAGAGTGTATCAGAGAAGATTTTTTTAAATATCAGAGGCAAAAATCTTTGTCACAGAAAAGCTTGTCTGATGTAAGATCATGATAACTCAGAGGAGAAATAGCAGTAACAATTAGGGATTATCTCTTTAGTTATGCCATATATACCTAAAGGATGCCACATCACCCTTTGCTGTTGAATGCCTGGGTATGAGTCAGAGATGTGGCCTCTGAGATGAGAGAAATCTGAATTCTCCCCTGTTAGATTAGAGACCGGGAAGGCCATAATACTGAGTAGGAATGGATGAGTTAATATTTGAGCTTTGCAATCTTAGACTATAGACATCTATGCTTCAGTGGGTACTTGCAGAGAACAGATTTTCCCCTGGGCCTATGCACATGGATTTGGATCATGTACAATGAACAGACTTAGTCACAAATTTTAGGGATAAGGTTAAAGAGCAGAAAAAATGGCCAAGATTACATTTTTCTTGTCCTAGTGGTAATAGGGATCCAAAACATAAATTGAGCTCTACTATAATTATAATTGTGTTTGTTTTAATCAGTCTGTGTGTTTGTCTGATAAATTGTGAACCTCTTGAAAGCATAAGCAGCATCAATCATTTGTGTGTTTTATTGTCTTATTCTATTCTTTAGTAAATAGTTCATGTATAAACAATTAATGCATGGCATAATTTATGTTATAACTTAGTGGGTAGAAATATCAAAATTTTAAACCATAGATAATATACTCCTATATTTTAAAGTTGTATTTCCAGATTTTTTTGTCTTTTCTGCTGTTTGTTCTTTATAGTCTTTTCATTACCATGATTTACTAAATTCAATTCATATTTAGCAGAAAAAAGAGCACATAGTTAAATATTGTCAGAGTGAAAAACTGATAATCACTTTTATTTCACCAATAGGTTTTCATTGCATGGTATTCATGAATTACATATTTCAAAATGCCTTGGTTAGATTTATAAGCCATTTACTTCTGTTCTATGAGATGTTATAAGAAAGCTATTGTTTTGAATACAGAGTTTAAAATAACTTCCTCACTTGGTTTCCAATAATGTAATAAAACAAAATACTGCGAAAATTCCGAGTCACCTTCCTGAGAATTCCTTAGACAAATTGCTGATGGAACTTAGAAAGGACTAAAAATATTTTCATGTATAAAGGAGATTGAGAGATATAGAAAATATACTTATTATAAATATATTTTTAGAATTATGGTCCCATACTAGACATTGATAGAAAGAATATTTTAATAATTTACAACTTAACTATTATTCTCTAAACCCTCAAGGAGAACAAAAGTTTAATATTTGATGGCTTCTAGAAGATAATAGGGGTAATTATTAAAACATCTTTTAAACTTAAAATAGCTACTGAACTTTATATTTTAAGCTATGTTATAAATCAGAATATGATATGATTTTTCTCTCTAAACTGAATTCATCCTATGAGTAATAAAAGTTTTGGTGAGAATAATCTCAATTACCACTGAGATGGTTTAGCCCGATGGCATCTGCTTGCTCCAGGAACACGAGGAGTCATTGGGCTACAATAGCACGAGACAGAGATGAATGGAGATGTTATTGACACCTGCTCGGGCAAATCGATGAGCAATGGGATGATGACAAGTGATACAAGTGAAGTGATACCATTGAGATATGTACTATGGTCTTAGAGCATGCTAGGTTTATGTTCTCAGGCAGTAGAGGATGAAAGCAGGAGATCAGAGATGAAATAGACAAGTCAGTAAAATCCTTATTTGAGGAAAGAAAGAAAAGTAAGTAAAAAGGACTTTTTAAAGTAACTTAAAAAAGTAAGTAAAAAGGAAAGAACAGGAAAGCTGTATGATGGCTTACCCTTAAGTAGGACATCCTGGAAATATGAAAAACCATTTCTTTTTCTATTCTTTTTGCTAGGGGGGGGGCAGATGAGCACTCTACAGTGGGTTTAAGGCAAGGAAGATGGTAAGATAAAGGGGCTGAGGAAGAGCAAGATTTGTGAAAGATTTATCTGCAGTCTAATCTGGGTGCATATTTTGGGCCCAAAGTGTCAGGAATTATGCTTTGTTGATGCCATTCTCTTTCTTTCATCCCTTTTAATTACTCTTTTGTCCCTAGATTGTTGATTCAGTACTTGGCTTCTGAGGGTGATTGCTATCAAAATTCAACCTAGTAATTGTGCCCAATAATTTCAATATTTTGGCTCACAGTGCAGTGCTGATTGGCCTGCTGGTGCCATGGGCTATACCTGGCAGTGCTGGGCATTGGGGCGCATTTAGGATAAGGCAACTGAATACGGGCCTCACGCATGCCAGGCAAGAACTCCAGACCTTTGAATTATCTCCCTGAACTTGGGGCTCTGTAGTTTCACTTGGCTTCTAGTCACCACAAGTAGTTGACATTTTGTTCTCTTTCATAGACTGAAAATATGGCTGGATATATTGTCCAGATTGGTGAAAAAAAATTTAAAAAACATAAGAAATATTTTCTTTATTTTGCTGTCATTCTCACATAGTTTTCATACCTTCAAGAAAAATTATTCTTCTTCTATTGTCCTTAACCTTGTTAATAATTCTGCTTTTCTGGGAAGGGGCACACCTGATTGTGCTCAGGGGTCTTGCCCGGTGGGGCTCAGGAAACCACTTGTGTTGCCAAGTACCAAATAGGGGTCTGCCGTGCCCTAGACACTTTTCTTATTCCCTCTCACTTCTGAGTGCCCTCTGTGACCCAAATAATTATTAATTTTGAAAATTAAAAGATGCTCATATTAAAACACAAAAAGTTCCTAAAGATTCCATTCTGCAATAGTTTAACTTAGACAAAAAATAAAGTTGACCATATGCGGCATGTATTAAGTAAAATACATTTACTTAAGACCATTATTCATAGCAGAGAGGTCTAATTAAGTGATTGCAGCCACAAGCATATTAAAGAAAAAATATAATGGGCTTTCTTTATTACAATCCACATGTATTAAAATAACTGCTCTCGCTCATGGTCCTGTAAAACTCTATGAGAGTGAAAGAAGAAAGAACAAATACAGATGTAGGCCATGAAGTCCTTTTATTTTGTGTTGATGATATGGATTTGAAATTGCAGTTAATAATATGATACAACTCAATTAACTCTTTTTTTTTTTAAATAATTTTATTGAATCACCATGTGGAGGGTTACATAGTTCTCAGGATTATGTCGGTTATACAATTCTCAAACACCCTTCCCTTCACCAGTGCCCATCTCCCATCACCAACCCCCCCAGTATACCTGCCACCCCCTCCCACCTCCCCAGTCCCCACCCTTGTACATGATAAGTTCCACTTCGTTTATGCCTTATCTCGATTACATTCCATGTTTCAACACACAACTCACTACCATTGTTGGGGTTTCCCCCAAAAAAGGAAAGCAGTCCTATTGCCAAGGAGGCATTTGATAGTTCTCCACTGCTAAGAATATAGAGATATTAAGTCCCGCTGTTTGTTACATAACTTTTCTTTTTCCCCCTTGCCCCGCGCCACCGAGTTCACGCCTGTTTGGTAATCGCCACGCTGCCTGACAAGGGAAAAAAAAACCGAAAAGGATGGTTATTTCCCGTCATCGGCAGGCGTGGGGCTCTGGCTTAGTTGATAGACTAGTAGAGTTTCTGCAAGCAGTTTCTGGAACCGAAGGGCTTGCGCTGGTATCGGCTCCGGCTCGAGATTCCACCAGCGTCCCACTGTTCCATGTACATAATTTTTCCCCTTATATCCCATTCCCACGCCACCAGGTCTGTTTGCTTAATGGACATCACACTATGTTTGACACCACGCCGCGTTTCTTCCCGAGAAAGAAGGATATTTCTTCTCAGCCGGCGTGGGGATATAGCTTAGTTCAGTCTAGAGAGATGGCTACCACTTTGATTGCCTTCAATATTTCAGCAACAGACTTACTATTCTTGTTAGGATCTCCCACAAAAGTCCGCCCCATTAAAAAGGGACATATTACATATTGCTGATGCTAAGATGACATTAGGTCGCGCGGCCGCTATCGCGGCCGCGCGGTTTTGGGTTTCTGTATAAAGTCCAGGAAAAGTACAACCAGAAATATCACTACAAACTTTTACCCTTTTATGGTGCTCATAAGATGGAGAAGCCTAGAGAGAGGCTCGGCGTCTCCATTTTGCGCTCAGGAAAACCTCGGATCCTGCGCTGTGCTCAGGGGGGAGGTGTGGAGAGAGAGAGAGGTTAAAAGAATTGGGGGATGCCCGGCTCCCACTGTTCCAGCGCACCGTGGGGTCTCTGGTCCCATGCCGGAATTAGTTCAGTGGGCTGTTTGGAGTCCAAGAGCGCTTCCTTGGGCTCTTCCATCATGCTCGCTCCGCAGCAGGGTCCAAAGGGCTCAATTAACTCTTAAATTACTTAATAAGGACAATATAACATTGACTGAGAAAGTGTAAAATCAATTTGATAAAATTCTACAGAAAGTGAGATTTGAAGCAAGCTTTGGAGAATACCTGAGATTATAATAGACACAGAAAGGTCTATATCTATGAAATAGAAAGATTAAATGGGTGGCTGAGGTAAAAATATTGCTGATTAAAGAGATTATATAATGAGATCAGTTTAGCTTATTGCAAAGTGTTGAATTATGAAGGACTTTCAAAATGATAAGATAAGATAGCTCCGTGGGCTAAGCACACGTCTTGTATGTAGGAGACTTGGATTGGATTCTACACAATTGTGGTCCCCACGCATGGCTGGGGACCTGATCCTAACCTATGGCACACTCCCAAAAAAAAAAAAAAAAAAGCTTAATAACTCCAAATTTGGCAATATTTCTAAATAGCTTAATGACCTGGACTGATGAATTTGATAACCATCATAATAATATAAATAATAATATGTTGAATTATCTGCCAAGCACAGTACTATGGTCTTTATATATTATATTTTATTCCTCACAGCAGACTGAAGTGATAGCACAGTGGGTAGGGCATTTACCTTGCACATGACCAACCCGGCTTCAATTTCTCCATCCCTCTCAGAGAAGCTGGCAAGATACTACCAAGAACATCCCGCCTGCATGGCAGAGCCTATCAAGCTAACCGTGGCGTATTTAATATGCCAAAAACAGTAACAATAAGTCTCACAGTGGAGATGTTACTGGTGCCCGCTCGAGCAAATCTATGAACAAGGGGATGACAGTGCTACAGTGCTATTCCTCACAGCATTTTCTGAGATAAGTACCTTTGCCAGGTAATTAAAAAAATAATAATTATTATTATTATTTTCGGTTACATAGGATATAGGCTCTAAGTAACAGAATAAAGGATTCACACAAGATTTGATCAAGCAACAATATTAAGTATTAGTGGAAATTCTTATAAGAATTGTAACTTCAAATAGGAAGTAATTTAGCATGGTTAGCACAAGACACTAGATTAAACCTAAAAGCATTTCACTCAGATAAAATGATCTATTTTAAAAACCACACATGATAAAATCATATAACTTATGTTAGAATTTCATCATAACACCTCACTGTTTATCCTAAAGGAATTTATTCTCCATTGATCTTTTGTGAACTTGATTGTTTTTAGATAGTAACAACAATTTAACTACATAGATGTTTGAGTTTATTTAAACCAAATAAACAAGCAAAAATACAATGATAGTCACAGAACTGTTTTATGCATTCATAAGGCAGCATTATATTCAAATGAGTATTTTTCTTGGTATAAATATATATGTAGACACTTATTCCTGTTTTAATTGTTATAATTTTAGGGGCTGGAGCAAAAGCACAGTGGGTAGGGCGTTTGCCTTGCACACGGCAGACCGGGGTTCAATTCCCAGCATCCCATATGGTCCCCTGAGCACAGCCAGGGGTGATTTCTGAGTGCAGAGCCAGGAGTAACCCTTGTGCATCGCCGGGTGTGACCCAAAAAGCAAAAAAAAAATTGTTATAATTTTATACCTTCCGTTTCCTTTACTTAGTTAACAGCAATATCTATAATTTTGTTGTTAAATCTTTTCAACTATGCCTATGTTTTAAGAACATATCAGAGTGATTTCAACTATATAAATTAGCTTTGGGAGTTCAAACCATATATTGTAGATATAATTTATAACATGATTTTATATTTAGCTATATTTTAAAAATATTTCCCAAGTGGACTTATATCATTTTTTTACTATTTGAAAATACTAAATTTCTAAAAATTAAAAAAAAATTTACCCATTACTCTATTGAGACATAACTGTATTTTCTTGCAGTTAATTTAATTTTTTTGCAGGAAGGTTGGGGGCAGTATCAGGGATTGAACACAAATTCTCACATATGCAAGGCAAGTGCTTTACATTAAGCTACAAACCTAACCCAGAATTGATTTTTTTCCTGTTTTGTTTTGTTGTTTTTTTGGGAGGGTTGCATAAAGCAGTGTTTGGGGCTAAAACCAGGCTGCATGATCAGTGATTACTGTATATAGTACTTAGGTGACCTGTGTGGGGCCAGAGATGGAACTGAGGTTGACCACATGCCAGCAATAATCTTACTCTTTCCTTGTATTACCTCTCCAGACTCAGAATCACTTTTTTTTCTGTATTTTTTTTCTTGGTAAATACTGTTTCACACATTTACATATTATTTGGGTATATACCTACGAGAGAAATCATTAAATTTGAAGTTATATGCTTCCAACTTTATTAGGCAATAAAAAAATGTCACCCAAAATAGCTCTAAAGTATATGACAATTCAAGTTTAGACTCATTCATGATAAAAATTATTTCCTAAATTGAAATCGTTTTCCACTCTGAATATGGAGTGATAGATCATTGTTATTTAATGGCTTTCAAATGAGAATACTGTGAAAATCACCCCTGTTTATTGGCCATTCCATTTCTGATTCTTAATTTGCTTGTTTTCTACAGGGATTTTTTTCCCATAATTTACTTACTACTCTGTGGAAGTATATTAGGTAGTTTGATTTGTTACAATCCTGTTTAAAATATAATATTTTGTATTTTGTAAGGTATATTAGGACTATATTGATATGCTTGCAATGTTAAGTATAGTAGAAGGAAAATAATACTTTTCTTAGTAAAATTTTAGACATCATAGTAGTTACTCTGAATGCATTTGTTTACTATAATTTCATATTAAATTTCTAGTCTATTCATTACTCTTTCCCCTTTGCTGCTGGTAACATTGTGGTTCGGAAATGTTAACTTTTTTTTAATCAAGGGACTTAGATTTATTTATGAAGGAGAAAAATTTCAAAGTTATTTAGTTTAATATATATTTATGTCTCATAGTAACACAATGATCATACATTAACTCTCTAAAATTAATTCACAGAGGCTTGTAAGTTGCTTGACTCAAAAAATCCCAATTCAATCCCCAATACCACATATGATTCTCTGAGCACTATGTGGAGTGATTTCTGACTTTAGAAACAGAATAACACCTGAAGATAGTTGGGTGTGGCCCCATGGTAAATTTCAAATAGGTTGTTGAATTTAAACCTCTTATTATAATCATAATGTCATTGTTAAATATGTAGTATCTTGTATGATATAGATGTAAAACATAATAATAAATCTGTTTATTTGAACACAATATCTGAATTTTCAATATGCCATCCTTTAGAGAAAAAATTTTGATACATCAAACATAGGGGCGGAATGGATAGTAAAATGAGTATGGTGTTTGCTTTGCATATGATTTACAAGGATTCAATACCCAGCGCCACATATGGTTCCTTGAGCAAACCAGTAAAGATTATTATTCACAAAGCCAAGAGTAAGCTCTGAGTAATGGCTGGTGTGACTCACTTCCTACTCAAAAAAAAAAGTTCAACATAGGGGCCAGAGAGATAGCACAGCAGACAAGGAGATAAGGTACTTGCCTAGCATTTAGTCAATCCAGGTTCAATCTCTGAAACATCATATGGTCCCCAGAGCACCACCAGAAGGAGCAATCCCTGAGCACAAAGCCAAAAGGGAGCTCTGAGAACTATCAGGGCAGTGGCCTTATTTCCTTCAAAATATCTCATACAAACAATTGTAGGACAGTAGTTGCATACTTTAGATTGGGAGTGGGAATATGGGGAGACAATGGCAACAGGATACAAAATTATGAATAAAATCTCAGGGTCTAATGCATGGTGATTACATTTAAAATCACTGAATTCTATAAAAATTTTAAGAAAAAAGAACATAGACATTCCATCACAAAAATAGAATAAAATACGATATGTGATAGGTAAATTAATGGAAGACTCCTTTTAGATATCTCTAATAATGCTATATCATATTTAATATTGCACATATATTTTAGATAGCAATAATTCATCTTGAAAAAGAAAAAAACAAATTTTGTCCTTTTTTTGGTTGAATTTTGGACTATAATAAGGAGTGCTCAAGGCCTCTTCCATACTCTATGCTTAGAACCACTCCTGTGTCTAAGGGACCATATCTTGGGACCTGGATCAAATCAGGTCACCTATGGGGAAGCCAAATGACTTAATCCATGCACAATATTTTAGACACTACAGATTATTTCTGTACAGATGTTATTTTACAGATTATTATTTTTAATAATAATCTTTAACAAATCAATATATCTATTACACTTTCCAGGTTCATAAGTATATAAAATCACTGAAAAAATATGAAAATTAAGAAAAAAGTAACCACAATGTATAAAAACCCAAGGAAACTATTTTCATAGTTTTCTGGTCTGAGTGCCAAAAAAACGCCATAACATTAAAATACTGTTTACTATTTATAATAAAATGTATTTTGTATTTGGGCATCATTTTTATTATAACTGAGTATAATATTGCCTTTATATTATTGAAAAGTAGATGAATATAACATTATTTAACCTGATGTCAATTCACAAGTACACGTTATAAAAAGTATCCTAAATGAATTGTATGTACATATGTATGCTTCAATGTTTACAGGTTGAATTTAAAGTAAATATTTGTAAACAATCAAAATTTTGTTTTTCAATTTTTATGACAATTTTCTCTAAATAATTTTTGAAAAGCAAAGGCTGATTAAAAGAGCATTCAGAGACAACAGTTAATAGATATTTTTAGTGACCGTATAGTTGAACAAAAGCTCTGGGTTCTACTTAAAAGCTTGAGAATATTATCTGAAGTCAAGTTTTGATGCATTTTAATTGCATATTCCTTTTCTATTCAGGCTGTTTTGAGATTATTTTATTTTGATGATCTTAAAATATACATATAAATTAATAAATATATATATAACTTTCATTATAAATTAAGGCATTATCTTCAGTTGCATTTTTAAAACAATGCCTAGCCTATAAAGAATCTATTTTTACTGATACATATTTACTGCTTGGAAAAAACATGGGAGGTGATATGAGATTTGTTATAATTTCAATGACAAATAATTCTTTTGAAGTATGTTTTGATGTTTGAAGTATTTTTCCACTTGTCATGTTTATAAATTAAATTATTTCTTATCAAGAATTTTTTATTTGCTCTTTGCTGACCTTATTTCTAAAACATATCTTTCTTTCCTCTAACATTTGCTTTGAAAATTGCCAGATACTATTGCTTCTTAATCAGTACAGTCTGGAACTCCATAATTACCCTGAAGTTAAGGGAGAAATAATCTTGTAGAGTTATTCTGACCAAACTTTATCCTCATTTAATTTTGACAAGTTTGAGAACATCTTTCATGTCTGTTGATTTAGAGCCACTGGATTTTATTTGTATTTTCAAACAGGGCAATTGAGAATTTTGTTTTCAAACACTGATGAAAAATTGAACCCATCTGACTTTGAAAATCTACAGTAAACATAATAAAACCCTTCAATGCTTCCCCACAGCCTTCCAGATAAAATCCCAGCTCATTCTGACAAGAATCCTCCTTTCTGACTCACTTCCCACCATCTCTGACAAAGCCATTGTCCCAGCATACATGATGGCTTATGATTTCCGGATGCATAAAGTTTTCTCTATCATGTAGTCTTTGCAGTCTTCATTTCTATTTACAATGCATTTGTTTCTAGTTCAGTTTTCTAGCATATGTACCATATCACTGGGGAAATTCATTAGCATTAACAAATTCCCTGCATGCCAAATTCCCAAGACAGTCACATAAAAATCAAGGTAAGTATATACTTCTGAATACTCAAACTCAACTTACTCATTTGCAGAAATCAGTGTACTACCTTAGTATGGTCTTATTTAGAATTTATATTAACTAGTTCTTATTGTTTCGAGTCATAAAATAGATTATGTCTGATAATTTGTACACATTGCACGTGATAGTGAATAATGCAAAAATTTTCATACTAGGAGTAGTAGGGACTGGAGTAATAATACAGCAGGTAGGACACTTGCCTTGTAAGTAGCTGACCTGGGTTCAATCCCAGGCAATCCATAAGGTCCCCCAAGCTTTCCAGGAATGATCCCTGAGTGCACAGCCAGGAGTAAGCCTTGAGCGTGGCTAACTGTGGTTGAAAGAAATAGAAAAGAAAAGAAAGAGTAGTAGAGGGAGGATATGCACTATTAATTATAAAATATAGTTTTAGAAAATATTCATTACCAAAACTCACTTTGTCCTTAGGGATTTTGGCAAAATGCTCCCAACAGTGCTTTTAATAATACTTTGATGAAAAGACAGCATGTTATCTAGAGGGTAATAATTACTACTAAAAGAGCGGAGGAATTGTAAAAAAAAGAACAGAGAGAAGCCATTAAAATGAAATCTTAGAATCAAAGTATTATGTGATAATAAGACCTAATATCTTTAGCATACTATAACAAAAGTACTGAAAAAAAGTAAATTCATATAATTAAGTACATATATTATATATACTTACATATATAAGTATGTAAATATTCCTGAATTCAATAAGCTGTATGAATAAGATTTTTCATTAATGATAATTTTTTAATGAGCTGAATATCCTGAAGTAACTTCTGATAATTTGACTGTCCAGAATTACCTTCAAAAACTCTAACTAGTTAAAGTATTTGTTGCTCTATAGGTCTACTCATTGGGCTTTTAAATTTTTTTCATTACGTATTTTCACAGTTATTTCTCTAAATATTTAAGAAATTACATATTAGTATCATACCTTTTACTGTGAGTATAAAAAATTCATGATAAGGGAATGATTTCAGTGTCTCTTCACTTAACTTAAAAAATAATTTAAACCCACCAATTTAAGAATGAGGTATCAGGGCTGGAGCTATAGCATAGCGGGTAGGGTGTTTGCCTTGCATGCGGCAGATCCAGGTTCAATTCCATATGGTCCCCTGAGCACCACAAGGAGTAATTCCTGAGTGCAAAGCCAGGAATAACCCCCTGTGCATTGCCAGGTGTGACTCAAAAAGCAAAGAAAAAAAAAAGAATGAGGTATTTGTTTTAGTTTATAAATTTTGTTTTCTACTGGAAAGTTCATTTAATTTTACAGAAGTTATTACACTGAATGTGGTCAGGAAATTCACTCTTTAATAGAAAGAAATGGACTTTTCTGGAATTTATTTCTCTCTAGGAATTCAAATCCATTTTGCAAATGAGGGAGAACTGTCTATATGTTTTATAAAAATTATTTAAATTTCATGAATAAAGTGCATCCCAGAAATGCCTCTTCATTTGCAAGATACTGTAGATGTTGAATAGTGATTTAATTTTATAATTGAAGGATAAACAGATGGAAAACAAGTCTTCCTGCTTCTGTTTTCTGAAACAACCTCCATCTGTGATCCTATTAATATGAGGTTATGGATTTGCTCTTCAAGCCTGTGTTCTCCACTGAACATGTATCTTGGTTGCGTGTCCTATGATTCTTTCTCTTCTTTCTCTCCTCTCACATTTTTCTCTTTGCTCATTTCTTTCTAAATAATTGTTTTTATAAAAGCTGACTTCACAAAAATATGTATGTACACACATATATATATATATATAAAATCACACACACATACACACACACATACATTTGTCATTCCTCTTTCTCAAAGCCCTGTAACAGAAGTCCAGCTTATCATAAAAGAAAAACTTCCGGTCATTATCCTGACCAGTATAATAATAAGGCTCAGCAAGACTGCCCTTTCATTTCTCCTCTGACATCACTTCTCTTGATGTTATCTGTGCTCACTTTTCTCTAACTATACTCTCCTCTCCTCCTGCCTGTCCACCTATTTACTCACATTCAATCTATCACACATATCAGAATCAGGGCTTTATACTGCAATTGTCATCATCTTCAAACATCATTCAGTTGCCATATTCAAGGAATTTCCTAAAGTATAGACTTGACTGAAGACTCTGTTTAAATTGCATGTCCTTCATCATTCAGTCTTTTTTCTCTACCTTATTTTTTTCCGTAGTATTTGTCACCACCGAGCATTTTAAAAGGTTATACAGAGGTTTGCTTTGCATGCAGACAACCCAGTTTGATCTCTGACAGCACAGGGTCTTCAAACACTGCAGGGCACTGCTGAACACTGAGCACTCCCTGGGAAGTAAGGAGATCCCCAACACTGCAGCACAGACCCCCTGCCCTCATGCACCCCCCCACAAACATAAATGAGTCTCTACTGGAGGAAAACTTTTATTATATTCAAAATAATAGTCATCATAGAACTGTCATCAGAAAGCCACAGCTTCTGCTCTGGACTTTTCTATGTGTAATTATCTTGGTTTCATTTCAAGTCTCATCATTGGAAGTTATCTGCTTGCCATTCCTCTGAAATGATAAAAGGGAAATTCTTATGAAACTGAGATTGCAGTGTACTTCTATTGCCGTTGATGTTTTGATTGCCATTAACTTCTGTACCGAACAACAAAATGGTGGTACTAAAGGGCACATAATCATCTGTCAACGCAGCATGGCTAAGAAGAAATGTTGAAATGAGAGACTTTTCTCTCTGTTTTCATATCTCGCTTGCGGTGAGCCATCTTTCCAATTAGTGTTAAGTATGGCCCACAGGTGACCTGATGATGAAATGTCTCTACATTCTTTTCAAAGCCTGTCAGTAAAATGGATTAACAAAAGGATGAGTGACACTTATAAATTAGTTTGGTTAACTTCCAGGAATACCAAATTAAATAAGCTTTTGCCGAGCTTGATTTATAGAGAGGATCACTTGATCTTTATAATAGCTAAAGGGAGAATCCTTTATTGTGAAATAATATATTTAAAAAATTTCTATAAAAGAGCAATTCTCTTATTTTTGAAGGCTTACAGTTTTCTTGAAATTATTACTATACTGCCTTAAAGGTTCATTATATACCAATTAGACTCAGATTCAGCAAAAATCAAACAATGTGCCAAAGGGGTTTGGACCTTCAGTTAAGAGAAAAATAATGGATCTTTGATCTTTTGCCATTATCTTATCCTAATAAAAAGACAATTCATACTTAATTGCTGGTACCAGTCAAGAAATATTTATTAAACACCATTAGCTAGATATTCTACATGTTTTCTGCCATTTAAATGCCTATTTTCTAGATGTCAAAATGCCAAAACAATGATAATGGAAAAATCCATAAGGCAAAAACAGACTGTGGGTGAAAGCTCAAAAGATTCTGTAAATTTCTGGGCCAAGAGAGGAAGGAGGGTTTTCCTAAGAAGATGCTCTCGATAATCAGTTCTGCTAGAAAATAACAAGTTTGATTCCAATTCATGAACAAAAACTGTCCAGATAGCCTCCTATCCCTCCAGGCAGTTTTTTGTTGTTGTTGTTGCTCTTGGTTTGTTTCTGTCATCTGGGTTATGTGATATAAAAAATGATACAGGACATTTCAAGAACATCCAGGGAAAAGACATAGCAGAGAAAAAGTGAAGTTCATGTGTGTTTTGGAGAACACAAGCTGTCATGCTTTTGCGTGTGCCCATGTATACCTATGTGTGAGTGCCTGTGCATATTTTCAAGTGCTGCCAGTATGCTCTAGTAGATGAATGTTCATGTATGTCAGTGACATGACATGACCATAACTCTATTTTTTCTTTTTTTGCATTTTGGGTCATACCCGGCAATTCACAGGGGTTAGTTCTGGCTCTGCACTCAGGAATTACTCCTGGCGGTGCTCAGGGTACCATATGGAATGCTGGAAATCGAACCCGGGTGTGCCGCGTGCAAGGCAAACGCCCTACCCGCTGTGCTATAGCTCCAGCCCCCGACCATGACTCTTAGAGCACATTTCTAGGCCTCCCAGGTTTTCCAGGTTATGTGTCCACTTGCCTCTATACAGAGAAACAAAAGTGCAGTACTGCATTTTGTTATTGATCGTTGCTGTTCAGTGCAACGTGCCTGCGTGTCATCCTTTAATCATAAATCATATAACATGTGCACAGTGGTCCTAAGTGGCCTGGCTAGGTTCATCTAAAACTACCTAGGAGGTAGGTGTGATTAACGTGGCTTGCTAAATGGCTTTCAACCCTAAAAACAGTGACCATTTCAAACTGATACGTCAGTAAGTTCTCATTCACAACGTATCCTAACCAGAACAGTGTTGCTGAAGCAGTTGCTAATCCCAGCAATTTTCCAGTGTGTGGAACATTAAGACTAGAGAAGCTATGCTCACTGAATACTCCTCAGCCCGATGCTTCTTCAAACATATCTCTTGATCTTAGGGCCTGGGAGATAGCTCAATGCTTTACTGTGATTGCCCTGCAAGCATGAGCTGCAGACCCAGAACCGTGGCACCCACGAGGCAATGGCAGTGCCAGACCTAGGATCATCAATGAAGGGAGAAAATGCATTACACCGGTTGAACTCCTCTCACAAATTCTAATTTGCATATTTACTTTGGGTGACAGTAAGTGAGAGTTTGTTTTCATGAATCCCTCAAACCCAGGCTTCTGTATCAGCACAGATGATAAAAGATGAAAAGGAAATATAACATATTTACATAAGCAGAGGCTTTGGGAAAGTAGAGTATGTAAAACGATTTGATCATCATCACTAAAGACCTCTACAATTTACTCACAAAAACTTCTAGGATAGGGGCATCGCTGGGTGTGACCCAAAAAGAAAAAAAAAAAAACTTCTAGGATAAATGCAGGCTGTGGACACTTTTGTTAATGTATTGGGGACTATTTGAGGCAAGATGTATTTATGTTTTCAACATTGGCGCGTGACTTAAAAAACTCTAGAACAAGCAAAGATGGCAGCAGTTTCACCTTGAATCTTTTGCCTCTCCTTTGTTGTTCTTGCTGATTTTAAAAGGATTCTGATGTAATGCCCTGGATTCACTGTGAAATGTGAAACCATCCAGGAGCAGTGACAGTGAAAATAGCTGAGGAGGAACATGTGTCAAACATTTGTGCTCTCTGGTGCTAAGCAGTTTAAAATTAATTCTGAACTTCACCAAGCTAAATAGTAACTACTCTTAATGTGGCATAGATATCTAACAACAACAGGCAAAGAAAGAATGATTAACTCCTCCTTTTTCTTTTTTTCTTTTAAAACATTTTCTGACAGAAAACCTGGCATCTGTCCCAGGTCCTATGGTTTCCTTTGCTAATATCCAGTAGCTTTGTTCTGACTTGGCAGGATCTCAGGATTTCTCACTAATGGAGACAAAATTGGATTTAACATCTTGGATGATAGAAAGAAAATAAATTAATTAGATGATTTTTTGAAGCTCTTTCATCTTTGAAATCTTTTAATAATTTTTCAGTAGCCAAAGAAATATCTCAAATTTGAAGTATTGACTTTGTTCTGGAGCGATAGTACAGCAGACACAGATAGTCCAGAGAGTACAACTTGCCATGCAGGCAGCCAATGTGATTTCAATCCCCAATCCCCATCTGGTCCCTGAGCCTGATCAGGAATGATCCCTGAATGCAGAGCCAAGCCCTAAGTATTATTGGTGAGCACCTCCCCCTGCACCCCCCTCAAACAAATTAAAAAAATGACTGGATAAATTGGATAAATGTTATAATAAAATTATATTTTCTCATTAAAAATATAAAATTTAAATTTTCTATATAGAGAAAAATAACTCTCACTAGATAGCATTATTTCTATTTTATGCAAAAATTATGTGAATTTCAGAAAACAATTTTATGCTTTTTCCTATTTGTCACAATACTATTTCATGATTCTCTCTCTCTTCTTTCCTCCCTCCCTCCCTCCCTCCCTCCCTCTCTCTCTATCTCTCTCTCTCTCATTCTCTTTCATCTTCCTAAGCCCCCAAATATATCTTGAAGTGCCACAAAACTTATGGCTTAAAATTATATTTTCTTGGTTATATCATATATCTTATATGTACATTGCCAAAAAAATCATAACTACCCTAAGGATTGAGTAGGAGTGTGGGTGAGTTGGGAAGGGTGGGCATATCTGCTATCTAGAACTGCTCCCTGAACTTTCAATTCCAACTGCCTACTCAAAATCTTCATTTTATTTACTAATAAGAAATTAAACTTAACTTAAACTAACCCTACCTTCCAACAATTGCTTTAAAATATGCTCGATCTTACTTAGTTTAGTTCAGGACTACTTATATAATCACTTACCCAGATAAAACTTTCTGTATTATTATCTTTCTGTGAAACTACCTGCATAATGCCTATTGGTTTTATCTTCAAGATATATTCAGAATCCACCTTATCATATCCACTTCCACCACCATATGACAGGTGACTATCACCGCTTGACTAGCTATTGAAAGTAGCTCCTGGCTATTTTCCTATCCTGATCCCTGTTTTCACGAGTCTATAATTCTCTACCTCTCATTATATTTTGTATTATTATAGCTTAAGAATGTATCACAAAATGAATGCCTTCAGATAATCATTTTTTTAGTTTATTGTGTCCAGGGTTCCAAAGCCAATACAGTGCAAATGAGTTGGGACTCTGTCTAGGTAATCCAATGGGCTACATTTGGTTTAGATGTCAGGGAAAAATATGCTTCGAAGATTATTTAGGCTTTGGTAAAAATTAGGTGCCATGCAGTCCCTATTTTCCTGTTAACTCTCCATCAGGTGTGTTTCTCAGTATCAGATGCTTCCTATATTCGTTGGCTTGCGATCTCTTCCATTTTCAAAACTAGCAATGGTAGATGGCATATTTCTCATAATTTGAATTTCTTTTCTGCCACATATCTTTACCTAATAAAAGATGGAGAAATTTTCCTGATTTAGGTTACAAATAATGAGTTTAGATCTGTTGATACAGTCCATGATGATACCATTTTAAGACCTGTAATCTTAATTACATTGGCAAGTTCCTTTCACAGAAGTATCAATATGAATGTCTAAGTGAATACACAGAGGGAAGGAATCTTTGAAAAGTTATCTAGTTCTCCCATTAAAACATAACATGCATGTTTCGTGTACTGTGAGTTTCAAAGGGAAGGCGTGGAGGCGCATGGGACTCAAGTGTTTGGTGGCTCAAAGTGGCCTCCCCATGCCAGTTAATGGCTACAGATGGAAGGAGTGGGGAATGGAGAAACAGGGCTCCAGGCTTGTTGGTAGTCAGTCTAGTCCCCAGCGTAGTCTGATCTCTCCCTTACAGCAAAATCATAGTCATCGTTTTCGTCGTAGTCCCAGTCAACATAGTTCCATCATTCTTGTCTCCTGGTAGAACTCAAAGTCCTCTAATTTGCTCTATTCTTCCTCGGCTATTTGTAGTCTTATAGTTCCCTCTTCACCCTTACAACATAGTTATAAAGAAATAGTGATAGGTGGGGCACAACTCGTTGGGGTTGGACATTGTCATAACAACAAACAGATGTAAAACCACTCCTTCAGTAGCACTGTCATCCCATTGTTCATCGATTTGCTCAAGCGAGCACCAGTAATGTCTCCATTGTGAGACTTGTTGTAACTGTTTTTGGCATATCAAATGTGCCATCGGTAGTTTGCCAGGCTTTTCTATGCGGGAAGGATAGTCTTGGTAGCTTGCTGGGCTCTCCGAGAGGGAAGGAGGAATTGAACCCAGGTCAGCCACGTGCAAGGTAAACGCCCTACCCTCTGTTCTATCGCTCCTGCCCAATCCATTTAAAGAATGATCGTAAATTTACTTATTAGCCAATTTGTATTAACACAGTAAGTTAATATATCATTAAGCTTAAAGTTTGGCTCTTCCTGGGGACTTTTGACAATGTATTCCAGACCATAGTACCCAGGCCAGGTTAGTCTTTCCTAAACCCATCAGACTCCTTATTTAATCAATTCCTTTTGGGTCACGACAGAGTTTGTCCATGACCATGTTCTTAATTAATTATAGTTATGGTGCTTAGCTTGTCCCCTTTCAATGCCAGGGTAGCTTACAACTTGTCCTGGGTTCATGCAGTCCCTTCATTGGGACCCTAGCTTTTTTTCCTCTTTATTTCTTTTTGGGTCACACCCAGCGATGCATGGTGCACAAGGGTTACTCCTGTCTCTTCGCTCAGGAATTACTCCTGGTGGTGCTCAGGGGACAATATGGCATGCTGGGAATCGAACTCAGGTTGACCACATGCAAGGCAAACCCATACCAGCTGTGCTATTGCTCTAGCCTTGGGACCCTGTTTTTGGAGTGCTAGGAAGTAAGGGCAATTGAGGCTTAAATCAAGTAAATATGGATGCTCAGGAGTAAATATTATTTTGGAGTCAATTAACTCCTATGTTACAAAGCATAGCATGAACTGTCTTCCTGCATCTATATAAAAAAAGACATTGCAAAACCATGCAAGTGACATAAATAAAAGAGAAAAGCAATATAGGATTATTAGTGTTTGATGAAATTGGCTGTGCCTCAGGGGCACTGTAGTGGGAGTAACTCAATAAACCTAAGCTCCCTGTGGGAGAAGCAAGGACAACCCAATGTTATCCAACAGTATAGCATATGACATTGCATTATTATTTATTTAGAATAAAAAATTACTTTCTTAGAATGTCCTACAAAGTCCAGTACTGTATTCTTCTTGCATTCCTTGTGATCAAAAGATTCATGTTATACCTAATATTTACTTTTTGTCTAATTATAAGACATTCTTAAATATCTTTTTTAATTTTAAAAACGTTAAGTATATTAAATTTCTCCTTTATTTATGCCTTTAAAAGTAAACTAATTTTTAAATTTTTTCCTATAAAGAATTGTTTCTTAATCTCATTTTTATATTTTGAACTCATTTTTTTTTGTAGAGGACTATTCTGTCCATTATAAAATATTTAGTATAGCCCTTCTCACCAAATGTATTATTCGCACACACCATTTGTGGAAACCAATATAACTTCATGATCATCATCATGATTATGATGATGATGATGATCATCATCATCATCATGATCATCATCATCATCCCCATTGATCCTCAATTTTCTTGAGCGGTCTCAGTAATGTCTCTATTCGTCCAAGCCCTGAGATTTTAGAAGTATCTCTTTAATCGTACTTCCCCACAGTGACACATTGGAGGCTCTTTCAGGGCCAGGGGAATGAGACCCATCATTGTTACTGGTTTTGGCATATAAATATGCCACAGGGAACTTGCCAAACTCTCCCATGTCAGCAGGAAACTCTCGGTAGCTTGCCAGATTCTCCAAGAGGGAGAACTAGGCTAAGATGTCTATGTGCTTCAGGGAGCTTGGTTTTATAGTCTCTGGACCTTGGTCGTTAACGGGATTACATGGCACTGGGGGCAGTTTCCAGGTGTGACTGCCTAGATACTAGAAAATGGGGGATTTGGGCAGAAGAGGCCCAGTCCTGATCTGAGCAGGCTTGGTGACCTCAGCCCCGGGTCCCACACACCTGGGTTCCTGTGCCGGTTCCTTCATGCGTGAGGTTCATCCAAACATATAGAGAGGGGCTTTGAGCATGGCTGTGGCTGGGTTCCAGAGGTCTTTGGCTGCCGGGGCTCTGCTCGGGGCGGGGAGGGAAACTCAATCCACCCTTTCCAAGGGGCCCCGGTGAAGACAGTCAGGCGTTGGGGCAAGGGACTCTGGGAATAACTTCAGACAGATAAATGATTCCTGGGTGACAAAACTTCACTAATTAAGAAATACCAAGTATCAAGGTATATCTCTATATGTAGAAGAATGTTTTTTATTTTTTAAAAAAGGGGGATTAAAATATCAAAGGCTGAAAGACATTAATGTCTTTAAGTTTCTATTTTAGATCAGAATTTCTTTTCTAACATATTATATGTAAATTTATTACATTGGAATCATAAAAGAAATATTTGAAGTTTCTCTATTAATAAATAATTTACAGTAAAAACATAAATCAAACATAAGTTAAAAAATTAAAAATGCTTAATGAAAACAAAGTAATAAAATTAAACAGAAAAACTTCAGCCATTACTAGTACAAAAACTATAAGTGGGTTAGCAAACAATACATAATCTCCGTCATCAGTTCTCTTTATATTAGGCTTACAAAACTTGCCTTTAACAAATGCTGTTATTAATACCTAGTCCTCTGGTTTTAGAAATTCATTTTCAATAAACTAAGACTGCCTGTTTAAGAAATCTCCACTGAATAATTAAAACATTTCATGAAAAGATTTAAATAAGATCTTAGTGCATGTCCTCTGGCATTTAGTATAAAAATATACTTTAGAACTCTGGTATTTAGCATAAAAATATACTGTAGAAAATATACTGATAGTATTCGGGGAAATAAAATTCTAATAAACTAATCCAAGTTAATCTCAAATGTTTTCATGCAAAAAGCATGTCTGATGCAGCAATGGTCACATGCTATTTCTAATTTCTGGACAGAAACATTAGTTTCAGTCCAGAAAGAATGCAAAGTCAAGGGCACATTGAAGTAGAAGCAGAAGAAAAAAAAATAAAACCTCAGACACAATGACTTGCCAAGATGATTTAAAAAGTTATCTCCAGGGTCATCAAAGAATGTGTATACCTTTAATTTAAAACACCATGAAAAGGCACAAAGAATGTTTCTTTTTTTCACCAGGCTTGAGGCAAATTAAAATGTTTAGAAGTAAAATTCAAAATCAACGATAATTGTTTGGAATATTTTGGAACACTAATAAAAATTTTTAAAAAGTGAATATTTTGGAACAAAACATTCTAAATTTAGAATATAGAGTTGACATTTTTAAATAGTCAGTCTAAGATTTAAATATTGTAGTAGTGTAGCACTGTCGTGCTGTTGTTAATCGATTTGCTTGAGTGGTCACCAGTAACATCTCCATTGTGAGACTTGTTGTTACCGTTTTTGGCATATCAAATATGCCACAGGTATCTTGCTAGGCTCTGCTGTGAGAGCAGAATACTCTTGGTAGCTTGCCTGGCTCTCTGAGAAGAGTGGAGAAATAAAACCCGGGTCGGTCGCGTGCAAGGCAAACGCCCTACCCACTGTGCTATCGCTCCAGTCCGCACCAGATTTAAATATATGAAAATAATTTCACATTTAAGTTGAACAGCTTTAAGATTGAATTTTAACCGTTTGCACCTTTTACATATATAGTTAGCATTAAGAATTATGGAAATAATTTCACTTATTAATATGCAACTGCAATTCAACCAAGCAGTTACTGAGAGTTTTTTCTAGATCTGGCACCATTTTGCAGCATTGAACAAAAACGACCAGATCCTCAGGGGTCACAGAAATTGTATTCTGGTGCAGGTTGGAAGTAAAAACAGAACAACATCAGCAACAAATAATGAATAACAAAACACAAGGCAATGGTAGCAACAGAAGGAAAGGCAGAAAGGTCTTCAGAGTTGCCAGAGCTGATTCTCTAAAGTGATTCTACAGTAAGCCTTAAATGGCAAGTTTTCTAAGATTTTAGGAGTTAAACATAACTAAAATGCTACTTAAAATATGATTCAGGTCTGGAGAACGTAAAGTAATTCAGGCACCTCCTTGAATCAGGCAGGTCATGGTTTGATTCCTGGTAGTTCTTGATCCCATTGGCAAAGATACGAGGAGGGGTTCCTGAGCCTGCTGGAATACCACCCTGATCTTCCAGCTAAGAAAACAATGATAATGTGATACCAAAAACTTTTCCAGGGTAATAAAAGGACATTAATCTTCTCAGTTTATAAAAGTTAAGTGCACTTTTTTGTCAAGTTAGCTGTTACTTCTCAGTCTTGGACCCTGGTACTTGAGGCAGTAGAAAACAGAAATATAGAGAGAAGGCATAAAGATTAAATAATCTCTTAGAAGCAGGTTGTGGTTGCTAATATTTGACATATATCCTAGAAAATTGCATTTCATGATGGTAAAACTTCAGGCAGAAATGAGTCTTATGGTATCCAAGTAAATTGTGCAGAATTAAATCAATGGATGGAACTTTATGGAGTAACTCCATAATTACTCTGAAGTCAAAGAGAAAGATATAGTTCAAATAATTTAAAAAAATCCTAGAACATTTATATGTCATCAAGTTGTGGGAAAAGGAAGTAAGGGAGCTTCTGAATGCTGGGCTTGTGATTGTCTTGTAATTTTGAAGAACATGCTAATTTTCTAATAGGTTGTTCTATTTCTTCCAGAGTTAAACTGGTATCTGTCAAACATTTGTTCTGAGCTTAATCTTTGAAACTTTTTTTTATATAAAAAGTCTAAATATTCAAGAATGAGAACTAACTTCCTATTGTAGGGAAAAAAACCATATTCACCTCAACTCCTGAAAGGACATGGCTTTCTAAATATGTGAATATTTCTATATTGACTTGTAAATATTTTAAGTCTACACTAAAGTAGTAGGAGAACCTGATACTGGAACTTAGGAATACATTAGGTAGGAATATAAGTGATGTAACAAGGTCAGAAAAATGACTTTCTCTTTATGTCATCAAAGAAAAGTATTCCTAAATTGTAAATCTCTGGATTTTACACTTGCAAAACCATCCCTAGATACCTATAACTCTAAGTAATTTATCAAATTACAAGGCTTAAGATTTTGCCATTATTTATTAAATTTTAAAAAGATTATCAGAATGCTTTTCATAATTCTTACCTAATTTTTGTACATCCTGAAGCATTTTAATAAATATATTTTAAATTAGAAACATATATACCTTGTATTATATATTACCTAATATATACAAGCATACATATTTATATATAAATTAATTTTGTGCTTTTCCTTACTTATTTGTTCCTGCTGGTGTTGTTTTTGTGATATCCTAGGTCATATCCTCTTGTATCAGTGCTCAAATTAAAAAAAATAACTTGTGCTGTTGCATATAACATATATTTTTACTTATTTATATTTATATATTATAGATAAATATATATAAAACATCATATGTAAATATATATATAAAAACATCTGAAAATAAAGTATCCAGGGTTGGCAGAATTAGCTTAGAGCAGAGTGCCTACTCTATCTAAGGTAGCAGGCCGTGTCCCAGAACCACTCTACACATCCACAGTGCAATCCCAGCAGCCCTGCAATTTGGAGATCCTAAATGCCACAACCCAATTGGCAATCTCTAGCACATTGCAAACAACCACACACCAGATCAACAATTAAGATTCTGAGCACTGAGACAACAGGATGTGACCTTGGGTATCACAAAACCACCACCAGAAACCAAGAAGGAAGGGAAGGCAGAACATTAATTTATATATAAGATAAAAATTCAGAACAGTTATTGATTGGTTTAACACACATGTGGAATATATATGACCAAAAGAAAAAAACTGAAAAGACACAATAAAATATGACTCCAACTCTGAAAAATAGGGGGGCTACAAAATAGGCAAAGGAGGGACGTGGGGGGAAAAGGATGTGAAGTCTGAGAACGTGAGTTTGGTGAGAACCAGAAATCTACAGAGGTGCGAAGCTGTACTCCTGAAACTTTATAGCACTACAAACCAATGGAAAATCAATTTAGTTTTATTAAAAAATAAAATAAGTACTGAGGATATCTTTAAGTATAAAATGACAGAGTAATTTGTTTTGTTACCAGGGGTTTGATAAATTGCAACTTAGCATGAGTAATTCTTATAAGCATGTATAAATGATGTGCAGACTAAAATATTGTTTAGGGAATTCTATATTTGTGTATATTAATTGCCTGAGTTTCCAAGGATGACTGATGCATTATAATTCAAACTTCAAATGCCCTTCAAATTAACAGGCTGGTTATGAATTTAAATCTTAACAAGGATGAAAGCATTAGAAATTCTACTTTTTCTTTGAGGGTATAGATTTTCAGTCTTCTTTTTCTCAGAAACCCATTGACCATAAAATATTTACTGAAGCATATTAACCACAAATTATTTTAATGCACCTAGAACTTTTATTTTTTTACAAACATGGGTGTTTTTGTTTGTTAATGTGTATGATTGCAGAGTTCAGGGAGAAAAAATTTTCAAAACTTCAAAAATTCAATTCCCTAAAATGAGGCATTTTCAGTAAAATAAATAGTTAAATAATAAGCACCCATGCTTTCTCACTGGCATGGACACACCTTAGACTTGGAGGAAAAGAGACACATCCAGGTGTTAGTCCAATTTTGGTTATTTCAATGAAATGAAATAATCAGCTTTAGCAAAGTCCAGATAATGTTTATCCAAAATCACACATATTCAAAAATCTCATATTTCACAAGTGACTGAAGCAGGAATGGTGATTTTAAAAATGCCTTTGATAGTTTTTCTTTACCTGTTTTTGTAATATCATTTCCATTTACAGACAAAATTAGGAAGCACTAAAAATAACAGACGTGACTAATTCTCAATTACCTGCAATAGAGAGAAGGAAAATGGGGAACCAGCACGATGGAATAAATTACATCCACTGATAGTTTAAAAATCCAATTTAACCATTACTTTCAACTTCCTTCTCATTAACAAATAAAATTGAAGTTCTCTAAGTTCCATTTCCTTTTCCTTCATCTGAAAAATTCCATAATGGAATTGCTGACATGAAATGTTCCAAAGAGGACTAGAGGGGAGAGAGAAGCAGAGATCTCTTATATGTGATGCTTCACTTTAAATAAGTAAAATTAGGAAAAGTAAATAAAATGTCTTAAACATTTTACGAAAGAATGGATGTACTCTCTTTAGAAAGAGGTTTGGACTGAAATATAGATAATAGCATTGAATATGCTTAAAAGGCAAAATTGTTTCTCCATAAATGTGCTTCAAAGTAATTCTTTACTATTCAATTGTAAGAACCTATTCAGTTGTAAGAACACAGCTTATTTCAATTTCAATTCTGAAAGAGTAATATTATGAAGAAATTTGGATTTGTAAACAGATATTACTCTATAAATCATGAAATCTGGTTCATCATAAACTGTTGACTATTTTGAGAAAATAATTAAATTTTGCCTGTTTCTTCATTTATGCAATAAAGAAAATGGATATATTGAGAATTACATGATCTTCAAGTTCCCGTCTAGACTTCATTTTTTAATTTCAAAAGAAATATCTGATGTAGCGAAACTGTGTACACGTAAATCAGCTAAGGGAGGTCACAATCTGAATTCGAGATGTCATTTTCTCTGATGTATAAATTTTCCTTTATTCTTTATGATAGGGTGGTTCCAGAGAGAAAACATTTTTACATATAGATAAGTGATAAAATTGTTACAATGAAATAATCACTAGACCTAGATAATATGGATACTAATAAACTAAAAATGTAATTACTAAATGCCATTACTAAGTATAATTTCTAAATATCATTACTATGTAACCAACCATATCCCAGGGTTGGTGTGGGGTTATCTCACATAAGAATGGATATTCATAGTGGTTTTACATATAAATACAAAACACTTAAATGTTAGAAGCAAACTGAATACTTATCAACATGTTAAGGATAAGTACTTTTCCCAACATAAAGCTACAATAAGTAATGATATATTAATATATGAGTCAAGACAGCTGAACCTCAAATCATGATGCTTGAGTTTTTCTATCAGTGTTGCTTAGGAGACTGGTATGTCAGGGAGAGTATCTGGGCATACAACATGCTAATACACACATCAGCCCTCTTATCCCTCTTATCCATCCCTCTTATCCATCTCCCTAACTCTGTTAGCCAAAATCTTTATCTATGATGATGGTCATCACCATTTGTCAGTCACACACACACACACACACACACAAGGAAAGCAGAAAAGATAATTTACAAAGGGCATAAAAGTATTATGTGAGGAGAATAGGAATGTGTTATCTTTTTATCATGGTAAAAGTTTGTGTGGTGCATACAAATGTTAAACTTACCTACATTATATCTCAATAGTATTATCTCAAATAAAGGCAAGAGTTGAACTTTTCAAGCATTCTTCAACACATAAATTAGAAAATCATCAGAAGTGTTGTAGATGAAGTAGACGGTAGACGGAGGCTCTGCTTCTCGTGCCGTGGCTCCGGTTCATCTCTGGGCGGAAGGCGCGCCGGGAACGCCCCCACTCCCAGGACCACCTAAGGCTACGTCACTAAGAAAGTCCTACCTCCTGGTTGAGGGGTCTTAGAGGGTAGCTCTTACCACGTGGCTGCTACCGCTGCCGCCATTTTCGCTCAGAAAAATGGGGTGGAGAGGGAAAAAAATCATCAGAAGTGTTGTAGAATAATGATTGTTTTGTTTAAAAAAACCCTCAAAATGAGACATATAGAACTTTCCTTGCATATTACAGATTTAAGTAGCATCATTTCCCAGTAATTTTCATGGATGTGATACTATTGTATGCCAATTACCAAGGTATGTTTTATGTGTAGAATCTTTGCAGTCACTGAGGACCCCATGAGCGCTTCAGTGCCCTGATAGTTCCATATTAGAATTCTTAAGTATTTTTTTTCAGGTTTAAGTCACAGTCAAATACTGATTAAACCACCATCCCTTCACCAGTGCACCCGTTCCACCACGAAGAACCCCAATACACCCCCCCTCCCACCCCACCCCCCATCTAAGTAGCTAATGATATTCCCATTATTCTCTCTATATATTGAGTACATTCCTTATTTCCATACAGAACTCACTATTATTGATTGGAAATTTTCCCCAACAATCAGGCCTGCTGAATAGGCATCATCTAATAATTTCTCTTCATTGCTATGAAGACTTTGAGTTTTGGGTTTCTAATATTTTAGCTCAGTTCACAGTCAAAATGGATGGCTGCAAGAATCTGCTCTGGTGCCAAAATGGGTTAGGAGACCTCAGGATCACAGTCAATAGGCGCGGAGGGTCTGCTTCTCGTGCCGCGGCTCCGGTTCATCTCTGGGCGGAAGGCGCGCCGGTAATGCCCCCACTCCCAGGACCACCTAAGGCTACGTCACTAAAGAAAGTCCTACCTCCTGGTGGAGGAGTCTTAGAGGGTAGCTCTTACCACGTGGGTGCTGCCGCTGCCGCCATTTTCGCTCAGAAAAATGGGGTGGAGAGGGAAAAAAATCCCTCTGCGGTCTGCACGAGGTTGTAGCTCAGTTCACAGTCAAAATGCATGGCTGCAAGAATCCGCTCTGGTGCCAAAATGGGTTAGGAGACCTCAGGATCACAGTCAATAGGCACGGAGGGTCTGCTTCTCGGGCCGCGGCACTGGTTCATCTCTAGAATTCTTAAGTATTTTTAATCAAAGGAAATCTTATTGTTATTTGTCATAGTGCTTAGAAAATTAAGTAGCCATTCTTACTCCAGATCATGAAAGCTTTATGGAGACAATTTATAGAACTAAGCTTCTTGGTAATAGTCATAGATGTCCTACATAGTGTCCTATAAGACATTAACTAAAAAAAAAAAAAGATCAAGGACTAGAGGAATAAATAGAACAGTCAGTAGGGTTCTTGTCTGGCATCTGGTCAACCTATGTTTGATCTCTGGCACTATACATAGTTACCTAAGGTCAGCCAAGAATGATCCCTGAGTGTAGAATCAGGAGTAAGCCCTGATTACTGCCAGAGTGACCAAAATCTCAAAACCTCCCTCAAAAATTGAGCTCCCCAAAAGGAACCCTCCTATACTGCTGGTGGGAATGTCAACTGGTCCAGCCCTTTGGAAAAAAGTATGGACATTTCTCAAAAAATTAGAAATTGAGCTCCCATTTGACCTAGCAATACCACTCCTGAGAATATATCCCAAAGAGGCAAAAAAGTATAGTCAAAATGACATCTGCACTTATATGTTCATTGCAGCATTGTTTAATAATAGACAGAATCTGGAAAAAAACAGAGTGCCTGAGAACAGATGACTAGTTAAAGAAACTTTGGTACATCTACAAAATGAAATACTATGCAGCTGTTCGAAAAGATAGTCATGACCTTTGCATATAAGTGGATCAACATGGAAAGTATCATGCTAAATGAAATGAATCAAAAAGAGAAAAACAGACATAGAAAGATTGCACTCATCTGTGGAATATACAGAACGGGAGACTAGCACTGAAGAATAGTAGAGATAAGTACCAGGAGGTTGGCTCCATGGCTTGGAAGCTGGCCTCACAAGCTGGAGGAAAAGGCAGCTCAGACAGAGAAGGGAACACCAGGTAAAGTGTATTTGGAGGACCCACTCGGGATGGGAGATGCATGCTGAAAGTAGACTATAGTCAAACACGATGGCCACTCAATACCTCTATTGCAAACCACAACACCCAAAATGAGCGAGAGAACAAAAGGGAATGCCCTACCACAGAGGTGGGGCAGGGTGAGGGGGACGAGGTGGGGGGTGGGAGAATACTGGGATCATGGGGGGTGAAGAATAGGCATTGGTAGAGGGATGGGTACTCGAGCATTGTATGACTGAAACACAAGCACGAAAGTTTGTAAGTCTGTAACTGTACCTCACGATGATTCACTAATAAAAATATTTTTTTTAAAAATGAGCTCCCCTACAGCCCAGCAATCCCACTCCTGGGAATAACACAAAAACATGATGCAGAAAAGTCATCTACACTTCTATTTTCATAACAGCACTATGCCAGAATCTGGAAACAAACCAAGTGTCAGAGAATAGATGAGTGGATAAAGAAAGTATGGTACATCTACACGATGGAACAATAGACAGCTGTGAGAGGAAAATGAAGTCATAAAATTTGCATGTACCTGGATGGACATGGAAAATTTCCTGCTGTGTGAAATGAGTTAGAGAGAGAAAAATGGGTCCGAACGGGACAGACCCAGAATGATTGCACTCATTTGTGGAGTATAAAAAAAAGACATGGTCTGAGAATGATGACCTAAGACAGTAGGAATGAAGGCCAGGGGAAGACAGTAGGAATGAAGTCCATGCTAGGAAGCTTGCAACAAATGGTGTTGGTGGGGACTGAAGTCAGGACAGAGAAGAGAATCCGATGACAATGATAATTGGAAATGATCACTGGACCAAAACTGAGTGCTGAAAGCAGGTAAAGTGATATACATGATGGCCTTTTAGTAAAAGGATTACAAATCATAGTGCCAATGATGAAGGGATGGGTGTTGGAATATCATTTGTCTAAAAAGCATAGATTGCATATTAAGGTAGGTGAATTGTTTTGTATTATAGATTTAAAGTGAAAACAGTATTTATACACTCAAAACTGTATGTATAAATAGTATTTATAGACTCAAGGTACACGCTAGACAAAGACTTTCTAATCAGACTGGGAAACAACTTCTCAAGCTCTAAATAGTGAGAAATTCCTGGCAAGTCAAGTTTCTTTTCTTCTCCTTTTCCTTTTCTTTTTCAGGTTATAAATTATATGTCATCTTTTGACATGTGCTCAATAGTAAAAGGCTATATCTAGGAGTTTAGATTAGAGAGTTGATGATCTAGATGTTGTTTTATGGGATTTTGCAGAGACAAATAAGTTACATCATCCTCCACAGATGGTTCTTAGGCCACAATTGCTGAAACAGCCATGTACTGTACTAAATTTTCTGAGCATAAAGCAGAAACAGAGACCAATTGTGAGAATACTGATGTCATTCAATCTCTCACTCATTTTTTTCAAGCAATACATATAATGAATATCAAAACTCTGATCCTATGCTGTCAACCAGAGTTGATTAATAATGTATCCCTGGGTAACTTGCTGGATTTCTCTGTGAAAAAAAAAAAGTTTTCTTTCTTTGTTTCCTTTCCTACTTTAAAAATGTTAAGTTTTTGCATACCATGCAGCAGAGGCCAAGAAAGAATCTCTACCTTAGTTGCACAGAAACTGACCTAAAAAAAAAGAAATTCCTGGGTCACTTGTTTGATCTGTTGTTGCTGGATTCAGCTGTCTTTTAGAGTTTGTTTATAAAAAGTTCTAAGATCTTACTGAGCAATGAAACTCTATCTTCACCAGTGGAAAAATATAGGAGATAAAACTTCAGGAATTGAAAAAAACAGAAGTGAATTGTTCACATCAATAATTAAACTTTCATAATTAGTCAGTGTAGATTTATACATATCCTTCACATTTAAGCTCATAGTTATATGATCATATTATTGAGAAACCTACTGGAAATTCGGTTGGGCTAGAGTCAAACTTGAAGGACATAGGGTTACAACGTGTCAAAAGGCAGAATAGATCATAAGCTAAGAGCGATGTCATATGGCCAGAAGTATTTCACCTAAATAAATTTTATTCCTTAAATATAGACCACTAGTGCTATCTCTGGTATAGAGATGACCTTGAACTGATAGTTGGCCAGTTACTAACTAGGAGAGGACTGAAGTCCGACTCTCATGAATCATCAGATCTACAGTGTGAAGGAAACCAAAACAATGACAAAAATGCAGGCTCCAGATAAGTGTTCTCATCGAATCATGCCATGACCTCCAGGGTTATATGATAACCAAATTGTAGTAATTGCAGTTGATATCATAAGTCATTGAAATTGGTCTAATCATTTTTAAATGCATTCAAATCTGTTGTCTCTGAATTTAAAATAATATATCACTCAAAATACCTAACTGAATTTTCATTTGGTCACATTGTTAAAATGAATGTTAGTCCTGATTTTACTCATTTGTAATTGTGTCTTGATTATCACTTCCTTTACTCTCACTTCATGTTCATTACACCAAAACTTTTATCCTTCAATTTTTGAATAAATACATATATCACTCAAAATATCAAACTGAATTTTCATTTGGCCACATTGCCAAAATGAATGTTAGTTCTGATTTTATTCATTTGTAATTGTGTCTTGATTATCACTTCCTTTACTCACACTTCATGCACTTCATGTTCATTACACCAAAACTTTTATTTTTCAATTTTTGAATAAATACATTTATCAAAAATACAGAGGGAGTTATGTTGTAAATTTGACTTCCTGACCAAAAAATAATCTGTGAAGCCCTCTTTGATTTGAAGCTCTATAAAGATTTGTCTATCTTTCTGATACATAATAAAGAGTAAAGGTTAAGAGGAACCATTGAGATCCTGCAGACCTTTTGAGTACCACCTGGGAGACCCCCTTCCACAAACACAAAAATTCAAGGTACTTAATCAAGTCTAGGTCACTCTTTATTATTAGGCACTAATACAGTGTTTCATCACATCCCCTAGAGATAATTGTTTATTTGCTTTTCACAGAACTCTTACAACTAGGTGAAAAATTACCTCCATTTAATAGAAAGAGAAAAAGGCCTATTTTTCACTGAATTGTCAAGACTACAGTGAGAATTAACTTTATATCCTTATTTTTAAAGTTATTTCCATCTTAAATGTGGTTTTAAAGTTATTTTATAGTGAGCTTATAACACAACTAACAAGAATCAGACCGTATCTAGAAAGAAAGAGGAAAAGCTAAACTTCGTATTAAGAAAAGGGGTTGATACATGAACTTTACCTATAAAATATTTTACTGGCCTAAACTTTAGATTCAAAAAGTATGCTATACAGAAGGAAGTTCTGCTTCACCTGATTTGTCCTCATGTTAAGTACTAATTTGGTTACCAGTAATGTATCCATAATTAATGCTGATAGAATGTCATTAGATTGTACGTTGCATATATATCTCATTAGCTTTCTCACCATTGTTCTCTTTTCTGGACCAGTATCACACATTGTATTTTGCTGGCATGTACTTCTATTATCCTCCAATTTTTCACAGTTCCTTAGTCTTTCTTTGACATTATGACATTTGAAGAGCACTTCTCAATTATTGTGTTCCTTCAAAATATGCCTTAATTTTATTTCTCTATGTTTTCTCAATTGAGGTCATTCTTTTTTTGGCAAGAATACCACAAAATGATATACTTTTCTTAGAGCATTATATTTGAAAAATACACAATATATCAGATCAAGTTTAATTTGATCAGTTAGTTAATATATCTGCCAGATTTGTCCTATATAAAATTATAAGAATATCCATGAAAATAATCCTTATCTACATTGTCATTTTTAGCTTAGTAAACAAATGTTGAACCTGTAAGATCCAGCATAAAAAAATTAAATTGCATTGTTTAAGATTATTAGGCTTGTGATTTGATACCACATCATTAGCAAACTAATATAATACCCATGTTGTTAATTAATATAAAAATCAACTATTCTGAAATAAATTTATTTACAATCATCAGCATTTATTTTCTTCAAAATTAATTTGACTTAATGTTCTGTAAAATGTCGAAGTTCTAATTTCACAGACCACAGAATATTGGAAAGAGAAGAATTTGATTTAAAAATATTAGCATTATATTTGCTTTTAGTTTTAGATCACATAAGGATTTGCCAAGCCATAGTAATCCTTAAAGAGATAAAAATCAGAAAAAAATCTTTGAACTAGGCTGGTAGATGAGTGAAATGGAGAGTACATCAAATATCACCCAGATATCAAAGCAACCAAAAAATTCTAGAAAACCATAAAAAGTAAACTTCATTATATTTTGCTTCAAATGTCCCATATATCTTTAGTTCTAACAAAATGTGTATATTTGAAATCTCTGATATTCGAAATGCACCATATATTTGAAATGCACCATATATTGCTTTCAATATGAATTTAACATGAAACTGGCATTTATATTGAATTGCAACTATAGCTGTATTAATTAATCTATGTTAATGATAGGGAATATGATGCCAATGTTGATGATAGATGTATTCATATTATTTTTTTCTAACCAGTTTTTATTTTTGGCTTTTTGGGGTCACACCTGGCAATGCACAGGGGCCACTCCTGGCTCTGCAGTCAGGAATTACCCCTGGTGGTGCTCAGGGGACCATCTGGGATGCTAGGAATCGAACCCGGGTCTGCCGGGTGCAAGGCAAACACCCTACCCGCTGTGCTATCTCTCCAGCCCCTCTAACCAGTTTTGACCATTCTTAATATCAGTTTGATTTTTTTAAGCTTTTTGGGTCATACCTGGCAATGCTCAGGGATTATTCCTGGCTCTGCACTCAGAAATTACTCTTGGTGGTGATCAGGGAACCATATGGGATGCTGGGAATCCAACCCAGGTCGGCTGCGTGCAAGGCAAAAGCCCTACCCACTGTGCTATCACTCAGTTTGATTTTAACCTGGGTTAACATGTCAGAAAGATCAACTCTTCACCAAGTTGAGCCTCATGGCATTGTATAAGTTTATAATGCATAATGTAAAGAATTAAAATACATAGATTTTGGTATATATACAAATATTGTAAATTGTTTGCGACAGTTAAAGTGAGCACATCCATCACCTTTTATACCGACTATGTTAGTGGTGGAAATTTATGTGTGGTTTTTTAAAATTCTTAGTACAAAGCAGAAAATAAAATGAGAATATATGATAAAACTGATTATTCAGATTAATCTTTAGTCATAACTCATTGGGAGATTTATGAAATAAAGAAACTAACTTTTCATTAGTTTCTGAAATTCAAATTGGAAAAGTTTGTATTTTACTATTTTGTATACATGTTTCCTTAAAAATGTCTCTTGGTTCTCAGGTGACAATACAAGAAAAGGGAACTTTTCTCTTATTGGCTTTTTCTTTTATTATTTTTTTTAATTTTTTTTTTGGCTTTTTTGGGTCACACCCGGCCATGCACAGGGGTTACTCCTGGCTCTGCACTCAGGAATTACCCCTGGCCATGCTCAGGGGACCATATGGGATGCTGGGATTCGAACCCGGGTCGGCCGCGTGCAAGGCAAACGCCCTACCCGCTGTTCTATGGCTCCAGCCCCATTTTTCTTTTAGAAGCTGTGTTTTGTGGTGCTCAGGGGTTACTTCTGGCTCTGTGTTTAGGGATCGATCCTGGTGGGACTCAAGTCTTTGTGGCTGGTGATTCAACCTCAGTGTAACCATGTGCATGGCAAATACTCTACTCTTGTAGGAACTCATTTCTTACAGGGCACTAAATCCATCTCTACTGTGTCCCCATAAAAAGGTTTTGTTAAAAAAAAAAAAGACTAAGAAACACGCTATACTTTTTTATCTTCACATTATTTTTGTAAAAGAACCATGAAAAATCATGACTACTTTCTGACTCACTAAATAGACATTCTGAATGCCTACTATGTGCAAGACACTGCGAAGGAGTGATAAATAATATTTTAAAACAATAAAACACTGAGAAGCTTGCTCAAAGTGTTATGAAGCATTTGCTTACATTTTGCTTTTGGCAACACAGGCCAAGAATGGGAATAATAAACTATATTGAGGCAACATGACGTGTCAGACTGCACCCTGATAAATGAGAAAGAAACACAAAGCATTAGTGAGTAGGCTTCGCTTCCACTGATTAAGAGTAAGAAATGAGACTTGGAAGTTCAACCGCCCCTTAGGCAGGGAAAGGGATGCTTCAGTGCTTCTCAAGGAGATGGGCAGCTGCCAGTCCAGGAAACAAGCTAACCAGTGTGCCAGTCACCTCCAAGACAGCCAGGAAGCTTTGCCAGGATGGCAGGAATGATTAACATTCAACCATTTATCCGCCCACCAGGACACATCCCTACTTCAAACATAAGAGCTTCAATACAAAATGTAATTTTCCTCCTTACAGGCTCTTGTTATTGTTGTTGATTTGATTGCTAACTCACTGACTTTGTGATATCTGTGATTAATTCACCCTTATTGCCATCGTTCCCCTTTTCTGAATATCCTGGAATGAAATGGTTAAATAATCAGTGATTTGTTTCCAACTACGTCTTCTGAATTATAAATTTAAAATCTTAGAACCCTATATTGACTTCATATCCTCCTTGCACTAACATACCTTAGAAAATTACCAAGAAACATTTTTTTAGAAGCTCAGGAACAACATCTGTGTATTTTCCAGCACAAATGACATAAGCGGAACCCAGAGACAGCAACGAATTCAAGGTTAAACAAAGGTAATTTGGGACTATTACTGTATTTGTTCTGCTACCTTCCCTGTGTCCTATTAGTTTAATGTTCTATTGTTGAGAGCTAGGTAAAAATAAATCATAATTAGCATTAATAAGTTACCTTTGGGATAATAACATTCCTAGGTTTTTATGTACAGATTAATATTTCCAGGAGAGTATAATTAGAGTGTTATTTATTATCTAGCTATTACTTGCCAATTATTTAACATAGCCTTTGATCGCCAGCTCATTTCAACATCTAAAAATAATAAGGCACAACTTGGAGAGGTTTTACCTGTGATTTAGTTTCTTACTTTCTGGAAATAAATATGAAAGAGAAGGAAAAGTCAAGATTTTTCCTGTTTTGATGATTTGAAACAAGAAACGCCAATCTCTATTTCTGTAGCATAATTCATTCCCTGAAGTTCATGATGTGCTAAGACTAATAAGACTTGGGGAATTGTATCTAAAGTACTTTAATGAAGATCTGCCACTATAAACTTCTATATTCATTATAATATCTGGGAAGTGTGAAAATAAAACACAGACTATCAGAGTTCCCTGAATCTACTAGCCAATAAAATGCACAAAATAGAATGAAGAACAGTTAAGTCATGCCAACAATACTTTTAGTAGGAAGACATCATTATTTCATACCTTAACTTATGAAATACAGCAGCCGACATGAAATGGAAGTTTGGGGTTTGCAAATGTTCTAGGCTTTCTCATTTCTCCTATTCCACTATCCCCAATGAGGGAACAGAGAAGTGAATGATATTAGCATCGATATCTTCCAGTTTTTCTCAATCAGTACAATAAGTAGCCATCAGTAAAAAATACTAAAGGGCAAAAAATCATAATAAAACAAGTGCTGATGCATTACTTGGTGAAAAGCAGCCAGACAAATCCATATGCATGTGTCCTACTCTTGAGGATGACACATTGCTGCAAGGGAAGGAGATGCTGAAGATCAAAACTAGCAAACAAAAAGCACACAAACAAACACATCACACATCTGAAAATCTGCAGACTCCCCTAAGTGACAATCCACCCTTGAAATGTTGATAGAACATAAGCAAACTAGAACTTATGCTTCTTACATGTAGTATGGTTGCCAAGAGGAAGTAATAATTCATTCATTCATACCAACATGGCTCAAATATCAAATAAAATTTATTTTCTAATGATAGTGAAACAAAAGTCACTTACAGGGCTGGAGCAATAGCACATCGGGTAGGGCTTTAGCCTTGCACGTGGCTGACTGGGGTTCGATCCCTGGCATCCTCAGTCCCTTAAGCACCACCAGGAGTAATTCCTGAGTACAAAGCCAGGAGTAACCCCTGAACATCGCTGAGTGTGACCCAAAAAAGAAAAAAAAAAGTCACTTGATTTCTGGAGGAATATTTATGCTGAAGTAATCCTAGAATTTAAAAAAAATAAAGAGAAAAAAAAAAAGAATCATCCCAGGAGGGAACACTACATTTGTCCCTCTCCAAAGAGGATATATTTCATTAGGATAGCAAGGACAACAAAAACTGACAACATATAATTTTGAAAGATAAATAAAAAAATAATGGCATGGAAGTTTTATAGACATACTGCAACACATTTGAAGGAAAGAAGGATACAAATCAAAAAGGCAACAAATGAGGTGTACACAAAGACAAATAAGTCACTATGAGAAAGAATTAGTTAAGAAATACAAACAGCTCTACACAAATCGCACAAAACATAAATAACAGTACATAAAGTTTGACTATATAATTTAAAATAAAGGAAAAGATTAAAATATTGTAAAATTAAGGAAACATGTAGAAACAAATAATTTTATTCCTGATCTACCATATCATTTTGAAAAATTAGCAAAAAATATAATGAATGTGGATGAATAACAATTAAAAAAAGCTAGGGAAGAGGTGCAAATTATATATAAAACAAAATTATTTAATATAAAAATATCTCAAAATGATTATAAGGAAGCAGAAAATACTCCGAAATATAATACAGGAAAAGTATATTTGAAATATAAAGAAGACATAAAAAGATTTAAAACTCAGCAATATCTCATGGGAAAAACTGATGAAAACAAAACATCAAAGTAAATTAATCGACTGAGCTATAAAGACAAAGAAAGATATTTCATATCCAAAGCACTAAGTGTAAATCATCAACAGAAAAGAAAAATTAAATATAGACAGATCTTTGACTTCTACACAGTAGTAATCAATGCCAGAGGCATGAAGTAATTTCTAAAATATTCTAAGAAAGCCACTTAATACAGTATCATACAGTGTATCTTCAAATTATAGACAAATTTTTCTTCAAGCTGGATGAGAATAGGGCACTAATGAAAATAAGTTATTCACTGAATAATGTATGTAGCATTACCATAATCTTAAATTATAAAAATTTACCTATACTTAACACAAATTCGATAGAAAATGACATAGAAATGGACTCAAATAATTGTTTAACATATGCTAACTGCTCAGTAAATCACTGTTTAATGAACTAGTGACTGAATAAAGAAAAACTTGTCTGAATATTGTTGCCAAGAAAAATTATTTGTTTCTCCTTACAATTTTACCTTTGATAAGTTCTGCCCTGTTACATATCTTTAAAATGTAATATTCAAATCAGAAGCTACTTAGCAGATCTAGTAGAGAAGTGAGCCAAATTGGGCATAAAATAAATATGAAAAGAGCAAATGTAAAGAATCACATGACAGAAGGGAAGACACAGGGAAGAAGAAAGAAAGGAAGGGAAGGAGGAATGGGGGGAGGGAAGAAGTGAGGGAGGAAAGGGAGAGGGTGGAGGAGAGGGAGAATAGGGAGCGGGGAGAAGGAGAGAAAAGAAAAGTCAGGTTAAACAATGATCAAGCATTTTCTCTTCTTGGGCGAACAAATTACCTATTCAACATTACTAATAGAGAGATACTTTTATCTTTACTAGCGTTTTTTTCCTTCTATTGAAAATGAGTTCTGGGATTTAAACAGTGTCTAAATCTTTGCATTATGGGCTAAATATAATAGATTTTTGGAGTAATGGTCTTCATAATTTAGAAAAAGGTAATTTTCTTTCTAACTGCTTCCAAATATTTCTTGCATATCATTTTTTCAAACACATGTGTCAAATTACAATCAATTTGCAAGTCAAACTATTCAATCACCAAGGGGAAAAAAGCAGCAGGTTTTTCTGGAGTCATCAGGTTTGTGCAATTTATTAAAAAACTGCCAATATGTAAACTTAATTTTGCTTTTCAAATTTTGCTTTGGCAGTTGTTGCTTTTTCTTCAGAATTAAAATACAGATCTGTTTCTAAATGTTTTTTCTTACTATATCTTTTATAACTTAAAGCTATTAAACATCTGGAGAATATGTTCCTAAGGGAGTTTGGAATTTCACTGAAATTCTTGGACTGACTATTCAACAAATAAGAGTTTGTTTTTTTTTTTTCAGGAGAAATCTAGCTATTTAAAAACACCTCAGTATGTTCCCTCATCAACTACTGTATAAATCTTGTGTAAAGGCCAGAGCAATAGTATAGCTGATGAGGCACATGGCCTAACTGGATTCAATCCCTCTCAGTCCATATGGTCTCCCAAATCCTCTAGGAATAATCCCGGAGCACATTCTGGTGTGGTCCTAAAACAAACAAACAAACAAACAAACAGACAGACAAATAATCAATCCACACAAAAACGAAAATATCTTGTCTAAGGTTCAAATAAGCCATGTGATAAAAGAATGGCAATAGAGAAACAACAATGGAGAAAAATAAAATAGTTTGTTGAGGAATAATTGGTGAATAAATATGGATTTTAGGTATACAACTTATTGGATCAACATATGTATATATTGCAAAATAATTATAAAATATCTATTTCACACCCATAAACAGGCTCTTTTTTGGGATAAGAATTTTTAATATCTTTTCACACAGCAACATTCAAATATACAATATAGTATAAACACTATGCCGTCACCATATTCTCTTGACTTTTGTATAACTGAAATCAGCTACCTCTTTCACACGCACCGACAATTCTTCCTCTGGCAACCACCAATCTGTTCCTTGTATCTGTGGACCCGGGAGGGAAAGCAATGCTAGTTTAAAATCTGGATTATTTATAAATACTGCTTTAAATGAAGAAATGTATTTTAAGATCTCAGATAAAGGCTTGGAAGAGAGAAAAGTGGCAAGGTGCATGCCTAGGGAGATCCCTAATTTGGGGTTGAAATTTGGAAGCTCCCAGTTCACAAAGCAATGTAGAGTGTGAGCCTGGAGGCTGTCAGCACTACCCTGACCCCGCTAATTTCCAGCAAAGGACCCGGGTCAGGCTTGCTTCCTCAGGCTGAACCACAAGTCCCATTAGCTGAGAATCGCTGGTGGGACAACCAGGCCTTCAAGTATAGGTTGGAAACCCCATGCACATCCAAATCAGGTCAGATTATTATTTTTTTAATATATATATAAATTTTTTGCTTTTTGGGGTCACACCTGGCAATGCACAGGAGTTACTGCTGGATCTGCACTCAGGAATGACTCCTGGCGGTACTCAGTGGACCATATGGGATGCTGGGAACCGAACGTGGGTCGGCCGTGTGCAAGGCAAATGCCCTACCCACTGTGCTATTGCTCCAGCACCAGGTCAGATTATTTTAAAAGCTTTAAAAATCCTTTTTTCACTCTTTAAAATGTTTTTCAAATTACTAATATTCTAGTGTATTTGGTAAAGTTATTCGCATTCTGGGCCGGAGTAATAGTCCAGCAGGTTGGCCACTTGTGTTGCTGGCCACTGACCTTATGTTAGATCCCCAGCACCCCACGTGGTCCCTGACTACCCTTCAACGGTGACCCCTGAATGCAGAAGAAGTGATAAACCCTAAGCACAACTGAGTCTGGCCCAAACGCCAACAAAATGAACATCATTCTTAATTATAATTTGATTTGCTTTGCCACATAATAAACGCACTTTTTAAAACAGAAAGAGTCAGCAAGATTTTCTAGATTCCTAATCTGAAAAACAGGAAACTTTTCAGAGTCAGGCTGAAAGACTAGACCTTTCAGAGTGAAAGAATATTATCTAGCTCTTCAATCTTGATGACATTTTGCAATTGTTTTGTGGCTTCTGGAGTGGAGATAGAGAGAAATAGGAACTATCTGTCAAAAGGTATGAAGAATTGCTAGAAGTTATTTTTTTCATAAAGGCCAATATAAATTTCTAGGATTGGTCAATAAATTAGGTATAGCTGGGGTGGGGGGTTATGGGAGGGAACCTGGGGTCACTGGTGCTGGGAAATGTACACTGGTGGGGGGATGGGTGTTGAAATACTGTATGACTGAAATCCAATCATGAACAGTGTTGTAATGGTCTATCTCACAGTGATTCCATAAAAAAGTTTAAAAAATTATTTACTGGGCTTGCATCTTAGGTAGTTGTAACATTACTGTGACTTGGTGCTGAGGCCCTTATCTAAAGGAAACACTAAGTTCCAAGTAGAGATTTAAGAACATAAAATGATGTTACTTTTTTTCATCTATAGTCACTGAACCTTCATTATAAAGAGAATTGGTGAAGCTTGAGTGATAGTACAGTGAGATAGGAAAAATAAAAAATTTTTAAAAATTGGTGCAGCTGCTATACAATGAAATCACACATTGCTTTAAACTGTGGAAGAAAAATAAAACAATACTAGTTCTAAATTCTTTAGTTACATTACTACTCTGTTAAATGGATATCCTTACGTAAAGGATATAGATAAAAGCTTTACTTTCCCTGTACATTAAAGGTAAATAAATAATAATCACCAATGGTTCCATCTTGAGGTGAATTTGTTTAAAATTTTAACAACCTTTTTCCTTCTTATTTCATGTTACCAGAAAAAAAAATGCTTTGTGATTCTAATTGATGAATTTGCTCAAAACTCTAGGGCCAGGAGATGGCATACTGCTTAGAGCTCATGCCCACTGGAACTAGGTTGTATCCCAGCATTGCATAAGGCCCTAGACATTGAAGTGAGGCCTACCCAGTCCAGGTCATCCCCAACACTGAGACTCCAAGGGACCTTGATTTGAAACACAGGTCTGGTTGACCACGGGTTCTGTGTGGGCCGGGATCCACGAGTTGATGGATTGATCACTGCTTGCTAGGCTCTCCTTCTCTTGCGTCCAATAATAAAATAAGATCCCCATTTCCTACAGAGGAACCTGCTAGTCTATGTTTGCTTTTTCCCCATTTATAACAACTCGCTGTGCCTCTATCACTTGTGCACTGATGCATGTTATTTGGTTAGAAGGGTTAAGGAAAAGGACAGATTGCTGGTCATTTAGTTAACGTACAAAGACATATCCTCAGGCTTTTGCAGGCTCAGTTATTTGTGGAATGTTCTCTGTCTAAAGTGGCATATTCTAAAGAGGCGTATTTCCTGGCCTGAGGTGACTAAACCACACATTGGCATCTTTAATGAACTTGCCTTAGTCATCAGCATCCCTTTCCCACTTTGCCATTTATATTATCAGAAAAAGAATGCTTTGTCACTTGCATCCAAATTTTGTTTTATTTTTGGAAGCGCTTTTAAAAAAGGAAATTCTTGGCTGAAGAGTCACTGGAGTAAAGATATATTTTAATCTCTATATGTGGGGAACTTCTATATTAAACTCACTAAGCTTTTAAGAGCAGGTCACTGAAATTTTTCACATTAACAATTTTTCCAAATAATATAGCATTCTGAGATCACATATTGATTAAAATAGACAGCAAGGAAAATCTAGGTGAGATATAGAAATGACAGATTAAATATAGTCAAGGGAAAGCTTTTGCAGGAGAACAGCTTGTCCTGAAAATTTGAAGATTGGATTATTCCCTGTCTTATCTTATCACTCATTGTTGTAAATGCTGTTAGTAATTTTTTTTCTCTGTCATGCTCCACCGACACTGGTTTTCACTAGTGATAAGATTGTTTTTGAAATCTTTAATATTGCTCACTGGATTATAACCAACTCTAATGAATATAAATTTCCAGTTAGGGGCGCAGTGCAGTGGTGATGAAGGCAGAGGTATCAGAGAGTTCGGGTTTGGTTATTCTATAACACATGCCAACTGGGAGATCTGGAAGGCCTTCTCAACTCCTTTTTGCCTGAGATTCATATCTAAACTTTAATTGATAATAACGAAAATGTGGGTTGTTTGGGGGTAAAATTAGATAATATTATGTTCTGTAATCATGCATCTTGCAGTCTTATTGTTGAATGCTATTGTAAATATCTTTATCTCCAGTTTTATTCTTACCCACTGAATTCCAATCCATACTTCTGGAAAGAGTTTTGTTGTTACTGGTTTTATTTTATTTTGAGTAATACCCAGTGGTTCTTGAGAAATACTTCTTCCTCAGTACTTGGGGACTTCTCCTGATGGTACTTGGGATGGTGCCAGGGACTGGACCTCAGACTTCTGTGTAAAAAGCATGTTCTCCATCTGGTCGGCTTTTCTCCAGCTTCTTCTTCAAAATGTAAATAAGTAATTCCAACCCTCCAACTTTCTAGGAACTTTCTGGACATTTAGAATAAAGAACTTGGGGCTGGAGAGATAGCACAGCGGGTAGGGCATTTTGCCTTGCACGCGGCCGACCCGGGTTCAAATCCCAGCATCCCATATGGTCCCCTGAGCACGGCCAGGGGTAATTCCTGAGTGCAGAGCCAGGAGTAACCCCTGTGCATTGCCAGGTGTGACCCCCAAAAAAAAGAAAAAAAATAGAATAAAGAACTAAAATATTATCATGGCATGTTCTAGACTATCTTCCCGGCTTCATTTCCTAACGCTCAGTGCTTCGGCCACATGGGCCTTCTTGACCCTAGCACACAGACCTCTTCCACTCCAGTGCCCAGCACTATCTATTTTCTATTTGAAGCACAAGATCTATGTCTGCATTATTGGTTATATTCCTTTTGGCCTCATCTCTAAGATTAGTGAACTCTACCTTTAAAACATTATTGCCCTTAAAACTGAGACTTAAACCTGAAAACTTTGTAACTTTCCACATGGTGACTCAATAAAAAAAAATTATTGCCCTGTGTTCTTTTCTTCATAAAACTCAATAATGGATAAAATCATTGTATTTCTTCATTTCTATTTGTTCTCTTTTCTTGTAGAGTAAAAGGTCCATATACATAGAAATATTTGTTTTAGATCTGTTTCATATCTAGAATCTCCACAACTGTCTTTATGAATGCTTGTTGATGACTAAGTATGTGGTTGTAGTTTAATTCCAAGGTGATGCAATTTATGATAATTTGCATGTGATATCATTTATGATAAAGTTCGTATCAGATGGCTACTGAGATAGTTCAGGGGTCAGAGCATGCACAAAGACCCGGGGACATGAGTTCGACCCTCATACAGTATGATCCCCAAACTACTGTTCCACACATTTAAATCATCAGTCTTGTTAGTTAAGCATCACAGAAAGAGTTCTTAGGGGCCCCAATCACTGTGTGAGAGGTCCCCCATAAAACAATCAAACAAAAAGTAACACCTGACTAGAAATACCTATGATAGTATTTCTGGAAAAAAGACTCAGGCTGGCCACCATGATCCCGGTAAATGCCTGCTCACTCCTGAACCTTGAGAGAAATAAGGAGACCACAGAATGAGTTTTTGTTCATTCTGGGTGATTATTGTGCCATTCCCAGAAGATAGTCATCGAGCCACACCTTAATTCACCTGATCTTCAAGGAACTAAACTACCACCCTGAATCTCAGGAGAGCCACGTGAATTAGGCTAGATGTGATTTAGTTCTTTCAGGTTCTGAAAAAGATAATGAAACTGGCTTCCCTCCTGAAGAAATCAGAAAGAATCTTTGTCTTCCTAGAAGGATTAAATCAGTAGGGAGATTGAATTACAAACCAAGATATTAGGAACCAAATATCTAGCTTGAAAAAGGATGTAGCGCAGAGGTCCACCATACCTATTTTCTTCACTGTATCGCTATCACTGTCATCCCATTGCTCATCGATTTGCTTGAATGGGCACCAGTAAAGTCTCCATTGTGAAACTTGTTACTGTTTTTGGCATATCGAATACACCATGAGTAGCTTGCTAGGCTCTGCCATGTGCGTGAGTTACTCTTGGTAGATTGCCGGGCTTTCCGAGAGGGGCAGAGGAATCGAACCCAGGTCAGCCACATGCAAGACAAACGCCTACCCACTGTGCTATCGCTCCAGTCCACCTCTTAGTCAGAGAAAAATACTAAAGGACAATATAGATAATAGCAGACAAATTTATTAAAGAGAGTGCATATCTGAAATGTGCATGCAGCCACTCTCAAAGCAGAGTCACACATAGGGTTTTGGTGAGAGCTAACGTAAAGGAGCAATCATAAAAGCCAGGCATGAATACATGAGAGTAGGTGCTGTTAACGTTGCACAAGTTGAGGCAGAAGACAGTTGGGATGGAGAAGGGACCACTAAGTCAATGGTGGTTGGAGGGATCACTTGGGATGTGAGATGTGCGTTGAAAGTAAACTAAGGACCAAACATAAGTATCGTATTGCAAACCATGAAGCCTAAAGTAGAGAAAGAGTAAGAAGGAAGTGGCAGCCACAGAGGCAGGGAGTGGGTTGAGGGGATCGGGGAAGAGATATTGGAGACATTGGTGGTAGAAAATAAGCACTTGTGGAAGGATGGGTGCTCAATCATTGTATGACTGAAACCCAATCATGAAAGCTTTGTAACTGTATCTCACAGTGATTTAATAAAAATAAATAAGCCAATAAATAAAGTTGAATATGCATATAAGAGCTACATGCTTGCTCAAACATTGTATGTATTATTACTATCTAACTTCACGTAACAGGGCATCTATTTTGTGCTTAATGAAGAGAAAAGTAAAAGAGAACCAGGACTCTGTTCTCTTAACACGTTGCAACAACTGACTTGAACCAGTCTTTCCAAAATTTCCTCTTTATTAAGAAGTTGGTAACCACTAGGCTGGCAGGGTTGGTGACCCCTTTGTTTTGTTTTTTTTTTCAGTCATCTGAAATCGTCCTCCTTGTTCTTCTCTATTAGTTTTTCACACAGTATCTCTGAACATCAGGAGGAAACTATTTCCAAGTCAGGGGTGTTTTATATTTATTTTATAATTCTTTTCTACCAGGGCTATTTAAAACAGTTTTCTTTGGTAGTTTTTTAAAAAATAAATGATAATCTAAGACTCATAAAAATAAGATTCCTGGCATGAAATACAAGGTCATGAATAAAGGGCACTAAATATAAAACATTTTTAAAGATAAAACCCTAGATATAGGTTTATTCTACTACATGAAAGTAGAAAAGTCCTATTTGGTATAAAGTTGATACATGACTTTGAGACCAACGAATGGTCCCTATTATTTTGAAACATATATCAGTGCCAATAGTAACTCCAGACCTAAATTTAAAAATTCATTAAATAAGAAATGTCTATTTTAGGTGACAAAGGGGTTTGGGTCATACCTAGAAGTACTCAAGGATTACTCCTGGCTCTGTGCACAGCAATTAACTCCTGACATTTCCCCAGGGGACTACATGGTGTGGTGGTGACCACACTCGCTAGCTAGAAGCTTGATGCAAGCCAATTGCCTTAACCCTTGTAATATCTCTCTATCCAAGAACCTCTACATTTTACTAGAGTAAAAACAGTATAACTTCCCCCCCCACCAAAAAAAACTTGTTTTCTTACAAGTTTCCTAACTCACACTTTTCATATTTTCATAATGATTTATTTTGCCCTGAATCCACATTCTGGTTTTATCTAATCCATATTTTTTGTGAATATGTTGCTTTCTGCTTTAGTTTCTTCTAGTCCTGAATATTTTTACCAATTATGAAATTGGCATGAAGCAGATGGCATATTTAAAACTGGAACACTTGAGGAAAGATTAATAAGTGAACTATTTTCTAAATATATAAGTGAGGGAAGACTGGTGTACAAGCTGTAGCTCCTAATTATTCTGCTTCCATAGCCCCAGGAATTTAGAATCTATGGAGAAAGTTTTGTTACTAGAATCAAGAGAGTAAAATAACTGGGAATTGTAGCTAAGATACCTCTAAACTTCAGGGTATCTGGTTGCTGCTATAACCTAGTAACCAAGAGACAATGAACTAGATAGTACATCTTGAAACTCCAACTTCCTACAAATACTACTGTGATTTCCCATTGCTCCATAGAGACTATCAATATAAGGCATTTCCCCTCTGTCTCTCCTCCTTCTCTGTGGGGAAAGCCATCAACAGAAAATTATCTCAAAATTGAGTGGAAAGATGTCCAATGGTAATCAAAGGCTCTCATCCCCCTTGCCCCCATAAAAATATGGAAATATCAGTTACCCAAAAGCTCCTCCGTGTATAAAACATTCAAAAATATGTAAAGTGTAGACACTATCTGGAATACAAACAAAACAAAATATACTGAAAGTTTCTGTATATATTTTGATATTGAATTGGTGTTGGGGGTTAGAGGGTGTTGTTGAAAACTTCTGGTCATGTGGCCACGCAAGACAATTCCAGGTAAGTTTCCTTGGGTATTAAAGATGCCACTTGTCAATATGCAGTAGACTTTATTTGTCTTTTATTTTCTGTTGCTCTGAGATCATGGGGGGCAAATTGAGGCTTTATCTGGGATATACCAGGATCTCTATATCCTTGTAGCACTATAGCACAGTCCTCCAATTGTTATTGATTTGATCGAGCAGGCACCTGTAACGTCTCCATTGTGAGACTTGTTGTAACTGTTTTTGGCATATCGAGTACGCCATGGCCACGGGTAGCATGCCAGGCTCTGCTGTGCTGGCGGGATACTCTCGGTAGCTTGCTGAGCTCTCTGAGAGGGACGGAGGAATTGAACCCGTGTTGGCTACATGCAAGGCACATGCCCTACCCCCTGTGCTATCGATGCAGATGGAAAATAGATTTGAAGACACACAAGCAGACACTTGGTACCTTTTTTCCATTCTATTATCTCCATAGTTTGAAACACTGCCTACTAGTTTTAAAGAATATATAAATTTGACAAAGGTTTTCTTGTTAAAGGCTGTCTTGAGATCTCTATGCACTCGTAGCACTGTACAATCTGTACTTCTGCGTCTCCACCCTGCAGGTCTTGAGTTCTTTCTGCTCCAAAGTTCTCGTCTTGTGAAAACAAATATTAATCTCAACCCACTATGAAAGAGAAAACGAACAGGATAGTTTGAAGGTTTTCACCATGCTTTCTTTTCTTAAAATGTTTTGAATTGGGGCTTAAGCAATGGCACAGCAGATAAGGCATTTGCCTTGCATGCAGCCAACACAGGTTCGATTTCCAACATCCCATATTGTACCGTGAGCATTGCAAGGAGTAATTCCTGAGTACAGAGCCAGAGTAATCCCTGCACATTGCCGGGTGTGACCCAAAAAGCTAAAAACCAAAAGCTTAAGAAGTTTTGAATTGTGTAACATACTACTATTAATAATATTTTCTTATCATCTTCTCTATTCTTTGCTAATCCAACAGTTTTTTCTTTACTAAATCTTAAAACAGTCCTAAAATTACTTTAAATCCAGTTGTTTAGACAATCACAATACCTTTCATCAACTTTCCATCTTTTCTGTCACCAGAAGCATTAGGACACTTCGAGTTTCCTCCCTCTGTATTGTTTATAAGAATGTGCTTTTTATTTTTAACATAAATGAATTTTTAAATCTTCTTCTATTTATTTATATTAAAATATTCTTAATTTCAATAACAAAAGGAAAACAAAAATGTCCCATCCTATGTAGGTCTCTCAGTTTAAGTCCTGCTTCAAAAAGACTAGACCTGGAAAGCATTGGAAACCCCACCCTGGGCTACAAGAATGAATGTGTGTGTGTGTGTGTGTGTGTGTGTGTGTGTGTGTGTGTGTGTGTGTGTGAAAGAGAGAGAGAGAGAGAGACAGACAGACAGACAGACAGACAGACAGAGAGACAGAGAGAGACAGAGAGAGGGGGAAAAAGAGAGGGGGAGAGAAAAAGTGGGAGAGAGGCAAAACATTTTTTATTGAAACTTACATAGATGTTAGGGGAGAGAAAGAGAGAAAGTGCTCAAGAGAGCACAAAGACTTTACCAGAGTCAAAAAGACAAGCAAATAAGATACATGTACAAGGCAGAAGATGATACTGAAGAGCAAGCCAGCCACAAGGATGAATCTAAAAATGAATTAAGCAAGAGAAGTAAGACTAGGAGTAAGGAAGAAATAAGTCTAGGACTAAGCTAGTAATTCTGGAACTGCAGTATTATTTTTTTTGTGTGTCAAGAAAAGCTAAAATATGTATTATTCTTAAACTTCTAATTTTAATTTATATCTTTTTTGTTTTTTTTTATTTTATTGAATCACCATGTGCAAAGTTACAAAGCTTTCAGGCTTAAGTCTCAGTTATACAATGCTCAAACACCCATCCTTTCACAAGTGCATATTTTCTACCACCAAGAACCATACCGTGGTTCTTAAACTTCTATTTTTGAAAACGAAACAGTAATCAACTTATAGAAAACTAGTTTGTATCCTGTATATTTTATTATAATAATTAGAACTATGTAAAACTATGTGTCAGGGGCATGGATATATCTTCACTTGTACATCTCATTTCATCTGTTGGCAATCTCTTTAAATATATTCTTTTATCTCCATTACTTAGATGAGTGAAATAAAAATATCCCTTTACCTGTAAAAGGTGGTAATGACAGTGTTAGGAGTTTAAGTTAGGAAGTTTGTTTTATAGTTCATACATTCAAACATTAAGACATTCTTATAAGAAAATATTAACTTTGAAGAAGTGGTTATATACATTCCATTTCATTGTAGATCTGAATGAACTATTTACAGCACTATAGTGATGCATTTTCATGTAATAATTGTTCTAAAGATGTTTGTAAAGCTTGAAGAAATTAATAGATATCCACATTTTTGAAAGCCTATATATACATATGTATACTGTAGGTCGTGATATCTACTGAATAAAAATTTCATTTTATTAAAAATGGATCTTTCTCCCTTTTTAGTATTATGTAAATTTAAAAATCAAACCATAGAACAATTTTATGTTAAACTATTTAAAAATTCACAAGAAATAGATAGGTCCCACCCACAAATATACATTTTAGTAAGAGGAGAGGAGAATTAATAAAAGCTTGAGAAAAATATGAACATGCTTAAAAGTGTATACAATTGCATTTAATCCTAAAAATAAACATTAGTTTTGTGTTACATAATATTAAATTATAAATTATGCATTAGTATCTGCATTAATGAAAGATTATATAAAATTTCTATATAATCACCTGAAAAGATACCAAATATTCAATATAAATGAGGTGGTAATTTATTTTTGAAAAGGTACAAAATCTTTAGCAAGCTATGCTTAACCAGATCTTTCTGAATCTAGTTTAGGGCAGCCGTAAGCACCAAGAGTGAGTGCCATACACAATGGCAAGTGTTGAGAAGTTTGCTTGCCTTTTAAAAAAACTACTACTATGGTTGAGATATCATCACACATGGAAAGGAGAGGGAGAAATACAAACTGGTCTCTTTCACATGTAGGATATAAAGAAAAAATAGTTTTGAAACAACAAATAGCCATAGGCAACAGCACACATTACAAAGAACAAAAAACAACCAGTGGTAGAGGAATGTGGGGATAAGAGAACAGAGAACATTCATGCACTGAAGGTGGGAATGTCAACTGGTTCGATCTATTTTAGAAAACATTATGGAGCTTTCTCAAAGACTTAGGAATTAATCTTTCTATCTGACCTAGTAATTCCACTTCTTGGCATTTGCCCCAAGGGTGAAAAAACTCATTCACAAAAACAATTGTACATTTATGCTCATGGCATCACTATCACAATAACCAAAATATGATAACAACCCCAATCTCTAAGAACAGATGATTAAAAAAAAAAGAAACTATGGTACATGTATTTAATGGAATACTATTTGGCTTTAAGAAAAGATGAAAGCATGCAATTTGTGGTTATGTGCATGACTCTGAAGACTATCATACTGATCAAAGTTTTTCAGAGGGAGAGGAAGAAATAAAAAGTAATTTCTTTTATATGTGGGACATAAAGAAATGTAGTTAGGAAAAGACAAATAACCAAAGGCAACAGAAACTGTGAACTGGTTTTAGTAGGAAGCTGTCAATGTAGGACAAACCAGGATGGAGTAAGGAAAGGGAGGACACAGGGACAATGGTGGATGGAAGCAGACACTTTGGTGAAGGTGCAGTGATGGAATGTTTTATTCAAGCAAGCGTGCCATTATCACACTTGTAAATTACTTGTCTAAAATTTATATATGTACAAGAGAAAGTAAAGACAAAATGAACCACATTCTTAAAAATACAAACTGGTTTTAAGTCCGAGGCTATGACGTCCCTAACCAGTTTCCTCTTCATGAAGGTTTGTATTGTTCCTTCAAATCTGAATGATAATCAAGAAGGATGAAATTCATGAGGACTGGAGCAATAGCACAGCAGGTAGGGCATTTGCCTTGCACAGGACCTGGTCCCTCTTGGAGAGCCTGGCAAGCTACAGAGAGTATCCCACCCGCATGGCAGAGCCTGGCAAGCTACCTGTGGCATATTCAATATACCAAAAACAGTAACAACAGATCTCACAGTGGAGATATTACTGGTGGCCGCACGAGCAAATCAATAAACAAGGGGACAGTGCTACAGCAATACTTCATTTCATTGAGATTTTTTTGGTCTGTTTGTGCTTGCACTATTGGCCACCATTCTCTTCTGGCTTGGAGATTCTCATTTGATACATAAGTTGTGAATCTTATCAGTCTCAGTTTGCATAAAAGTTCCTTCTTAGATCATTCAGTCTTCAGTATTCTGATTCTGTCTTTGGCTTTTGTCATTTAATTATAATACATGTTGGAGGTTTTTATTTGGGTCTATTTTCAAAGGAAAATCTCCAGCCCCCTTGGATTTCAATATCACAATGCCTTAACTCTGGGAAATTTTTATCTATGATTTCTTTAATTTGTGGTTCTTCATGGAATTTCCATTCTTATTCTTCAAAACACCATCAATTCTTATGTTGTTCCTCTTGAACCCATCCCATAGTTTTTCAGTGTGCTATTATTTCTTTTCAGAATTTTTTTCATTTTCTAATATTTGCGAGAGGTTTCCTGCATCTCATCTTGGAGCTCATTGACACATTCCTCAGGTGCTGTTACTCTACTGCTCAGATGTTATACTGAGTTCTTTTTATTTCATCTATTATATTCTGTTTCTGTCACAAATACTTTTGTCATCTTGCAAGATGTCATGTCTCCAATTAAATTTTTACCCAGTTAATAATTTCTTCCTGGGGCTGGAGCGATAGCACAGCGGGTAGAGCGTTTGCCTTGCACTCGGCCAAACTGAGTTTGATTCCCAGCATCCTATATGGTACCCTGAGCACTGCCAGGGGTGATTCCTGAGTGCAAAGCCAGGAGTAACCCTTGTGCACCACCAGGTGTGACTCAAAAAGAAAAAAAAATAATTTTTTCCTACTTAATTAACTTTTAACACTATTTTCACTTCTCTTAGTTACATTTTGGCTAGTACTAAAGCAAAATCCTCACTCTTTACTCTACTAAACCAAATAGTAGTCAAGTCTAGCTTATTTTGTTTCATTTTGTGTTTTACAATATCTCTACTCTGACTTCATTAACATTACTCAACAACTCTCATGTCTCTCTGTCTGTGTCTATCCATCTCTCTCTCTCTCTATCTCTCTCTCTTTCTCTCTCTCTCCATCTATCTATCTCACAAAAGCTTTTTGGTCACACTTTGCTGTTTTCAGGCTACTATTATTTCCTTAACTAAAATTCTTCACTAATTGAATTTTCTTTTTCATTCTAGCTACAACCACCTTATAAATTCACAGACTCGATAAAGAAATTTTTCTTAAGAGAACTTATTATTAGGGCTTCTGAATAAGTGCCTCCAACACTAATGCATGCAATTTTCTAAAGTAGCTATCATCATTTAGTGTTTAATTTTGTTTCTTTGAAAATAATTTCAAAGAATAAATTTAATATCTATTAAAATCAAATTGTATCCATAATTTTATTTCTACTGAGAATAAAATTAATCACTTTTGTAATGATATAGTCTGGATATTTTACTTGTTCTTAAAATTCAAAAATTATAAATTTTTGTTAGTTATGGAGAAAGAAAGTACTGAGACTCAGACTCATAAAAGTTTCAAATTACAATATTTTTACTCTTCAATTTTACTCTTTAATGTTATTTTTTTATTCCACATCTAATTTATCCCACATATATTTAAGTTCCTGGAGAGATGCAGTGTTCCAAATAACAGAATTTTGACTATAAAATTAGATCTTAGGGACTTTGTAATATAAATAATGTTTTATTTTTTTTTCTTTTTGGTATCTTTGGGCCATACCTATAAGTGCTCAGAACTTGCTTCTGCCCCTATGCTTAGAGATCATTCCTAGTGGTGCTCAGGTGATCAGATGCAGTGCCCAGGATGGAACTGGGCTCAGGTGCATGTAAAGTAAGCACCTTAGCCCTTATACTATCTCTTTGGTCCCTAGACAATATTTCTTAAAATGATAATAGTGATTGCCTAGAACTTTATATGTTACAATAATATAAGAACACATAAAAGATCTGCAGAGAAAGATCATGCTCTATCATACAGAATTCATTTAAGTTATAAAAAAATATGTCTAAAGTATGAATCATAGTAACACAACTTAATTGTAAAATATAGTAAGAGAATATATTAAAAGGCAGAGGAAGATATTTATACTAAGGAAAAAGAACTCTTCAGACAGAACTCCAACTCTGTAACCCCTCCAATTAGCTCTATATCTCTGTATCCTAAGGTCCTAGCACTGACCCTCCTGAACTGGTTAATGGAGAATCACCATGACTGATCCCCAGGCCCCTGAGAAGAGAAGAAAGAGAAGCAGGAGAGAGCAAAGTAGGAGGAGGAAGAAGAGGACAAAAGAAATAATTGCACATAAATAAATGAAATGATATTTATATTATTAGAATTGAATTTTGACTCTATGAAACAAATTGCATACTTATCATTACAAACATTATTTGAAATTTACATGATTTATTATTATTTTCTAATAACTCTTCAAGCAAAAATTTGCTAGCAGTAATTTTCATTAGCATTTATAAATACTACAATCCTTAAAGAATTAAACCTGGCCACCTTCAAATCACTGTTCTTGGAATTATTTTTGAATCAAAAATACATGCTAACATAATATAAGAGCTTTAAATTAAGTAACTATTATAGAAATTCTAGGATCAAAATAACACTAATTTACCTTAAATTGGATGCATTGTTATCCAGATATAAGAAATTCATTTTCAAAATAAACAATTTAATATAAAGGTATTGAAAAAGAGGTGATTTAATGTTTTTTATTTTAGTTTTTTTTTAATTGAATCACCATGAGATGCACAATTACAAAGCTTTCATAATTGGGTTTCAGTCACACAATGTTCCAATACCCATCCTTCTAGCAGTGTACCTTTTCTACCATCAATGTAGCTAGTATTACACCTGTCACCTCCACCCCACCCACACTCTCCCACCTGTCTCTATGGCAGGCACTTTTTTTCTTACTCTATTTCTGGGCATTATGGCTTATAATACAGATACCGAGAGGACATCATGCTTGTGAGCTTTCAGCTCACATCTCCCAAGGGGCCACTATGACAATGATGGTTGGAGAGATCACTCTGGAAGAGCTGATTTTTAATCCAAAATAGTCATTCAGGTATGAATTTTTGAAAGTTATCAGGTGAGGTCTAAAATTTTTGATGAAATATTTGCTTAGAAATTTAATTTTTCCTTATTGCTAATATCTGATCATTCAGCCTACTACTAGACTCTGCTCTATTTTCTTTAGTTGGACAAGTTAAATAGAAATCTAACCATGATCTTAATTATAAACATTCAAAAGGCCTTTTATTCTTCAGAAATGCTAAACAGAAATTTAGCCTTGTACAGACAGCGGAAAAATAAGTGAATATCAACTGGCAAAACTTATTGCCAAGTATGCTTTTTTTTTGCATTTCTTGAGTGTTAATAGTAGGCTTTAGTGTGCTATTAACTGCCAAGCTCAAAAATTAGTACTCATCAGTATTCTGGTAACCTTTTCAGAATGAATTGTATAGGATTTATTGTGAACTCTAATGTTAGCTTGACCATCTAGCAACAATAGTCGAAGCTCACAAGATGATCTTTCCGTATGATATGATAAGTGAACAACAATGATATTTTTATTTTAGAACACTTTTAGATATTTTGTTCCCTTTATCCAGTTAATGGATTTGTAAAATCAGAAGATGTGAATTTTTTCTTTTTTCTCACAATAAAAAATGATTTATTTATAACACATGCAGATATACAGACATGAGAAACCCAAACCTAGTCTTCTTGACATGCTTTACTTTTTTTTTCCAATGAGCAACAAAGCCTTGGAAGGCTTTATCAGCACCATCTCCAGATGCTATTCCAGTGCCAGTCTAAATGCTATCCATGTATCTATTTCTGTTACCATGGGTTTACCAATTGATATTAGCCAGTTCATCTTCCATTTGTTGTTTCTCCGTATCTGAAGAGTTTGACCCTGACAGCTCTCAAACATTTCATCCATAGTGTGTCAGTAGCAACTTTCCTACAATAGATTCTACTTCCTTTGACTCTTTAGGAGTAGGGTCACAAAATCTCCTGTGTGTCCATCTAGAATCTAGAAAATCTAAGACTATTCAGCAAATAGTTGTATTGGTTCACATGAGTAAGACTGTTCCTGTCATAGTAAGAATTCAGAGATAAAGGAACAAAAAAAATCAGATAACCACTATATTTTATCTGTTAATCTATACAAAAGTTGGCAAAAGTTAAAAACATGGTGACAAAACTCAAAACATGCCATTCATGATTAATGAATAAGCAACACCCTACCTGCTGTGCTATCTCTCCAGCCCCCACTGTTTTTCTGAAGATGAACTACTCCATTCATTTCTATTATTGTACTTAGTGAATCAGAAGTTTTCTAATACAATAGCACTAATTCTCAGTTTATTATTACATATGAATTATATTTTTTCCAATTAAAACACCTAGCTATAGCATCTTAATTATAAACTTCTATAAGAAGCACAGATACAGAAGTAGTCCCTGAGCACCACCAGGTATGGGTTCCTCAAATAACATAACTAGTAAAGCTTATTACTTAGAAGCATTAGATATACACTCTAAATTATTTAACAAAAGGGAAAACAAGAAAAAAATTAAATATTAAAATTTTTACTTGAAGATTAAAATACACATAAATATGAGATGAAGGAAATTATGGACTCAAAGAATAGGAAGCACAATATGGAACAATAACCAATAGTCAATACAATCACTGTCACTGTCATCCCATTGCTCATTGATTTGCTTGAGTGGGGACCAGTAATGTCTCCATTGTGAGACTTTTTGGCATATCTAATACACCACAGGTAGCTTGCCAGGCTCTGACGTGTGGGCGAGATACTCTCCGTAGCTTGCTGGGCTCTCCGAGAGGGACGGAGAAATTGAACCCGGGTCAGCTACGTGCAAGGCAAATGCCCTACCCACTGTGCTATCGCTCCAGCCTGCATAGATTTTGATATATTTTACATTTTTTCTCAAATTTTATTGTTTCTTTCTAACCCAGGCTGACACCTTGCAAAATAGTCTTTAAAATGAATGGAGAACATTACATTTGTTCCGTTATATCTACCTTGCTTTAGAAAATCTTTTCAAAGATGTGTTAGTATCGCACACAGCTTTGAAAGAGACATAGTCGACACTTAAGATAATTTTTTCATTGTCCAACAAAATAAATTAAGCTTTCCCTCTAGAGGAAAGGTGCTCAGCTATACAGTCTGCTAACAGGCTCCTGGAAAATTGAGCTTCCTGACCTCAAGGTTTCCTACAGTGTGTAAAGACATTACCTGCCCCATACCTTGTTTCTCTGTAGGAACTCGGGCTCAGGAAAGCAACACAATTGTTATGTTGGCTCTGACTATTCTTGGAAGTAATAGGTTGTGGTTTTTTTGTCATCTACACTGGGGTCCTATCTTCTGCCAGTATCTATTAAAACATGGCACACTAACTGTCTAGTTAGCAGGTAAAAATTTCAGAACTATTGAAATTCTTAATGTGGAAAGCATCCCGATTACTTGAATAAAGCTAGCATAATCTTAAAACGTAACATAAGCTTTGAAACTGCAAGAAAAAAAATCTTCAAATATGGGTATAAAGTTTGGAAATTCCTAAACAAAAATCCAGGATACAGAATTCACATTAATTCCTTTTCTATCACAAACTAGTATAAATTAAGTAAGGTGTTTTCTAGAAAGTAACGATAGGATAAAAGTAGGGTTATATTTTGTATAATCATTTAAAGAATCTTCCAAGTTGTTTGTGAAATTTGGGGTTAATTGTTTATTTAAAGTATTAAGTTAAATATAAATTTTTAGTATATTTTAAGGTTAATATCTGTATTGTACAGAATATAGATTGAATGAACAATAAATGATCGTCAAAGAAGGATACGGTTTTTTAAATAATTATACACAAGTCAAAAATAAATAAATTTAAAATCACCTAAGAGCACACCACTTAGTGATGGTTGACTTTACCCTTGAACAATTTTGTTGTTATTTGTTTTGTTTTTGTTTTGTGCCACACCCAGCTGTTCTCAGAGTTTACTCATGACTTTGCACTCGGGGACCACAGGAATGAGTGACTTTATGGGGTGACCAAGATAGAACCCAGGTTATCTGCATGAAAAAAAAATGCCTTATTTACTATGTTATCTCTCCCACTCTACTTTCATAAACTTATCTGTATATATTTTCTCTTATATCTCAAAAGATAATATTCTGCTTAGCATCCTTAAGCTTTTCTCCCTTTTATGAATATTTGTCAGGTCATATGGATATTTACTATTTTGACAGATGAAACTGTTGTTTAATGCACTATATTTCATTTAACAGTTATTTCTAGATATTAATAGATTTATCCACAGCACAATTTTTTTTTACTGCACAACTAAGGCTGAAGAGACACTTTCTTAGCCCAGCAAACATATCATCTGGATTTTATAGAATAAATTTCAAAACGTGAATCAAGAACTTGAAATATTTTTTTTTCCGATCACCATTGGTATTGCACTCAGTCAATGTAGCCTATTCATGGTCTCACTATGCAGCATTCACTGTAGCACTGTCATCCAGTTGTTCAGCAATTTGCTCGAGTGGGCACCAGTAACATCTCCATTCATCCCTGTAGCATGCTAGTGTAACCCAATGGCATATTGTGAACTCTTTCAGGATCAGGGGAATGAGGACCATTGTTGTTACTGTTGTTACTATGGGTAGCTTACCAAGCTCTGGCTTGTAGGCGGGATAACTTTCGGTAGCTTGACTGGCTCTCCCAGAGGGACGAAGGCTTTGGGGTGGCCTCTAATTGCCTTTACAGGTGTTCTAGTCTCCTGAATGTAAAATTTTGGTCAACTGGCTTATTGTAACAATCTGCACACTGACAAACACATTACCATGCTATAGAATAAATCATTAGAATTTTAAAGAAATTTCAAATGTCAGAGAATAGAATGTATTGAGGAGACCTTCTCTAGCACTCTAAAGTTACTCAACGAAGTCACATCAGACTTTCAGAAGAAACCCTAAGTTACCAGTTAACGTGTGTGTATGAGGCACCATCTCTGTAGCCCCAACCTTCTCTCCACCTCGCCTTCCTCTATTACTAAATCTACTTACTGCTGGCTGTGACCAGGAAATAAAAAATAGGTACAGAGAACTGTGGGTGCATTATGTCAAATGCAAAGTTTTGCACTAATATCTTAGAAATATATACCTAAAACATAGGCATCAAACTTATCTATATAAAAATGTACAAAATGGCATTAATACATATTATTCCTAAAAAAATATTGTACCTTATCTTGCAGCTATAGGATAAGTTCTAACCCTAAAAACCACAGACTACATTCCCTAAAGAAAATTCCTTTCAACCATCCGTATCTCAACAATGAGGAAAAACAATGTCAAGGATTAATGTTCAGTGACAGAATTTTACCTATTCTTGGCCAAGCACGGATGTGAGAATAAGAAAAGAGCAGTTGGATTTGGAAAAGGATTTGGTACTATCAAATAAGCCGTGGTTTTCTCCTGATAAACATAAATAATTTCACAGAGTATTGACATCAGAAAAGGTCACAAGTAATCATATGACTATGATAGATCAAACCCATAACAAGTACTCTGTCAGTATGCCTAAACACAGACAAATCCTCAAGTGCATCCTGTAAACTTTCTCATTACAACAAGTCATAATCCCAAATCAATTCAACACAGCTTTGGCTATAAAGAATTGGAACTTTTAAAACACTTAGAAGAACTTCTGACACATAGCAATTGCTTAATAAATGTGAACTGTTGCCATGGTAGGAGACAGTTTATAGTAAGAATAAAATATATGGATTTAGAAATCAGTATTCATTTCACACTGTCCAGGTCAAGTCCCAGATTTCTCTAAGACTCAGTTTTCTAAACCAGATACATGAGTTTTGGCAACACTTTCCTGAAGAAAGATGAGCCTTATTAGATGAAGCACTCATTTACTGTTATTTTCTTTCTTATGTTTTATCATTTATTCTACAAATTTTCATATCATTTCAAAAATGTTAGTTAGATTATCAGTAGAATAACCTGTTTTTCTTGATTTTCTCACAGATATCCATAATAATAAATAAATACAAAAATAAACCTTTTAAATAAAGGGATCATTAAGGTAGAACCATACACGATGCTATCCCCATACAACCAGCTGCTGAAAAGTCATAAGCAAATGTCAAAGAATTGATGAAAAACAGAAATTCAAAGAAAAACAGAAGTAACCAGAATTAGGAAAACAGTTGTAATCAGAACTCTCTTTCTTAGGGACTAGATTAACTCAATACAGCCACCCCTACATGTAGGTAACATATATTTGATTTCTTAAAACTTCTATTATATAACTTCAATAACCATTTACTAATATATAAAACTATACAAGTATAAATATGTTTTTATTAATAAATGCCCTAACCGAGGACATGTGACATAGAAAAGAAAAATATATAATCATTGTAATCTTTTTACAGCACATTTCAATTTTTAAAAAGAAAACAAGAAAGAAGAGCTTTTAGTACAGTCTTCTCTTACCCTTTCCCATCAATATTTCAATTATATAATAAAAAAGGGTGTGAAAGTTAAGGTCAATAGGCCATATTCAAATACAGCATGAAAGTAGAAATGTACTACAGAAATTAATAATTTAATAAACACGTTCCATAAACACCTAAATAACCTTGCTTTAAATTGCTTTAGGAAAGAATCAGCATGTTCTATTATGTACTGTTTTTAAGGTCTGATAGTACTCCCTGCTGATGACCAAAAAACCTAAAGGGTTCACATGACAAAGAAGTAGAGTGAATTAAATTTTGTCCAAGTAGCAGGAGAGATTATCCAAGAGGTAAAGCAATTGTTTTGCACAAGGCCAATCCTGATGCAGTTGTCACCACCATCTATTGTCACCTAAACACCCAAACATTGTCAGCAATGATCCTGAGGACACTGCCAAGAATAAACACTGAACAAATCTGGGTATGGCTTAGGAAAAAGAGAAGGGAAGGTGGGAAGACGGGAAGGAGGAAAGGCAGGAAGGTGGGAAGGAGGAAAGGAGGAAAGGAGGGAAGGAGGGAAGAAGGGGAAGAGGGAGGGAATGGAGAGAAGAAGGGTAAGAGGGAAGGAATGGAGGGAGGAATGGAGGGAGGGAATTAAGGGAGGAAGGGAAGGGGGAGGGAAGGAAGAGAGGGAGAAAGGAAGGAAGGAAGGAAGGAAGGAAGGAAGGAAGGAAGGAAGGAAGGAAGGAAGGAAGGAAGGAAGGAAGGAAGGAAGGGAGGGAGGGAGGGAGGGAGGGAGGGAGGGAGGGAGAGAGGGAGGAAGAGAGGAAGGAAGTGGGAAATTGTGCCCAATTAAAATTAATTTGCAGTGTATTAGAAAAGAGTGAATCAGTATGATTTTGACTTATTTTCCTTTGTGTCTTTAACAGTATACTTGTCAGAAATTTTACCTTATAATTTAAATTTCCTGAACATCTGATGAAAATAGTAGAAAAATATAAATATATATGAATTATTTACAGACATTGGAATCAGGAAATCATTTAGGCAATAGAAAATAATGAAGTTTTAGTGCATCTTTACTGACAATTATTTATATATTTTTACTCTTCATTTGATATTTCATGAAAATTTTTGGTTATATCTTATTAAACTTAAATAAATTCAATTTGTATGCATTTTAATTATACAATACATTACTTGGGCTTAACACAATATATCTCATTTAAAATTCATCTTCGTTATGTACACTTTTCATTCTCCCTTATACATATTCATAGTCATTAAATTATTATCTTAACATTGGTCATTGACTTTACTAAGTACTCTATTTATCCAATACTTTTATATACCAATAAAAGTTTCTAATATCTAAATTGGTTACCATATGTGGATAAATTTGAATAAAAACCACAAGTAGAAGTTTTGTGTCTGTGACTAGTGATTTTTAGCTTGTTATCATTGGTAGGGCTATAAATAGTAAGCCTTTTAAAAATTCTTTGAATATTATGTAAATGGAAAATAATTAATCTTCTGATGTGTATTAATGAATCTCTGTAGCCAGACCAGGTGTGATAGCAGTCAGGAGTTCTGAATTTTATCTAACACTTTTATTTCTGATTCTGTGAATTCATGCCCTGATCAGTGGGTATTGCAAATAACTTCAGTTGGCCTGTTTCTCCAGCCTCTTCCTGGGCTTGAGTATCTTAGGGGTTATGCTCAGCTTGATAAAATATTAGAGAGATTTCATCCTGATTATGCCTTCTTTGCTCCTCTCTCTTTTACAAGAGTATTTGCTTTAGAAAATTTGTCATTGTGAATGTTTTTACTGGCCCTGTGAGATCTAATTTAAAAAAAAAAAAACTCTTGCCAGTTTTTCAATCCAGAAATGTCCTTCTCAAGGGTCTGGGAAGCCAACCTTCAATCAAGGATGATAGTGTGCATCTCTCCCAGTGTGTCAGACAATATCACCAGTGCATATGAATGAGCACATATGGATGACTTATAGAGAAAATAAATATTTGCAATCTCAAGAAAAGTTCATTATGATCAACCCACCCCACCCCAATGATAGTTCTCTAAATTCATCTTTTATTTTTTTTGGCTTTGTTTATTTAAAAAAAAACATTATTTACAAAGTTGTTCATTGTACAAATGTTTCAGGCATTTAGGGTTCCAGCATTACCAGTATGACCTTCTCCCCACCATTGTCCCCATTTTTACTCCTATCCTCATACTGCCCCCTTAGGCACATAGCAAATTCACTTTATCTTGTATCAACAAAACTTTAAGAGATGGCAAATAAAATGATAGAAAATAAATCAGTAAGAGCCAATCTGTGAATGCTATATGATTTTAACCTTGTAAAGAAGGAAAATAAAATAATTTAATACAAGATAATAAAAAGCTTATACTCATTTACATTAGTAAGTTATCAACTCTGGAATTGGAACTTTATGTAAGTAAGTTGTCAACTCTGGAATTTAAAAGTATAATGCATTAAATTTTATTTTATATTTGAATCTCATTATGGTGATAACCATGACTTATCTGTCTTTAATAAAACTTTAAATAAATTCTGAAATTTTAAAAACATATTTTAGAGTTTACATGAAATAGACAAGACCTACTTATGTAAAATTTTCCTACACATTATATAAACACTGTGGTTTGCAAAGTTGTTCCTGATGATGTTACAGGCATTCAATATTCCAAAATCAGTCCTACCACCATTATTTACTTTCCTCCACCATTATCTCCAATTTCAACAACCACTTCTCAAAGCCAGAGCATGCCCACAATAATTTATTTTATATTTATCTATATTGCTATCAATAAATTGCTAACAGAATGATCAAATATATTTCTTTAGAAGAAAATCAGTGTAAATTGTTGTAACTCACAATTACAGCAAGTAAATTGTATGAGGAATTCCTAAAACATTTCTACAGGTTAAGCTTCTATGTTACTGTTTGGTTAGTCAATATTGGCATCCTTCAATATTACATCCCATCTAATCTGGAGAGTTACTACTGGGTTATCAGTGTTTGGAGATGTTGTGGTCACATGCTCCAGAAAAACTAAATTTTTTAACTGGGTGGTACAGCTGGAGTTAAATTTTTAACTGACTGGTGAGGCTTCTGGAAGTAGAGGGAGTTGGGGGGAGATAGCCCATCCTGGGCAGGTTAATTTCTCGTTGATGCTATTTTTTTAATTTATTTTTATTTTTTAATTAGTGAGTCACAGTGAGGGTACAGTGACAAATTCATACATCTCTTGCTTGTTTTTCCCTCATGCAGTGTCCGGGAGCCATCCCTCCACCAATGTCCATTCTCCCCTTCCAATGAACCCAGTATCCCTCCCACCCCCCACTCCTATTCCCCCATCCCACCCCACCTATGTGGCAGGGCATTCCAATTTGTTCTCTCTCTTTCTCCTTTTGGGTGTTGTGGTCTGCAATAGGGGTATTGAGTGGCCATCATGTTCGGTCACTAGTCCACTTTCAGCACGCATTTCTCTTACCACGCCGGATCTCCAATCACATTTTACTTGGTGTTCTCTTCTCCATTTGGTATGACTTTCCCCTACTGTGTGAGGCCAAGTTCCAAGCTGTGGAGTCAACCTCCTGGTTTTGTATACTACTATTCTTCGGTATTAGTCTCCTACTATGTTATTTTATATTCTACAGATGAGTGCAATCTTTCTATGTCTGTCTCTCTCTTTCTGGCTCATTTCACTTAGCATGATATTTTCCATATTGATCCACTTACATGCAGAGTTCATGACTTTATCTTTTCTAACAGCTGCATAGTATTCCATTGTATTTTCCAAGGAAACAGAGTCTAGCCAGCATCACAGAAGCAATCTTGTATTGTGGGAGCAAGCGGCTGCCAAAGCTCTGTTTCGTGTTTGGTTGGAACTACAGGGCTTGCCCTCACTTCTCCTTAGGTACCACAGCTATCTCAGCCATGTTTGGGTATCCAAAGGATATTTGGTGGCTGGTTGATCTCTTTTGAGAATTATTTATGAGTCTCTGAAGCAAGGCTGATAGTTCATCTTACATAGTACAAGAGATGATTTATGGGTTTGACGGCCAGGGCTTCCAGAAATACAGGAGAGTGGGGGGAGGTATACCAACCTAGTCCCAGGAAAATCTTGGGATTTCACTCTCAAAGACCTGCAAATCATCAGATTTTATTTTATTTTAGCACTTTGAGTTATGCATAATTCTTGGTCTCCAGACCATGGAGTCAGCAGAAGACATGGGAACAATTCTGACGTGTCAGATCTCCAATTTTTTCAGTATTTCTCCACTAGCTAACTTCAGTACTTGAAAACTCTCCCACATTTAACTCCCATATAGATATTATAGCTTTTTAATTATTCTTGAAAAGTATATGTGTTATATGTGGTTAAATTATCAAGATGCAGGAATGCCCCTGCATCAGATTTGCAAGCAACAAACTATGTCTAGACAAATTACACATCAATTGGGGCCAGAGTGATAGCACAGCAAATAAGGAGCTTGCCTTGCATGTGGCTGGCTGAACTGGATTCAATCTGTGGTATCCTTTATGTTCCCCCATGCCCCACTAGGAGTGAACTTTGAGCTCAGAGCAAATTAGTCCCCATTCACAGTTGGGTATGCTGCAAAATAAACAAACCAAAAGTGGCATTTATTGAGTGGGTAGTCAGCAGATCAGTTAGAGTGTCCAAGACTGTGGTTTGCAACTAAACAGCCAGAAGCTGCAGCTTAATGTTCCAAGAATTGCTGATGTCCTTGCCTATTATACACAGATACTACTCCTTCCTCTGCCAATTCCACTGACCCTTATCCTGGCATATTGCTGCCTTTGCTTTCTCTGGCTGGGAACACAAATCCTGCTAGCACTGCTAATACTGATGCCTGCCACTGCAGCTACAGATTGCCACATATCCCTAGACTGAATCCAGGATGTACCTGGCATTTTTATAGAAAATATGCCATGTAGGATATTTTGCAAAGGATCCTGGGACTAATTTTGCTTTTTTTTCTTTTATGGTAGACTTTGAAACTTCTTCAAGATAGTCTTTGTGCTATTCCCCACAGGGCTTGTGTGTATGTGTGTTAGTGGAGGGGGACATGGGGAGCAATTGGACACTGTGGATCAAAATTGAGTCTCTCACATGCAAAGCATATGCTCTAGTCCTTTGATATATATCCCAGCCATAACTATTCATTTTATAATGAGATACGAGTTCTTCCAGTTAATGTTGCAAAACTATAAAATTATTGGAAGGTGTTTTTGGATGCTAAATTTCAAATTTAGCATCCATGTAAGTTTTTGTTCCTGAACCTTTACATACATATCTTCCCAATTCAGACACAGAAGTAAAATACTACACGACATATATGAGGAATTTTTAAGTTCTCCAAGAAGCAGAGATTAGATCAGTATATAATGGATACAAGGGTAGGAGGGGGAAATGAAAGTTATTATTTAAAGGGTAAAAAGGTGTTACATAATATTAATAAGTAATAGAAACCTAACTAATATATACAATAGGATCTATAGCTAATAATACTATATTGAACAGTTAAACATTTGTTAACAAGAAATCTTTCATGTTAAATATTTTATCACAAATAAACTAATGAGAGCAAGAGAAATATTTTAGAGGTGATGGATATATTTACAGTATAGATTGTGGTTTCATACACATATGTGTGTATATATACATATATAATGAAGATACATATATAATGAAGATATCAAATCTACATACACCATGTTCCTAAAATAGTAAGCTTCTAAAGACTGCAGTTCATTATATTACAGAACGGCATATTATTTCATGCTCTATCCTCAACACATTAGTTAAAAAGTTCACTAATTCTAGAAGAAAATGCAAGAGTAAACTTATGCTAGGCTTTTCTTCCTCTTAAGATATTGGGATCACATATTCCCTATAGTGACTCCTATAATATTTTATGTTCTTTCTGTATAAGGCTGAAATCTCAAGTTTCTGGCAACTGTGGCAATAATCCTAGGAGATAAATTGGTTCAGCCTCTTGAGTTGATTCCCTGAAGTTTCTGAGGTCCAGCAGTTGTTACTAAAGTGTTTTATCAGAGTCCCTTTGGAAGCTCATTATTATACCTTAGTCATCTGGTCTCACATTGCTTAGACAAATTCACCTATTGTGACAAGTGTTCTCTGTATCAAACAGTAATTTAGTAACCACCTTAATCAGGCATTTCATCTGTTAAGATATTATGTGCATTAATTATTTTGTATAATTTATTGCAGTTTCATTATATGTGCTGAGGAAAAAATTTCAGATCCTAAATAAGGCAAAATGTACTGCAAAAGAGTCATGGACTAAAACTAAAGGAAAGCTATTTGAATGGGAAAAAAATACTTGCATTCACTGCATCAGATAAATGTTTGATATTCAGGAAAAAGTACTCACAAAGATCAACAACAACAATAAAAACTCCAAAAACACTATCAATAAATTGTGAAAGGAAATGAATAGACACTTCTCAGAGGAAGAAAGGCAGATGGCCAGTAGACATGACAAAATGCTGGGCATCACTTACCAAAGAAATCCAAATGAAGACTACAATAAGATACAATCTCACAGCAGTGATAATGTCACATATCAAAAATAGTAGAAACAATATGTTTTGGCAAGGATGTGGTGAAAAAAGAACTCTTATGCACTACTGGTGAGAATGTTTTCTGGTAAAACCCCTGTGGGGAAAACAGTATGGGGAGCTCTCAATAAACTTAAAATTGAACTGCCATATGACCCAGCAATACCACTTGGGGGCATATACTCACAGGCCATAAAAAAACACTCTCCACATATTCCACCACCAAGAATCACGAATATATGCACTGGTGCACTGGTGGAATATATGCACTGGTGAAGGGATGGGTGTTTGAGCATTGTATGACTGAGACTTTAACCTGAACGCTTTGTAACTTTCCACATGGTAAATTAAAAAAAGAATTAAAAAAAACACTCTCTCAGGCCATATGAACACCATTATTCATCGCTGAGCTCAGTAGAATACCTAAGATATGGAAACAACCTAGGTATCCAGTGGCAGATGGATGGATTATTTACAATAGAATACTATGCATTTGTAAGGGACAATTAAATCATGCAATTTACTGCAATGTGGCTGAAACTGGAAAATAAACCTTGTGAAGTAAGCCAGAAGAAGAAAGGCAAACTCAGGTTGATCTTGCTTATCTGTGGAATATAGAATACTGGATGAGGAAATGTATTTTAGGAAAAAGGGATGCTTAGGTCATTACTGACTCTGGTGTTTAGAAAGGAAACAAACAGAAAGAAATTAGGGTGTGGGCAAGAAGAGAATAAGAAGTAATAGGTTATCAGGCATCAGGGTTTCAGTTGTACCAGTGATATGAGTGAGGGGTATAACCCTATATCAAAAACATAGATTCAACGGAGCTGAAAACATGAGATCTAAGAGGCAGTCACTGGAACTCTGTAATGTGTCTGTCAAGTTGACAGGTGGGGGTAGAGTGAGCATTGGGATGGGGAGGGAATCTGGAAACACTGGTGAAGGGAAGTTGACACTAGCAGAGAGGCTGGTGTTGAATTACTGTATATCTAAACCTCAACTATCAGTATCTTTGTAAATCATGGCTCTTTAACAAAAAGAATATATTTTAAACAAAAGAGTTTAGTGTAAGAAAACTGTCACAACATTTAACTGCTTTGTATTTAAATTTTGACTATTTTATCTTATATATTATTGTACTGAATATGCAATTTACAAACTACTTGTTGATGATTCACAAGATTGTCCAGCATATTTACAAAGCATACATTTCTGTGTATAATTATCGTTTATCAAATGATTAAGTTTTTAAAATGTGTAAATTATTTCATTAGTTTCTCCTGTAATAATAAAACAAAAATCAATATTTTTAGTTGAAAACTGTTCACTGGTTTTTAAACAGCTTCAAAAAGCCAATATATTATAACCACGTTTAATGAGATAATTTGGGTCTTTATGAAATTTCCAACTTAATAACTATTTCCAATACCCTGTTAAGAAAATGATTATTCAGATTAGAAACACACCTTCCCAATATCACCATGACCCAAGCAACCCTATAACATTTCATTCATCATCATCCCAACATTCCTCTTTCCACAGAAAATAGCTTTGTTTTTCATTAGTTCAACATGCAATAAGACTCAAAGACACTTTTGTTCATCACAAAATTTCTGCTGAACCATCAAATAACAGTTTACCAACATTCTCTTCAGTTAAGCTGACCTCAGACTCTCAAAGACTGCAGTAACAAAGCTATACTAAGTTCCCATAGAAATGTTCTCTACCCCAGTTGGAATCATTTTCAGATTTTTGTATTCCATTCCAAGAATTAACATTTCTGGACATAGGGAGACCTAATAAGGGTACCCCTTATATTTGGTACAATGTGTGGCTTATGATAAATTTGATAAATTCAGTAAGTATAAAAGTAACCAAACCTGCAATCTCCTTTGCTAGATTTTGTTTCAAAGATAGGTATTTTTTCACATGATCTATGTTTTATTCCTTTAATAAATTATTTAAAGATTAAGTGTACTGCACAATATACCCCTACCCCATCACTAATATTTGAAAGATAACATCTTTCATCTGACAGAGATAAAACATAAGACTACCCCTAAGAGACCCAGCACTCTAGCTTTGAGCTGTATTTCTTTTTTTTAACTTTTTAATTGAATCACTGCGAGATAGAACCTTAAAAGCTGCTCATGATTGGAATTCAGTCACACAGTGTTGCAACACCCATCCCTCCAACAGTGTACATTTCTCAGCACCAGTGTCCCCAGAGTCCCTCCCACCATCCCCCACCTCCTGCCTCCATGATAGCCTCTCTCTCTCTCTCTCTCTCTCTCTCTCTCTCTCTCTCTCTCTCTCTCTCTCCTTTTGGGTATATTGATACAAAGAGGTTATCAAGAATATTCTTTACTTACTTTTAATACTCAGATCTTGTCCCTCGTGATTCTTCCCAGCTATTATTGTTATCCTGATTTCTTCTCTATCAACAGATAGAGATGAACTGTATTTTTAAATTATGAGAGGCAAGTGATTTTCTTATCCCAGACTTTGTGGTGTACAAAAATACCTCCAGAGGTGTATCTAAAATACAGTAAATAACAAACTGTACAAGATAAAAACATGGAATAGTGTAGGATAACATTGGTTTGTCCTTCCTGCCTTGCCACAGGAAGTTTAGGTTTATTGGGTTATTCCCATCTCAGTATTCACATTCCCCTGTGTTTATTTGTAACTTCTCTCATTGTGCTCTGTTAACTTTAAATATTGCTTTTCTCTTCTCCTTGATTCCTTTGCATAGTTAATTCATAGCAATGCCCTTTTTGTATAGACACAGGAAGACAGTTAATGCTATGCTTTTGTAACTTGGGAATTAATTGACCCTGGATAATATTACCTCCTGGACATCTGTTTTCTGGACCTAAGCCTCAGTTGCCCTTACTTTCTAGTATCCCAAAAGTAGGGTCTTGATGGACTCAGGAAAAGCTGTGAGCTACCCTGGCATTGAAATGGGCCTGGCCAAAGCACCATAATACTTAACTATAAGTTAAGAGCATGGTCATGAACCAGTTCTGTCATGATCAAAAAGTAATAACTAGATTTGGACCCTGCTAGGGTTAGGAATGATTAATCTGGCCTGAGCACTGTAGTCTGAGTCTGTGGTGAGATGTCCCCAGGAGAGCCACCCTACAAGCTCAATATATCTCTTACTGTGTCCATAAGAAATAATATTAGGAAGTAGAATTAAGATGTTAAGCAATATGTAAACTAAGTGATTGGACTAAGGAGAGGAGAAACACCCTAGGTGGTATTTCCCTCCTTTGAACCTGATGGGCTATCAGGAAAGGCTTTTGATATGTCCATTTTGTTACTGGCAGGGATATGGTGACTACTCCCAATGCAAAGACTTGGAAAGAGACGAGTGAGAGACCAGGGCAGCAAGATGGAGCATGGAGGGACTAGCAAAGGGGGCAGAGAGAGAATAATGTAGGGGAAAAATTCAGGAGTAGGCACGTGGAGAGATGAGAGACTAGAGATGTGTAAGAGGGAGAACAGAGAGATGAGCCGGGGAGACCGGAGGAGACAGGAATGAGGGGCAGCATGAAACTAGAAAGGGGAGCTTAGTGGGACTGGAACAGGAGCGTGGAGAGAATAGAATAAATGGCAACTAATAATCAGCCAACCCGGCCCTCATTTCCTCTTTCCTCGGCCCATGGTATCAGCCATCCAGGCTGGGGAAGTGCCCCGAGTCCACTAGGCAGCAAGAGATCGAGCCTCAAGGCTCCCTAGCCTCCTGAAGTTTATACAGAATAGAATATACAAATTACAGAATCTGTGATCATTTTAGTCTTTTGTTTTTTGCTTTCATTTTCTATTGTTATTTTTCAAACCTTTGTTGGGAACCTATACTGTGCCAAGAATTTCATTGGACCCTAAAGTATAGACATGTATCATCATAACCATTTATATGTTTTACAATAATAATAAATGTAGAATAGAATGTGTGCAAGTTTTTGTTAGATCTTTGAAAAGTGTCCCAGTAGCACCAACGTCATTTTAGCTTTAAAAGATGTATTTCTAAATCCTAGCTTATAAACACCAAAAATCACCTCACAAAGGTATAAAGTTTGAAAAGAATTGAATTCTATATTTCTGATATTCCAATAATTGACATTTGCCCCATAGGATGACTGATTTGGAATCAAGCCTACACAGCCCAGAGTGTTTTATACTTGATCCTTTAAAAGTCGCTATTTTCTTCAGTTAAGTAGTACTTCTGTTGCCTTACCTCATACAGCATGTGAGAGATTTATGTTCCCAGAGGCACCTCTGCCCAAATTACAAGCCAATATACCTCTGCAGAGCCTCACTATTATGCCATTAAACTGCCACTACCATTCAGTTAACTACTGATTCTCCTTTAAGTAAATGGCAACAAGCATACAGGTCTTTTTTTTTTTTTTGCCACCCACAACCTTGAATATATACTCCTGGTATCCATGATCTGGTCGATAGTTCCATACCTCTTTCTGTTGTGTTTAGGTATACACTGTTCATTCATTTTGTCAGATGCTGATGCTCTTCTCAGAATATTTGACAGGATCCCAAAGATTATATGCCTTCCTTCCCTTTTGCCCAGAGTACTTCTTTTTAGATTGATGTGACACAGACTTTTAAAAGTTTCTCTTCCCCAGTGTCTATAGCCTACGAAGATCATCTCTTACAGTCATTCACAGACCCCAGCAATCTTGGCGGCAGCAACATTTACAAATACTAAGTTCCTATTTTGTTGCTCTTGTTGTCCAGGGGCCACACTTAGCAGTTTGCAGAGTTATGCCTGTTTCTGTGCTCAGTGATAACTCCTAGCAGAGCCTAAGAAAACCATATTAGGTGCTTGGAATTAAACCCAAGTTAGCTGTATGCAAAGCAAGTGCCTTTCCTTCTCTACCATCTCTCTGAACCATACACTCCTACTTTGAGTTAGAAAACTGACTTCAGGAAAGAAATTTGAAGCAAAACTTTACTGGACCTTCAGTCCTTAGAAACTAAAAATGACAGAGTATCCTATGCAGTTAAGTCTACTTCATTGTTTTTACCACGTTAACATTTAAAACTACATTTAAATTATGAATTTAATTTGGTCTTAACCTCTAATGAGATAAAAGCTATGCAAATTTAGTTCCATGTTTAATTCAGTGATTATTACAATTCCATAACTTTACTCAATGAATAGTAAAAAAATGTAAAATAATAAATATTTTTTGGATCAATCGAAAGATACCTAGATTACCCAAGTAATTTAGGTACCTTCGAAATTCTAGAGATCTCATTCCATCAGACTTCATGTCCAACCTCTTCAACACTAAAAATTTCATATACTTCTCCTTGACCCTTGGGCTTTTCCAGAAGTACAAGTAACAATTTTATTTATTACTAGGATTTATAACTTGCTCCTAATCTCTGCCAGGTAGATTTCTGTGGTCACATCTCTATGCCTTTTCTCATATATTTCACCTCTGCTCAAGGGATTATCAATTTTTCCTGATTTACATAGCTAAAATATTGTAATTATTTTAGTAAGTAAACTATTTTTTAAAAAATATTCACTACAGGAACAAAATGTCAGGGAAAAAACCTAATAAAAAATCACATGGGGATCAAGACATTTTCCGATTTATTACCTATGCTACTGCTCAAGAAACTGTATTTCCTTAGGTACTTCCTACACCAACTGCTTAGAGAAAAACTATCACATGTTAAATGCTAAAACACTAAAGTTCTGCTATATCAGAGAAGGAACACATGAAAGGTGGGCTGGAGCAATAGCACAGAGGTAGGGCGTTCGCCTTTCACGCTGCCCACCCGTGTTCGATTCTTTTGCCTCTCTCGCAAGCTACCCATGGTGTACTGGATATACCAAAAACAGTAACAAATAAGTCTCACAATGAGAGATGTTACTGGTGCCTGCTCGAACAAATGGATAAGCAATGGGATGACAGTGACTGTGATGGTCCAAAGAAAGGTAGAGTGCAATTCACAGTTAACCCTACACAGTTTTTATGAAATCAGCAGTATCTATACATAATTTTGTGTGAATAAATAAATGTATGTGTAAAAGGAAGTATAACACACAATACTGATCATGTTCTCTACGCATAATAATATTATGCAGGTGCAGATATGAAAAGACCTGAAAAAAAAGAGGGGCATTTCTCTGAATTCTTTTGTCTCCACATTCAGTAATACTGAAACTATAACACCAGAAGAGACATTGTAGTAATTTAGGTGTCTGTGTCATGTAATATATTAAAACTTACTGCATCACAGGTAGAAAGAACTTTGTATAGATTCTGACTTTACCTTTTACAGCTGTGTGAGTTTAGAACCTGTAAATTCTAGGCAAGTGTCCTCATCTGTAAAGTGATGTTAAATGTAGTACCTAACTCAAGTTACTGTTACAAGATTTAAATTAGATAATCCATGTAAATCTGCTGTTACAGAATTCGTCAGTTAATAATACTTGATTGTTTCAATTAATGTGCTGTGATTGTGAATTTAACTTTGGAATAAATGATTTCATTTTCTAGGAAGTGAGTTTCCCATATCATCTTTGTACTACTCCATCTCTAAAGGTTGACATATGTAATGCTAATATGAAATAATATTTTTTAGACTTATTAGGAATTCAAAAGGCTTTTTCATTACTGCTTTTCTTTTCCACAAAGTATTTGTTAGCACAAACTTAAGTAGAAGGAAAATATGAATATAAATCATGATAATAAATGATAGAAAATATCCTATGTAAGATTAAAGTTTTATCTTGGTGGGATTTTGGAACCTATTGTCAGTTTAATTAAAGATTATTTCAAAGACTTTTAAATGAATACAAAGTTAATTCAATTTTATCTGTGATGAGCAATATATATATATTCACTTTTGCAATGCAGTCTGAATCATTTTCCCTTTTCATTTCAAGGACATTTTAGAAATCTCTGCAATTCAGTATTTTATTGTAATTTCATTCTGGTAAAATACAAAGGATTGCCTAAGATAATATCTGATTATTCTCATCCTAAGAGAAAACTTGAAACATCACCAAAGACATATCTTATTCTAAAAAAGAAAACCACTATATGTTCATGTTATAACCTTTGAATACACTGCACAATAACTTCCGTATATACCTTCTTTTGTGAAATCCATAGGAAATCCAATTTATGTATTCCCCACATTAAATTGTATCCATATTCAACTGACTATTCTTTTAAAAAGTAGAAACTTTTATGTGCTTATCAGCTACTATATTAGAAATACATTAATATTCAGTATTTAGCAATTCATATATTATTTTTTACAGAAAGTAATGTATAGGAGGTTATGATTACATTTGTCATACCATGGACAAATGTAATCAGGTCTATTAGTTTTGGAAATTGACTCAATTTGACCATGAGAGTGACAGAAAATAAAGCTTTAAGTTCATCAGAAAGCTCAGAAATGCTAAAATATTAACTTTTATAAGAATGTTTAATATTAAATGTATTTTTTCAACAAATTTTTATTCATAGAGTATAGTACTAGTGGTTAAAATAATACAAATCATATAAAAGGTAATGGGCAATTTTGGAAGCAAAGGCAACATTGGTGCATAAAAAGATAGTGGTTATTTTATGAGCATTTATGCCATTTTTGAGACTCAAGTTGAAAATACTGCATACATAAAGGCTTTTGTATGTATAATACACATATACTTCAATACGATTATTTGAAGAATAGAACTCTTGGGATGTTTGTTCCCCAAAGTTTTCTTTAAGGGGTACTTATTTAAGAAATTCACTAAGTACTTTGGAAATGCTGTTACACTTGTTCATAAGATGAGTTTTTACTTCTTAAAGTCTACTAAGAAACACCATGTAGTTAAAATAATGTGATTTCTATAGTGCAGACTGTCCAAGTGAAAGTAATGGACTTGCCACATTTAGCTACATCACTGTATCACTGTCATCCCATTGCTCATGGATTTGCAAGAGTGGGCACCAGTAACGTCTCATTATGAGACTTGTTGTTGCTGTTTTTGGCATATCGAATATGCCACAGGTAGCTTGCGGGCTCTGCCATGCAGGAAGGATACTCTCTGTAGCTTGCTGGGCTCTCTGAGACGGAAGAATCGTACCCTGGTTGGCTGCATGCAAGGTAAACACCCTACCCACTGAGCTAATGCTCCAGCCCATTTAGTGACATAGCACTACTTAATTAAAATATAAATAGCAGAGCTGAGCATATGCTTTGTATATAGAAGACCCGGTTTTATCCTTGGTACCACATGGTTTCAGGAGCACTACCAGGAGTGACTCCAATCTAGAAGACTGGAAGTCATTCCTGGCAGTGCTCCTTAAAATTAGTAATTCATATATATATATATATATATTCATATAACATCACCAGGTGTACTTCTCATATATCTCTGTGTATATAATAAAATCATTTTCTATCAACAATAAGTAGTTATTCATCTTAGAAACAGTGATTTTTTAAAAAAATATTTTCAAACACTTTTGTCATCTTTCAAGCTCGGCATATTTTTTGGTAATCTTCAAGCTATGCATTATGAAAATATGATGTGCAATTTGGATATCCTAATGACCATAGAACTTCTAACAACCACATAAATTAAAACCATATGATTTTTATAAAACAGTAGGGCATCATCAAAATATAATTGTCTGCAATATTTCATTAAGTGTATTAATTTTTACATTTTATTCAATTATTTTATTTCAAAAACCTATCTTCACTGCATTACTACACCAATTTATGATAATTAACATATACTTTACACCTATGTATTTTATTTAAAAACAAAAAAGTTACTATTTTAACTTATATAGACAATGAGGATTATCATAATTTTTTTTATTAAGCAAAATAATTTTTATTATTAGGAATTTAGATATGGGCCTGGAGTGTTAGTGTAATGAGTAGGGTGTTTATCTTCCATGTGGCCTACCTGGCTTCAACCACTGACACACTATATAGTCCCCTGAGCTTTACCAGTAGTAATCCCTGAGCACAGAGCCAGGAGTAAGCCCCGAGCACCATCAGCTGCAGCACTTAATACAAAAAATTAAGTAATAAAATAATAAAAGAAATTTAGAGATATGTGGGGAGAAAGAGGGAAGAGGGAATGAAGGAGAAGGAAATTTATGTTCAAAAGATAATAATATACTCTGGGAGTCCAACAATGCACATCAGAAATGCCATTTGCACTCCAATATCCATTGCTGCACTATTCACAATAGCCAGGATTGAGAAACAACCGAAGTGCCTGAGATTAGATGACTGGATAAAGAAACTACAGTTACAACTACACAGCGAAATACTATGCAGCTGTTAGGAAAAATGAAGTCATGAAATTTGCTTATAAATGAATGGACTTGAAGAGCATCATGCTGAGTAAAATGAGTCAGAAGGAGAACAGATATAGAATGACTGCACACACTTGTGAGATGCAAACAATATAGTATGTGACTAATATCCGAGGCCTGGAAAAACAGGAGCCAGGCACACTGGTCAGTAGTTGGAAACTTGGCACAAGTGTGTGTGGGGCAAAAGGCAGTTTGGGTAGAGAAGAGACCGGTATGACAATAATAGTTAGAAATTTATCGCTCCAGCCCAAGATGAAGAATATTAAATCCAAAAAATGATTGCATAGATGTATATATATATTTATTTATATAAATTTATATTTAATTTTATTTTTTTATTGAATCACAGTGAGATACACAGTTACAAAGTTGTTTATGATTGGGTTTCAGTCACATAATGTTCCAATATCCACACCTTCATGAGTGTACATTTTTCACCACCAATGTCTCTAGTTTTGCTCCTGTACTCTCTGTGCTCCCCCGCACACTCTCTATGGCAAGCACTCCTCCTCCTCCTCCCCCTCCTCCTTCTTTTTCTTCCTTCTTCATTCCTTCTTCCTTCTTCTTCCTCCACCTCTCTCCTCCTCCCTCCACATCTTTCCTCCTCTTTTCTCTTTTTCCCTCCTTTCTTTTTTATTACTTCTTTTTCCCTCCCTCCCTCCCTCCCTCTCTCTCTCTCTCTCTCTCTCTCTCTCTCTCTCTCTCTCTCTCTCTCCTTTCGTTCATTATGCTTTGCAATACAGATAGTGAACAGTTATCATGTATACCACTTTACTTTTAACACTCAGTTCTCTGCAATTCAGTATTTTATTGTAATTTCATTCTGGTAAAATACAAAGGATTGCCTAAGATAATATCTGATTATTCTCATCCTAAGAGAAAACTTGAAGCATCACCAAATACATGTCTAATTCTAAAAAAGAAAACCAGTATATGTTCATGTTATAATTCTACCTCAGCTGTTTGAGAGATGTTAAGTACTGGGCCCAACTCTCAAGCACATCCCAACCATAATTTAAACACAGACAGCAGATCATTTTCAGTATCTGGTATGAACGTTTAAAAAATAATTGTTTGGGGGCCAACTCAGCAATTTGCTGTTGGTTCTACTTCAAAATCATTTTCCTTTTATAATTTTTAATTATTCTATTAAATTAATAACTGTGATATAGTTATATAGTTGTTTGTAGTTTGGGTTCAGTCATACTGTATTCCAACACCCATCCCTCCACCAGTATATCAATGTCCCCAGTTTCTCTCCTGCCACCCTACCCAAGCCTGGCTCTAGGGCAGGAACTTTCTACTTTTTCTCTCTCTCTTTCTTTCTCGCTTTCTCACTCTCTCTCTCCCCTTTATCTATTTCTCTCTAGAACTCTCTCCCCTTTCTTCCCCACCTCTCTCCCCGCCACCTCTAGTTTTGGGCATTATAGTTGGCAGATGCTGAGAGGGTATTATGCTTGTTCCCTCATCCCTTTCTGCATGCAGTTCTTATCCAGAGTGATCATTTTCAACAATCTTAGTCATGGTGGACCCTCTCTATCACAACTTCATTTCCACCAACATGTGAGGCAGGAATTCAATTCTAGACCAAATCCCCCAGGTCCTTGATTCTACTGTCCTTGGGTATCAGTTTCATATTATTTTTTTTATATCCCAGAAACGAGTCCAACCATTCTGTCTATTCCTCTCCTTCTATCCATTTATAAGCAAATTTCATAACTTCATTTTGTCTAAAAGCTGCATAGCATTCCATTGTGTAAATGTACCATAGTTTCTTCATCAAATCATCTGTTCTCGGGCACTGGGGCTGTTTCAAGTTTCTGACTGTCATAGCAGAACTTCAATGACTATAGAGAAATGGGGATAGTATTTCTACTGTGTATTTTTGCATCCCTGGGAGTATAGTTTGAGAAGTGGTATAGAAGCTCATTTTCTACCTTTTTGAGGAATGTCTATATTGTTTTCCAAAAAGGCAGAACCAGTTGGCATTCCCATCAACACTGAAGAAGAGTTTCTTTCTCCCCACATCCATGCCAGCATTGGTTGCTCTTGTTCTTTTGGATGTGTGCCAGCCTCTGTGGTGTGAGATGGTATCTCATTGGTTTGGTTTTCATCTCTCAGGGATCACTCTTGATGGGACTTGTGGGACCATATGCAGTACCTGGGGTTGAGCTAAGATCAGCTGCATGCAAGACAAGAGACCTAACCATGCCAGTATAAATTTACTTTTGTTACAGAAACTATGGCTTTGTTCAAAATAAAATGAAGTATCTAAGGATTAGGAACCATGGCCATGTTTTTAAAGTTCTGCAAAATTAAGAGGAGTGGTATAGAGATCCTGAGGAAATTCAGAACATAAAATTGAGCTTGGAGACTGAGTGTGCTAAGAAAAGAAGGGGAAGACTCCCCTGGGGAGGCAGGGCCAAGAAAATCATGCTTACAGAAATTTTAATTGAAATCTAGATTTATGAACATTAATCCCTTCATGACAATGAAATCCTTCATTTAAATACTTCAACAAAATTGTCTCATAAACTTGTTGTGATATTATAGAGCTGTAAAGAAACATAAATCAAGCACAGGAGAGGTAAGGAATCAAACAGCAGGACATGGTGGAAAAGCACAGCAGATTTCATGGATCATGTTCCCAAACAAGGCAGGATTCATTATAACCTCCCCATAGGGATCTAGTCAGATTTACAGAGTAGATTTATAGAGGATTAGTGTAAATAAAACATGAAGAAGATGGTGCCTTTTGTGTGGCTGTGCAGAGAAGTCTGGTAAGCTTAAGAAACCTTGAATTTGAGATCTGAAAACCAAACAATAAATATCTAAATGCAAACTGAAATGAACTGTGCTGAATACAAAGAAAATGGTTTGTACAAAAACCCAGTTAGGAAAGAGAACAATCCTTACTCACAAAAAAAAAAACCTAAAAAAACAACTATTTTTGGTTATGGAATTAAAATATAAATCTATAACCTCCTTGATTATAGAATGCAATATATAGCATTTTGCATTATAAAAACAATATACAAAATTTAAGCATATAAAAGGCCTTATACATTAAATGAAGGAATGTGAACTTTATTCTGAAGTAAAAGGAAATAACAGCTAATAATTATGTCAGTAATAATATCTTAGTATTACACTTGGACTCAGAAAAATAAATGTTGGGGACTCTTGGGCAGTCTTGGGCCAGGGCCGGCACTGGCTCGAGCTCCACCGAGATTCGACCCAGGTGGATGTGCCTTTGCAAAGCCGCTTTGCTGCTGAACACCCAGGATCCAGAACCAGCTATATGACTTCTGGTCCCAGCAAGTGCTTGCAGCCATGTCTCCGGACTGTGAACTAAGCTTTTGCTCCATACTGCCCCAGGAAGGGAAATGATGTAATTTCCAACTTAAATCTTCCTGGACTTAATTACTAAAATACAGAAATACTAAACCGACTTTATATCTCTTTATTCTCATCAGTGGAATACTAATTATCAAATGTTTCCTCGTCCATAGGTTCGTATTTTTGGGGGATAAACTCCAATAAGAACCGTGAGTTCTGTGTTGAAACTCTAACAACAATAGTGAGTTTTGGGTTGAAATATGAAATGTAATCAAGGTAAAGAGAAAATGGAGTGAAATTTATCAGTTATGCAGGTGGGGGTGGGGGGAGGTATACTGGTATTCTTTTTTTCTTTTTTTTTTTTAGGTGGTGGAATATGGGCACTGGTGAAAGGATGGGTGTTTGAGCATTGTATGACTGAGACATAAGCCTGAGAACTTTGTAACTTTCCACATGGTGATTCAATAAAATAAATTAATAAAAAAAACAAACAAACAAAAAAGAAAAATAAATGTTCATGGCTTCATTTGTTTAGGCCTCTATCAATGAGAAGAGGTCTAAAGGTCAAGGACAAAAACATGTTGGGGAACAGTTTTTCCCCAATGTGTCTGGATACTTTGAGCACTGGGTCAGGGCAGACATTGAGCACAAGTGCAGAGAAAGCATCTCCTGGGTGCTTTCTCAGGAGAGAAAGCTGGTACCTGTTCACTTAATTGCCAAATACAAACATATCTCATAGAGAACCTTGGAAAGTCCAATCACATAAAGTTTAGCAGTATTGGCCTATTACCTTTTCTACTCTGCTCTGTGCTGGTCCAATCCCCATCAAGGCTAGATGTTTTGTTTAGAATGAGTTGCTAAACATACGTGACAGTTTCTGTGTCTTGAGGTTATGTGACTAGGAGGTCAAGTGATGCTCAAGACCGGACACGTAGTGCTGACACTCTGTTCTTGTCAATTTTGCCCAGATACTCCTTCCGTAGGGCCGTGCTTCAGAACAGCTTTGCAAGGTCTGGTCTTATCTGCTCCAGTGCTCATTGCCATGCTCCACACAAACCCACCTGGAACTTATGCTACTAGACCATACTCAATGAATACATTCACATAGAATTTAATATCCAGATGAGCCCAGATTGAGAATACGGGGTCAGCATGTCCATTTTCCCAGATCTAAACCATTAAGTGGAAACCTCACCTGAGGTCCCACTTCTAAGTCCAAAGGAAGGCCCCAAGAAAACTGTTAGGAAAAAAACAATTGTGTGTGTATGTGTGTATGCACACATGCACACACGCATGCACACACATGCACAAGCATGAACACACATGTTTAGAACACAATTTAGATTTAGTTAGGGACATAACTAATTTGAAATTCTTATAGGTCAAGTTGAACATGACAAATAAAACAGTGGATCTTGTGATCGAAAACACAGCTTAGAATGGTGGTTGAAAGTGACAGATGTGGGGACTGGAGTGATAGCACAGCGGGTAGGGCATTTGCCATGCATGCGGCCGACCCAGGTTCGATTCCCAGAATCCCATATGGTCCCCTGAGCATCGCCAGGAGTAATTCCTGAGTGCAGAGCCAGGAGTGATCCCTGTGCATCACCGGGTGTGACCCAAAAAGCAACAAAAAAGAAAAAAAAGAAAAAAGAAAATGACAGATGTGGTACAGCAACAGACATATTGATTCTATTGTAAAGCACATTACCTTGACTCTTTAAAAAATGCAAAAAAAAATGGATTAAAATATATAGTCCAGTGGGTAGGGCCTTGCCTTTCATGAACCTAACCCAGGTTCAATCCCCAGAGCTGTGTATATTTCCTTGCCAGAAGGGATTCATAAACATAGGGCTGGGACCAAGGCCTGAGCACTACTGGGAGTGGCCTCCCCGAATCCTTTCCTTTCCACACACAAAGTTATTTGTACAAAACTATTTTTTAAAGCATATTGGAGAAATTAACAATTGTAAATGATGCTCTTGAAGTAAATAAGATTATTTGGAGAGTAGTTGATGAGAAGACAGTAAGGATAATTCAGTGAGTAATTGAACACAAAAAAGGATATGAACTTTACAGGAACTTTTTCAGTGTCTATGTATACCCTTCCAAAGGCATAGAAAATGAGTTACAAATAATAATCTAGTGACATCTACATATTCATTTCAACATGTGCTGAGCTGACTACCGAAAAATAGTGAATAAAAAATCAACTTTTGATTAGCTATTTCTGCTATAAACATGTGACTAGAATGTAATCAGTTTTATATGAAAAACTTAACTTTTAATGTTTCTTGGTATAATATCCACCAATTTTTGTCACCAGTACTATTAAAGTTATATTTTGAAAAGTTCAGGGCCAGGTAGCACAGGACACAAGACATTTGTCTTGATTATGACTTGCTTTGGCGGCAAGCATGATTCATGATTTCATTGCCAATACTACAAATGGTTCCTACAGCACCCCCTACAGTAACTCCTGAGTCAGAAATAGCCTTTGAGCAACAAAGAGCATGAGCCAAAACAAAACAAAACAAAACAAATCTGGTTAACTTTAAAGAAATATGAAAGACAATTTAAATATGTATTTATTTTAAATTGTGTCATATTAAAATGTAATTTCAAATCACAAAATTATGAATAATATGAATAAAATAATAGATATAAGTTATAGGTAATATAATGAAAATGGCTGATCAGGGATGAAGGCCCACCACCCCACATGGTCTACTGATACTTGTTTGGAGTGATTCCTCAGGATAGAGCTTGGAGTAAACCCCTGAACACTGATGGTATGGCCATAAAACAAACAAGAAAAAGAAATGCAAACAATAAATAATGTTCTAAGAGGAAATGGAAAATTTCACCTGAGAACTATTAAAGATGTCTTGTCCCCATATTAACTTACACACAAAAATGTAAATTTTTATTATTCTATCTTTCTTTAGATTTATATACATACTTAGAGAAAAAAAGGGGAAAGATTTCCAGAGTGGTAGAAAATAGACAAAATTCTACCATTTCTTAACTTAACAAACATGGTAAATTTTCTCTAACTACTATTTCCCATAACCATTATCATTAATAATGAAATTTTGTTGAGTCAGAGCTAGCCAAAGCATGAATACTCACTTCAAGTACATTAGGTCTCATATCTTACATCAATTTTTACACACCCCGTAGCTTTCCAATTTGTGAATTATCCTTTCAATGTACTGAATTTATATTTCCACTTCCTGATTTATCTTTCTTTTTAATAGACTTAATTTATTTCACATATCAAAGATTTTAATATTCACTAAAATATGGTAGAGAGAAAAAAAGGGAGTAGAATTAGTGTTACCAAGCTATCAAAAAGCAGTATATAATTCTTGCTTTAAAAAGCATAGTTTCAGGTTCATAAACTTATCTTAAGCAACTAGATGCATACAGTGCATGCAGGAGTTCTGGGTTCAAGTATAGGCATTCCATGATCTCTTGAGTATCACCAAGAGTGATCTCTGAACATAGAGCTTGGAATCACCTCCCTTATACCAACAGATATGGCCCCTGCCCACTGCTGAATAACATAGCTTGGAGTGATAGCACAGCGGGTAGGGCGTTTGCCTTGCATGCAGCTTACCTGGGTTCGATTCCTCCGTCCCTCTTGGAGAGTCTGGCAAGCTACTGAGAGTAACCTGCCTGCATGGCAGAGCCTGACAGGCTACCTGTGGTGTATTCTGGTGTATTCGATATGCCAAAAACAATAATAACAAATCTCACAATAGAGACATTACAGGTGCCCACATGAGCAAATTGATGAACAAAGGGATGGCAGTGACAGTGATGATAACTTTATTAGCTTTCAACTTAAAAATTCAGCTTTTAGAAAGTTCATCACTAGCTTACACCTTAGAATTTTTTCTTCGATTTGTCATTTACTAAATATATACTTTCGGACCAGAGATTCAGCCTAAGTGGTAGAGCACCTGTCTCTGGGTTTGATTACTGAGAACATGTAATTCCTTCCAGCATCTCCTTGAATGGCCACAAAAATCATAGTGATAAATAAAGTATGTGAGATCTCTATGTATCAAGCAATGAATTTTGTGATAAAAATGCAGAAATGAGCAACATAGTCATTAATTGTGTTAAACTCAGTCTATGGGAAAAGAAGTAGAAAGTATGATTACTTTATTAGATGATTAGATGTTTTCGTTAGTGTACACCCAAGAGCTATTGAGGCAAAAGGAAAAGTGGATTTTTAAGTTAGTACATCAGATCTGATACACTTTGAGAAAAACTGCTGCTCAATCTTGAAAGGTATCCTGAAGTCCATGAAGAGCTTTCTCAAGTAACAAAACAGATTAAGAATGTTCCATTCCTTCTTCTCGTGCCGCGGCTCTTGGTTCATCTCTGGGCGGAAGGCGCGCCGGGAACACCTCCCCTCCCAGGATCACCTACAGGCTACGTCACTAAAGAGAGTCCTACCTCCTGGTGGAGGGGTCTTAGAGGGTGGCTCTCACCGCGTGGCTGCTGCCGCTGCCGCCATTTTCGCTCAGAAAAATGGGGTGGAGAGGGAAAAAAATCCCTCCCCGGGCCGCACGAGGTTGTAGTTCAGTTCGCAGTCAAAATGCATGGCTGCAAGAAGCAGAGCCTCCGCGCCTACTGACTGTGATCCTGAGGTCTCCTAACCCATTTTGGCACCAGAGCAGATTCTTGCAGCCATCCATTTTGACTGTGAACTGAGCTAAAATATTAGAAACCCAAAACCGCGCGGCCGCAAGCGGCCGCGCGGACTCAAAGTCTTCACTTTTACCAAGGAAGAGAAACTATTAGATGATGCTTATTCAGCAGGCCTGATTGTTGGGGAAAATTTCCAATCAACAATAGTGAGTTCTGTATGGAAATATGAAATGTACTCAATATTTAGAGAGAATAATGGGAATATCATTAGGTACTTAGATGGGGGGTGGGGTGGGAGGGGGGTGTATTGGGGTTCTTGGTGGTGGAACGGGTGCACTGGTGTAGGGATGGTGGTTTAATCAGTATTTGACTGTGACTTAAACCTGAAAAAAAAAAAAAAAAAAAAAAAAAAAGAATGTTCCATTCCTGATGAAATCTGTGAAGGAAGAAAATGCTCTGAGGTACAAAATCAGGAAATTACATATAGTGGTTTAGATTGAGATTGAATATGAGGCTGTAATAGGACAGAAATAAAACGCAGGACCTGATGCATGAAACCAAATATTTCAAGCATTAGGCCAAAGGAACCAGGGTATTTTCAAGATATATCTGTATTTTTGTAGCATCTTCGAAAAAATCTATTATTTTCTAGATATAATTATATCTTTTAAAAATATGAGTATTTATTTGATTCAATTAGACTATCACACTGACCTACCATGTTTTTGGAGACTTTGAAGGAAAAAAAGACCCCAAAAAATTCATAAAAAACACAGTTCTAATATGTTAAATGTTATCCTTGCAGGTACTGATGTTTAGAAATGAATAATAGAAAAGGTTCATTTTCTAAAATGTCAATTGTGCAGTTTGTGCTTGCCAGTAGCATATCAAAAATGCAAAACATTTCCAAGCATAGAATATGAGTAGCTTCAACTTCCTAGTAAGAAGTGAAAGGAATGGATTTCTGAAAATGAACAACTTAAAATATTTCTGCAGAATGTTGAATGAATCTGATGTCTATACAATTTCCTGTTGAAATTATTTTGTCATATGTTATCAAGCCCAATATTTTAAACTGCATTTATGGCTCTTACATTTTATTTTTCAAAACTATGGGCATTTATAGCCTTTATAAGCCAAATGAGTAACTCTTTCACATTATTTAAATCTAAAACTGTGTGTCAGGTTATTTTCACAGAAACTTTCCAGCTTCTAAGCTGCATATCTATGACTAGCTCTTTTAAAGAAAAAAGTAAGAATAATTCCTCTGAAATGTAATGTGAAATTCTATCATTTTATATGAGCAGCAGAGAGCCAAGAGAGAGAAAGCATACAAGCAAGCATAACTACTTCTTACGGTACCACACGTCCCCTTTATGTTCGTCTTGCTTCCAATACTAAATGACATTTTCTGTTAAAGTAACTCCCAATTATAGACATAGGGAAACTGAACAAACACCAGGTCCTCTGGAAGTATTCTTGAAGGTTATGATGTAGACTCTGGATATTGATGTTCATCTGAATACATAATCTAAAAGTTTTAATAAGGATAAGAGTGTTAACACCTGAGGAACCATTAACTGCTGATTATAGTCAGAATGCCTTGAAACAGTAGTTTCTTCACTGACCTCCACCCATAATTTTCTTCCAATTTACTCTCCAAAAAAATCTTATATAAACCCTTAACTCGAACCTGAGAGTATGATGATTTATTATGGGTAAGTCCACTGTCCTTTAATCATAATATCTGATTAAACTTCATTGTAATTATTTTAATTTTTTTGTTAACCTCAACTCTTACCTCTCAAGAAATTGATCTTTTAGAGTTAAGCAACTGAACCTAGTTTGGTTACATTTGGATACACAGAAATGAACACATGCTTTGACACAGAAAAATATGAGCAACAGTTAATCACATACTGAGAGCTTACACAAAATATATTTAAACACACACTTGATGAAGTTAAATATTCATTTATTTATTCTTTCTATTAATATCTTACACTCAATATTAATTCTTATTCTCTTAAATACAAATGCTGTTCATATACATGCACTATCAGTGTAGCTATTCTAACTTAAAGAAAATATATAATATTAGGACACAAGTTTTCTCAGATTCTATTTTTTGTAACTTAAATTCAATATAAATGTTTATTCCTAGACTACACAAGTATTACTTTAGTTTCTAATATAATGCAGAGTTTAATTTCACTTCTTAAACTAACTCTTTATATTCATATAGTTGCTTAACTGAATCTTTTTTTTAACTGAATCTTGAATAAACTATTTTTCTTATTTAGCTTTCAGAATTATTTTGGACTGAATGATTAATTATGACTCTGCTTATGCTACACAAGAAACTGCCTGGAGCTCTAGCTAAATGTTCTTTCTTAAATCTATTAGTAATTTAATCATATTGACCAGTAAATAATGAAATTTTAATAATTCTACAGTTGGGTTAGGATAGTTTCCCCACTTTAAGCATAAATTGACTTCTAGAACTGTTATGTTTTAAGTTTTCCAGAATATTCTTCCAAAATATATGGAACTAATAAAAGAAATATATCTCAAGACTTCATCTTGTTCTTTGTTGGAGAATATGACTGAATATTGCACAAAGAATCAAGTAAATTGGCATTCTGCTTTTTATAATACATTTCTGTGTTAACCTGACCCTGTCTTCACACTGACTGGAACATTGTGCTGTGTGTTCTTTATAAATTTCTTAGAATAAATGACTCTGTTGTACAACAGTCATTATAACACAATTTAACTACCACTAAGGTTTTCTCTTGTTAAAGAGAAAATGAACCAGTTGAGACTCCGAGGGGCCGCCAACAGTTCCTCTGCTCCTGAACAGCCATGATCCTGGAGGCACAAGAACTAATTTCCTAACGAGTGGCTTCTTGTATAAATGCCTCTAAGCTATGGCCCCGTGCTGCCCCGGCAGGGGATAGGTTTTTGTCCTTCGTCCTTTCCTTTTGGCAGTGACAGCATGGAGACCGCCATATTTTAGAGCCAGTGGACAGAGGGATGGGCTTGCAGTGACAAGACACACAGGAAAACTAGGGGGGGCAGTACCGGCGCTGCTCCCCACCCAGTCAAGACCCCGAGTGGCCGCCGACAAATGGCCCCTCTGCTCCTGAACGGCCATGACCCCGGAGGCACATGAACCAATTTCGTAACCCAGCGGCTTTTGGCAGAAATTTCTCTGGACTTAATTACTAAAATACCAGAAATCCCAAACCATGAGGATGGGACAGTTCTCATATGGCCTTCAATATCAGCAATAGAAAACAAATTATCAAAGGATGCCTTTTCGGCATGTCTGATTGTTTGGAGGAAATTCCAAATAATAATAGTGAGTTTTCTGTTGAAACATTGAATGTAATCAAAGTAAAAAGAGAGTAAAGTGAAAATCATCAGCTACACAGGCAGGACGGGGGGTATACTGGGGTTCTTGGTGGTGAAACATGTCCACTGGTGAAGGGATGGGTGTTGGATCATTGTATGACTGAGACTTAAACCTGAAAGCTTTGTAACTGTTCTCATGGTGATTCAATAATTAAAAATAAATTTTAAAAAAATTAAAAATGGAGATTATCCAGACTAGAACTTGTAAGGCTGCAATAACATTGAGTAGATCAAGATAAAATACAATTTAAAAAAAGGATGGAAAGAAAAATGGGAAAAAAAGAAATAAAAAAATGTTCTTCTTGTTTCATGAGATTGATTTTCAGTCACAAAATAACTTCTCATATTATTGCCATGGAAAATATTGCCAACTACTGTAAAGGAATTCATCTGTAGACAGATTTGTTTTATAAAAAAATAATAATGAAACCAAGAAGATAAAGCATGTTAATGACATAGGGTTATTCCAAAAGATTCAGATAGGCTTTTTGCAAAATATCCAGAGTAGGATTTTTCTAATGTATATCATCTTGGTTTGGGGACCTAAGGTCAATCAAGATGAAGTGGACCTCAAAATAAACTGTTACCACTACCTTAAATGGAATTACCTGTATTTAGAAATATTTTCAGAAATGCAGCTCTATTGGAGAAGCCCATCTTAAGGCAGGACAAGCATCCAGAGAGAAAATTTGATACAGTTATCACTTCCTCACACATGAAGCCCTTCATCAGTTCTGATGTTTCAAGTTCCTTAGCACAAATTATAAATCTTCATTTGCTTAATTTACTTTAGAATTAATAAACATGTAAAAATCTCCATAAGCCTGTGACTAAAGTTGGTCTTTTTCCCTTGTGAAACTGCCTGTTGTCAATTCATTCATTTTCCCAGCTGCAGAATAACCCAGAGGGAATTCAAAATTTTTCCCTGCATCCTAAAAGCAATAGACAAATCAAATCAAAACAACACAGGAAAACATATATAGATTTACATTCACACCAGAGTTAGTTTCTCTAAATTTAACCTATAAAGTCATCTAAATATCTGTTTAGTATCAAATTCTGAAAACTGTAATATACACTTTGTGGTAAAAAAAAATTGGGGGGTACAGTGATAATTTAGTGGGATAATTCAGATCACTGGAATCATTATCATCAGATAATGTGATGGTATTTTAAGTTATGATACAGTGAGTGTTGCATCCAGAGTTGACTTATCCTTATTGTAATTTCTTCTTTTCTTTCTTCGCACCCATAGTGTTAGAAACAGAAACAAAGTCATGATGGATTCATCTGTGAAGGATTGACACAGGTCAGTCATTCTGTGCAGATACTCTATATTCTTGAATGCTTTAGATTTTTCTACTTGGACTGTATTTTTTTTTGGGGGGGGAGGTGGGAGTTTGGAAGGTGTCACACTTAGAGGTGCTCAGGGCTTATTCCTAGATTTGTGCTCAAGAATCACTTTAGGTAAGGCTTAGGGGAACCTATGTGGGGCCAGCAACAAAGCTGGGCTGACCACATTCAGAACAAATGCCCACTACTATTTCTCTGCTCCTCTTTGTTTTTATTTTATAAGTTAATAGGTAGTTCAATAAGAAAACCAAAGTTTTAAACTAACACCAACCTAGCATGTTAATTAAGCATAAATGTCTTTTATTTTCTATTAAAAGAAGGATGAGCAATCAACTAGAGTTTTCTAAAAATTGTTTTGCTTTCCTTTAGCTATGGAGAGAAACAGAAGAATAATACTTCCTTACGGGTGGGGCATTTGCCTTGCATGAGGCCGACCTGAGTTCGAATCCTCTGTCCCTCTCTGAGAGCCCGGCAAGCTACCGAGAGTATCTCATCCTCACGGTAGAGCCGGGCAAGCTACCTGTGCTGAATTTGATATGCCAAAAACAGTAACAACAAGTCTCACAATGGAATGTTACTGGTGTGTACTCAAGCAAATTGATGAGCAACGGGATGACAGTGACAGTGACAAGGACAGTGACACATTGCCACCAACCGCATTTGAAGACTTCCAAGATTCTCCTCAGTTTCATAAGTGCAAGTTATACAAACCCAGCTTTACAAGAAATAATAACGCTTGCCCACACTGAATAAGAATTCTGATAGGTCAGTTTCCTCTCCACTCCCTACATTCTTCTTCCTTACTTTTACTTTGAAATAGAGATGAATCTCCATGTGATGCCAAGTTTCAAAGAAAAGTCATTGCATTTTTCACTTTAATGGAAATAACATATTGTAAGAACAACCGCAATTCATGTTTGTATTTTCAAACACAAATTGATTCTATACATAAGAGCTCTAAATATTTTAATGCAAATTGACAGGCAAAATCTTTGCAATAGGGAACTGGAGCAATAGCACAGTAGATAGAGTGTTTGCCTTATGTGGTAGACCCTGGTTCGATTCCCAGCATCCCATATGGTCCCCAGAGCACCACTAGGGGTAATTTCTGAGTGCATGAGCCAGGAGTAACACCTGTGCATAGCCGGATGTGACCAAAAAAAGCAAAAAAAAAAAAAATCAAAACTTCTTTGCAATAAACAATTGTTACTGTTTTCTTATGTTATTTTAAAGATTTACTGGTAGAACGTTGTTGATTGAAAACATACCTCCTATATATTAAAACTGTATAAAAAGAGGGAAAAGTTGAATAGTTTGGAAGAGTAACTTTGATAATCAGTATTTATTTTAATTATTATGTCTATGGAGATAAAAGCTAAAAACATTATTAAAAAGTCCTGGATATAAACTCATGTTGAAGTTTTTTTAATCTTTAAATTTTACACCTGAAATGATGAATTTCTGGTATTATAGTAGAAAGTGTCATATTGTAACAGTTTAAATTAAAAAATATGCACACACAATAAGCTTTTTCTAGGCTTCTCTTTTATGAAATAATGAGGAATATATGATTTTCAATGCATTTTTATGATAAAAGCTTAGACTAGGGATATCAAAATGTTCTTCCATAATTAGCTATACTAAATATATTTTGAGAAATTAAAATATTTTACCTAAAATATCTTTATATTTTATTACCTTCTACTATATGTGCCTACATATTGAGTTGAGTAGGGAGGGGACTTTCAAGAGAGGCTAGAGAGTTTAGTGTTTCTTATTTGCATGGTTTTCTAGCTACTTTTTTCAAGTAATAGACATTTTGAGGTTTATACAAATATTTACCAGAAACTACAGAGAACTCATATATAGGAACTCTTTCCCCAGTACATAGAGGTTTCCCTGTTAACATTTTGTATAAGTGTGGTACATTACAGTTAATAGGTTAATACTGACCCATTATTGTCAAAGTCCATCATTTATATTAGGATTCACTCTGTTTTGTACAAAACATTTAACACTAATTTTTAAATAAAGCATTTCACTATCAGACAAAGCAGCTAACCAAAAATTGGTCATAAGATTAAAATTACCCATAAAACAATAGGCTTAACTAATCAGTGGTGATACGTTTTATTACTCATGCTATTATGGTAGAAGTGAAGACACTGTCCTCTGAGGGAATGGGTGTCAGGTAATCTCTGTGTAAAATACAATTGGTCTGTTTCAACCATGCCAATCTGATGGCTACTCAGTCAGGCGAGTAATGGAAATGGGAAAGGGGTGAAGAGAACAAACCTCTAAGAGGGAACACAGTCATGCAATAATCTCTTTGACCCCTCCCCTGTGCTGTTTAGAGGCCAGGAAAATCGTGATTTTCACCCATATGGCTGTAGAAAATTAAATCTGACGGACAAAGAGCCATGGAGCGGTGTTCTTTGAGAGACAAGTAACATAGCACCAAAGACAGACTTTAGAGCAGCAGATATCGGATCTGCTGTGGAGGGGGCGGGGGAGCAGAGAAGGACAGAGGGCATCTGAGAACAGTGAGGGATCAAATGTGAGATCTGAAATGCCCTGAAAGAGGATGGCACAGTGATGGAAAGGGGAGTAGAGTGGAGGAAAGGGACAATTGATGTGGAGAGGAGGAGACCTAGAGCGCCCCGCTTAGACAGTATGTAGACTAGAGAAACGTTAATGATACAGACATCTGCTGAGTTTCATGCAGAACACAAAGACCACTCAGGAACAAGCCAGTTTTAGTTACAAGGGGATATTCAAGAACTTTTCTAACATTTGCCTTGTAAATTGTAGGTAGAAAGAGACAGAAAAAATTGCTGCTGGTAGGTGCATGATAAAGCCAGAGCAAGAAGACAATCACCAGAGAAATTGTGTTCCTACCATTCTGTGGGGCCCGCTACCAGCTCTGCAGTGATATGAGGGGGGGAGGAGCAGTTGAAGAATATGGAATATTGCATGATCTCAACCTGGCTTCCCAGGGTTTTTAGCTGTGCTTGCAGAAAAGAATGTACAGAGAAGACAGTGAAACAAAAAAAAAATTAACTAAGACATATGAAGGGCAATGAAAGAGGAGAAAAATGTTTCCAAGTGAACAGGGGATTCTTTAAGAGAGAAGAAATAACATTATTAAAGAAGATAATTATAGGAGTCATCAGGCAATAACAGCTGTTAGAGCTCATGCCTAGAATGTACCTGACCCAGGAATGATTCTGGGAACCACAAGGTCCCCCAAGTACCACCCGGTGCAGTCCCACAGGCCCCAACCAAAGCAGGTTATGACTCTGGAGGCCCACAGCACCCAGGGCTTACTGTATTTCCAGCACTTGTTCTGCAGAGTCCAGACTGGATTGCCTCGTTGAGCTCTTGCGTTAACCCAGTGGCCCAGTAGAATACCTGGGTCTGCTGAGTATTGCTTGGAAGCCAAACTCTATGTCCAAAATAAATTAAAAAAGAAACTACATCCCCCAAGTTTGGATGCAGGAATGGTGAGTGCCCAATAGAGTTAAAGGGAGAAGAGCACTCCGAGAGTAGTGGGCTGGTGGAAACATCCAGGATGGAGCTAATTCCATAAAGTAAATGGAAATATTTCGCACCTGGAGTAGGTGGGTTTGGGCAGTGCACTGCACAGGATAGAATGCAAGCCTCTCACTCTCCACGCTGCCCTGCCTAAGGATAGGTCTACGAGGCTGTTGAGAAGGAACATTTCTCTGTTGTTCTTTGGTGGGTCACTGATGGCCTAGAACTAGTTCTGACTTTCAGAAATTCACCTAAAATTTTTTGCAGAATGTCACACTTACCCCTCTGCCTACTTCACAACTTCTACTTTCCAGAAACCTGGTTTGTTTTTTTTTACTGGAAATTATATCTGTGTTCTTATTTCTTCAACATCTCACTGAATCTTAGAGAAGAATTCAATTCTGGGTTATAAACAAAAAAATGCAATTTAGTAGGACTGAACTAGTAACCAATATTTCTAAGATTTAAAGTTCAATATAGCTGTGGCTGGACGGATAAGTGGGTAGGGTACTTGCCTTGGACACGGCAGACCTGGGATCAATCCCAGGCATCCCACTTGATCCCCCAAGGTCTCCACGAGTAATTTCTGAGTGCAGAGCCAAGAACATCACTGGGTATGCCCCACCCCCAAAAAAATTCAATATAGGGCTGGCCTGAGCCATAGTATAGGAAAAGCCTCTTTCCTTGCATGCAGTCAACCAGTGTACTGTTAGCTCCTGTGAACACCAAAGGGTCATTAAATCCCACGGGGAATGATCTGGTGTTAAATTCAATGCCCTCCCAACCCCATAATAATAATGAAATAAAGTTCTACATAAACCTAAACAAACCTGTATATACTCAATCACCTAGACTTTCTGATTCTAAATAAATAAATCTGTCTTTTGACATGACTACTTTTCAAAGTGTTTCAAGTAAATTTTCAATTATACTGTAAATGCATTAATGTTGCAGCATGTGATATATATTACATAGTATATTTAGTTCATATGTGAATATAAAATATAAAGATTGTTTCAATAGTCTAGATAAAAATTATCATATGATAATCACGTGACCTATACTTTTTCTTTTTTTTCTTTTTTTCTTTTTTATTATTATTTTTATTTTTTGATTTTTTTGAATTTTATTAAACTGCCGTGAGATAGTTACAAGCTTTCATTTTTGGGTTACAATGTCACGATGATCAAACACCCATCCCTCCACCGGTGCACATTCACCACCACCAATATCTCGGGTATAGCCCCCCTTTCCCACCCTCCCCCTGCCTCTATGGCAGACAATATTCCCCATACTCTCTCTCTACTTTTGGGCATTATAGCTTGCAACACAGACACTGAGAGGTCCATTATCTACTTTCGGCATGCATCTCCCATCCCAACTGATTCCCCCAGCCATCATTTTCTTAGTGATCCCTTCTCTATCCCATCTGCCTTCTCTCCTCTGCTTATGACATCTATACCTATATATTCATTGCAGCACTGTTCACAATAGCCAAAATCTGGAAACAACCCAAGTGCCCTAAAACAGATGACCGGTTAAAGAAACTTGGTACATCTACACAATGGAATACTATGTAGCTATTAGGAGAGATGAAGTCATGAAAATTGCTTATATATGGATAAACATGGAGAGTATCATGCTAAGTGAAATGAGTCAGAAAGAGAGAGACAGACATAGAGGGACTGCACTCATTTGTGGAGTGTAGGCTAGCATCAGATGAGGCTGACTCCCAAGGACAGTGGATACAAGGGCCAGGGGGATTACCCCTTAGCTGGAAGACCTATACTTTTTCTTACAGCAACAGATAGACTTACAGAGACCTGGGTTCAATTTGCAATTCAGTATAAATCTAAGTGAAAGATAACTGTAACTTTAGTTTTTTTTACTGATCTGCAAGTAAATCTAAGTCAACAATTAAAAAACTTTCTAAATATGCAACCAAATAACTTTAAAAACCACTATAATATTTATATTTATTTGGGTATTTTTGTGGGGTATTTATATGTACCACATGCATGAATATTTCAAGCAATATTGTGCTTTACCCATAAATGTGTGTGCCTGTTTTAAGGAATCATTTTGTAGTCTGTACAGATTTATTCCAATTTTAATTGAAACAGTTATAATTTGCTAGTTAAATCTTTAGAGATAAGGTTTAGAGAAGATATAGTAATGAACTTGGACTTTAAAAACTCTTTAGATTTAATACTGTAATAGATTAATAAATAACATCATCAAAGAGACCAAGAATAGCTTCCTAGTGTCAGCCATAAAACTTGATAGTAGGTCTGTTATTTGCTCCTATGCAATTAAGAAAGAACTAAATTGTCTCACACAAATAATCCAAATTACATTGTACCCTTGAACCACTTAAGCTTTTTTTGCTGTACAATAAATATCAAGCACACCCTTGTCCATATATTCTTAATGATTGCAACAGTTTCAGCTCTAAATTGAATAGCAACCACACCTTTCTTCATCCATAAATGCAAAATAGCACAGAGACCACACAGCTGGCATCAATTAACTCTGATTAAAGTATTATAGTTGATTTGCCATTAGAGCTTTCATTCCCAACCCTTCCGCTCAACACTGTCACTCAGCCAGTTTCATTTACAGCATTTGAAAACCATCATCAAAAATAAATAATTTTAAAGAATTAGGTGAATGGCAATAATACAAAATATAAACAAAAAATTAAAACCTCAGCCCCCTATTCTCACTTTTCAGTTCTGTTGGGGTGCTGCCAACATGGAGAATGTTAAAGATGTTTTGAGACATTTTTGACGCACAGCTTATGTAAACTGACTAGGTTCAAGTAATGAGACAATTTCTACAGAAAAAAACCAATAACAGAATAGTGCTTATTCAGTAACAAGATAATTAGAAGTAAATGGGAAATTATCTCAAAATGTAAAACAGTATTTTTTTCAGTTTATAGCTTATTTTAACATAAAGAGAACATTTAGTTTGCCAAAGGTTCTTGTTTTGAAAGTATGTACCGTAAAAATGCACACACCTGCTTGGAGCTAACTTTGGCATTAAGAACCTGAATTGCAAGTATCAATAGGTAACTGTATACTAGGAAAGAATTGAGCCAATAGCTAGATGTGCATTTTTTCAGGCATCACTTAAAAATATGATTTTATCATTTTGAGTCAAATATTAATTACAAAGGTGCAGCTGAAGTATAAAAATAAAACTTTAGAAGATTCACTTGGAATATTTCTTTTCTATTTAAATGTTTTCTTTAAAAGAGAATATATCTGCTATACAACTCAGAGACAAATATTATTGTACATATATAATATATATGCATTTCTCATTTACTTATGTTTATACAGAGCTTTCAAAATCATATTATAAATATAATTGCATTCCCTTACATATAATTCCTCAAGTAACTCCTGTTGCTCAAGCCCCAAACTTTACATTTTCTGTCATAATGTACGTTGGTTTTGACTTTTAGGCAGAATGCTTCACAATATTGTTAGTGATAGGATGTTATGTGTATAGTGTTACTTCACCACTTCCTCCACGAGTGCCCTTTTCAATATTAGTTCCCTGTATCACTCACCATGATATGCTCAGTTCTGCAGACAAGTTTTCAGTTTCTATTACCTTTGGCCATTTCTTATTATCCTACTATGTTTAGAAAAATTCTTTTTGGGGGGAGGAGGAGGGGCAGTATACCTAGAAGACCTCAAGACTTACTCCTGGCTCTGTGCTTAGCAATTACTCTTGGTTGGGGCTCAAGGGACCAAATGCAGTTCCAAGGATCTCAAACTCACATTCCCATGTGCAAAGCAAACACTCCACACGGCTCTGTTTTGGCCCCCATAAAGGTACATTTTACCTTTAATCCTCTACTCCTTTTTTACCAATATCTGTGGTTCCTTGCGTACCTAATCTTTTTATTAGTATTATTTGATTTATTTAGTTCTTATATTCAAAACTGTCCCTTGTCTCTAGACACTAGCTGTGCATTTTTCCAGGCATCACTTAAAAAAGATGATCTTATCATTTTAAGCCAAATATTCTTTACAAAGGTACAGCTGAACGGCAAAAATAAAACTTTAGAAGATTCACTTCTATAATCTTTGAATATAATATTAGTTTGCTAACACTCATTTCCTCCACCTTTTTTGTTTTTTCTTAGCTAGGGTGTCACTTTCTTTGTAAGACTCCCAGTCTCATAAATAATGTATTATAGCCCAATTTCAGTGCTCCACAGCAGCACATACCACATCTAACAAGACATTTTAAATGCATACTTAGTATCTGTGCTCTCAATGATGATAAACATTGTACCGAAGACCCTGCCTATCTTACCTATTTTATTCCAAATCTTCATACAAAGTATGAGTCGAGATGTACATACTGAATGAGAGGATTAATGTGCTAAGACTGCGAAAAGCAATGCTGGGAAGTAGTTGAAAGAGGAAAAGTGGCTAGATTAGCTAGGAAGAAAAAAATAATTAGATTGTTTGTCTCTGGGGACTGAGTCCATGGAGACAGAGAAGGTCTTTGTTTCCTTCTTACTGCTCCTTGAGTAAATTATTTCACCTGTGTATGAGGAGGTAAAATGAGTATAACGGGATCTTTGATTTTATGAGTTCTCATAAATTTAAATTAATTAACATATGAAGGACTTAGAAATATGCCTGAACTTTCTAAGTACTTTATTAGCTATATGTATTGAACAAGAAAAATTGTATCAGGTCAGTGAAAATGCCAAAGATTACTACTTTATTCAAAATTTTTTCAACAGAGCAATGAAACTTGCAAAAAGAGAGTTAGGAAGGAGCTCAACTTCAATAAAAGAACACTTAGAATTGTTAAAAAAGTGCTGGAGGATATCAGGGGTCAGATGTAATTAAGCCATTTGTGTTGGCTCATTGGTGTGGCTTGTATTCAAATTTGCTCTTGTAATTTTCCACAATGGGAAAAAGGGATACTATCATCCCCAGTGATTACATTTCCAAAGTACTGATCCCAAGACCCTGAACAAGAAATTCCTGAATTGTGGAAGAGCTACCTCTCAAAATGTAAGAAAATGTAATTACACCAGCAAGTTTCCTATAATGGTGTTCTTTCTTAAAAGGAAGGATTGGGGAGATCATGAAAAAGAATACAACTGTTTATACTCAGAGGATAACACTTCTAAGGACAACTACATAGTATTAAGTAATTAATTTCTATCACTTTACTAGTAGGGATGAAGATAATCTGATTTGGAATTTTTTAAGTAATAACTTTTATGTTACCAATATCATCTTTTGCACACGCCAGATATGGCCAATATATTTTTAAAATTAAAATACCACTTTTGGTCTGAGAGATATTACAGCAGGTAAGACAACTTGCCTTGCATGTGGCCTATTGGGATTAGATTCTCATTACAATTGGTCCACTAAGCATTGCCAAGATGACCTCTGAGCATACCCAGGAACATAATCTCTCCTGGTTCAGTAATTCAAAGCAGATATGATCCCCTAAGCACTATCAGGAGTAATCCTTTAGCATAGAACCAGGAGTAAGCCATGAATACAGCTGGATGTGAACCCCCTGCAGTTTTTTTTTTTAATTTTAATTATGCTACTGGAGGCTTTGTTAGCTCCACAAAATATGCCTAAGATATATTATGGAGTGAGAATTGGAGTTAATGAGAACATGGCGAGACATCCTTGCGGGCAGTGGCAAATATACAAAGAAAATTGATTCATTCATTAAAAGTTGCAGGCCACACCAAATGTGCATTACTTAACACTAGGATAGAAATTATAAACGGTTAATTGTAACTCATGGAAATACTACTCAGGAGTGTTTCTCTTTCTCTAAGTTATTTAGTAGTTGTATAAGCTTGACTGAGAACTTACTAATCACATCCAACTCACTGAATTTTAATTATCAGCATATTAAGACATTCAATATGTTTCCAATTATTCTTTAAAATGTTATAAATCTCATGTCATAAAACAGACAACTGAGTTATTTGTTAATCAGAGGGTAATAGGCTATAAAATATGACACCTGCTGTTTAAATTTCCTAATGTAATTTTCAAAAGCAGCTTTTGTGAAGTAGTCACATGTAAGAGAAGCAAACATGACTGAACTTAGACACGATGTTCAGCTAGAACTGTAGTGAATAACTGCTAATTATCTTAATGGTTCCTTAATAGGTCACTAATTACAGAAGGGGAAATTCAAGGCATGACTGAACAGTAACAGATTCTACCCTGGATTAACTATACTCAGAAGGAGAACAGTGGTACGATGACATCAGTCAGTGATGACAAGAATCTTGCACATTCCATACCTTCTCTATTTGTATCTCTTCACTTCTAAATGTTTGCATATCTGGAATAAAAGCACCATTCCTTTCTTACAAATGTATATGTTCCCGTATCTATAATACTTATTCAATTCTAATTCTCACTTTCTTTAACCCTTCTTTCTATGATCTTATATATCTAATCTACTTAGAGATGTTTGAAATTGTTTTCTCCTTTTCCTGTTAAAAATTGACATTTAAGAATCTCTCGTTTGACTTTTTTTGCATTTTTTCGGGGTCAAATCCAGAGTCAAGGGTTGCTACAGACATTGCTCAGGAACATAGACACTGCCAAGGACCAAACTGGGGTTAGCTACATGCCAGGCAAGCATCTTAAACTAAACTCCTGTACTAGCTCTCGGCCTTTTTTTTTTTAATTTATTTATTTTTAATTAGTGAACCACCGTGAGGGTACAGTTACAGATTTATACACTTTTGTGCTTATGCTTCCCTCATACAAAGTTCGAGAACCCATCACTTCACCAGTGCCCATTCTCCACCACCAGTAAATACAGCATCCCTCCCACACTCCCCCATCCCATCTCCCACCACCCCACCCTGCCACTGTGGCAGGGCATTCCCTTCTGTTCTCTCTCTCTAATTAGCTGTTGAGGTTTGCAATAAAAGTGTTGAGTGGCCACTGTGCTCAGTCTCTAGCCCTCATTCAGCTCGCAACTCCCTTCCCCCGCATGGCCTTCGACTAAATTATAGTTGGTGATCGCTTCTCTGAGTTGACCTTTCCCCAGAATGTGAGGTCAGCCTCCAAGCCATGGAGTCAACCTCCTGGTATTTATTTCTACAATTCTTGGGTGTTAGTCTCCCACTCTTATTCTATATGCCATAGATGAGTGCAATCTTTCTATGTCTGTCTCTCTCTTTCTGACTCATTTCACTTAGCATGAAACTTTTCATGCCGATCCACTTAAATACAAAATTCATGACCTCCTTTTTTCTAACAGCTGCATAGTATTCCATTGTATAGATGTACCAAAGTTTCATCAACCAGTCATCCATTCTAGGGCATTTGGGTTTTTTACAGATTCTGGCTATTGTAAACAGTGCTGCGATGAACATACATGTGCAGATGTCATTTTGACTATACTTTTTGGCTTTTCCTCCATATATTCCCAGCAGTGGTATTGCTGGGTCAAATGGGAGCTCAATAACTAATTTTTTGAGAATCGTCCATATTGTTTTCCAGAAGGGGTGAACCAGTCGGTATTCCCACCAGCAGTATAGAAGGGTCCCTTTCTCCCCACATCCTCTCCAACAGCGGTTGCTTTTGTTCTTTTGGATGTGTGCTAGTCTCTGTGGTGTGAGGTGGTATCTTGTGGTTGTTTTAATCTGCATCTCTCTGATGATTAGTGATGTAGAGCACTTTTTCATGTGCCTTTTGGCCATTTGTATCTTTTCCTTGGTAAAGTTTCTGTTCATTTCTTTGCCCCATTTTTGATGGGGTTGGATGTTTTCTTCTTGTAGAGTTCAACCAGTGATTTATATACCATTGATATCAACCCCTTATCTGATGGGTATTGTGTAAATATCCTTTCCCATTCTGTGGATAGTCTTTGTATTCTGGTCACTGTATCTTTTGCGGTGCAGAAGCTTTTTAGTTTAATGTAGTCCCATTTGTTGATCTCTGTTTTTACTAGATTGCTTAGTCCGTGTCACCTTTGAAGATACCTTTATCTTCAATATCGTGGAGGGTTTTGCCGACCTTGTCTTCAATGTACCTTATGGTTTGTGGTCTAATGTTGAGGTCTTTAATCCATTTTGATCTGAATTTTGTGCATGGTGTCAGGTCAAGGTCTAAGTCCATTCTTTTGCATGTGGTTGTCCAGTTGTGCCAGCACCATTTGTTAAAGAGGCTTTCCTTGCTCCACTTCACATCTCTTGCTCCCTTATCAAAGATTAGATGATCATACATTTGGGGTTGTGTGTAGGGATATCCCACCCTATTCCATTGATCTATGGCTCTGCCTTTGTTCCAGTACCATGATGCTTTAATTGTTACTGCTTTGTAGTAAAGTTTGAGGTTGGGGAGGGTGATGTCTCCCATCGTCTTTTTCCCAAAAAATTGTTTTAGCTATCCGTGGGTGTTTGTTGTTCCATATGAATTTTAGGATTGCTCAGTCCATTTCTTTGAAAAATGTCATGGGTATCCTTATAGGGATCGCGTTGAATCTGTATAATGCTTTGGGGAATATTGCCATTTTGACGACATTGATTCTCCCTATCCATGAGCAGGGTATATGTTTCCATTTCCTCATGTCCTCTTTTATTTCATGGAGTAGCATTTTATAGTTTTCTTTGAAGAGGTCTTTTACTTCCTTGGTTAAGCTGATTCTGAGGTACTTGATTTTCTGGGGCACGATTGTGAATGGGATTGCTTTTTTCATGTCCCTTTCCTCTGCCTCATTCTTTGCATATATGAAGGCCATGGATTTTTGGGTATTGATTTTGTAGCCTGCAACTTTACTGTATAAGTCTATTGTTTCTAAGAGTTTCTTAGTAGAGGCTTTAGGCTTCTCTAGATATAGTATCATATCGTCTGCAAATAGTGAGAGTTTGATTTCTTCCTTTCCTATCTGGATGCCCTTAATCTCTTTTTCTTGTCTAATAGCTATCGCAAGTACTTCCAGTACTATATTGAAGAGAAGCGGTGAGAGTGGGCATCCTTGTCTTGTACCTGATCTTAGAGGAAAGCCTCGGCCTTTTTTTTAACCATTGTTTTCTACCGAAGATTAATTGACAAGAGAGGCTGGTAAACCCTATTTTAATACAAATCAAACATTAATTATTAATTTTTGACATATTTCAAAATATCAAAATCACTATGTTTTACAAAGGTATTCAAAACTACAGAATAAATTTTTAAATACAATCCCATTCTAACTTAGAGATTGTTTTCATAAACTAAGCTTATCACTTAGGGGCAGCAATCCAAGGTTTAATTCAGAGAAAATGTCAAGCATAATGCAATTCTGCTTGTTTTTTTCTGTCGCTGCTTTATACTAAAATGGAGAATTATTAACTTTGTTGCCAAGTCAATAATTTGACTTCTATGGATTAATTCTTAAATGTAGTGCCACCTTTAGCTGTGAAGATATTTCCTTTGCTGAGGCAGAAAGATGACACAGGACTATAAAATTCAATAACTCATTTTGACTTGAAATTTTATCACTATCATTTTTATTCTAATGACATCGTCATTATAAATAATTTGATAAGTTGTTATAGTTTTATCCAGAGAGACACCACTGTTTTCTATTAAAATTTAATTACATAAGTAGACAAGAAACAGATTTTTAAATCCTGTAATATTTGGTTTAAATTAACCAAGTAAAGGGTGAGATAGAAACATGCAATTTAATCATAAAAACAAATACAACAATGAATTATATGTACCTAGGGTAAGAACACAAACACTAAATAACCCCTGCAATACTACGCAGTGGGACACTTAATTTCAAAGTGCTCATTGAAAAGCTTACCAGCTGAGAAAACCCTTTTTACGAAATGAGCTGGACTCAAATTAAATGGTGCCTCTCACATTAACTAATTGTGATTTCTGTTACCCTGAATTGGGAATACAGAGAGATATTTTATGCAAAATAATGAAATAAAATATTGAGCATCATAGTAAGGATAGTATACTACTCTTAGGTACTGTATAATTCTAGTAAAATCAGTTACTAGGGCAGGTTTTACACAGAGAACTACTAGAGTTTTACATAGAGAAATGCTAAGCACTATAGATGATTGACACAGAGAAAACAACATATTATACAGAAAAAGAGTCTCACTCAAAGACATGCCATTATACCACAGGGTCGTTTTTGTGATGTGAAACAAGGAAGAAAACTATGAATATTAGTGGGAGTACACATTGACTTCTGTTTGGGGGGGTCACACCCAGAAGTGCTCAGGGCATGCTCAGGCTCAGTGCTCAGAATTCACTCCTGTTGGTGCTTGGAGTATAGCATGCTGTGCTAGACTGAACTCAGGCCAGCCGTGTGCAAGGCTTACCTGCTATATCAGCTTTTCAGGTCTCAGCATTTTTTAAATTCTCCAATTTCATATATTCTTCTTATCAGGAAATAATAACATAAAGAGTAGTACATGGTACATTACTTGCAAAGATACCCAAGTAGAGATTCCACCACCTTAAGAGTATTTTATCTATAAAACTAAACTTTTTATAAAACGAAACTAAAACTTGCATCTATAAAGCTCATGAATTTTCCTACCTTAAATATTATAATTAAGGATTCTTTTCTATAAACCATGCAAGAACTTATCAACCTCTTCTGCATAACTCCTGAGTAGCAGGTTGGATAAGGAAAGAATGTAATTTGGGGAAAGAAATTAGAGGAAAGTTGCAAAATTCTGAGTCTTCTTGTTTCAGAAGGCCCTTTTACCCTGATTTTAGAGTTGCCATCACATCATAAGAAACAATATATTGGATCGTGTTTAACACAGAGTGCAGCATATAATATTAATAAAACCTCATTTCTTCCTGCTTAATGACTAATAATTTATTGTTAGATTTTTTTAGTGAAAGTGCAGGGCATCCATGCACTCTGAGTAATATGCTAATTGAAAAGAAAAAAGCATTTAAATGCTGCTTGGAGAAATAAGTGGGGCTGATTTTAACATTATCTGCATTTTTTTGTATACTTCCGTATCTCCAAAAATGATCCAATCTGAGAGTGTATCCAGCATTAGTCTCTGAAGATGTGCTAGTATTTCTTGGTTCCAGCTCTATCCCTTTGTTATATTTTTATAGATTGATTGTATAGTCCTCTATTATATTATAAATAGTCTCAGATGGCTAATTAGCACTGTAGCACTGTGCTCCAGTTGTTTCTCAGTTTCCTTCAGGGAGCCCCAGTAACGTCTCCATTTTGAGATTTGTTGTTACTGTTTTTGACATATCAAATTTGCCAGGGGTAGCTTGCCAGAATCTGCCTAGCCGGCGGGATACTCTAATTAGCTTGCCAGGCTCTCCTGAAGGGACGAAGGAATGGAACCTGGGTTGGAGCGTGCAAGGTACGCTCCAGTCCTTTTTTTTTTTAGGACTTGTAATCCTAAATTTACAAGGACAAAGGATATCAGTTGCAGGGTATCTTGTAACCTACTTCTTTCTCTGGGAGTAACTGGTAAGCTTCTGAGAGTTTGCTGCCCACATGGGAGAGCCTCACAAGCTTCCAATGATATATTCATATGCCAAAGCCAGCAACAAGCTGGGTCTCATTCCCCTGACCCTGAAGGAGCCTCCAATGCGGCATTGTTGGGAAGGCTGAGTAGAAAGAGGCTTCTATAATCTCAGGGATAGGACGAATGAAGACGTTACTGAGCCCGCTTGAGAAATCGACGATCAACAGGATTCCGTGATTCGTGATGATTCGTGATATATATATATATATATGTATATATATATATACACATATATATGTATATATATATTTAATATAAAATCCTGGGCCAGACAGAGTGCGCAGCAGGTAGATCATGTGTCTTACAAGCTTCTGACCTGGGTTTGATCCCCAGCACCCCTTCTGGTTGCCTGAGCACCACCAGGATGATCCCTGAGCATTGCTGGGCATGGGCCTCCCCCTCCCCAACACCCCCAAGTAAAATCCTTTCTTGCAGGCCATGGAAATAGAGATGAGAGGAAACGCTGGGTCTGTAAAACATATGTACAACTCCGACCCTAAGTTACGCACCTACATGGGATCCCCCCAAGAGAGGATGGTGGGCGTGCTGAAAACTCTTGCGGGTTAAAAATACGACCTTCTGCAGGAAGAGGGATTTCTTCTCTTCATCGAGCAAGCTGTGCCACCCCACAAATACAACAGAGACACCCCAGGAAAGCCACGAAGAGGAAATACTGGCGAATTTGTCCCTCCACCACTTCCAAACTCTTCCGTTTTAAGGTAATTCTAGAAACTAAAAGTGAGATGACTCCATAGCAGTCTCCCTGCATGTAAGAACCAAGGTTTCACCAGCAGTGAGTGGCAGGACTGGGTGACGTAAATCATGTGGAACAGCAAAAGACTATACTGAACATCAGCCTTGGAGAAGTCATAAGTACAAGGCAACTGTGGCCGGCGGGAAGGGGGTCCTGGTCGTCCCCCACCAGCCACTCTGGGCAGCTTAGTTGGAGCTCAGGGGCGGAACCAGAATTCCTCCTTCTATCACTTGCTGTGGCAAATGGCTGTCGCCCACGAATACTTTAAAACTGAATCAAAGTATGACATGGCCTTCGAGGTGAGATGCAGCTTTCACCACTGGGAAGTGAATTGCAAAGGTCTACTTTCAAGCAGGTGCTGGAGCGATAGCACAGCGGGTAGGTAGGGCGCTTGCCTTGCATGCAGCTGACCCCGGTTTGATTCTTCCACCCCTCTCGGAGAGCCCTGCAAGCTACCAAGAGTATCTCGCAGTCAGCCTGGCAAGCTACTGGTGGGGTATTTGATATGCCAAAAACAGTAGCAACAAGTCTCACAATGGAGACATTACTGGCATCCACTAGAGCAAATCAATGAGCAACAGGATGACAGTGACAGTGTCAGTGACTTTCAAGCAAACAAAATACACAGGGAAATTACGAAAGCTCCAAGCTGTTTAGAGAGGGCCTGTGAGAGAGGTTTTAATGTATAAAGCTAAAATTCTGTGCAAATCTCTATGAACTGCACATTATATTTTTGAATAAAGGGGAATATCAAACTATAGTGATATAATAGTACTAAGGTCTGATGTATAACAGATATAATTTCAGAATCTAAGTACCTGTCTGATATTTGGCCAATGACCATTAAAGTTAGGAGTTGACTCTCTTTCCTTAGTTCATGATACAGCCCACTTTACAAATACATGCAAATATCTTAAAAGATAGCTTGTCTCTTATTAAGCAGTGGGACTTGTTACTTACTTTACAAATTACTCCCATAGCCCTTTTAAGAAGTAAAGTCTAAGGACTAACTAGGGATAAAACCATTCTATATGACCATGGCAGCAGAGATATCTCTGAGATACTTAACCTGTGAAAGCATGCTTAATATATACAAACTTGTGGGTAGGGAGTTTGCCTTGCACGAGGCCAACCCGGGTTTGATTCCTCCATCCCTCTAGGAGAGCCAGGCAAGCTACCGAGAGTATCCTGCCCCCACGACAGAGCCTGAAAGCTACTAATGGCATATTTGATATGCCAAAAACAGTAGAAGTCTCACAATGGAGACATTACTGGTGCCCACTGGAGCAAATCGATGAACAATGGGAGGAGAGTGCTACAGTGCTAAGATGAGTCAAAAAGTCAATACCGAAACTCATTTTATTTATTACACGATATTTTTTATTTCTAATATCTTTTTTATTTCTAACATTTTTCCCTTCAGAGTTTAGTGTAACCTAGTTTTACTATAGAAGTGTTGAGATGAAATAGGAAAATGTTGCAGAAACTCTGAATTGACTAAGATCTATCATTTCAAGATTAATCACCTCACAATTCAAATACTTTCTGATTATAAAATTTATTTTATTCTCTGAAGTCCTGCCAAATCTCAACTAGGTTCTTAACATGCTCTTATATTTATAAATGTATTGATTAATACCTATTCAATAGTTCATGTGATATTATGTGATTATATGCAGTCATAATTGCTTGAAAAGTTTACCCTATACATTATTCTTACCATCAGTGCAATTCTGTGAATATGCGGAAGACCCTTGCAGTTAGAAAATAGCTTTGGAGACTATCCCACACTATAAGCAAAATTTACACTTAAAAGTTAAATGGATTATATATTCAGATTGAATTATTTTCGCTTGATTTTGATTAGTGTTGGCTAGAGAATGGGAGAAGGGTGTTTATGATCAATCAAAAATGTCTACAATGCAACAGTGTCACACAAAGAGCATTTAAAAATTAAAATTATACAACGATCAATAAAAGGTCATAGAGATTTAAAAATATGTCCAAGATTGAGCTAACATAAGAAACTATTCATATAACTGTTGATCATGCACACATTCATGTCTATACTCTGTATGTCAGGTACTGCAAAGGGTATTCCCAGAATAGCAGTTAGGAAAACAAACATGATCTCTGCTTTCCTGAAATTTAGAATCTTACAATAAAATAAGGCTGAACAGATTGAGAGGCACAGTGAATTCCAAAGAAAAAAACAGACAAGATAAACAAGTTCGTAAATTAGAGAAGAGTTTATTTCAGGAAATTATACTTAAACTGAAGAACCAGGAAATAGCTTAAGAACCACCCAGCAAAACAGAATTATGGACACATAAAATTCTTTAACAAAAGGCAAAACATCTCAAATTCAGCCTATCTCTCTTTTCACATATGCTCTTCTCATTTCACTGCACCGTGTTTCCAAATAAAGTTAATGAGCTTACACTTGGCCAACACTCAAAATGGCTCTATATCTCACTTTGTAACTGCAAACAGAAGATAACTCAACCCAGTCTGATTCACATATCTGCCTCCTTTCAGAACTATGGAAAGAAGCTATCAATTGGCTTTGAAATCTAAGAGTTTTCCCTATCAAAATGAGATAAAGGACCAAACATGATAACCTGATATACTGATAAACAATGCAGTATATGCATTGCAAACCATAATGCCCAAAAGTAGAGAGTATGGGAATATTACTCTCAAAAATTATTTGGCTATAGTTTTCTATTTAAATGGTTATTGCCATTGAACAAAATAAAAGACTAAGATTTTTAAAATAAAATTACCAATAGTCATAAATTTTCATACTTTTCAACTATGGAAATATAATGCTTAAATTAATAAAGTGTTCCTTTCTCAATTATTTTTCAGAAAATGTTATCATTTTAGCTCAAGTTTTAAATACAATTTGGCTGAGATAAAACAGAATACTGTATCAATAAATCTTCTCTGCTTAATATTCAGCATTTAAAAGTTGTCTTACTGCTTTCAGTTTCTGACAAGAAGTATGGGAATTACTTTGGTAACTATGTATTTCATTTTTTTTATCTGGTATAGTTTAAAATTTCCAGATTATCTGGAAATTTAGCATGATCTGTCTGATATGTCTTTCTTGACTTTTACTGATTTGTTTGATTTACAGACTATTGTTGGTATTTCGTAAAATTCACTGATATTTAACTCTTACATTTTATTTTTATATTGAATCAACTTTGGATAATGAAGTGTAATTTTTAATTAAAAATGTGTTTTACAAAAATTTTTTCTTCTGATTTATATTTTCTATGAATTCTGAGCATAACAGTCATATAAACATTTAATTGTCTGCTATTTTATAAGCCTCTATTTTTCTATTTTTGTTAGCTCTTATTTATAAATAACAGTTAAAAGCTTCTTACCTCCTATTTATAACAATATAAAAGCTTCTTAATTTTAATGCTGCTTTAATAGGTCACAAATATAAAATTTTACATTAATACTACAATATAATATAAGATAAAACTATAGACTATATTTTTATATATTAAAATAAGAGTCAGAGTAGTTTCCTCCATCCCTCTCTGAGAGCCTGGCAAGCTACTGAGAGTATCTCGCCCACACAACAGAGCCTGGCAAGCTACCCGTGGCATATTTGATATACCAAAAACAGTAACAACAAGTCTCACAATGGAGATATTACTGGTGCCCACTCGAGCAAATCGATGAACAGCAAGATGACAGTGCTACATAGCCCCATGTTTTCAATGAGTTCCTATCAGACAATTCAAGCAAACAGATTCATCTGAACGATCAGAATTGTTTAACTAGTTATTTTCTGTTCTCTCACTAACAATGTTTCTAAAATAATTAAACTTTCACGCTGTTCATGCATAGTTTAATATACAGCCGCAGGAATTAGTAGAATCCTAATCAAATTTCTTGAATTCTTTTCTTTGTGTTTCTCCTTTCTTTTAAATATTCTGGCACATAAGTTTCACCTTCCTAAGTCCCACTCTCAGACTTCAGTATTCATTTCATCAACCCAATAAGGTTCTCTTTAGAATGTTTTCCTAAGAAAAATTTGGGACTTACATTAATTTTTACCCTTTTTACAAAGATCACACAGCTGTGTTGTCTACGATCCAATTTTGAAAATATAGTTTTTCCATGTATTTCACTGTTTTATTCTTAACATAGATATCATGATAAATGGATTACACTTTAATAATTTAAGAGAAAAATTTATTCTGTACTTTAGTATAATTTTTGAAATAGCAATAAAAATAATCTTTCAAATGATGGCAAAGATAATAAAAACATAACATCCTGTAATTAAGAGCATTATTTATAAAGAAGATAATAACAGCAAATAAAAATCTGTAAAAACAGTAAAGATAATAGAATTAATGAAAAAAATGCTACAGAAGTAAAATTTAGAATCCAAAACTCATTATTGAGTGACCTGTAAGATTTATTTGTATAGTTGGGGCAGTGGTAGCTATTTTTTATATCAGAGTTGACACAAAGAGATAAAGACTAGTAAAAAGCTACAGTGAAATAGTCTTTGTTCAATATAAAGCTATTGAACATTTGCTTGAAAGTTCATTATCAGTATAATCAATGAACTTGAATAGTATTTGTTTCAGATATCTATCTCTAGCCCCAGGCTTAGGTGAATAAAATAGATGCATTTATCATGGCTATTAGACAGTTATACTAATAGACTTAGGTACTTTGCAATGAAACTGAACTTATCAAACTCATCCTCATGGTTATATTTATTATCTTATTGGGTATGACAAAAACAGTAACAATAAGCCTCACAATGAGAGATGTTACTGGTGCCCACTCTAACAAATCGATGAACAACGGGATGACAATGACAGTGACAGTGACTAAACTATAGGAAAAATACTTATTTAATAAATACTAGTAATGTAGTCAATATAAGATCAATTATAAATTCCTGCTAGCATGCTGAGAAAATAGTATAGGGGTAAAGGTGCTGGCATTTTGCATGAAACGGGTCCCATACAACATATGGTGCCCTAAGCTCTGCTGGGAGTGACCCCAGACAACAGAATCAGGAGTAATTCCTCGAAGCATAAAAGTTTACCCAAACAATGACAAAATTATTTTTAAAAAATGAATTATTAACTTATCTGTGTGTATTTCATTATATATATATGGACAGTAGTTCTAAATTCCTACTATCTTATGTCACACACAATGTACTCTTGTATTACATAATTAAGTCTTCATTCAAGCAATTATGCAGTGCATGAACAAATCAGTAAATGGGTAATCTATTCAGTAAATAAATAAAATAATTTGTTTATATACCTTTCATCAAGAAGATTGTTTTAGGGGCTGGAGCAATAGCACATTGGCAGGGCATTTGCCTTGAGCATGGCCGACCTGGGTTTGATTCCCAGCATCCCAGATGGTTCCCTGAGTACTTCAAGGGGTAATTCCTGAGTGAAGAGCCAGGAGTAACCCCTGTGCATCTCCAGGTATGACCCAAAAAGCAATAAAAAAGATTATTTTACATGAATTACAGAATAAAGGATAAACATTTGGAGTTGTAAGTGAAAATTTAAGTGGCTAATTATATGTACTCATTTAGGGTGAAACACCCCAAGAATTCTTTTTTTTTTTCTTTTGCTTTTTTTGGTCACATCTGGTGATGTACAGGGGTTACTCCTGGCTCTGCACTCAGGAATTACCCCCTGGCGGTGCTCAGGTGAACCATATGGGATGCTGGGATTCGAACCCAGGTTGGCCGTGTGCAAGGCAAATGCTCTTCCCCCTGTACTATCTCTCCAGCCACCCAAGAAAAATTCTTAAGGAAAAATCTGTTGCATTAAACTACTTGAATTTTAAATTTTTGTATTAAACAATTTATGGCTGGAGTGATAGCACAGGGGTAGGGTGTTCACCTTGCACCCAGCCAACCCATGCTCAATTCCTCCGCCCCTCTCGGAGAGCCTGGCAAGCTACCGAGAGTATCATGCCCACACAGCAGAGCCTAGCAAGCTACCCATGCTGTAATCAATATGCCCAAAACAGTAACAATAAGTCTCACAATGAGAGACATTACTGGTGCCCACTCGAACAAATCGATGAGCAACGGGATGACAGTGACAGTGACAAACAATTCATAAATTAAAATGATACAACAAACTAATGGAAGTTTCTTGTATCTAACAGAAAATCATATCTATATTCTTTTTTATTGGTAAGAAAATATAAATGCCATTAGGAAAATGGATTTTAAACTAGATAATAACAAAAGAAATACAAATGGTTAAAAAGGCAATTTTTCACTTTTCTTGTAGAAAAAGATGCATTAAACATTTGAACTAAATTTTATACATACTTTATATTTTTCTGTTGAAGATTAGTTGTGTAACCTTATGCATAAATACAGTGATATATTTCTACACACACACACATATATATCTAAAACCCAGGAAAACTACTATCTTTCTACACAGTGATTGTGAAAATGCACTGAGGCAGTCTTTGAATTTATTCCTAAGGAAGGATGGTGGGGATAGTATGGCTAGGATGCAGGAAATAAGAAAGGGCATTGTGTATAGAGCATTATGATAACAATAAAACTGACTAGAAGCCAGTTTGCTTTCATTATCACTATGCACAGGCAATTTGAAACATTATCATTGATTTAAATACTCCTTCCTACCAGGTTGAACTCTTTCTACTGCTAACCTTGGTCAGTATCCTACTGTTCGAGAGATCTAAGAAAGCATAGTAGCTGAATAACAGTTATACTTCTGCTCATGCTATTAAAGCAAAAGCCATTCTAAAAATCAAATATTATACGTTTAGTAATTATAAAAAATGTATATATTGTAACCATTAAATCATTCAATAATGACCTTATTCTGTACAAGTTAATTCATAGCAAATTGTTATATCATATAAAAATATAAAATACAGCACATAAATTATATTTACAAGTTTGGTTTTTTTTTTGCTTTTTGGGTCGCACCCAGGATGCTCAGGGGTAACTTGTGGCTCTGCACTCAGGAATTACCCCTGGCCGTGCTCAGGGAACTATATGGGATGCTGGGAATTGAACCCGGGTTGGCAGCATGCAAAGCAAACGCCCTACCCACTGTGCTATCACCCCAGCCCCTATATTTACAGTTTTTATATGCATTTATATATATAGAAGTTTACCAAACAATGATTTTAAATATTATTTTAGTATATTTCCATAACAGTATCAATAGAGAGATATCAGGAAAAATATACATAATTTTTGTTTTCCCAATGTATACACACCACCACCACCACCACCACCACCACCATACACAGAGACACAAATACATGCACACACACACACAAACTTTCTTACTAGATCTCAAATTGGAATGTATTTCAGCAGGTGTTTGCTAAGGACCATCACTATTAGGTTCCCATCCAGTTGTCAGATTCTTTAAACCCTTACTGAAAGGATTCAAGCATAGATCAGAGAAATAGCACTGTTGTCCCACTGTTCATCAATTTGCTCGAGCGGGTACCAATAATGTCTCCATTGTGGACTTGTAACTGTTTTTGGCATATCGAATATGCCACGGGGAGCTTGTCAGGCTCTACCAGATGGACAGGATACTCTCGGTAGCTTGCCAGGCTCTCTGAGAGGGATAGACAAATCAAACCTAGGTCAGCTGCATGCAAGGCAAACTTCCTACTGCTGTGCTATTGCTCCAGCCCCCAGGAACACATGATAGGAAATTTATTAATTCATTCATTATTTTGTAGTAAGTGTGCTTTGGAGCTGGAGGTTGTTCACCAGTCTTCTTATACTTCATCCTTACCATAAGGAAGTTCCCAGCTACCACATGTTTCTGTCTTCATTGTACGAGCTATTGAAGTGTTTATCATATGTCACATATCAACTGTCTTGACAAAAAGGTCATGTTGTTCATACACTTAACAGGCATGACTTCAAAGAATTTGGAAGCTTGCCACAAGCGTGTGTGGGGCAAAGGACAGTTAGGTTAGAGAAGGGATAAGTATGGCAATAGTAGTTAGAAATGATGGTTCTGAAAAAGAACTGAAAGAACTGAGTATTAAAAGTTGGTAAATTCGTATACATGATAGCCTTTCGGTATTTATAATTGCAAACAAGAGAGAGCTAGAGGGAGAGGAAGAGAGAGAGAGAAAGAGAGAGATTAGTTCTTGGCATAGAGGCAGGCTAGGTGGGGGGTGAGAAACTAGGGATACTGGTGGTGGGACATGTGTACACTGGTGAAGAGACGGATGTTGGAACATTAAATGACTAAAACCAAATAAAAAAGAAGAAAGAACATGACCACTAACCACACTTTTTTATTTTACTTTATGTCGCAGGCCATTCATATACCACATAGATCACATACTAGCCATTTTCCTATGCACATTGGAATATTGTGGAGAACTTTTAAATCTGATACATCCATATCAATTAAAATCTGAAACCCAAGGTATTGGGCAGTTAAAAAGATTTCTTGATGAATCCAGTATGCTGCTAAATTCACAAGCAATGAACTACAGCCTTGCTGCTTGTGTAGTCCCTAGACTGAAGGCATCAGTCACATAAAGCTGGTTAGAATCTTGGACCAGGCTGCAGAGGTAGATTAAAGATGAGGTACTTGCCTAGCATGTGATTATAGTTGGCTAGTGTCACTGGCTCAAATCCCAATAGCATATCCAGGAGTAGTCCATATTTTCATATGTCTTATGCATGTTACCATGCATATGGAACGTGTAGCTTTACCAGGTGTATCCCGGAAACCAAAAAGCTATGAAAGGAATCATGGCTCCTCTTCAGACCAGAACCAATGTTGTCTTAATTAGGTAATTTTATTAAGTTCAAGTTGCAGTGAGAGAAAATTCATTTCCATCTCTTCAATAAAAAAAAATTGTGTTAGAACAAATATTATGAATCTCAAAAACTTGCTGAAGCTATTTTCTCATGAATTTCTCTCTTCTAAAAATTCTTGCACTTCTATTTATTTTACTTTGCTCCCTTTAAAAGTCAGTTTGGATCACTGTTACTAATCCATACTTAATAAGAAACTAAAATAATTAGAGAGTCACTGAAAACTGGTTTAGAAGGTAATGTAACTCCTCGCTCTTGGGAAAAACAAATTGAATCATAATTTTTATCTAAGAGAAAAATAAATTTTCAGACTTAGCTCAATATTAACTTATTTAATTTTATTTTTGCAGAAATGTATTGGCCAAGTAACTTCACTAAATTAGCTTTAATAAATTTGCAAGTCTTTAGAGATAGTAGGTGATACATCTCATCTAGATGAAAAGAACATCTGAGTCACTCATAAATGTCGTTTTAATCACAGCTGTTGGTTAAGCAACAAACTGCAAATGAGTATAGTTAATACGGGTGGGGGGACAAACCTTGAGGAGAGGTATTAAAATGAGGCAAACTTAACTTGAAAAAGCAATTGCCATAGAAAGTATTTTGTGTAAGACTAAATTTACATAATTTGAATTCTGGGAAACCTGAATCAATGCAAATAACCACTGCAATTACAACTTTATTCAGATAACAACTACACATGTATAGAAAATACAGGCATTTACCCCACTTTCTATCCTTCTAATAGAAGCAAGCATTATAAACTGTTCCCAACAGAAGCAAATTGGCTGATATACTGGTGTTTATTATGTTACATGTAAATGTAAACTCAGTTCTGAACAGTTTCTGCCATAAATAGCAACACTACTGTATTTTGTGGATAAAAGTTTAAAGTTGGTTCTGTAGCAGAAATTTTCAGAGTGCTTAAAGTATTTTATCTTTACTGAATATTCATCACATATCTCTAATGAATTATTATCCTAATTGTACAGATTTCTTACCCCACTTTATATTTGGGACTGATTTTAGAGAAACTGAATATTATATAAGTTCTATAGTATAACCAAGAACAAATATCAAGTAACAGGACATATTCAAATTCGAATATTCCAATCTAAGTTTCTTCCATGTCATAACTTCATTTAAGTAATTCTACTTTTTTAGTACTTATCTCATTATGTTGTGTATAAACAAACACACACACATACACACACACAGAGACCCTTTTGATTTATCCTTGACAAAAATACAGGTAACAGGTAACCTATTGTTAAATAAATACATTCACATATATTTACATTTTCAGACTTTATGCCAGCAACACATCTATAGACAACAAAATATAAAGGAATAGTGTCTTTGGTGTTACTCACTATTCTCAATGTCAACATAAAATTCTACTAGCAATATGAATTATCCTCAGTTATATCTATCCAAATTATCAAGGAAATGTTTAAAAGTACTATTGATCATCCTGCATATGTTCTTATGCATAAGTTATCAACTAAATTCTGGTTTTAAAAGAAATATGTGACAATCTTCATATGTGTCTAAACTCTTCCTTTATATATATATATATATATATATATATATATATTTACATCCTACTTTGAGTTAATTTTCTATTGGACTGGAGCAATAGCACAGCAGGTAGAGCATTTGCCTTGCATGGAGCTGACCCGGGTTCGATTCCTCCATCCCTCTCGGAAAGCCTGGTAAGCTACCGAGAGTATCCCACCCACACAGCAGAGCCTGGCAAGCTACCCGTGGCATATTCGATATGCCAAAAACAGTAACAATAAGTCTCACAATGGAGATGTTACTGGTGCCCGCTCGAGCAAATCGATGAACAACGGAATAACAATAATACAGTGCTAAAAACTTCTATCCATGTTGTTAAAGAAACATATACATGATAAATTGATAAATATCTTTGACGGCAGATTTGAATATATGGAAACAAAATTGTCACAAAATTTCTCATTTACTTTCCTCTAAAACAATGGGTTTTGTGTCTAATGCATAATAGCTCACCTGATTATTTGCAAATACCTGTGACATACATTTCCATGTACATCAAAATGAAAGAAAAAATGTTAGCGATTATAAAAGTTTAGAAATAATATTTTTCTAATAGTTTTACATTTAGTGACATACTGGAAAAGGACAGAAAATTCCTGAAGGTGGCAATAATTGGAAATAGATCTGAAGTGAATATCACAAATATAAATGTGAATAACTTGTGATTAAGTCCAAATATTTTTTATTCTAAAGCATTTACAATTATTTCTAAAATACTATTTTCTTTATGTTTGTTCAACAATTTTGTTCCCAGCATAAATAGAAATCCTTTTGAAATATCCTGGTTATAAATGCAATATGTAGGACTTTCCTATTCTTTAAAGATAATTGTGATTATTAAATAATATATAACTAATAATTTTTATAAGAAACCATAATTAAAGTACTCAATTTCAATATTCAAATTTGGATACTCAAATTTTACACATATCTGAGATTCAGATAAACATATACAGCATTAGATCATAAGGAAAAAATAGGGTACTAAATTATTATCATGAAATTTAAAGGAATGTATTAATTTAAACTATAAAATATATTTTCTTGGTAGTTAGTAGTATGCTAAATTTCCTGATGAACCATGACCCCAAATAGTCACTCAGTTTATAGCATTGTTTATTTGAATAAAGGCTGACAGTGAAACTTTCTTTGACCTCCTGAAAGTAGATAAGGTCTCTGTGTGCGATTTCCAAGGTTAGATCATAATACCGCATGATCTCATTCATCTCTGTAACACAACAAGACAAAACAAGAGAATACACAGTATCTAACAATGAAAAACCCTTGGCCTTGGATTCCAAAACTGACTAATGAACACTGAGTGTGGGAATGGAAGGAATAAAGATCATAGTAGAAGTACACAGGGATGGAGCTAGAAGGTCGTGGGCACTTTGGCGGTAGGTAGTATGGTGCAGAGACTTTGTACATCAATACCATGAACTTTAACGCAATGATGATGATGTGATCTAAACAATAAAACAATTAGACTTTTGTTTTGCTTTAGTTCACATTTGGCTGGGCTCAGGAATTCTCCCTTGACTTTTGCTCAGGGATCACTCCTGGTGTGACTCGAGGGACAATTTGGTTACAGGAGGCTGAAACCAGGTCAGCAACATACAAGACTCATTCTGCCATAATATCTCTCCAGGCCCATAAAAAACAAAGATTAAAAATTAAATTTCCAGGGGCCGGAGCGATAGCACAGCGGGTAGGGCGTTTGCCTTGCACGCGGCCGACCCGGGTTCGATCCCCGGCATCCCATATGGTCCCCAAGCACCGCCAGGAGTAATTCCTGAGTGCAGAGCCAGGAGTAACCCCTGAGCATCGCTGGGTGTGACCCAAAAAGCAAAAAAAATAAATAAATAAAAATAAATTTCCAGCCTCATAGAATAAAATGTAAGAAGACCTCTAAGACCTCTCTCCTAAGCGGGGTATAAATGAACACAGTAGGGGAATAACAAATGCCTTAGGCCAGAAACTGAGAACTGGTCTTCATTAGGAGGGCAGATTGGGGGATACACTGGGACCCGAGCACAGAAACAGGAGTAGTCCCCAAGCAAAATTGAATGTGGGTCCTCCCAAGTCCCCAGAAATTAAAATTAAAAATATACATGTTTCCTGGACTGGAGTGTTAGCACAGAGGGTAGGGCATTTGCCTTGCATGCGGCCGACCCGGGTCCAATTCCCAGCATCCCATATGGTCCCCTGAGCACTGCCAGGGGTAATTCCTGAGTGCAGAGCCAGGAGAGTGATCCCTGTGCATCACAGCGTGTTACCCAAAGAAGAATATATATATATATATATATATATATATATATACATATATATATATATATATCCATGTGTATACCTTCTCCCAGCCTTTTCTAGTGAGTAAAAATTCCATGAGTTGCCGCCACCTAGTGGCCAGATCAGTTCTTTTGATCTGCCTTAAATCCTTTAAATATATCCCTTAAATATATCTTTACAATAATAAAATGCCTGTACGCAACTAAATATATATATATATATATATATATATACATGATTTGTTGCCTACTGTCTGAACTCAATCAAATATGGTGTGGTAGTTACAGAAAATGGGTAGAAAGTGTCTTCTAATGTGTCACCCAGCCACAAGGTCCAGAAAGAGGCCTGGAGCATGGCAGCAGTTGGGTAGTGGAGGTCTACTGCCGGTGCTGGGTCCCTTGGGGCAGGGAGGGTTCTCACCCATCCCCCTGGCTCCCCCCTCCAGTGAAAACAGCCTGGCATATACCTCTCAGAGAGCACGGCAAGCTACTGAGAGCATCCTGCCCTCATGGGCAGAGCCTGGCAAGCTACCCATGACGTAGTCGATATGCCAAAAACAGTATCGATAGGTCTCATTCCCCTGACCCTCAAAGAGCCTCCAATCGTTGGGAATCACCAGTAAGGAGAGGCTGCTAAAATCTCAGGGCTGGGAGGAATAGAGACATTACTGGTGCCTGCTCAATAAATTGACAAACAGCGGATGACAGTGATACAGTGATACAGTGATGCAACTAAATGTGGGGGATTTTGTTACACATCAGAAATAATATGTCCCTAAGGTATAAAATTTTTTAACTCATGTAACTTTCCCGATATATTTAGCAGTATTCTAATATTATTCTCCATCAGTACATAATTTCTATGATCCAAAGCTGTAAAGACTAGTAAAGACTAAAGTTCTAAACTAATATTACTTTTTTTTTGCTTATTTGGGTAACACCAAATAAGCATAGGGGTTAATCCTGTCTCTGCACTCAGGAATTACCCCTGGTGGTGCTCAGGGGAACATATGGGATGTACATGCTGTGCAATATTGCTCTAGCCCCTAATATTACTTTTCATGGTCCTTCATATCCTCTAAAGAAAACTATAAATTGATAAAATACTTCAGTAAGGCCAGTTATCTATCATACTGGAAAGATATTACCTTATTAATGTACAGTACTAAATCCCAACCGAAGGCAAGAATGTATGTCCATGAAAGAAAAAAAAAATGATTTTGAAGCTAATCAACTGTTTCTAAATTTTTAATATAAATGTCCCTTTCTTGTTTTCATTTCATATTTTGACATTCAGTAACATTCATTAGCAGATAAATTAGAGTGAAAATGAAAGTTTATTAAAAATAATGAATTGGAAAGAAAATTAGCAATTAACAATTTATTTAGGAAACTTTTATAAATAAAAGTTTATTTATAAAGAAGTTTATAAATAAAGCTTCTTTAAAGCTGAAAGAAGTTTAAAACTTGAAAGATGTGGAAAATCTGCCACTAATTGTGCTGAGATAGTGTGAAAACCTAAGTCCACTAGCTGAACACAGATGCCCATAAGTCAACATTACATAAAAGCACTCATACAGAAGTATTCCATTAAATGCATTTCTGTCTTACAAATAGAGAAAAGGAGAATTAGATAGTATGTCCACCACTTCCTCTATTTAGCTAATATTTGTTTGGAATTAAAGGTAATCTGCAATGCGATCGTTGAATGTTTGTATAATTTGTCACATCTCCCCAGTCACCAGATTAGGAGCTGTCACCTACTAATCCAGAGGCCACTGGTATATACTTATGACGCCATACTTTTAATCATCCATGTGAGAACACATTTCAAATAGAGGAGAAAAAGTTTTGTTCATTTTTCCACCAGCTTATAGTGTGATTTTTTTGTCAAATAATAAAACCAAATGTATCTCCATACAATTATAGAATCAGATTACTTTAAGGTAATATGAGGGAAATGCTATGATAGTTATGACATTGTTTTATACTAAATCATTTGCTATTATAAACTATGATATTTATAGATTGTTTAAATGTCAATGCAATTGTACAGGAGTTTGAGAAGGAAAATGATGTCTAAGGATTTTATTAACCAGGAAATTCTTCATATAACCTAAAACTATTAGGACATATAAAATGGTTCCCATTCTCATTATATTTAGCTGATGCCACTTTTCATGCCACTGACACATGAGATAAAATAGCAAGATGCACTAGTAAAATAATTGTAATCAAATTGTAATGTCCAAATAGAAATTTCTAAATATTTCCATTCATTTCTACCTTTGGATAATTATTATTGGCTATAGTTTACATTTGTGAAACCTTTTACATAATTTCAACTGATTCTTTTAAAAATATGTGTAATAACATTCAACATTATCTACCAATAAAAATATTGAGGTATCAAAGAAGGACAGAATCTAGTCTCAGAAAACTCTCCAACTTCCCCCTTGATAAAATACATGAATTTTCTGTGTTGACTGTGAAAGGGAGTCAACCATAGTTGACTTATATAACAGTTAACTATAGTTGACTGCTATTGAAATGCAGAAACTTACATGTATTAAATAATTTTTAATAAGTTTAGTCGCACTCTAGCACTGCAGTCCTATTGTTCATCGATTTGCTTGAGCGGGCACCAGTAACATCTCCATTGTGAGGCTTGTTGTTACTGTTTTTGGCATATTGAATAAGCCATGGGGAGCTTGCCAGGTTCTGCCTTGCAGGTGGGATATTCTCTGTAGCTTGCCAGGGTCTCCGAGAGGGGTGGAGGAATTGAACCTGGGTTGGCTGCGTGCAAGGCAAACGCCCTACCCACTGTGGTATCGCTCTAGTCCTCAATAAGTTTGATATATTAATTATAATGTGTGAGGTTATTGAACTTTTGGGAAGGGACCAAAGCTTACCTAAAATTATGTCAGACTTACTATGGAATGTTGAATATTAGTGACAGTGTTGCCATGCACTGTGTCTCATATTGCACCACTTGGTATCAAGCTCAGAAGACCCAGAAAAAATCTCAAGGTCACTGTGCTTGCCTGATATTTTCAGACAACCAAGGCATTAGAAAAAGCCAAGAGGTGGTCTAACTAAAGACAGTTCTAAAATGTACAAGAAAAGAAACTGTACAAAAACACTAACCAAGTGAAGATCAGTTAAACTGCAATAGGGTGATAGACTCAAAGGCAAACACACAGGCAAAGCTTTGTCATGGTCTGACACATTAAAAATATGGATTAAGAAGACACCAAAATGCTAGAGGCGAGTCTAAATTGGACAGATTGTAGTCCAAGTAATAGTAAATCAATTTCATAATTATATTGAATCATAAAGTTTTAACTATCATTTTGTATTATGGGGCAATTAAATGTGAATTAATATGGCCCCAGATCCTTCTTATCCATTTTTGAAGTTCTCCTTTACTTTCAATTTACATTTCATTCTTGCCCAAAGTCTTTTAGAAATTAGTTGACATGAGCAGGGACTCAGCGTTATTTGGTGATGATTTAGTGAATAGATTAAATCACCCAGATGAATTTCTTTTCATATTTCAAAGTGCAGTGGTAACTCAGGTTACTGTAGGGATGCAGCAAATTCCCCAACACTCTGGATTCTTCCTGGGCTCCTCAGGCAAACAAATTAACCTCACAGAGATTACTTAAGACAAAAAAAAATAAGATGAAATATAATTACACATAGTGGAGAATTTATCTGACTGTAAACTCTAGAGTAAATGAGACAGACTGAAGATACTTAAACTGAGCTAAGGAAGGTGTAGAGGTGTTCTATCAGAGAAAGAAGACTTGGGAATCTCACATGACAAAGCAAAACTAACTTCATTTTTTTTCTTTAATTTGGGTCACACTAGGGGCTACTCCTGACTTTGCACTTAGGAATTACTTCTGGAGGTGTTCAGTTGACCATATGGGATGCCGAGTATGGAACCCAGGAGGGTCAGCTGAATGCAAGGCAAACGCCCTCCCCACTGTACTATTGCTCCAGTCCCCGGGAAACTACCTTCTTTTTTTTTTTTTAATTTTTACTGGCCCGACTCTTCATGCTACCTGTCTGAATGCAAGGTTCTGACCCAGTGGAAAACCAGTAGGACCGTTCTGTTGTACAAGAAGGGAGACATCCACGACATCGACAAGTATCACCCAATCTGCCTGCTGTCTGTCGTCTACAAGTTGTTCACTCCTGTCATCCTGAATAGTATAGGCAGAACACTAGACAAAGGACAACCGTGAGAGCAAGCCGGATTCCAAAGGGGATTCAGCACGATAGACCATATCCACACAAGGACCAAACTCATTGAAGTTTCTCGAGAGTTCAAGATGCCACACTGTCTAACATTCATCGACTTAAAGAATGCCTTCGATTCTGTTGAGACTGAGGCAGTCATCAAAGCCCCGGCCAAACAGGGCATTCAAACTCATTATATCAAAATCCTCCACAAGTTGTATTGTGGATTAATCACCAGGATCTCACCATTCTACAAGGCAGTGATCATTGATGTAAAGAGAGGAGTGCGGCAGGGTGATACCATTTCAACAAAACCCTTCAGTGAGAACATCATGGGACGACTGGAATGGGAAGGAATGGGAGTGAAGATAGACGGTCGGCAATTATACCACCTGTGCTTCGCTGATGACATCGTTCTCATAATGCCAAACATTAGCCAAGCGGCACAAATGCTGGCCGACTTCAACCACGAGTGTGGAAAGGTCGGATTGCAGCTGAATCTCAACAAGATGATGTTCATGAAAAACAAACTGGTCCCTGAAGCTCCATTTGCTCTCAATGGAATGAACATCTCTGAATGCAGCAGCTATGTGTACCTGGGTCAAGAAATCAATATGAGGAATGACTTGGTGCCAGAACTGTGCAGGAGAAAGAGAGCAGCGTGGAATGCATTCAAGAGCGTCGAAGAGGTGGTTAAGAGAATGAAGAACCTCCGACTCTGGGCACATCTTTTCAATTCCACTGTTCTTCCTGCACTAACATATGCCTCAGAGACCTGGGCCCTACACAAGCAGGATGAGAATGCTATTAGGGTATCCCAAAGGGGAATCAAAAGAGCTATACTGGGAATATCATGTCTCACTCAAGTGAGAGAAGGAATCCGGAGTTCTGACTTCCGTCGACGGTCAAAAATCAGGGATGCTGTCTCGTTTGCCAAGGCATCAAAAATCAGATGGGCCAGTCATATAATGTGATTCAGAGATGACTGGATTCCACGGGACGTCAGAAGACCTCGTGGCCTCCCACCAACTAGATGGTCAGATTTCTTTGTAAAATCCCTGGATGAATGATTTGAGGCTCTTTCTGTACCTGGAGCAAGCAGATGTCATTGGGCTGCACTAGCACGCAACAGGGACAAATGGAGATATTACTGACCCCCCCTCGATCAAATCGAAGATCAATGGGACTACAAGTGATAAAAGTGATTACTAAATCACTGTGAGGTACAGTTACAAACTTATGAACTTTAATGTTTGCAGTTCATTTACATCCCTCCACCAGTGCCCATTCTCCTCCACAATTGTTCCCAGTATCCCTCCCACCACCCCTACCCCAACCCCTACCACCCTGCCCTGCCTCTTAGGCAGGGCATTCCCTTGTATTCTTTCTCCTGTTGGATGTTGTAGTTTACAGTAGAGGTATTGAGTGGCCATAATGTTCGGTCTATAGTCCACTTTCTACTTTCGGCACACAGCTTTCACCCCAGTGTATCCTACCAACATCCTCTACTTGGTGTTTCCTTCTCTATCTGAGCTGCCTTTTCCCCCAGCATGTGAGGCCAGTTCTCAAGCTGTGTACAGACCTCCTGGTCCTTATCTCTACTACTCTTGGGTGTTAGTCTCCCATTCTGCTACTTTATATTCCACAAATGAGTGTGATCTTCCTATGTCTGTCTCTTTCTTTCTGACTCATTTCACTCAACATGATACTTTCCATGTTGATTCACTTATATGAGAAACTACCTTCTTAAGCTGAAACCAAATGGTGCTTTTCAACCACCAGTATCTGTTGCTGGTTCACAGAAACTTTCTGAAGGTCTCTGAAATGTTATGACTGCTTAACATATGACACTTCTGAATCACTACGCTACATATTTATATAAATATTTTTATCATGAATAATGGTTTCTATTTCTGCCCTAGTGAGCTATGAATTGCTATCTTAATCTTACTGGTCTAGGGATAAAAGAGTTTGAAAACAACTACTCTAGAAGGGGGCGTATCCGGAACGCCTTCGGCCCAGATAAATCCGGAGCCGCTGAGCGCGAATCAGACCCTCTGCGCCTAAAGACTTTGATTCCAGAGATGTAACACATTCGGGCATCCAGCGCAGCATCCGATAGTGATGCACTGGGACACCGAACTGGGCTACAACTCTGTGCTGCCGGGGGTGGATTTTTTTTCCTCCCCACCCTGTCTTCCTGCACGGAAAGCAGCGGCCTGGCGGCACCCACGTGGCAGGCGCCATCTTCTGTGACTCCAAACCCACAGGTATTCGATTTTTACTTTTGGGGCTCCCAGGAACTCATGGGAAGGGGGCGTAACCGGCACACCCTCGTCCCAGATAAATCCGGAGCCGCTGAGCGCGAATCGGACCCTCTGCGCCTAAAGACTTTGAATTCAGAGACTTCTTACAGCAATACACTGGGACTGTGAGCTGGGCTATGTAATTTCTGGCAGAATTTTCCCTGGACTTTATACAGAAATCCAAAACCGACTTAACATTTATAATTGTCAGCAATGTGAAACGGTTCCATTTGAACAGGTCTGACTTGGGGGGGAACTCCAAATAATAACAGTAAGTTTTTGTTGAAATATTGAAGGTTTTTAATGTAGCAGCCACCTCTGGACTGTGAACTAAGCAAAAGCCCCATGCTGGCCGACGCGGCGTGGCATACACCATACTATGAGGCGCAGGAAGGGGGATGAGGGGGAAGAAGAAAAAAAAAAAAAAGGGAAAAGGAAAAAGGAAAAAAAAAGAGAGAGAGAGAGTTATGTACTTGTAGCAGTGTGGCTACATATCTCTTCATTTCCAGCAATGAAAAACTAATTATCAAATGTAGTAGGTCTGTCTCTCTTGGTTGGAAACTCCAACAACTATAGTGAGTTTTGTGTTGAATTATGGAATGTAATCAAGGTAAAGAAAAAATGAAGTGAAATTCATTAGTTATACAGTAGGGGGTAGAGGGTGGGGGCGGGGGGTATACTGGGGTTTCTGGTGGTGGAATATGGGCACTGGTGAAGGGATGGGTGTTTGAATATTGTATAACAGACATATAAACCTGAGAACTTTGTAACTTTCCACATGGTGATTTAATAAAAAGTTTAAAAAAAATAAAAATAAATAAAAAAATGAAAACAACTACTCTAAATATTTCTTCCCTACTTTAAAATAGGTTTCAGTTATTAAAATTTCATTTCTGGAGATGATTCTAAATCTGGATAATCTTCCTTAAGGTGTTACTGTTTCTCTTAAATGCCACAAGGGCCTTGATTGATCTTAGCTTCACATGCCAAGGTGACATGTCTTAGAAAAATAACAAATTGCCTCAGCAGTTTTGGGGAAGCTAACCAGCATTGACATCATATTCATTCACACATCATGACTGCAAACGTACATTTTCCAAACATAGATTGCATATTCTCCAGAGGCCTGAGATTATAAATCCAGACTTTATTGCTATTATATCCTAAGACTTCTCAAAGTGCAAGGTATATCCCAGGTAGTCAGAGGTGAGGAGAACTGAAACAGAAAAAGGATGAACTCAGCTGGTTTTAAGATATCAATTGGCCTTACTTTGAGAGTAAAACCATTTGCACACAGGAGATGAAGCCAGGCATAGCTGGGGAAAATTGCTTAATCTGCTCTATATATTTTGGATAATGTCTTGAATCTACTATTAGGCTCTGCCAACCTGCTGAGCTCTAGAATAATTCAGTTTTCTTTTTCCTCTTCTCCTTTTTCTTTTCTCTCCTGTCTCTGATTTATAAATACATTTGACATCATTGTTTCCCAAAGTGGGTGACACTATACAAGTCACTGGGGTCACTTGAAGGAGAGGTGGTAGACGCAGGTAAAACCAGGAAACACTTTGTATTTCTTCATTTCCTTAAAAAGGATAGAGTTCTGGGGAGGCATTGAATAATTTTTTATTTTCTGAAATGTGGGTGATATGCCTAATAAATTTGGGAACCTCTTACTTATCTAGGACTAGGATGACAAAATACATTAGAATAGATTACATTTTGAAATGGTTGGCTATATTTATGAGTTTGTCTTCGTTTTTACTAAGACAAAAGGGATAGTTGTTCCTTACAACAAGAATGCATCTTGACATGGCTTGTCTCTTGAGATATTTCTTGTCTATAAAAATTCTCTAAATCCCATCAAAACTGTGAGTTCCCAATTCATGTAGTCTTTAAATAGTACTAATATATTTTTAAATTTTAATGATTGGTAACCTTTTACATAACTTATAAAAGTATATATCTGCATGTAAATACAGACATATATTGAGACATATTTATGTATATATATATATATAAACTTGACCATTGCCTTTCAAATCTGAAAGACTAACAGTATTCAAATAAAACATGTTTGCATTCACTCTGTAGAAAATTTGGGGCATTAAACATAAAATTGATCATGAACTGAAAAATCCAGAAATAGGAAGCTTTGAAGTTTTTGATAATAATCTATTAGATAAGAAAAGAGTGACTATTTTACCTATATTTAACAACTAAGCAAATCATCAAAGCAAAGAATACATTAGAATGAATGCCATGCATGAGTCAATGAATAATATTTTTAAATAAATATTATGCTAATAACTCATTTAGCTAATTTATATGTATCGGCTTACATGCTCATTAGTTTTAACAATGATTATTGGGAAAAAAAGTTTCCAAGAGATTTTTGTCTTCATTGGTTTGGGCTAACAAATTTCACACACTTAATTGCAGATTAATATATAAATAGAAGTTACTGAAAGATATCAGTGACTGTAATTTTATACTTATTAAAACAGTAAAATTGCATTTTATTATTAAAAATTAACACTTAGTATGCAGAACAATTAAATTCTTCCATTTTTAAAACATATGGATCAATAAGGTTAGCAAATGTTTATAACAACTATCTTATCTGTGTAATATGTGAAATATATACATGTACAAGTTGGTAATGTAATTATCTTTTGATAAACACTTGAATTGTTTTCAGTTCAGATATTATGAATAAAGCTATGATAACGTTTATGCTATCATTAATCATGTTATCACAATTTCTTCTGTAAGATTTATTCAAATTTTTGATAACTACCTGAGAAAAGGTTTGCTGAAACTGCATACATAATAAATTAGAAATCAACAATCTAAAAAATATTTTAAATAGTAATGATCAAAAGTATCAAAAAGGGAGAAGCTCAAGTTCTCTCTTGAATGATTACTTTTTCTCTCTGCCCTTTCAATAAAATTTCTTCACAACACTATTTTCTCTGAGTGACAGTAGATGGTGATTCTGTGTTGAATTCAAGACCGAGTTTCCCTTTCCTGAACAAGCTCCAAAGTTCTGTAAAACCTTGGATGCGTGTGCAATGTCAATCAGGACCTCAAGTGTAATTTCACAGGTGCCTTAGTGGAGCTGTTGGAAGCCTAGTGTCCATACCATGCTCATTTTGGACTTTCACCAGTTGTATGTCTCCAGCGACTTCCAGCAAAAAATAGAGGTGAGGGGGCTGGAGAGATGGCATGGTGGGTAGGGCGTTTGCCTTGCACGCGGCCCAACCCAGGTTCGATTCCCAGCATCCCATATGGTCCCCTGAGCACTGCCAGGGGTAATTCCTGAGTGCAGAGCCAGGAGTGACCCCTGTGTATCGCCAGGTGTGACCCAAAAAAAGAAAAAAAATAGAGGTGATTTAAGCTAAGGGGGGGACAATCTCAATATTGAGGCTTCCTAAGCTCTGATACCTCCCAACAATACAACAGCACTAGAAAGTCAATTGTATGAGAAATGAAATCAATAAGAAACCTGAAACCCCTTTCACATTGATAGCAATCAATCTGAAATCTATAGCACTGCAGTGTAGCACTGTAGTTCCAATGTTCATCGATTTGCTCGAGCGGGCACCAGTAATGTCTCCATTGTGAGACTTGTTGTTACTGTTTTTGGCATATCCAATATGCCACAGGTAGCTTGCCAGGCTCTGCCGTGCAGGTGGGATATTCTCGGTAGCTTGCTGGGCTCTCCAAAATCTATAAATGATGACAAATTATCACCAACAGTATCGGATAAGTGGATTAACAAAAGAAATGTATAGTGCTTCTACTGGATCCTAGCATAATTTTTTCCAGCTGTCACAGTTTAATGCTTTGGATACAAAATAAATGAAAAACTGATTTTTTTTTTCATCAGCTCTTACTGAGACCTCGTCCAGGAAACATTTCAAAAAGTGATTTCCATGGAAAAACCCAAACAGGAAAGTACCGACATGTTAAATAAAAAAGGAATGCAACCGTCCTTGCCATCACTAAAAATTATTTTTAATTTATACATATGTGTTCATGGAGAGACTCTATCTCCATGACAATTTAAAGATCTTGACTGAAAGATCTTGGCCTTCTTTTGTTTTGCTTTCTTGAGCTGATAACATTCTCATCTATCATTAATCTCTGCCAAAATGCTGACACTAAGACTTAATTCCTAGAGGGGACGCAGTAATTTCCCCTCTCCCTCCCCAACAACAAGACACCAATTCTTTAAGGGAGCAGAGTATTCATCAAGAGCACAAAGAACTGGGTGGAAAAATATTCCTTAGGGGAAAGAATGAAAAATGGAAACTATCTTCTCCCAGCATTTGAATAAGCATGCAAGTTGACACATTAGTCAGAAGATTACCAAACAATGAATAATGAAATGACGACTGCCTGCCTCGGAGGTCTTAGATAGTTAGGATCGTGAGATCAGAACAGTACCCAGAGTCAGAACAAAATGAGTTATTGGTTCTCTGTAACCAGAGGCAAGTCAATTATCATTTTTCTATGCCTTATTTTTCCCCACAAAGCAATAATGCTTTTTTTGATACAACTTTTTAACAATTAAAAGTCTCGAAGAAGTATTTAAACTTTATGTGGCATTTGCATCGGTATTTTGTCTCTAATGTGATGCTGTACAAATGTACTATACTCATTATTGTCCAAATTTTAAAAAGAAAATACTACTTACGACAACTGTTTACAATCTCTGAACAATATCAGAAAGTAATTCCTAGAGTGTTGGATATCAACCCTAAGTGCTTTAGGCTCTATCAGTGAATTGCCCCTTTCCTCCTCCCAGAGAAGTTTACCATGCCTTTATTAACATTCTTAATTTAGCCAAGGTCTATCTTCAACCTCCCCTTCATGTTGGATATTAACCCTAAGTGCTTTAGGCTTAATCAGTGTATTGTCTCCTTTCCTCCTCCTAGAGGAATTTATATTACCCTTGCTAGCATCCCTAACTTGGTTAAAGTTTATTTGTAATCTTTCCCTTGTATTTTACCTCGCATTGTCACAGTCCCCCATGGTGATCTCCATTGCTTGTAAAACAAAACTTTCAGGTAATTCTGAACTTGTATTTATACTGCTTTGTATTTGAAGTGCTGTATATTTGCACTTGCTTTTCTGTTTCCCCTATAGCTTTTTTATATGTTACCATAGAGCAATGTTCTTTTGTTAAACACAGACAGACCATTACTGCTATGCTCCTAATATTTGGGAGTTGATTGACTCTGAAATATATCTGCTCTTGGGCATAATTACTTGATCATAACTACTTGACTCAGGCTTCAGTTTCTGTAGTTCCTGACACCTCAAAGGGGAGGTCCTGCCGTGGGACTGGGATGGACCCGGGTGAGTGGCAAAAATACCTGGCAGCTAAATGGGACATTCTAGAAAGCATAAATGCATGGTTTTCATGCAAACGTTACAACTTTAGAGACAAGACCCCCCTGGGGAAGGACTAGCTGAACTGGCCTGAGGACTTAGTCTAGGATATACGGTAAAAGCCTTGCTTGCACTCAGAGCCCAGAACCAAGTGTTTAAAGCCTTATTTGCTCTCAGCCCAGAGAACTAAGTGTTGGAATCTTTGTCTCTTACTGTGTTTATCCAAACAACTGCTAGTATCAATAACTTATACAATTTGAGGGAAACATAAAAGCAACGCAGTTGTCCCTGGGAGACAGAGTGTCTCCTTGAGTTGAACTCACTAAAAGAATTTCCTTTGCCAAATGTTTATCTATGTAAATGACCATCACACCTGTGCTTACCTCAACCCCCCTTCAGATGTTCTGTAAGTATGCTAGCAACTCTGCATTAAAGGGGCCATTTTCACCATCAGACTGTGGTCCTCGGTCTCCCCATCTCCCTGTCTCTCTGTGTCTCTGTTGGGGGGCCCTGGGGAGGTGGGGAGGCGGGGAGGTGACTCAGGGCTACCAAAGGTACACAGGTGTCCAGCAGCAGCAGCAGCCACCAGAGGATCATCATCTTTTCCTTTTTGTGATCACACACTAGAGTAATAGGAATTTTACATAAACTTTGAATTTTGGAGCCTCATAAAATGTGGATAGAACCTGGGTCGCCAAGTGTAAGGACTTACAGGCTGGTAATATCTCTCCAGCCCCCAATTTGAAGACTCTTTTTTTTTTGCGATTTGGGTCACACTCAGCGATGCACAGAGGTTACTCCTGGCTTATGCATTCAGGAGTTATTCCTAGGCAGTGCTCAGGGGACCACATGGGATGCTGGGAATCAAACCCAGGTCTGTGGCATGCAAGGCAAATTCCCTATCTGCTGTGCTATCACTCCAGCCCCTTAAAGACTCTTAAAAACAGATGCGTTTACAGTATCTCCATACAACATGTAGCGAATATTGACTTTTAAAATTCCCTTATTATTTGACACGTCAATGAATAACTGTTAATATCTGGCAATGTTTATAAAGGAAAGTAGTATTGATTGGTCCACCTTCTGTGAAAGTGCAGCATTATTTTACTGATTTTCATGTTTTTCAAAGCAACTATTAGTCTGTCACAGGTAATAGATCTTTCTGAGGTGGCTCAGGAATGACACTTAGCAAAATGTTTGACTGTATGGTCACAGGTTGAACCCTGGTCATTTCTGCCTTCTCTGGTGCAGGCTCAGCAGCTCCATGGCCCATAGCTCCCTGCACCACAATAGAGTATATGATAGCATCAGTTCAGCCAGGCGTGTGTGACCCCTGGCAGGAACCTCAACCAGAGTACCCTAGCCAAGTCTGAACAGCTCTTAGTCACAGTGGGGTCACAATAATAAAAGCAAAGAGAAGAGCAGGAAAAACTAGCTCTTTCCTTCAAACACTATATAGGTATCTCTGATCCCAGTGAAATTTAAATAAATCATTCTACATAAAAGCAGATTTTAAAATTTATATATATATAAATTTCCATTTCAATATATTATAAAAGACTAGTAATAAAATAGGCAGAATGTTAATATATCTATGAAGACAGTAATAGATGAAACATCCTATTTATAGAACTTTTAGAATTTCACAAATAGGCACATCGTCCTAAAATTACATAACTACTTTCATTCAGAGAAGGGCATGATCTATTTTTATTCTCTCTAGAGCTTTCTAGCAGTCACCACCAAATTATATCTGCTTCATTTGATAAGGACATTGTTTAAAGGTGAATTACAAAGAAAGAGTGATTCACATTTGAATGGCTTTACCTTTAAGGCACAGCAATTTTACACTGAAACTAACACAAGAACTATGGGATTTAGTTTCTTTGGAATCCTGCTGACTTTCTTCTCACAATAAACAACAAACTATGGACAGGGCTGAGAGCATCAGACCCGAGAACAAATTGAGGAAGAATAGAATAGTATATCCCATTATCCGTGGGGAAAAAGTATTGCTAAGAGGGAGTACGGCTGCTAAATATGCTATACAGTCTGTTGCTGTTTCCTTGGTTTTGTTCTGGCCACACTCAGCTGTGCACAGAGCTGACTCCTGGCTCTTCACTCTGGGATCACTGCTGGCAGGCTCCGGGGACCATATGGGGCGGCAAGGATCACATCAGAGTACACTTAACAAAAGGCAAGTGCCCTACCTTCTGTAATATTATTCCAATTAATGTGCTATCACTGTCACTGTCATTGTCATCTCATTGCTCATCGATTTGGTCAGTGGGCACCAGTAAGATCTCCATTGTGAGACTTGTTTGTTACTGTTTGGGGCATGTTGAATACACCATGGGTAGCTTGCCAGGCTCTGCCGTGTGTGACATCCTCTTGGTAGCTTGCTGGGCTCTCCGAGAGGGGCGCAGAATTGAACCTGAGTTGGCTGCATGCTATGCAAATGCCTTACCGCTGTGCTATCACTAATCTGTTATACATTTTATTTTTTTTATTTTTTTTTAATTTGGGGGACTTTTTATTTAGCAGTTGATATATTTTATTGCAATTATAGAATTCCTATGTATGTGTATATACATATATATGTAATAAAACTCATTTTTGAATCCAGTAGCACCTATGTATGATTTTCTTTTTTTTTTTTTAATTTATTTATTTTTAATTAGAGAATCACCGTCAGGGTACAGTTACAGATTTATACACTTTTGTGCTTATACTTCCCTCATACAAAGTTTGGAACCCATCCCTTCACCAGTGCCCATTCTCCACCACCCGTAAACCCAGTGTCCCTCCCACCCTCCCCAATCCCATCTCCCCCCCACCCCACCCTGCCACTGTGGCAAGGCATTCCCTTCTGTTTTCTCTCTCTAATTAGCTGTTGTGGTTTGCAATAAAGGTGTTGAGTGGCCGCTGTGCTCAGTCTCTAGCCCTCATTCAGCCCGCAACTCCCTTCCCCCACATGGCCTTCGACTACAATGTAGTTGGTGATCGCTTCTCTGAGTTGACCTTTCCCCGGAACGTGAGGCCAGCCTCGAAGCCATGGAGTCAACCTCCTGGTACTTATTTCTACAGTTCTTGGGTGTTAGTCTCCCACTCTGTTATTCTATATACCATAGATGAGTGCAATCTTTCTATGTCTGTCTCTCTCTTTCTGACTCATTTCACTCAGCATGAAACTTTTCATGCCCATCCACTTGACTACAAAATTCTTGACCTCCTTTTTTCTAACAGCTGCATAGTATTCCATTGTATAGATGTACCAAAGTTTCCTCAACCAGTCATCCGTTCTGGGGCATTCGGGTTTTTTCCAGATTCTGGCTATTGTAAACAGTGCTGCGATGAACATACATGTGCAGATGTTGTTTCGATTGTACTTTTTTGCCTCTCTGGGTTATATTCCCAGCAGTGGTATTGCTGGGTCAAATGGGAATTCAATATCTAATTTTTTGAGAGTCGTCCAAATTGTTTTCCAGAAGGGCTGAACCAGTCGGCATTCCCACCAGCAGTGAAGAAGGGTCCCTTTCTCCCCACATCCTCTCCAACAGCGGTTGCTTTTGTTCTTTTGGATGTGTGCTAGTCTCTGTGGTGTGAGGTGGTATCTCAAAGTTGTTTTGATCTGCATCTCTCTGATGATTAGTGATGCAGAGCAGTTTTTCATGTGCCTTTTGTCCATCCGTATTTCTTCCTTAGTAAAGTTTCTGTTCATTTCTTCGCCCCATTTTTTGATGGGGTTGGATGTTTTCTTCTTGTAGAGTTCAACCAGTGCTTTATATACCATTGATATCAACCCCTTATCTGATGGGTATTGTGTAAATATCCTTTCCCATTCTGTGGATAGTCTGTATTCTGGTCACTGTATCTCTTGCGGTGCAGAAGCTTTTTAGTTTAATGTAGTCCCATTTGTTGATCTCTGTTTTTACTAGATTGCTTAGTTCCGTGTCACCTTTGAAGATACCTTTATCTTCAATATCGTGGAGGGTTTCGCCGACCTTGTCTTCAATGTACCTTATGGTTTGTGGTCTAATGTTGAGGTCTTTAATCCATTTTGATCTGACTTTTGTGCATGGTGTCAGGTCAAGGTCTAAACCCATTTTTTTGCATGTGGTTGTCCAGTTGTGCCAGCACCATTTGTTAAAGAGGCTTTCCTTGCTCCACTTCACATCTCTTGCTCCCTTATCAAAGATTAGATGGTCATACATTTGGGGTTGTGTGTAGGGATATTCCACCCTGTTCCATTGGTCTACGGCTCTGCCTTTGTTCCAGTACCATGCTGTTTTAATTGTTACTGCTTTGTAGTAAAGTTTGAGGTTGGGGATGGTGATGCCTCCCATCATCTTTTTCCCAAGAATTGTTTTAGCTATCCTTGGACGTTTGTTATTCCATATGAATTTTAGGATTGCTTGATCCATTTCTTTGAAGAATGTCATGGGTATACTTATAGGGATCGCATTGAATCTGTATAATGCTTTAGGGAGTATTGCCATTTTGACAACATTGATTCTCCCTATCCACGAGCAGGGTATATGTTTCCATTTCCTCATGTCCTCTTTGATTTCATGGAGTAGCGTTATGTAGTTTTCTTTGTAAAGGTCTTTTACTTCCTTGGTTAAGCTGATTCCGAGGTACCTGATTTTCTGGGGCACGATTGAGAATGGGATTGCTTTTTTCATGTCCCTTTCCTCTGCCTCATTGTTTGCATATATGAAGGCCATGGATTTTTGGGTATTGATTTTGTAGCCTGCAACTTTACTGTATAAGTCTATTGTTTCTAAGAGTTTCTTAGTAGAGGTTTTAGGCTTCTCTAGATATAGTATCATGTCGTCTGCAAATAGTGAGAGTTTGATTTCTTCCCTTCCTATCTGGATGCCCTTAATCTCTTTTTCTTGTCTAATAGCTATCGCAAGTACTTCCAGTACTATATTGAAGAGGAGTGGTGAGAGTGGGCATCCTTGTCTTGTGCCTGATCTCAGAGGAAAGGCCCTTAATTTTTCCCCGTTGAGGATAATGCTTGCCGTAGGCTTGTGATACATGGCTTCAACTATCTTGAGGAAAGTTCCTCCAAACCCCATTTTGGCGAGGGTTTTCATCATGAAAGGATGTTGGATCTTGTCAAATGCTTTCTCTGCATCTATTGATATGATCATATGGTTTTTATCTTTACTTTTGTTGATATGCTGGATTATGTTGATTGATTTCCGAATGTTAAACCATCCTTGCATCCCTGGGATGAATCCCACTTGGTCGTGATGTATGATCTTTTTGATGAGTTGTTGGATCCTATTTGCTAGTATTTTGTTGAGGATCTTCGCATCGGTGTTCATCAGGGAAATTGGTCTGTAATTTTCTTTCTTAGTGGTGTCTTTGTTTGCTTTTGGTATTAGGGAGATATGTGCTTCATAGAAACTGTTTGGGAGAGTTCCTGTTTTTTCAATTTCCTGGAAAAGTTTGAGGAAAACAGGCAATAGGTCTTCTTTAAATGTTTGAAAGAATTCGCCAGTGAAACCATCTGGGCCTGGGCTTTTGTTTTTGGGGAGGTTTTTGATTACCGTTTCAATTTCCTTAACATTGATGGGTCTATTCAGGTATTCCAGGTCTTCTTTCTTCAGTGTTGGGAGATTATAGGAATCAAGGAATCCATCCATTTCTTTTAGGTTCTCCTTTTTTGTGGCGTAAAGACTTTCAAAGTAGTCTCTAATGATCTTTTGAATCTCACTGGTTTCTGTTATGATGTCCCCCTTTTCATTTCTGATTCGATTTATTAGAGTTTTCTCTCTTTCTTTCTTTGTGAGACTTGCTAGCGGTTTATCAATCTTATTTATTTTCTCAAAGAACCAACTCTTTGTTTCATTGATCTTTCGGATTGTTTTTTTGGTTTCGATGTCATTAATTTCTGCTCTAATTTTTATTATTTCTTTCCTTCGGTCTGGTTTGGGGTCCTTTCTCTGGTCCTTTTCTAGGGTCTTGAGTCGTGAAGTCAAGCTATCTATGTGGATCCTTTCTTCCTTCCTGAGGAATGCTTGGAGAACTATAAATTTTCCCCTTAACACGGCTTTAGCTGCGTCCCATAGGTTTTGGTAGCTCGTGTCTTCATTCTCATTTGTTTCTAAGTATCTTTTGATTTCTTCCTTGATTTCCTTCTTGACCCACTCATTGTTCAACATGGAATTGTTTAATTTCCAGGTGTTTGATTTGATTTTCCGTATTTGTGGGTGGTTAGCTTCTATCTTCAGCGCATCGTGGTCTGAAAAGATGGTTGATACAATTTCTATTTTTCCGATTCTATTGAGGTATGTTCTGGGGCCCAGTACATGGTCTATTTTTGAAAATGTTCCATGTGCACTGGAAAAGAATGTGTATTCTTTCTTTTTGGGGTGTAAGGCCCTGTATAGGTCTATTAGGCCTCTCTCTTCAATTTCTTCATTCAGAGTCAATGTTTCCTTGTTGAGTTTGTTCTTGTGGATCTATCTAGAGGTGATAAGGCCATATTGAAGTCTCCGACTACAATTGTGCTGTTAGTGATGTCCTCTTTGAAGTCTGTTAGGAGTCGTTTTAAATATTTAGCCGGTCGTTTGTTAGGAGCATATACGTTTAAGAGTGTGATTTCTTCCTGTTGTACATATCCCTTGATAAACAGAAAATGACCTTCGCTGTCCCTTTTGATCTTTTTCATCCTGAAATCTATGTTGTCGGATACCAGGATGGCCACTCCAGCTTTTTTAAGGGGGTTGTTTGCTTGGAGGATTGTTTTCCATCCTTTGACTTTGAGTCTATGTTTACTCTGTTTGTTCAGGTGTGTTTCTTGCAGGCAACAGAATGTTGGGTTTAATTTCCGGATCCATTTAGCCACTCTGTGTCTTTTGATAGGTGCATTTAGGCCATTGACATTGAGAGAGATTATTGTGATGTGGTTTTGTGTCATCTTTCTGTGGGATTTGTTGTTCTTATGGGGCTCCTCCTTGTCTTACAGTAGCCCCTTTAGACCTTCTTTCAAGATTGGTTTTGAGTCTATGAAGTTCCTGAGCTGTTGTTTATCCGAGAAATAGTGTATGGTTCCTTCGAGTTTGAGTGAGAGTTTAGCTGGATAAAGTATTCTTGGTGAGGCATTCATTTCGTTGAGTTTTTTCACTATGTCCCACCATTGTCTTCGGGCTCGGAGGGTTTCTTCTGACAGATCGGCCGTAAATCTGAGGGGTGCTCCTTTGTATGTGATTTCCCTCTTTGACCTTGCTACTTGTAGAATTGTGTCTCTATCTACAGCATCCGCCATTCTGACTATGATATGCCTTGGAGTCTTTTTATTTGGGTCTCTTTTTGCTGGCACTCTTCGGACTTCTTGTATCTGGACGCCTGCCTTCTCCAGCTCTGGGAATTTCTTAGTGATGATGTCTTTGACTATGTTTTTTTCATTGGGGTTACTTCCCTGTGGTTCTGGTACTCCAATGATTCTTATGTTGTTCCTCTTGAAGTCATCCCCCAGGGCTCTGATTCGCTCTATAGCCATTTTGAGGTCTTTGGCCATTATTTGTTGCTGTCTGTAAGCTTTCTGCAGCTCATCCTCAAGCTCGCTGATTCTGTCTTCGGCTGTAGTCATTCTGCTGTTGAGGGCATCTAGTGAGATTTTTATTTCATCTACCGATTGCTTTATTTGTGAGACTTCGGTTCGAAGGTTTGAAATTTCTGCTCTCATTTCTGCTCTCATTTCTTCCTGTATTTTCTTGGTAGACCGTTCCAGCGCTTGATTCATCTCCTCCCTTAATTTATTGGATGTCTGTTCCATAGTTGCTTGGAGTAGGTCGACTCTCCTCCATATTTCCTCTCTGAATTGTTTATCTGAGAGGTGGTAGATGTTGGGAGACTCTTTTGAGGTTTCTAGTATCTTTTCTTCTCCCTCTCTTGGTGGAGGGGATTTTCGCTGTTTCTTCATATTGTCACGGAAGTGCAGAGTTGGAACCTTGTAGTTATTTATTCCTCTTCCTTTTTGTGGGAAGAAGGGGCTCCGATTGTGCTAAACTTCCCTTATTCCCTGATAGCTTTTATACTGTCAGCCTAAGCTAATGGCTATTTTGCGTAAATGTTTGAGATCGCAAAAGTGAGTTTTCAAAGGAATACACAGTACGGATTGAGCTGAGGTAGCAAAGAATAACTGCGGCCGCGTTAGCGTTGGCCGCTCTGAGAGGAGGCCACGCCCACTTTAGACCACGCCCACTAAGACACAGATAGAATGAATTCTATCAATTGTGGCCAAAGGAGAAGGCATGGAATGGTAAAAAAAAAAATAACTGCGGCCGCGTTAGCGTTGGCCTTTCCGGAAAGAGGCCACGCCCACTTTTAGGCCACGCCCCCTGAGATGAGGACACGCCCCTAAGCAGCAGAGTGGGGATTGGTCAGGATCGGACGGCGGCGGCGGAAAGGTGCCAGGCAGGGGCTTCAGGAGAAGCCCCGAGCCGCGGCGGGCAGGGGGCGGGGAGGGGGGCTTCTCCGCGCTGAGGCAGGCTCTCCAAGGGATTGCCTGTTTACCTGCAGGATGGAGATTGGTCAGGATCCGACGGCGGCGGCCTGTTATACATTTTAAATTTGTACTTTTTCATTAAAAACCAGAGGCAAATTTTAAGATATTAAAATGTCACAGTTAGTGACCTGAGGGATAGATAGTGCAGGGAGCACCACCAGGAATAATCCCTGAACAAAGTGCTAGGAGAAAACGCTGAGCATTTTGGGATGTGAACCCAAAACAAAACAAAAGCCATCATTTATATGACTTCATTTCCCTGTATTGAAAATGAGTTTGAGATCTAAGGGATAATCGCAGATTAAATTTACTTAATCTTTATAAATAAAAAACAAGTTGAATAAACAAGTAAATGGTTATGGTGAGTGTGGGAAAAGAAGATACAATGCAGGTCATCTAAATGTGATTTATTTACCAGCACCTTACTTTTACTGCTTTACTAGTCAAATAAAATAGAGGTTGGGTCTAGAAAAACCACCTTTGCTTTATTTTAGAATAAATGCTAACAAAGAAATCATAAAATTGCAGGACTCTTTCCAAAGGAAACCATTAACTTGCTGTTTAGACCAATAAGACAGAATATTTGCTTGACATAAGTGTGCTAGATTGAAAGCAAAGGATAAAGCAAAAAATTGGATATCTACTTAAGCTACACTCATCAAACTCAAATTCTACTTGTGAGAGTAGGAGGCATTATTGAAGTTCTGTGTACTATTAAAATGTTTTCAATCACATTCTTCTTTTATAACATCCTAAATAATTAAGTGATGTCATAAAGAATCAAGATATGGAATTACAGAGTCTTCTAAGAAAAAAAGGATAAATTCATGAAACCAAAACTGAAACTAAATTTTCTAAAAGATTATATCATACCATTTCAAGACAAAAAGAAATATCAAAACAAGCCCTTATTGCCCTCTGTCTGTCTGTCTCTCTCTCCTTTTTTCTTTCTCCATCCTCATCTTCACTTATTTTCTCTTTATCTGCTTTGAAGTTACTGGCAATAAAAGGGTTTTTAAAAAGTGCTAAAGTATGAGGAGTAAAGTACAATATTGAAAACTTTAACATTTGTTGAACCAGCTGAAGCAACACCCTCATTAATATATCACTGTGCATTAATTATAATACTTTACAACATGCAATAATTAATGTTTTCATAGTATATATGAACTCACATTCATATGATATTTTAGTATAAAAATTGTATTTTACTGAATAACAAAGAAATAACTACAACTTTATAAGAGCTCTACTAGATATGTTCATGCTCAAAGTCAGGGGAAAAAGTTTATAATTATCATTTTCAATGCTATTTACTTGTTAATGCTAACAAGTATTTGCAAGGGAGAGATAGCTACAATCCAAATATTAGTATCTTATTGTCTTCATTTTCCATAATAGTTTTCCTCTATATCCAGATATTTACATGAAAATCCATCTGATAATTCTTTACAGTCACCTTGTTTGTTATAACATCCAAGTTCACCCATTCCATGTGGAAACTGGACTGAGTAACACAATGTTTGCCTTAGATTACAGAAAATAAAAGATTATGTTTTTTTTTTATTTTATTGAATCATGGGACAGTTAGACACTGTAGCTAAATTTTAGCAAAGTACATACCACTAGGTATCAAAACAATAAGATAGGTGAAAAAGAGAATACTGAAATATTTTTTCTTCCATGGGAATATAATTTGGTCTAGCCTCTAAGGAAAATAGTATTGAAGAACGCTAAATATATTAAAAATAGATCTAAAAGTTTGTTCAAGAATATGTTCTCCCCTGTATATGTATCTTACTTGCTTATCTGCACATTTTTCTCTGTACATTTCCTTGATTGCTTATTACATAGAGAAGCCTGTGTTCTCTCTTAAACACCCACTTCTTTCATTCTTTCTCCTCACATCTTTCTAAATAAGTTTCAATAGATGTATCTTGCTCCACATACATACACAAAAATAGATCTACTCTATGATAGAGCAGTCTGCTTTGTAGGTATATATTTAAAAGATACACAAACCTATGTTAATTACACCTCTGCTGTTTACAACTACCAACATCTTAGAACACCCTAAATACTCAATGACAGATGAATGGATTTTTTAAGTGCAGTATGTATACAAGGGAAAGAAATTCTACTTAGCTGTAAAAGATTAAAACTTTCCATTTCTCACAAAATGAATAGAACTGGAGGATTTTTTTTTTTGCTTTTGGGTCACACCTGGCAATGCACAGGGGTTACTCCTGGCTCTGCACTCAGAAATTACTCCTGGAGGTGCTCAAGGGATGCTGGGAATCGAACCCAGGTTGGCCACATGCAAGGCAAATGCCCTACCCGCTGTGCTATCACTCCAGCCCCAAGAACTGGAGGAGTTTTGCTAAACTAAGTCATGCAGTCAAAAGAGAAATACAAGATAATCTCATTTATATATAGGATCTAAAGAAATAACAGTAACAATAAGTCTCTCAATGAGAGACGTTACTGGTGCCCACTCGAACAAATCAATGAGCAACGGGATGACAGACAGAAAAATAAAGCACCGAAGAACAAAGTCAAGGGACACAAAGACTGTGGACTCAGACTGTGATAACTAGATAAGAAGGAAGGACTAGAGAGGGAGGGCGCAAGGGATTAGGCAGTGGTAGAAATAGGGGTCTAGTGACTCAGGTGGACAAATACTGGCATTGAGGTAGTAGTTGGTGTGGTGTGGTAGCATATTCTTTGAAGAGTTGTAAAAATGCATCCCTAGGGGACTGGAGCGATAGCACAGCAGGTAGGGCGTTTGCCGTGCAGCTGACCCGGGTTCAATTCCCAGCATCCCATATGGTCCCCTGAGTACCCCCAGGGGTAATATCTGAGTGCAGAGCCAGGGGTAAACCCTATACATTACCAGGTGTAACCCCCCTCCCCCGCAAAAAAAGCAAAAAAAGTGCATCCCTAAACTATATGCAATGATGTAAACTAATCTATCTTTTAAAAAATTTCTCCTTTATATTTTATGATATTTGAGAAATAAGATCACAACCAGAGTCACAGTCATGCTGTTGCTCATTGAGTTACTCAAACGGGCACCAGTAACGTTTCATTGTGAGACTTATTGTTACTGTTTTTGGCATATCGAATACATCACAGGTAGCTTGCCGGTCTCTGCTGTTACTCTCGGTAGATTGCGGGGCTCTACAAGAGGGGCAGAAGAATCGAACACGGATTAGTAGTGCGCAAGTTGAACACCCTACCACTGTGCTATCGCTCCAGCCTAGGAGTAAGCTCAATTGACATTTTTTTTTATTTAATCTTTAATCTATCATAGCGACCAAAGCAATAGTATAGCGGGTAGGGTACTTGCATTGCATGCAGATGACCCAGGTTTGATCCCCTCCAAGCCATCTGATCCCTGAATGAGCTAGAAGTGATCCCTGAACACAAAGTCAGGAGTGAGACCTGAGCACTGCCTCGATTGGCCCCAAAACAAAGAAAGTATCATGAATGTTGGCTTTAAAAATCCTTTTGAATGGAAGCTCAATTTCTAATTTTTTGAGAATCGTCCATATTGTTTTCCAAAAGGGCTGAACCAGTCGGCATTCCCACCAGCAGTGAAGAAGAGTCCCTTTCTCCCCGCATCCACGCCAACACCGGTTGCTTTTGTTTTTTGGGGATGTGGGCCAGTCTCTGTGGTGTGAGACGATATCTCATGGTTGTTTTGATCTGCATTTCCCTGATGATTAGTGATGTGGAACATTTTCTCATGTGCCTGTGAGCCATTCTTATTTCTTCTTTAGGAAAGCTTCTGTTCATTTCATCACCCCATTTTTTGATCGGGTTGGCAGTTTTCTTCTTGTGGAGTTCAACCAGTGCATTGTATATCCTTGTTATCAACCCTTTATCGGATGGGTACTGCGTAAATATCCTTTCCCATTCTGTAGATTGTCTTTGTACTTTGGTCACTGTTTCTCTTGAGGTGCAGAAGCTACCACTCCTGGGAATATATCCCGGAGAAGCAAAACGGTATAGTAGAGATGGCATATGTATTTCTATGTTCATTGCAGCACTGTTTACAATAGCCAGAATCTGGAAAAAACCAGAGTGCCCCAAAACAGATGACTGGTTAAAGAAACTCTGGTACATTTACACAATGGAATACTATGTAGCTGTCAGAAAACATGAAGTCATGAAATTTGCATATAAATGGATCAACATGGAAAGTATCATGTTGACTGAAATGAGTCAGAAAGAAAGAGACAGACATAGGAAGATTGCACTCATGTGTGGAATATAATGTAACTGAGAAGTACAAGTTGGCAATGATGCAACTTCTGGCAGAGATCTCTCTGGACTTAGTTACTAAAATACTAAATTACAGAAACCCAAAACTGAGAGGCCGCTAAGTGTGGTCACTCGACCTCATACCTCTTCATCCTCAGCAATGGAAAACAAATTATCTAATGCTTCCTTTTCAGCAGGTCTGACTTTAAGGGAGAGACTCTCCAAACAATAATAGTGAGTTTTGTTGAAATATTGTATGCAATCAAAGTGAAAGTAAAGTGAAATTTATTAGTTACACAGGCGGGGGGGGCTAAGGGTGGGGGGCTAGGGGCGTGGGGGGTTAGGGGTGTGGGGGGGCGGGGTGGAGCTATACTGGGATTCTTGGTGGTGGAATATGAGCACTGGTGAAGGGATGGGTATTCGAGCATTGTATAACTGAGATTTAAACCTGAAAACTTTGTAACTTTCCACATGGTGACTCAATAAAAAAAATAATAAATAAATAAATAAAGAAAGAAAGAAAAATCCTTTTGAAAACTTGATCAGCTTGGGTCAACCTTGCTCTAAGACAGTATCTATTCTTCTCTTACAAGAGTCTTGATATTTCTTCCATAGTTCCTTCTGTATTTCAACAAATAATATCATCGTCCTCAAGTGAAAAACAGGAAGATCAGCGGGGTACATTATATTTTGGAATTGCCATCATCCCAGCTTGCATTAATTTATTTCTTCCCCCAACCCCTCCCCACCGCCAAAAGGATTCTCTCTTCCTGCTCATCTACCTCTCATGTTTCTAAAATAAGCTTATTTGACCTCAAAAATATAAGAGTAGCCATTAATATCTATATTTTCATCAACCCACATTTCTAATCCAATATTTTAAAATATACTTCAGAAGCTGGAGAGATAGTAAAGAGGGTTGGGGGCTTGTTTTGCACACAGCAGATTCAGGGTCAATCACTGGCACTAATATGGTTCCCAAACACGGCCAGGTGCAAGCACTGAGCATCTTCAGGTGTCACCCTCTCCTTGTATCCCGCCCTGCCCCCCACAAATATTTAAAAAATGTGAATCTCAAATTTTATTTTCTGCAGCTTCATTACCTAGTCAAATCACTCATGAGGAGTCATTAACATGTAGATCCATATATTCTGCTCTTGTCCACAGTAAAATCATTCTTATCAGCGCTTACTGTAAAATTCAGTAAATCAGAACTTGTCAGTCCTTTGAGTGAAACCTTTCTCTAATTGTATATTGTATTCTTAATAAAAACATGCTCAAAACTATGACCTTCAATGCCATAAACAATATCATTTCTACTTATTTCTCCCACTTTTCTGCCACTCTGGTCTGATCTAATTTTCAAACTAATTTTTATTCTATTGTTACCAATAGTCTGTCATCTTAAACTGTGAATTTTAATTTCCCATATATATTTATATTGGGTGTTAAACGGAAAAAATGAAAGAGTTAAAGTCAGACTTTATTTTGCCTTTTCTGCAGTGTCATATGACATTAAGAACCAACCAACAGGACTTCAAGGACATGCCCTAAAACTACATTTTAGCATCATTCATTGATTAAGCCATGACTCCAATTCATAACTCTCAGACAAGGTTGAACTGGGCTCTATAAGCATTTCACTGTTATACTTAATAGTTTTATTATCATAATTGGCCTTCAATATGACAGGCAAAATGCCATATTCTTATTTTAACAGATAAGCAACAAATCTGAAATGTATATTAGCATAAGGTTACATATCTGAAATTGTGGAGATAACATTATTAAAGCATATTCATTCACTTCACAGACATCTTCTATCTTACTGAGCTCTTCCAGGTTTTATGGGGTTTGAAACATAAAATTGGGGTGAGGTACTCCTTAAAAATGAACAAGTTATTTTGCATTGTGATCTTTTATTAAATATAAGACATTCTGAACATGTATCCAAAGCTAGTCCCAAAAATTACATGCAAAGAAGAGGCTCTGAAAGTTAAGTGGCATATACTGAATGAAGTATAGTGCCTTGAGTGCCAATAATATATTGAACTGACCACTGGCATCAATATTCTATATTCTAAAATTCTATATTCTAATGTGTTATTTTTATTTTGTCATGTTTGGTTTTTGTTCACTTTGTTTTTGGCCACAACCAGTGCCCTGACGTGGCACTGCTTCTGATAAATGCTTGCTCAGGCAATGGTATTAAATACTGGGGATTAAATTTGGTCCTCCTGCATGGAAAGCAAGTGCTCCTGCCCATTAAGTTATCATTCCAGTCTCTGGAATCAATCTTGAAAGATGCTTCAAGAAAGATGACACACAAACATGGTGGAAGAAAGAAAGAAGACAGACAAAGATATGGAACTGTAATATCATAATTTCTTAGACTAAGGTGATTATGGTAGGCTGAGAAGCAGTAGAGAAGAATAAGAAAATTCAGAGAAGGTCCCAGGCATATTGGAAGAAAACAGTGATGGGGAGATAATATAGGTAGTAGGGCACTTATCTTTCATGTGGGTGACCTGGGTGTGATATTCTCTAGCACCTCATATGGTCCCCTTAGCTCTACCCAGTACATGAATAATAATAGTTTTATAAATTTGTATGTATATATATACACACATATATATTTGTATTTGTATACCTGTATATAGACATACATGTATGTATATATAAGAATGCATATATGTAATGTATAGTTATATATAGTCATTATATATTATATATACATCTATAATACAGGAAGAAGAGTAAGGACACAGTAATCCCTAAAATTTTCAGATGTGGCCTCCCAAAATAAAAGAAACACAAAACCACATAGTGTTGTTGTGATCCTATGTCGCAGCACAGTGTTGTCTTATGCTGGCCAGATAAGTGGCCCTGCGTAATGAGTGGAAAGAATGATGTTAATGAAAATGTGGCAGCGTGCAGTGCATCAGATCACTGTATCACTGCCATCCCATTGTTCATTGATTTACTCTAGCAGGTGCCAATAATGTCTCCATTTCTCCCAGCCCTGAGATTTTAGCATCCTCTTCTTACTCATCTTTTACAACAATTGGAGGATTCTTTCAGGGTCAGAGGAGTGATATCTGTTATTGGTACTGTTTTTGGCATATCGAATATGCCACAGGGAGCTTTCCAGTCTCTGCCATGTGGACGGGATACTCTCAGTAGCTTGCCGTGCTCTCCAAGAGACATATATATTTATTTACCCTCTATGATGATGTGTCCCGCAGCAGAATCAGATACAGATAATAAACATTGCAAAGATACAGACACAGAAAAATATTGGCACACTTGTGAACTCTCAGTACTGCATCTGCCTGAACTTTGAGGTAAATGTACCAGGTAAAGATGGACGATGAACAATTGGCAGAGCTCAGTTCTGTAAGAACATTTGTGATGTCACACTAAAAAAAAAGTCACTTTCCTGATAGCTATGGACGATGTTGAAACAAGAAAGAATGTTTGAAATGCAGGTTGTAATCAGATGATTATTTTAGGAATGTGGAAAATAACTGAAGGTGGTGGGAGTTGGGAAGAAGACTGGAGGATATTGAAATCAAAAACAAGGAAAACAATGAATCTGGAGTAAAGAGATTGGAATGGTGCCTGCTTCCAGGCCACTACTTCTCAATCACAGAAGAATCTTTTTATAGATGCAATATAAAATGTGGATTTAACTCTCATATATAATAGAAGCATTGAAAAATTAGATATCCTGGATAGCAGTATCTGAAGTGTTTGTGTTTTGCTTGCCTTGATAATTGATTAAACTTCAGTTTTTCTATCTAAAAATTATTAGTTGACCAAGATCATTTTGAAGCACACCCTATTCTGAAATTATTTGAAAAATGTAGTTTTACTATTTCTACTATAGAGCTGTTATTTATTGCACTTTTCTGCAAGCTGGATAAAGAAAATGAGCTCGTTAGCAAGGAATTAATTTTCCAATTGTGCTCTCTTATATCAAGAATCCCAGGCATTGATATAGACTTTTTACAAATAGCAATTAGAAGTTAGTGATCTTCATGAGAAAAGGCTCTTCAAAATAAGAGGGTATTTAAATATAAATTATAAATTAAACAGTAAGTTGCATTTTATCTTATACTATAACAAAGAACTCATTCTATTTGAAAATATCACAAATTATTCATTTTAAAGTATCATAAATTAATATGTATATATAGCTGAGAATTTCAGTACCTCATGTTTGTGGTTAAAAGCTAAGTCTAGGCTCTTTTAAATGAACATAATTAGTTCTAATTACAGTCATGCTGAGTTCTACAATAGAATAAAAAAAACAAGCATCAAGAGAATACTTGCAACCTATGTGCTATATGAACACATGGAAGGAGTCTTATAGCTGATTTGTGTTTGATTCCTGTCATCCCATATGGTCCTCTGAGCATTGCCACATTGCCAGGCTTGGAGTGATCCCTGAGCACAGAGCCAAGAGTAAGCGCTAAGCACTGCTGGATGTGACCTCCTCAATAAAGTATGTATATGTGACATGTATGTGTATATGTGACATATATACACAAATTATGTGCATATACATATATACATATGCTAAAATATAATATACTATATCTTAAGTATTAGGCAAAATAAGGAATTGTTTAATCTGAATATATTGGATCCTAAAGCACTAATTTCATAGAGTTCATCTATTACATATGATGACACATGATATCACATGGTACATACTACTAAATCATTAAAATTGTCTTTTTCAAGAACTTTAATTCATTAAAATATTTTATGGAGTGCTGAAGTGTGATATATAGGTTGTATACACAAAGAAACGCAGGCTGCATGGTGAAAAGATTACATTACTAAATTTACTAGAAACACACACTAAAAATAAAAGTGGAATTCCAAATTGAGTTACCTACTCTTCCTCAAAGATCACAAGAACTAGAAACTCTGTATTAAATTCTTCCAAACCATCTATGGAAAGAGAAAGCAAACACTTCTGAAGCCTCTTTAGAAGTGACCTAAAACTCCAGCAAAAAAAAAAAAAAAACACATGCCTTTGAAACAGTCAGACAGGAAAAAATAGTGATTCCTTGTAAGAAACAGTAATCCCAGGGACCACATACTTCACAGGTGGTAGAAATGCCAGATTGAGTTAGATATTACTATATTTAAAGAAATGAAAAACATTATCTGTGTGGGGCTGTAGCTAAAGTGAATTCAGAATAGACAAAGGAAATCTTAGAATCAACTTGATAGGGGTGCAAAACTGTGACATGATACTCTATTAGAGTATTGGGGAAAGTATGAACTTCAGAATAGAGGGGTTCTGATGTTCCATTTTCATATTGTCTATTCAACAATCAGAAGCTGGATTATTAAGTGACAAATTTAGAGCTATTTTCCCAAAACGGGTCTGTCCCATTGGACATCTGAGAGCAGTTCATCATGAGGAGGTAAACACCAGCATAAAATAGCACAAGCCAAAGGAAATAGCAGAAAATAGATGGGAAATTGAAATGTTCAATAGTGTTATATTAGGAAAAATTAAATTTTTGTATAACTCCTCACTTTTGATTTATCTGAAGGAGAGATTTGAAAACTCATTGTAATATCTGTATTCTGTAGAGTATTGTAAGCTAGAAAGAATATCTTGTAGTCAACAATAAAAACAAAATAACTCCAGTATATTAGTAAATTATCTTTCTCAATCTCTTTTTTTTCATGAATACTTCTTTACACTGTACAACTGTGGCTTATTTTACATAAATTACTATAGCGAGTCTCTGATATTCAGGTAGAGACATTGTCAACCCAAACTCATGCTTTGTCCAACTGTCACATTGGTCTTTGATCAACCTTCTCTGCCTCCAATGGGAAAGCTGTGCATTCTTATACTGCATATCATGTGCCCATCCCTTATATTTTCTGAAAGTTGGTAGATCTCATAATATAACCTACCAGAGATTCTGTAATATCTCTGTTATTTCAACACTTGAAAATGTGATTCAAAATCACTAAGTGGAGTCATAGAAAGTTGTCAAAATACCTGAAATAAGAGAAAGACAACTATGTTCCTTACCTATCAGAAGTGTCAGAGGGCTGCATATACAGCTTTCTCCATCAAGATCTATTCATAATTGCCCTTGTCTTAATTTTCCCAGGAATTTATATGTTTGAAGCAAATAAGGATATCCAACAATCCTAGAAAAAGGTTGTTAAAACCAACTTTGAAGAGGGACAGACATAGAGGGACTGCACTCGTTTGTGGAGTGTGAGGTAGCATCACATGAGGCGGACACACAAGGACGGTAGATACTATGGCCAGGGAGATTGCCCCATAGCTGGAATACCCTTCATGAGCGGAGGGGAAAAGGCAGATGGAATAGAGAAGGGATCAGTAAGAAAATGATGGCTGGAGGAACCAGTTGGGATGGGAGATGCATGCCGAAAGTAGATAATGGATCAAACATGATGACTTCTCAGGGTCTGTGCTGCAAGTTATAATGCCCAAAAGTAGAGAGAAAGTATGGGGATATTGTCTGCCTTAGAGGCAGAGGGAGGGTGGAATGGGGGGGTATACCCGAGATATTGGTGGTGGGGAATGTGCACTGATGGAGGGATGGGTGTTTGATCATTGTGAGATTGTAACCCAAACATGAAAGCTTGTAACTATCTCATGGTGATTCAATAAAATTTTTAAAAATTTTAAAAATAAATAAAAAATGAATAATATTTTTTTAAAAATCAACTTTGAAATCCCCATAGAGTAATTTGGAATTAAAAAGTTACTCCTCTCTTGGGCTGGAACAATAGCACAGTAGGTAGGGCATTTGCCTTGCATGTGGTTGACCTGGGTTTGATTCCTAGCATCCCATATGGTCTCCAAGCACTGCCAGAAATAATTCCTGAGTTTGTGAGCCAGAAGTAACCCCTGTGCAACACCAGGTGTGACCCAAAAAGCAATAAATAAATAAATAAATAAATAAATAGCACTGTCGCACTGTACTGTCGTCCTGTTCATCGATTTGCTCGAGTGGGCACCAGTAATGCCTCCATTGTGAGACTTGTTACTGTTTTTGGCATATTGAATATGCCTTGGGGAGCTTGCCAGGCTCTGTCATGCTTAAATATTGACTAGGAATAAATAGAGAGGAGTAACGTTTTATTTATTCATTTATTTATTTATTTGCCATGTAAATAAATATATAAATGAATAAATAAAACATTACTCCTATTTATTCCTAGTCAATATTTAAGGTGCAATATATTGCATAAAATTAAAGTGAAGCAAGAAAAATAGTGCAGGGGTTAAGGCACTTGCCTTGCCTTAACTGATTCAAAGATTCCTGTACGACTCACGGGACCATATGTGGTACTAGACTCAAATAAAAGGTTAGTTAACATTAAACAATCTCTAAAATTAAAATGTTAATGCCTGTAAGAATCACAAAGTGTCTTGATGCTACTGAAGAAGAGAATTTTGCCTAGTTATAAGATCATAGTTATATGTTTGCCCATTGCTCCAATTAACAATGTCTAAAGAAGACAGTATTAAAAGTAAAACCAGGACTAGGGAGATACTTCAGAATTTGGGGCACGTGCATTGCATATGCCTAAAACTAGTTTTCTCCCAGCACCACACAGCTTCCTGAGCATTACAAGGACCTGCTCTGGAGATCTCGAGTGCCACTGAGTAGACCGTGCTTTGCCCTGGCAGGGAGGCTCTGAACTCCTCTGCCTGCCCAGGTCCTCACACAGAACGTTCAGCCCATTAGTTTTATGTCATGGGGAAAATCCTTTCAGTCTAGGCATCACTTTGGAGGCTTCTACCAAGCTTGAATAAAATGACTAAATTATTGTTTATTAAGTATTAAACATGAAAAAGAAAAAAATACCAGTTAAACATATATAAAATGACCTGATTTAATCTTTTGGGGGAGAAAAGAAAAGTCCCATTCAAATCATTCAAATACATGCCTGTGGTAAAACACGCTGGGGAAAATTCTACAAGATGCACACTAATACACTAAGGTGATTCCTTTTATAAACTTAACTGGGAGAAGCAGAATAGATAGTTGTACTTTTTTCTGAAGTAGAATGTGTAGTTATACTTCGTATTGGCAATTTCAGTCATCAGTTTTTCGATGTTTTCCAATAAAACACTTCAAGGGAAACTTCAAAAGAAGAGGCACTTTTTTGCCTCAAAAAGATTAAGAAAACTCAAAGAGAGAAAATTGGAGAACAACTGAACACAATCCTCACAAAAGAAAAAAAAATGTCCGGGGAGCTAAAGTAAGTTTAATAGAAACGCAATCAAATTTCTTCTCTGAAGCACGCGATCAGACAAAAAGTAGATTTGATGATCCCATCACCCCCTCTAGGTGAGGAAAGAAGGGCTGGTGTCCCCTGCCATGAAAGAAAGGGAAATGAGTGAGCAGGAAGTGAGAGCAGGCATGAGTTGACCTAGTCTCAAGTTGCTCATAAAAGTGAATAACATGTGAATAATAAATATTTATTACTATCAATATTTATGTGAGACATAGTTGTGTTCAAAAGTAGCCTGGGAAGATAGCTCAGCAGGCTGGATTGTATCTGCCGCAAGCAGAAGCTCTGGGTGATCCCTGGTTCTTCGGGGTGAACAAAGCATCACACACAAAGTCCCTGGTCTGCACTGTGGTGCCTCCCTCTGTACCTTCCCTACAAATTTCATTAAACTGATCAGAAAGAAAGCAGTCAAGCGAGGGGGGCCCCATGGTATCAAATGTTTGGAGTCATAAAATATAATCTTAAAAATAAACTGTGCTATCTTGCCACCAACTTGATTAAAGACTCCATCACAAAAACCCAAAGTTCAGATTCACTCTCACACAACTGCAAGAATCCTCCTTTTTGACAATGCCCTAGCCAAGACTCATTTTCACAGAAATCTGTATGCTGAAGCAGCTCAGCAAAGACCCAATGTAACCAATCTCCCCAAGGCAAATCCTGCAATCAGTGGTGGAGTTGCTCATTTTGCAATTTCTTCCTTTTACTTTACTGCACTTCATTCTGCAAATGGCATGCACCTTTTGGATGGGGCAGGCAGTTCCCAAACTGTGTTCCTTAGAGGCCTGAAGTTCAGTACTCAGGCTCAGTGGTGCTGGGGCCATCAAAGTTGTATGCTGTGGTATTTGGGGAACCTTAAAGTGCCAGGTATTGGACTTTGAGCTTACATACTATACTTTTTTAAGCTTTCTGTTAGGCTTGCATGACTTTCTTTTAAAGAGTGTCATTTCTTTTATGTTAGAAGCTTCTCCTACAGAGAAGCCCATATTCTTTCATGGATATGTCCCATGATCTTTAACAAGACTATTTTACTTCTTTATTTGTCTCTCCCTGAAAAGCTTTTCTGGAACAAAGAATCTGGACCAAAGTGGAAGTAAAGACTGACTTTTCCTTTTCCTGAGAAATATATGATCTGGCCTCCCATATCCTCTCAACATAAATGGAAAACTTCTATTTGTTTAGCTTTTCATTTGTTTGTATTTTTTGAAGGGGGTGGTCCACAACAGGCTGTTCTCAGGACCTATTCCTGATTCTACAGTCAAAGATTATTACTAATGGGGCTTGTGAAACCATATTCACTGTCGGGAATAAAATGATAAATTGCAAAGAAAATATTACCAGGGACTTGAGAGATAGTGCTGTGGGTATGGTTCATCTCTTGCATACAGTCAATGAAGGTTTGATCCCATATGGTCTTCTGAGCACCACCAGGAGTAACCTCAGAGCTCAGAACCAGAAGCAAACCCTGAGCACTACCAGGCATGCCCCCACCCCTCAAAAAAGAAAGAAAATAATACCAAATAGAATCTAGAATGCACTTTTAAAATGTAAAAAATGTTTAGAATAAGGAAATAGTGCATAAAATTAGAAAATTATAACAACCTCCACATATGTCCATAAGTATTTCATAAAATTCCATTTTTATTCCAAGTTAAAATCATATATACTACTAGCATAAAAAGGGGAGGATAAAATAAAAACACTTTGACCCACTTATGAAAGTGTGTATGTCAGAAGAAAACAGCAAAACTATATTTCCTTTAATTTCAGGAACAGACACATCATTACTATTATTCATGACTTTTCTAGGGATCTTAGCTAGAGGAATTAAATTTTATAAATGAAATGCAATACGACTCTTGGAAAAAAGAGACCAAATTGTTCTTATTTGTTGATGAATCATTTTCTTCCTAGGAAAGCCAGCAAATCAACTGAAAATTATAGAACAAGCCTGTCAAAATACCATCTCTGAGGAATTGACATTGAAAATGAGACCTAAGGGATAAAAATTTAGTCTGAAAATTAGCATTAGCATTATGTGGGACTATGTAAGTGTGTGAATTTATTTCATTATGTGCATCTGAGTACATGATTCTGTATAAATATCTCAGTGTGCAAATATATAGAGATAGAAAATATATAGATATACATATTTGTGATTACACACATATTGAGGATGTGTGTATGTGATGTATAAGTTTACATGTTGCTATAGAAGAAGAAGGAAACAGTGCCTCAGGAAGAAATACAATAAACTCAGAAGCGTTGTATAGAAGAAAACTCAGTATTCCCAGGAAACATAGGGGGAGCAAGAGATTTTTGATTCAGGGGAATTGGTAAGGCATGAGGTCTTGGGAGGCAGGCAAAAAACAGGTCATGTAGAATCTTGCACAGTATTAAGAGTCTTGATTATGCTCAAAGTGAAGCTTCTAATGAATAATTAGCAGAAAAGTGACATGTCCAATTTACATGTTTAGAATATCACCTTAACTATTGTTTTGGAAGCCTGAAAGCTACTTAGTGAGCCACTATAGTCACCCACACAAGAACTCTGTCGGCCTTACTTAAAAGGTACTTGATACTCCCGAGAAAAACAAACTGATCTGAACTGTATTTTGGAAGTGTAACGAATTAAACATGCTAATGAAATGAATGTAGGTCAGGGAAGAGGGAATTTCAATACACAATGAACAAGGAACTGGGTGCATGATATTGTTGCAATTAATTGGAATAACAAATATCACCTGGATGAAGATATAGGAACAGGATTAAGATGCTTTCCTTGATGTGATCAACACAGTTGAATCTCCTGCACCACTGGGTGTGGTCCACACACCCTCTCATAAAAATAGCCCCAAAGATCACTAGAGGTATGTGAGAGGTGAAATTATAGATGTATTTTAGGTATCCTAGTCCAAAGTGTCCATTAGATATCTCAGAAGAAATGATCAGTTTGACAATTAAAGAAATTGGAATTTCAAGGAGAGATCTGGCTAGATATGCAGATTTGGAAAGCTCAGAACTTACGTGGTATTAAGTTTTTCAAAAATGTAGAGTTTTCCAAAAACAAGATCCCCCCAAAATATAGAGCAGAAACTATGGAGAGTTCTGATGCCTAAATTTCCCTTTGTAGTGCAATATTTATATACTTTTGCAGACACAAAGGAAAAGAGAACAGAGCATGTCAAAGGAAATAAAATAAAGTCACAGAAAACAAAGATAAAGGAAAGGAAAGGCACTTAACACATAAAAATTAACATCACTTAGCTATTAGACAAGAAAAAGAGATTAAGGGCATCCAGATAGGAAGGGAAGAAATCAAACTCTCACTATTTGCAGACGACATGATACTATATCTAGAGAAGCCTAAAACCTCTACTAAGAAACTCTTAGAAACAATAGACTTATACAGTAAAGTTGCAGGCTACAAAATCAATACCCAAAAATCCCTGGCCTTCATATATGCAAACAATGAGGCAGAGGAAAGGGACATGAAAAAAGCAATCCCATTCTCAATCGTGCCCCAGAAAATCAGGTACCTCGGAATCAGCTTAACCAAGGAAGTAAAAGACCTTTACAAAGAAAACTACATAACGCTACTCCATGAAATCAAAGAGGACATGAGGAAATGGAAACATATACCCTGCTCGTGGATAGGGAGAATCAATGTTGTCAAAATGGCAATACTCCCTAAAGCATTATACAGATTCAATGCGATCCCTATAAATATACCCATGACATTCTTCAAAGAAATGGATCAAGCAATCCTAAAATTCATATGGAATAACAAACGTCCAAGGATAGCTAAAACAATTCTTGGGAAAAAGATGATGGGAGGCATCACCATCCCCAACCTCAAACTTTACTACAAAGCAGTAACAATTAAAACAGCATGGTACTGGAACAAAGGCAGAGCCATAGACCAATGGAACAGGGTGGAATATCCCTACACACAACCCCAAATGTATGACCATCTAATCTTTGATAAGGGAGCAAGAGATGTGAAGTGGAGCAAGGAAAGCCTCTTTAACAAATGGTGCTGGCACAACTGGACAACCACATGCAAAAAAATGGGTTTAGACCTTGACCTGACACCATGCACAAAAGTCAGATCAAAATGGATTAAAGACCTCAACATTAGACCACAAACCATAAGGTACATTGAAGACAAGGTCGGCGAAACCCTCCACGATATTGAAGATAAAGGTATCTTCAAAGGTGACACGGAACTAAGCAATCTAGTAAAAACAGAGATCAACAAATGGGACTACATTAAACTAAAAAGCTTCTGCACCGCAAGAGATACAGTGACCAGAATACAAAGACTATCCACAGAATGGGAAAGGATATTTACACAATACCCATCAGATAAGGGGTTGATATCAATGGTATATAAGCACTGGTTGAGCTCTACAAGAAGAAAACATCCAACCCCATCAAAAAATGGGGCAAAGAAATGAACAGAAACTTTACCAAGGAAGAAATACGAATGGCCAAAAGGCACATGAAAAAGTGCTCTACATCACTAATCATCAGAGAGATGCAGATCAAAACAACCATGAGATACCACCTCACACCACAGAGGCTAGCACACATCCAAAAGAACAAAAGCAACCGCTGTTGGAGAGGATGTGGGGAGAAAGGGACCCTTCTACACTGCTGGTGGGAATGCCGACTGGTTCAGCCCTTCTGGAAAACAATTTGGACGACTCTCAAAAAATTAGATATTGAATTCCCATTTGACCCAGCAATACCACTGCTGGGAATATATCCCAGAGAGGCAAAAAAGTACAATCGAAACAACATCTGCACATGTATGTTCATCGCAGCACTGTTTACAATAGCCAGAATCTGGAAAAAACCCGAATGCCCCAGAACGGATGACTGGTTGAGGAAACTTTGGTACATCTATACAATGGAATACTATGCAGCTGTTAGAAAAAAGGAGGTCAAGAATTTTGTAGTTAAGTGGATGGGCATGAAAAGTTTCATGCTGAGTGAAATGAGTCAGAAAGAGAGAGACAGACATAGAAAGATTGCACTCATCTATGGTATATAGAATAACAGAGTGGGAGACTAACACCCAAGAACTGTAGAAATAAGTACCAGGAGGTTGACTCCATGGCTTCGAGGCTGGCCTCACGTTCCGGGGAAAGGTCAACTCAGAGAAGCGATCACCAACTACATTGTAGTCGAAGGCCATGTGGGGGAAGGGAGTTGCGGGCTGAATGAGGGCTAGAGACTGAGCACAGCGGCCACTCAACACCTTTATTGCAAACCACAACAGCTAATTAGAGAGAGAAAACAGAAGGGAATGCCTTGCCACAGTGGCAGGGTGGGGGGGGGGGGAGATGGGATTGGGGAGGGTGGGAGGGACACTGGCTTTACGGGTGGTGGAGAATGGGCACTGGTGAAGGGATGGGTTCCCAAACTTTGTATGAGGGAAGTATAAGCACAAAAGTGTATAAATCTGTAACTGTACCCTCACGGTGATTCTCTAATTAAAAATAAATAAATTAAAAAAAAAAGAAAAGATGAAGTCATGAACTTTGCATTCAAGTGGATCAACATGGAAAGTATCATGCTAAGTGAAATGAGTCAGAAATAGAGACAGACATAGAAGAATTGCACTCATCTGCGAAATATAATACAGAATGGAGGCCTAACAACCAAGAATAACAGAAATAAGTACCAGATTTGCTCCATGGCTTGGAGACCAGCCTCACATGCTGGGGGAAAGAGCAGCTCAGATAGTGAAGGAAATACCAAGCAAAAATGTGGTGGGAGGACCCGTTTGGGATGAGAGAGGCGTGCACAGAGCAGACTATAGACTGAACACATTGGCCGCCCAAAACCTCCATTACTAACCACAACGCCCAAAGGGAGAGAGGGAACAGAGGGAATGCTCTTCCAAAGAGGTGGAGTGGGGGGGAGTGGGGTGGGAGGGGGTGGGAGGGATGATGTGGTCATCAGCGGCGAACGGGCACTGGTGGAGGAATAGATACTTAAGCTGTATATGACTGAAACACAAGCACAAGAATATGTAGACCTGTATATGTACCCCCACGGTGATTCATTAATAAAAATTAAAATTAAAAAAAAAATTAACATCACTGAGGCTGGAGCAATAGCACAGTAGGTACAGCATTTGCCTTGCACTCGGCCAACCTGGGTTTGATTCCCAGCATCCCATATGGTCCCCTGAGCACCGCCAGGTGTAATTCGTGAGTGCAGAACTAGGAGCAACCCCTATGCATTGCCAGGTGTGACCCAAAAAGCAAAAAAAAAAATTAACATCACTTTACATGCTGAAAATTGAGCTACATGTCTTGGACAAGAAGAAACCGGAGTCAAATTGTAGTATATTGGAAACAGAACAAAATATAACAAAGCTATAATGTGCAAAGAATGGCAGTAACACTGCCAACAAATAGTGACAAAAACATGGAACAATACCAAGAAAGTGAGATTCATTCTACCAGAGCTTTTCAATACTTTATTAAAGATGAAAATCACCTGACAATTATTAAAATTTAGAAAATGATGGTTTCATCTTATATTCTACAGGCTAAAAGTGTCCCCTCAAGACTCATGATGAAGGTTCTTTATATATTTAAGTAGCAAGAAATATATTCTGTGTAGTGGAAGATGAAAGTCACAGAAGTCTAGTTAGGAGAATGACACAGTATGAGATTGGCACATCAGATAGGAATCAGAGATTTCCTAGTGGCAAGCTTACCTAATGCGTACAAAAATGCACACGCAAAAAAGCATACTGAGTTCTAGGTTATGCTGGATGAATCCTTATGATCTTCTCTGACACATTAATCAAATACTTTCTTCATCTGGCCCAGTATAATAAGACTTAAGTCTTTTCAAAGTTTTAATGAATTATTTTATTCCCCTGTTCCTTGCCCTGTTTATGATTGTAATATCCAGGAGATATTACAATCATACTTTGTTGTGTTACATCAGGACCCCTAAATTCCTGGACCACCAGGATTGCTGTTGCACTCAGGATTCAACTGCATTCTCATTCCTGCATGGAGATGAGCTAACCCTGGGCCCCACTAATAGGTAAGTATTAGTGGGAATTAGGGACTAATATATGTCTGTGAGAATACTGAAAATAAAATCCTTCTATTACAAAGTGAGTTATTTAGGTTACAAGATGTTCTCCAGAAAATAGCAGCCTTAACTGGGTTATTAACTATAAGTAATTCTCTAGCAGAGGCATTGAAAGAGATCTCTGCATCTAAAATCTCTTTCTTCAACAGCACACCAAAGTCTGTTTAACTGATGTCCAGTGGACAGTAAAGTTAGATTACATGATGCACTTTCCTTCCTTTCCCATAAAGTCATCATTTTCCCGAGAAAAGGAAATGGATGGTGCACCAACAGGCTTTCTTCACTTTTCCCTAGAGGGGTTATGATGCACACTTTGTTCTCATCTAAACATTTTTACACTCTAAAGTCAGCAATCCTATTCTCTGTGCCCTCAACTCTATTCTTGCTCTATGTCTTGGAAAGATGTGATTGTAGACACAGGGTGTCTTCTACTTACTAAAACTCATTTCCAGCTACTGGGGTCAATTGGACTCAAGGATTTGTCACACCAACCCATCAGTCAACAATTTCTTTCTTTTCTTTCAATTGGTGTGTGTAGATGTGTGTCTGTGGTGGGGCGTGGCAGGGGAACACCTAACTCACTCTGCACAGGGATCACTTCTGTTAGTGCTCAGGGCACCATCTTGGTGCCAGAGAGCAAACTGATTTGGCTGCTTCCAAGGTGGCCTTTTGTACTATCTCTGCAGCCTTCAATATTTCCTAATGGCAAAAGAGTGTAACCCCTTGATTTAAAAATAAAATACTATATTTTTAAGTGTAGTTCAAAAGTACCTTGATTTTGGAGTTGAGAAAAATGGCATCATAAATTAAAATGAAGCAGTAGAAAATAAATCAATAGAAATCCCTGGCTTTAAGGTTAAAGTAATATAATAGTAGGCAAATAATGAGCAAAAAATTTGTAAATTTAGTTCATTAATTAAAAAGATTACATTTATATGCACTAAAGTAGAAAGATGCTTAATGTATGTGTAAAAACAGATATAGGACAAAACATATAAAAGAAAGGTGTTCTTTAAATTCTGTGTGCATTTCATCCAAAAGAACAAAAGCAACTGCTGTTGGAGAGGATGTGGTGAGAAAGGTGGGAATTCTACACTGCTGGTGGGAATGCTGACTGGTTCAGCCCTTTTGGAGAACAATATGGACAATTCTCAAAAAATTAGATATTGAGCTCCCATTTGATCCAGCAATACCACTGCTGGGAATATATCCCAGAGAAGTTAAAAGTATATTCGAAATGACATCTGCACTCGTATGTTCATTGCAGCACTGTTTACAATAGCCAGAATCTGGAAAAAACCCGAGTGCCCTAGAACAGATGACTGGTTGAAGAAACTTTGGGACATCTATACAATGGAATACTATGCAGCTGTTAGAAAAAAGGAGGTCATGAAATTTGCGTATAAGTGCATCGGCATGGAAAGTATCATGCTAAATGAAATGAGTCAGAAAGAGAAAGACAGACATAGAAAGATTGCACTCATCTGTGGAATATAGAATAACAGAGTAGGAGACTAACACCCAAGAATAGAAGAATAGTAGAAATAAGTACCAGGAGGTTGACTCCATGGCTTGGAAGCTGGCCTCACATTCTGGGGAGAGGGCAACTCAGAAAAGGGATCACCAAGTATAATGTGGTCGGAGGCCATGTGGGGGAAGGGTGATGAGGGCTGAATGTGGGCTAGAGACTGAACACAGTGGCCACTCAACACCTCTATTGCGAACCACAACACCTAATGAGAGAGAGAGAACAAAAAAGGAAATGCCCTGCCACAGTGACAGGGTGGGGTGTGGGGAGATGGGATTGGGGAAGGTAGGAGGGATGTTGGGTGTACCGGTGGTGGAGAATGGGCACTGGTGAAGGGATGGGTTCTCAAACTTTGTATGGGGGAAACATGAGCACAAAAATGTATAAATCTGTAACTGTACTCTCACGGTGATTCACTAATTAAAAATAAATAAATTAAAAAAAATTCTGTGTGAGTTTCTTGCATAATTATATAATAAAATATATTTGCACACATGAATATGAACAAACAAAGAGCACACTAAATTTACAACCTTTGAAAAGTAATGCTGGGTGTCTGGAGAAATCAGATGGATTTATACTGCTTTCCTTTATTCCTTTGCAATATGTGGTGGGGGACAAAACCTATACTATCTCTCTAGTAACTATTTGTTTTGGCTTTAAATTAAAGAAAACAGTTGTAAAATAGTGCCACACATGCATATATTTTCTTTGCATTAAATTGAGTTAAAATATTATATATTTTATAATTATATATTTAATATATATTATAATTATATTGTATATAATTGTATATAATGATATATTATGTTATGTGTAATATAATATATAATTATATAATAATATGTAATTTATATGTATTATAATTATACATGATTATGTAAATATATATTTTATAATCAAAAGGATTCAAATCAATTCCCCAGTTGTGTATCCACAACTGCATGGTAAATATGTTTGGTCCTCTCTTCTGCATTAGTTTGTTTTTCTAACATATTTGCGTGAACATCCTAATGGAATAAATAGAATAAATTATGTTTCAAAGATTCCTTTAGCTCACATCCTTCCAAACTGTATTTCTCTGCTTACATTCTTCTTGTTCTCTCTTTATTCACCTTAGTGGGGGATTTATTCCTCATACTTCTCTCATTTGTGTCACAGATGACCACCACGTTATCAGTTTTAGTGGACTCTTCCCAGTTTGCTGTTTTGACTGCTCAGCAGAATAGAAATGACTATGCTTCACTTTTCATTCTTTTTTTTTTTTTTCGCTTTTTGGGTCACACCCAGCGATGCTCAGGGGTTACTCCTGGCTCTGCACTCAGGAAATTACTCCTGGCAGTGCTCGGGGGACCATATGGGATGCCGGGGATCGAACCCGGGTCGGCCGCATGCAAGGCAAACGCCCTACCCGCTGTGCTATCGCTCCGGCCCCCACTTTTCATTCTTTTTTTTTTTTTGAAAGCTTTTCAAGTTTTATTTCTGGACTTATTGTTGAGTTCATATTACTTCAAAAGGCCTCCACATTTTCCATAGTCACATCTGTGGTGTCTGAGCTTATCTTCTTATTGTATTTCCTCTTGGTACAATATACACTGACAATGGTGATAATCAGCATGACGGCAAACACAGTGACGGTGGAGGAAACGGAAATGACAATGTTGTCATGAGTTGAACCCCTCTTTTCACACTTTTCTCCCATGTACCACCAGTCATTCCCCGCCGGACACCTGCATACTGCTTTGTTATCCTGGACGGCACAGACGCCATCATTCTGACACCCAAAGTTCACACAGAGGTTATTGCTAGAAGAGGTTGGTTTTGGGGTTGGCTGGGGTTCTGGGTTTGGCGGGGGGCTTGTAGAATTAAGGAAGGATATGTCTTCTGCTGTCAGTAGGAAATAAACAACATCTCCTTTGATATAATCTCTGCTCCTCAGTCTCTGAAAGGTTATAAAGGCACTGGTTCCAAAGCCCTGACTTCTTTTAAAACGAGTTCCATTAGGGAAAACAGCGTCTACTCCCACTTTGGAAGGCCTATCCCAAAAATAGTCTCCATTATCTTTCTTCTTCATTGGGTCTGTAGTTACACCCCGCAAGTTGGACATACGGCGGCGAATGTCAGGATTTTGATCCAAGAGTGTCATCGTGGTTTGTAGCCAAGGACATGGCCACTGTAATTGATCGTCATTGTGGCCAGAGATCAAGTGGAAATATATTGCTGCATTAGTGGCATGGCTTAGTTTCAAGCTAATCTGATAGGCATAACCGTTAGAAGAATAAAACGGAGGACTATATAGCGTGTCAGTTTTGCTGTCAAGGTGCTGTGTAAAATTGCTTATTCGCCAGATATGATGAGGGCACTGTGTCTCTGAAAGGTTGATGTCATCAACAGACAGGCCACCCACTGATGTACCAGCACCTCTGACCCCTCCGAACACCACTCTGAATTTATTGGTCACATTCAAAGATACGTGGTAAAGTTGCCAGGTCCCCATGGGTATATCTTTGATTTCTTTGACAAGAATTAGACTACCATTCACATGGGCTGCAGAATACTCCCTGATATAGATGTTCAGTTGGTCGCTTGTACTTCCACTATTATAAACAAAAAATTGCAAGCACTGAAATCCTCTTTTAGGGTACAGTATTCTACTTTCCAGCATTGCTTTTCCCCCCACAGCCACGGAGCTACTGTCAAAATGCATGAAGAAGCCAGAACCTTTGCACTTTCCCATGTTGGAATAATCGCTCTCTGGGCCAGATGCTATCTGTGAAACCCGCTTCCAGTCAGCATTATCGCCTGAACTTTGAATCATACCACACACGTTCTCCAGTTCAAAATCGCATGAATCCATAAAGCTCAAGGAAGAGGAGCAGTTATACAGTCGATTCAACTTCAAGAGATCAGAGTCACTAAAATCCATTCGCTGGCCAATCACATCCATGAAATCTGAAATTCTTGTTACAATTGTTGGTTGTGATCCATTTTGGAACGCAGTTTTGCTGTAGTGCATTACCGAAGTGTAATCATAGGGAACATTCAGGAAGTCTGATGTTTTGTCATCATAGGTGTTAAAATTGCTCTCTTTGCCTTCTTGAATTCTGTCCCAAACTATCTCCACATAGTCATCCCGATCAGAGCGTGACTGCTCATGCCAGAATCCCAGCGCGTGGAGGAACTCGTGTTGGATGGTCCCTATTCTGTCGCAGTTAGTGCCGATGGAGAGTTCTTGCCTCCCAGCTCGCCTGTTTCCCACTTTAGACCAGCACCCACTGCCCTTGAACACTGATATGTAATTAGCTTCTCCAGTCCAAGGCTTGAAATCAATGCAGGTTTTTAGGCGATAACGTTCAAATGCATTGAGGATAAGTCCCTTAGCATTCATTTCCAAGCTATCTTCTAGAACATAGGGAATGGTATGTGGCCATCTATATTTATCTCCAATGATGGAATTCTTCTCTTGTGCCTCATCAAGTCTGATGTCTCCCTCAAAAAGATCCAGTCCCAATTCTTCATTGATATCAAATATGTCCTTGTCAATTCCACCGTCCACATCTCTTGATATTCAGACTGTAGCACTGTAGCACTATTGTCCTGTTGTTCATCAATTTGCTCGAGCGGGCACCAAAAACATCTCCATTGTGAGACTTGTTGCTACTGTTTTTGGCATATTGAATACGCCACAGATAGCTTGCCAGGCTTTGCCTTGAGGGCGTGATACTCTCGGTAGCTTGCCGGGATCTCCGAGAGGGATGGAGGAATCGAACTTGGGTCAGCTGCGTGCAAGGCAAACGCCCTACCCACTGTGCTATTGCTCCCGTCCAGACATATACTTAAATACTAATGTTATTTGGAGTCTTTGGCCAACAGTAGGGATGAATGAATGATTCACTTTTTTTTACACTAACAAGTGCCTTAACTGTCTCACACTTTAGCCACACATTGGCACACACTCACAGACAAATGTCAAGCAGCAGTTAAAAAGTTATCAAGTACTCTCTCAAATTTTAATATCTTAACTGATATCTCTTAGTATCATGGGATTAATGAGATCACTGTAGGTCCTGTCCATTGAATATCAGTTCAATAGTACTTATTACTGTTCTTAAAACCCACTTTTCATTCTTGATACAATTTCATACCATGATTTCTGTGTCACAAGACATAGAATTACAGATACTGGAAGCTTTTTATAACTCTTTATACTTTATTCATTTCCCCCATTTCTTAAATCAGAATTTCCTCAGACTTATACCTTAGATCTCTCCTCTGATTTACCTGCACTTACGCCATATGTGTTATATCCAACCCAACACCTGAATACTATAACAAAGTAATGCCAGCTGCAGCAGTGAACTCTGAAATCATAGTAAGAAACAAAATAGAGGCTTACATTGTACACGGAAGGTCTATGGAGATCTTTTACATTTATTTAATAAGGAGGTCTTTTATAAACATGAGAGATCCATATGCTTTATTTCTCCCCTTTCCATTCTATTCTCATTCCAAGGACTTGAATTTTGGAGTTGTTAACTGAAGCATTATTTTTCTTATTAATGCTTTGATTATAGTGCTGTGTGGTACCATATGATCATGTACTTGCTAGAAAATAGGTTTAGTATATATAACATGAAGGTTGATAGAGTACAAAGAAATACAATATGCTGGAAGGATGTATTTTAGCTGTATTTAAATACTGAGAAGTTATTTTAACTCAAAGGAAGGTCAAAAGTTTTGTGACTGAATATTCAAATCTGTCTAATAATCCCAAAATATTCCCCAATTTCATAGCTCTAAGTGGAATAGAAAAGACACATGAAATTTCAAATATTTATCAGGGAATAATGTCTATTGAATGCATACTAGTTATAAAAATATAACCAAGTTTAGATGTCATAAATTTTAAGTTTGATCTAGAAGCACAAGTGTTGAATAAGCTTACTCTGGTGCTTAATAATAATAATAGCAAAAATGACAGGGGCTAGCACAGGAGTAAAGTACATGCCTTGCTTGTAGCAAACCCCAGTTTAATCTCTGGCACGGCATATGATATGCTAAGTCATGCCAGGGATGAGGCATAAGCACTGAGCCAGCAGTATGTCCCAAGTACTAATGGAGTGGGCCCAAACCATCCCCTCAAGTTCCCACCCAATAATAATAGTTAATATATGCCAGCATTTTTCTAAACGTAACATATACGACTCCTCTCTGAAAATACAAGAAAGTATATTGTCTTTATTCAAAATGGGGGAATAATAAACAAGTTAAATGACTTATTGAAGTTGCATAGAAAGATATGGGTGGCATCTGGATTCAAATCCAAGCAGTGCATGTCCTAAGTTTGTGATTCTAAATAATAAACAGTATTGTCTCTAAAATATAAAGGCCACAAACTTCTAAAATGTGAAATAATTTATGTTTGTGTATATATAATATATGTTATATTATGTACTCATAGTTTATACTTATACATAACCACTTAAACTTTGTAAAATTAATAGTAAATGCTTATGATTAATATACATGTTGTAGACATTTTAGAAAACACCTACTTTAATAGAAAACTATATAAAAATAATCAAAACATCTCCATAATGGAAATATTTTTACTTTCTATATAATAAATAGCAATCTTAAGTTCTCAGATATAAAATACTTCAGTCACAAATTGACTACTGAGTCTTACTATTATGCTCAGTATTATTATCAAAACAGCAAAATATGGTATACTTTATCTTTTCATTGCAAATTCATGATTTATCTGGAAAAGAAGAGATATAAATTCACATAGATAGCACAAGCTTAAAAGAGTTGAAAGGCATAATAACAAAATTGTTCACAGAACTAGTTGAAATTAAATAATTATTGTCTTCATTAGCCAGTAAATCTGTTACTATCACAAATTCTATTGCAAATAGTATCACTGAAGTCAGTCCTTCCGACTTAATCATCCAACCCAGTGAGATTAGAGAAAATATATAAAAGCACTTGATTTTTCTCACTTGAATCATAGATACCTCATTATACAACAAAGTTTCACAATTCAGGAGAGAGGATATAGTAGCAAATATGGTATTCAAGTTTGACATCCATTCTCCTACATCATTTGAAAAACCACTTCACTTTCTATCTTAAAGGCTTATTAGCATTAAATAGATTTCTGGCAGGACCTTCCTTTTCCTACCAAAAAGACTGAATAATTTTAGTTATGACCTGAACAATGCTCATACTATGACTGGATAATACTTTTCACCTCACTGTCATTGGATCAAATATATAAAACATCTAGAATTAGCTAGATTCTTATCCAGATAGAGTGAAATCAATTTATCCCCAAATTATATGAAATTCTAAAGTAATGTATATTTTTTGGCTATTATTTTCTTATAATAAAGAAAGGAAGTTAAAAGTTATCTCTATTACTTAGTAAAAAATAGTTTATAATCCTGAAAAAGTTAGAAAAATCACTAGTGACCTCAACAATAGTATTTCTATGTATTTTTCTTTTAAATACTATAGCATGTACAGCTGACATTTTTATAACATGATGAAAGGAGATAGATTACCTACTGTCATAATAGACACTTTTCATGCACTTTTATTTTTCCACATAAATTTTTCTTCCTGTAAATGATTATCAATAATCTGCTAAAAACTAGAACCTCTAGTTAATTATCTGAATATCATATGCATTATATAGTGTTCAATTACAATAAAATAGAGAAAAGTTAATTTAAAAATCTTAAGAAAAAATAAAATACAATTGTGTATCACACTGACAAGGAATCCACATTATAGAAATATAAATCTGGTCTAAAATATATTTAATTTACTATTTATTCTATTTTCTTCCTGCTTTCTAAATAACTGTAGCTCTAATTTCATAGCTTTATCCTGTTTTCTTTGAGTCATTACTTTTCTAAATTCTTGTTATGAAAGTCAAATGTATGCATTTTCTGTTATTCTAAAATCAATAATTTTTAATAAAAATAACTTGAAAAACTTGGCTATGAAGGGCTTTGATTTCATGTTAATGTTCATTGTATATATGATCATGTTTTGATTTGAAAATATAATTTAATGGCTTTAATTTATATATTGCCAATCTAATTTTTGTCACTCTCTAGTAGTTATATAATGTTGGTCTAGTTAATTTTAGTTATTTCTGCAAATATTTGATAAATATTCTAGGCTTCTCTTTATTGATTGAAATAAAAATTTGTTCCTCACTTCTTCTCATCAAGTGTTTTTACTACTGGGCATTTATCACTGTTAACAATTTTATTTTGTTTAGTGTGCTCACTAGCTTATTATACCTCGCCCACTATGTTCTTAGCTCTACAAGGATAGTAATCAGTATGTTTTCTTCATCACAGAATTTCTAGAACAGGTTTTTATTTAGATAATGAATGAGTTCATTTGGAGAGTGAAGAAACTCGCAAGCGGTGATCATTAACTAGGGGTGGTAGAGTAACAGAGAGTGTCACAATAGTAGTAAACATATCTAAGAGATTGTCATAAGAAAATTCTATATGAGAAATATTAACATCGCGAGCCTTCTCTTTGGTTCCCAAAAGCTAAGAAAAAAAAACAGCAGAAGGTTAAAGTGTGTTCGTATCTATTTTCTTGACTAAATATATTGTTCCATTTCCCTAAATAAGTTGTTCATAGTCATGAATCTTTACTTATTTTCTTTTTTTTTAAAATCACAATGATGTTTTATGTTGCTATTCTCTCTATGTTCATATCCCCTAATTTGTAAAACTTGAAAGATTGGCAATTAGTAAACTTAAATAGCAGGATATTGCTGTAAATTTAAATCTTTATTTCACAAATCTTAATTTAAGCAGTCCTCAGAAAGTCTGAATGAGAAACTGGAGAGAGAGTCGTGGATGTACCTCAGTGGCAGAGCACTCTTCTTGCATGGGAGAAGCTCTGAGTTAGAATTCTAGTAACCAGAGAGGGGGAAAAAAAAAAGCCTTCAAAAAGGTTTGGACAGACTAAACTCTGGGTGTTTCTTTTTCCTGTTTTGTTTTGGGGCCATATCCAGCATTGCTCAGGAGTTTTACTACTGGCTCTGCCATCAGGAATCACTACATTTTAATACATTTATTTCATATGTTCAAACATGTTGTGTTTTATAGTGATTATTTTTATTGAGGGGGTCAGGGGAAGGAGGAACACCCAGCAATGCTCAGGGATTATTCCTGGCTTTGCACTCAAGGATCACTCTTGGCACTGCTTGGGGGACCTATGGGATTCTGGGGATCAAAGCTAGTTTGTGTTAGCCACTTGCAAGTTGAGCTTGTATCTGGCTGTTCTATCTTTCCGGCCCCATGGATGTTACTTCTTATGTTTAGAATTTTTATGCTGTTGAGATAATACTTCAGTAAATAAATTTGCTCCAGCCTGCCAAGCTACCGAGAGTATCCCACCCTCATGGCAGAGCCTGGCAAGCTACCTGTAGCGTATTAAACATGCCAAAAACAGTAACCAAGTCTCACAGTGGAGACGTTACTGGTGCCCGCTCCAGCAAATCGATGAGCAATGGGATGACGGCGACAGTGACAGTGACATAAAAACAAATCAGCTAAAAAATGTTGCCTATTAAATAGCATCTACAAATGTGTCATTATCAACAAAAACTTAAAAACTTATTTAAATTTTATATCTACGGTGCAAAAATGTCTACAGTGATTAAAACTTGCTTGCTTGTTATTATCCTTTGTGAAATACAACTAAAAATAAATTGGCCAAGGACCATAATTTTTATATTTCTCTTTTAGGAATCACTATAATTAGTAATGATTACTGTAGGATAACATAGCCTCAGGTAGTTTAGGTTTATTGGGTTACTCCCGATACAGTGCTCCTATTCCTCTTTGTTTATTTGTAGCTTCTTTCTTAGTGTTCTGTTGACTTGTAAATGTTTTTCTCTTCTCCTTGAGTCCTTTGCATAGTTTATTCAGAGCAAGTCCTTTTTGTATGGACACAGGAAGACTTAACAAATGTTATGCTTTTGTAACCTGGGAGTCATTTGACTCTACATGATATTTTCCTCCAGGGCATCTGTTCTCTTGACCTAAGCTTCAGCTGCCTTTACTTCCTAGCATCCCCAAAGCAGGGTCCCGACGTGGGACGAGAAGGACCCAGGGCAAGTGGTAAGTTATGTGCTACCCTGGCATCGAGATGGGCCTGGCCAAAGCGCCTCATTCTTAACTATAAGTTAAGAGCTTAATCATGGACAAATGTTGTCATGATTCAAACAGTGATAACTAGATTCAGACCCTGCTAGGGTTAGGAATGATTAATCTGGCCTGAGTGCTGTGATCTGAGCCAGTGGCAAGATGTTGCCAGGAGAGCCGCCTTTCAAGCCTCAATGTATCTCTTGCTATGTCCATGCAAAAATAACTAGTATTAAGATGTTAATGAGTGTTTGGAATGGGGAGAGGAGAAAAAAACCCTTAAGAGGTATTTTGCCTACTGGCAGTCAGGAAGGGCTTTAAAAGGCCCCTAGCTTGTGTTCCTTTTAAATCTGACAGCCCTCAGGAAGGGCTTTATTATGTTGATTTTGCTACCTGGCTGGGTGTAACCTAGGGGCAAGGGCGAGAGAGGAAAGTGGGAGAAGAGACTAGAGAAAGAGGAGGCAGTTGTTCCAGGGAGAGGATGGAGCTGGGAGTGTGGGAGATGAGAAAGTTTAAAGATTGAATAAACGGTAACTAATCAGCAACCAGCTTGGTCCTCGTTCTTCCTTCGCCTTTCCTTGACCACCGGCCGTCCCGATCCAGTCCACACACTGCGGTTCCAGAGCACTGAACTCGGGTTGTGAGACAGAGCCGCCTGGAGAGCCCGAGAGTGCACTCGCCCCTCGGTGAGCTTTAGTTTTTTACAGATAATAACAAATAGGTTTTTAATGATAGGGTATGATTCACAATGTATTTTTTCTTTCTTCCTGTTGCAGATTGTTAAGTTTTTTCTTAAAAATTTAGCAATAGTATCCAAGATCCAGGAAATTATCTTTCCAGTTTTATCCACAAAGAAAAATAGTGTTCTCCCATAGAAAATCATACATTTTTATATTCCAATACTTACTCTCCTCTTTATATTGTATTGATAGGTTGGTTTTCCAATGTTTTTTTTCAAATTCTTGATAGCAAGAAGCATTATTATTTATTTGTCTATAATATTTAACATGGTATCTAATATACAGAGGCATTCAACAAATATAAATATATGGAAAGTCAACAAAAAAGAGGCATAGAGGATGTAAATGAAAAAGAGTAAGAAAATGATGATATAAATTTTTTCCCAAATTATGTTTTCGAGATATTAAGCCTTTAATAAAGTATAATAGTTCTTTCTACAGGAATGTATTTTACTCTCTCTGCCTCTCCTGTGTCTTATTTCCTTTCTTTTTATGTCTAATCATTTTTTTAAAGAAATAATTACTAGACTTATGACATTTTCAATTGTAGCACAAAATCTACTTATAAGTCATGAGTAAAAGAATGTATAGTTAATCCAAAAAAAATGCAGTCCTACAGTGCTAGAGAGATATTATGAAGAGTGAGTAAGACTTTTCCTTGCATGTGATCTTCCCAGGTTCAATCCTCGGCATTCCACATGGTCCCTGGAGTCGCACTAGGAGTAATTCCTGAGTTCAGACCCAGGAATTAACCCTGAGCACCACTGGGTGAGCCTCTCTTTCTCCCTCATACCCCACTCCATCCCCCTACACCAGAAAGTTAAAAATAAAAACCTTGTTTACTTACTTCCAATGTTTAAATGTGCTTGAAATACTTTATTTCCTCAATGGGGTACTTGTTAATTCTGCAATACTAAAGAATGCATTTTGTAAAACGTTGTTAATTAGATAGGGACAAATTCACTATCATTGTCCTTTGTGTTCAAAGTGGAAGCTGTTGACAGCCTTACCCAGGTCTATTCTTTACCAATAACTTTCTAGTTTGGCTCTGCTGTCTAAAAAGCAAAGTAGTTGTTAATTAGCAAGTGAGAATAATATTTGATTGACACTACTAAATTAGGTTTTGTTGACCTGCCAAAGTGAATTTTTCATTAGTATTTATTAGAAACACACACACACACACACACACACACACACTAAAAGACTTAAGCACATTAGACTGTTATTATGTTTTTCTTTTCACTTTTGAAGTTATACAGAAAAGAGAGCTTTGGAGTCAAAAACCTATGAGAAATGCCAACTCTACTCCTATAATTATTTATCCTAAGCATATTGTAGGCCACATTTTCTCTACATATATAAAATGGTGACAGTAATACCTCTACGTAAGATTATAAATTTCAAAGAATAAATAGGAAAAACTGTTTACTTAATGTTAACTAACATTAAGTTTACTTAATTAATGTTAATTAAGTGATTAATGTTAATTAAAATTAAGTAAACTTTCATAATTAATGTTAATTGTCTGTAAATATTTTACATATTAAAACATTTTGATAAATTATTAATTTAATGATAAGTATTTAAAAATAATTACATCTAGGAGTAATCCTATAACTTCAACTTTGAAGTTAAAGTTTTTCTAATTAGATTCATGAATTCATTGATTTGGTATAAATGTAACAGGAAATATTACATGGTAGACTCACATTTGATAGACACTGAAATATTTGTATCATCAAGGGAATTATCGTTTACACAAGGAGATAAAATATATGCACGTGTGAATAAATTGCCATAAAATGTATAACATGATGCTTTTTGATCTTGCTTCTGTAGCTTTATCTTCCCAAGAACAGTCTATTGGATCAGGTAAATGCAAGTTTTTATATTAAATTTAATTAAATATTTTTACTGTAAACACTATCCGAATTGAATACTTACAGGTTCTTTTGTTGTTGTTTTTTTCTGGATGGACCGAGAACTCAGTCCCCACTACCACAAATTATGCAGTTGAGTTTCCCACATTATGAGAAATCTCAAGGGTCAGCACATCTGGAGTGCAGTGGATGAGCTTTGCCCTGGGAAAACCTCCTTCCTGATCAAGGTATCTCCCTGCCAGAACTTGCAGGTACTTTTTTCTCCCCCTGAGTCAAAATAGTTTCAGGAAGTGTAAAGAAAGGAAAAGGATGCATGCTAGTGCTAAGATGTCAGGCAGTGTTTTGTGAGCTGTATCTTTGATTGTCAAAGTAAATGAAAAGGAAATAAAGGTAGGGGAGTGGTGAAGGGTAAGAATAAACTGAAGCACAAAAGCAATTAATGAATACTGAATGGTGTAGTCCACAAACACATGTGTGCCAGTTGAACATTTGACTTATATTTCAATGCTTACGCTAAATTGGAAAATGCTTCAGAATGCAAGATTTCTGCGTAAAAAAAAGTGAACTTCCATAATACTTAAATAGTTACCCCCTAGAGCACTCCTTTATAATTTGTGTCACAATCAGTCAAAGATGTTTTACTAAATTTGGCACTAATTATAAAGTAGCACGCTTCCTTTGTTAACAAAACTGAAAGTTTTGCACTAACATGCTCTTGTTTTCTAAAATATACAGCAGGATATAATTTCTGCTTCCTAGAAAGTAACAAAATGATCATTAATCTGTGAAAGGCTCTTATGCTTTACTGAGGCGAATAATTTAGCTATTCTCTTCCCCATCCTTTATAACTTCACTTGCTAGATCTGTGCACAAATAAAAATTATTTTACTTAAAATTCCAGTGTCTTAATCTATTAAGTAATAATACCTGCTTTTAAATTTTCAGATAATAACATGTAACCTAGGTATAATTTTATGCATAAGCCTTGCTTAAATTAGTATTACTTGTTTTCTATTTAGTTTCTCCTTTTACCTTGCCATTAAGAAGATTATGTGATTATTCTTTGTTCCTCTGGAGAATATCATGTTGAATAAGTATAATTATAAACCAGTGCTTCAGTGTCAAAGTTTCTTCTAAATTATAAAGTTCAATAAAATACAAAGAAAAAACAAGAAAAAATAAATGCTTCTTAATAAACTATGCACTCTTTGGTCATTTGAAAATAATTTTTAAAATCTCAATAACAATCTCCAAAATAATCATTCCAAAGTTGTCATTGAATAAATGGAAAGACACAATAAGTTCTGTGTGCTAGTCTAATTCAGACTCCAAAGTAAAATTATACAATCTCTAATTCTCTAATGAAACAACAGCAAGTTATTTCAAATTATAGGTAGCTGAAGCTAAAAAAAAGAGTTCTACGTGCAAAGAGAAAAAGTTCAAAATTATAAAATATTTTTATGAAATTTTATTTTTCTAGTAAAAGGAAGGAAGATAAGCATGATATTATTTACATATAGTCTACAAATTTGTTTAATGATTATGGAAAACTTATTTAGCATAGCTTACTCAGAGAATGAATACATTTTTAATAGTATACCAATTATCAAAAACACTAGGCTTTCAATAGCACTTGATAAGTTCCATATTCTTCTTAGAATATAAGGAGCTCTTTAAACTTGTGTTCTTTTAACATATTGAAAAGTTGCTTTAGGAAAAAATAAAATTATGATCATTGATAGTATATGTATATATTTAAAGCCTGAGTCAAACATATTAACAAGGTAATAGTAATCACATGTAAAAATCATTGTTTCCATCTCCAAAAAGGAACACATAGCATGTACAATGGAATCGCAGCTAAAAACTTCTGAAAAAGGCACAATTTCTAATAAAATATATGATACTTAGATATATAGCATAAAGAAAATATTACAGAGACTGTGTGCATTCCTATCACTGAGGCTAAAGTTTCATTTAATTGGTATCATTTGAATGGACTTTTCCTCCAGAGTCTATAGAGAGAATAATAAACTACTATGATATTACTTCATTTAGGATATTTTCTTATTTAAGTAAGAGATGACTCCTGAGAGCATATCACACACTTGCATAAATTCCGAGTCCTGCTTTCCTCTCCTCCATTGCATTAGCTAGGCTCAGCACTACTGACTATGAGGAAGAAACACTGATTTTGGTTAGTTTCACTCAGGCTCACTACCCTTCTTTCCTGCTCTAAAGAAAGTTGAAGGAGCAACAATTATCAAGGAGAAAGGAAAAAGAAGTAGCAGCAAAGTAAGACCTCTAAATCCTCTTTCTTATTCTCTATTTTCTATGGAACTAAGAATATTAAAAGAGAAAATTGAGACTTCTGTAATGGAATACAGAATCTCCATTAAGTTTGTACCTGAATGTCCTCAAAGAGAAAATGGATACATGCTTTCAACATTGTATACAATGGGTAATATTCATTTGTCTACCTCTTTGATTCCTATTCTATTACTGGCATTGTACAGCTCCAAAGAAGAAATTGGCAACACATTCAAAACCCTGTGAGAAAATGGTTCCCATTGTCAAATATGTGTCATTACTATTCTAGAACTGCAATCATTATCATATTATGTACGCAATAGATACAATAGGCCCTTCATAAGAAATGTATAATTCACAATACAAAAACTGCTGCTTATTCATTAAAAGATACAATATTTAGTGAGAGGCTGCCATGTGCCAGAATGCCAAAATAAGTTACTGACATTGTTAGCTCCAAGTAAACATACACCTAACATAGAAAATTCTATTAAAAATGGCCTTCATTATTATATATGTATAATTACTCTTACATAAATGGCAATAATGCTACTATAATAAAAAGAGACACCTAAGCTTATCAAGATAGCTTCACTATGAAAAGGGCTAGTCTTAATTTCATTTATTAACACACTCAAAAATAGTTCTTGAGATACTTTTTCAGCACAGAGTGGCATGCATTCATAAATACACAAGTACAAAACAACAATTTCTGCTTTCACAGAGATAATCAAGCAAAGAGATATTGAGTTTTAAATCAATGATTTAAATCCATTTATCCTGGAGATGAGTAGTCACAGAGAGAAATAAATGGTACCGATGGAAGCCCATAAATGTGTGTGAAGATGAATGAAAAATATTTCCACATGAATTTGATATTTGGTTCAACTAGCAAGTAAGATTGTTTCTAGAAAATTAAGATGCTCATGTTAAAGCATTAAGATAAAAAGAGAAAAAGTGAACTCTAAAACAGAGAAAAGGTAAACTATCAGGATTTCAAACTCAGTCAGAAACATATCTGCAGGGTCAGATTTGAAACCCCTTTGTCCGTGATGTAGACACAGAATTTAATTTCAAGAAAGAGTAAAATCAATAAAGTATTCAACCAGGTAAATGGCAAAAGTAGATTGCCATTTTATCCTTCTGGTTATGAATGAGTAATATTTTAAAAGATAAAATTCAGTTGTGAGTAGTTTTAACACATTTAGCTGGCATAAGTAAATGAGGGAGGAGTGAATTAGAGCAGTTAAGAGAATAGCAATCACACATTGAAGAGTCACTGTCACTATCATCCCGTTGGTCATTGATTTGTTCAAGCAGGCATCAGTAATGTCTCTCATTGTGAGACTTACTGTTACTGTTTTTTGGCATATCGAATCTGCCGTGGGGGCGAGATACTCTTGGTAGCTTGCTGGGCTCTCCTAGAGGGGCGGAGGAATCCAACAAGGGTTGACCGAGTGAAAGGTGAACGCCCTACTGCTGTGCTATCTCTCCAGCCCTAGTGGCACAATCGGTTAGTGTGCAGTACTTGTACATTGAAGAGTATTGACGAAAAAAACAGTATATCATATGCAAAGATCAATGCAGAAGATACAGAAAAAAACTGAGTCAAGGACAGCGAGTACCTACATTGCAAAAAGGGAGAATAGTAGTTTCAAGTGAAAAATTGTAACTCAAGATGTACATTTAGGTCACAGAAGATGAAAGCTTAATCTTGGTGAATAAGAATGTTGTTAAAACATCTAGAGATACTTAAATATCAAATGACAATATGGTTCTAAAGTTCAGAAAATAATACAGATTTGAGATACAAATGTGAATGCAAACAACACTACAAAATTGATAGTCAGAAAGGAGTTAGGGTAAATAATAGAACACTGTATGCTTGGTTTTAAGATATTATCACAGAGGTGACTGAGAGGTGGTTTTGAAAGGACAGATGCAGATTTAGAGAAGACCCGAAAGGACTTAATTTCAAAACAGGAAGAAGTAGTTTATACTAAATATTGCAACTGAAAGGCAAAGGAAGATGAAAAATAGACATATTCATTCCCAAGACATACTATGGGTTAAACTAATTCTAGAGAGAAATAGGTTAGGAATAAACTAAGGGTGAGAAAAGAGAGTGAGTTCTTGGACAGGTACCATTTGGATGATGATCTAAATTGCAAACAAACTACTGGAACTGATAAATAAACCTAAGTAAGGAATAGGTACTCTTCTGGACAGAGTTTTTGGAGTTACCTTTGCAGGTTTCATTTCTCCATGAATTTCTTTCATTTTATGTATCTTCAAAACTTAAGATCTAGGGACTGGAGAGATAGATAGTATAGCAGATGGGGCACTTGGCTTGCACAGGGCCAACCTGAGTTTGATCCCACCACATATAATCCACCAAGCACTGCCAGAATTAATTCCTGAGTGCAGAGCCAAGAGTCATCCTTGAGCATTGCTAGTTGTGGCCTCAAAACCAACCAATAAGGGACCTTCTACACTGCTGGTGGGAATGCCAACTAGTTCAGCCCTTTTGGAGAACAATATGGACAATTCTCAAAAAACTAGAGGTTGAGCTCCCATTTGACCCAGCAATACCACTGCTGGGAATATATCCCAGAGAAGCAAAAAAGGATAGTCGAAATGACATCTGCACTTATATGTTCATCGCAGCACTGTTTACAATAGCCAGAATCTGGAAAAAACCCGAGTGTCCTAGAACAGATGACTGGTTGAAGAAACTTTGGTACATCTATACAGTGGAATACTATGCAGCTGTTAGAAAAATGAAGTCATGAAGTTTGCATATAAGTGGATCAGCATGGAAAGTATCATGCTTAGTGAAATGAGTCAGAAAGAGAGAGACAGACATAGAAAGATTGCACTCATCTGTGGAATATAGAATAATAGACTAGGAGTCTAACACCCAAGAATAGTAGAAATAAGTACCAGGAGGTTGACTCCATGGCTTGGAGGCTGGTCTCTCATTCTGGGCAACTCAGAGAAGGGAACACCAAGTAAAATGTGGTCGGAGGTCATTCGGGGGAAGGGCAATGCATGTCGAATGTAGACTAGAGACTGAATGCAATGACCGCTCAACACCTTTATTGCAAACCACAACACCTAATCAGAGAGAGAGAGAACGAAAGGGAATACCCTGCCATAGTGGCAGTTTGGGGTGGGGGGAGATGGGACTGGGGAGGGTGGGAGGGATGCTGGGTTTACTGGTGGTGGAGAATGAGCACTGGTGAAGGGATGGGTTCTCAAACTTTGTATGGGGGAAACATGAGCACAAAAATGTATAAATCTATAACTGTACCCTCACGGTGATTCACTAATTAAAAATTAAAAAAAAAAGAAATCAGAAGCTTCAAGAATTTGAAGAATGTAAAAAAAAACTCATATTACAATTTTTTTCTTGAAATTACCTAAGTGTAATTATATAATATGTACTTTTTAGGAATCTGGCTTTTGTTATTAAAAATTCATATAAATTTAAAAAAAAAAACAACCAATAACCAAAAAAAATTAAGACCTAGAGGCTGGGAAAGCAACAAGTAACTGAGTACTTGTTTTGCCTCTGAGAGACCCTGGGTTCGATCTTTGATAACACACACACACACACACACACACACACACACACACACACACACGAACTTATTTCCCTTCTAATTATTTTCAAGGACTGGAATGATAGCACAGCAGCTAGGACATTTGCCTTGCATGCGGCCGACCCAGGTTCAATTCCTCAGTCCCTCTCAGAGAGCCTGTCAAGCTACTGAGGGTAGTCCACCCTCATGGCAGAGCCTGGCAAGCTACCCTTGGTGTATTTGATATGCTAAAACCAGTAACAACAAGTCTCACAATGGAGATGTTACTGGTGCCTGCCTGAGCAAATTGATGAACAATGGGACGACATTGCTATGATTCATTTTTTTTCAAGAATGCCTGCATAACTAAAAGTCTTACATAATTAGAAGAGTATCTATCTACTAAGTAAATGGCAAGTGGTGGGCATGCTCACTCTTCATTATGTCTTGAACTTCCCAAACTCAGGGGGTTTCCATTAGTAGCCAAACACATTTTTTAACAGATATTACCTAGCCTTCTGTATGTGGCAATTGGGGTAACTGGAATTAGTCCCCACAAATGCTGAAACACTGGTTATTACTGGTATTGTAGGTAACACAGTTCTTTATCTCTGGCCCAGAAAAATCTCATGTCTTCCACTTACATGTATGAAACAATGAGAGGCTAGCTTGTTATCTTATTCTATTATTGTATGGTAAAAATCTCAGAATCTTTAAAGTTCCTAATATTTTTACCATTTGTATCTTTGTCCTGAGTCTACTTAAAACATTCACTTTTCATGATCTATGCTACTTAAAACATCATAGTAAATTTCTTACTCTAGAGAGAAAAAGCTTACTGTTTTATGTTGTATTCTCTTAAAAATACTGTCAACTTCAGTTTAAGTTATAGAAGAATAGCATAAAATACCAAAATGAAAATACATCCTGCATACCACAGACAAAGTTTCTGGACAGTATTTCTAAGTTCTGCCTTTGTGCACATTGCTTGAAGTGCATATTTCCTGGTTATGTTCACTTTGCATATATATATACTTTGTAATATATAATACACTGATAACTGCTGCACTGTCATTTTTATGCCAAGTTACCTATATGACAGAGACATATGATTCCAGTAAAACACAACAGGGTGAATAAATTCTGAATGATGAAGGCTCTTTGGAACACATTACAATATTTTTAAAAATGCTGTCTAATCGAAAAAGGTCTGCTCCTTAAACAAAGAATATATATATGCAAATATGCATGTGAGTTTATATAAACATATATATAATAAATTTCCTCTAAGTAATACAATAGAATTCGACCATGCTTGAGTTAAATTTAACTAACTAGGTAAGTTAAAGCTAAGTCAAACTGAAGTTATTTATTCTACCTAGGAGTTTTGTCGGTTAAAGCCATCTGTCTTGTCTGAGTAGGTTAGAATCTCTCTAGAACTGTTCATAGATTGTGCACCATTATGTAAGTCTACACCTAGTCAGTTCAAAAATATAGAAGTCAACATGTGATGTTAACTAAAATTTTATTAAATGTTTAATAAAAACCCCTTGAAAACAAAACAAAAAATATTAACACAGAAGGGGGGCACATTTATGTATTTATATTGACAGAAAAGGAGAAAAAATTATCACACATAATGAAGAGAACAATTACTAGGAGAAACAGCAACAAGAAAGAAGAGATATTTGCATTTTTAAAAGACTATTTAGATCACCAGTGTGCAGATTTTTTCATATCAGATAGGACATGTATCAAATTTGACGTGAGGGTTGAGTAATAAATTAAATACTTCAGATTAAGATTAACATATTAAACTCTAGGAAATTCTGGGCACAATCATTGCCAGAGCATTATGTCTTGAATTACAAGCAAATTTCCAAACATAGATTTAACTAAAGGTAATGTGAGCAGCCCCTCTGGTGAGAAGTCACAACTTAAGAACATATGCATCGGGAAAGCACATGAGTTTCAGTTTTTATTTTTGCAATTCTCCTTTTGTAATGCAGCATTTCATGTTATAAATTTCTTCTCAATGAAAACAAACTTTAAGCAGATCATATAGAAGCTAATAGCAGCACAACCTTGGATTATTACCAATGACCATTTGACATAAAATTGCACTTTCCATTCAATATTATATTGCCAGAATAACTATTCATTTTTTCTAGTTTATGCTTATTATGAATGTTATTATGCTAATGTAAAAACCTTTTTATAGGCAATGCAACAATACCTCTAGAATATTTTCCCTTCCTAAACTCTTAAACAGTATTTTTCATATAAGTTGGTCAGTTTAATATTCAATGATTAAACTTAAGGCAAGTAAGTTGAACGGTTATTTCAGAGACAAGACAAGTTATCAAGACAGTAATAGCTATACTCTCAACTCTTTTAGAAAATCGTAGGCTTCAGTCCACAGAATTCAGAGAAAAGGACAACGTAAAGATGACATTGATAGAAGCTTCCATTCCATTTCACCTGTGACAACCTCAAGTGGTTCAATTACCTAGTAAGTGTGCGCCAAGAAGTTAAAATGTCTTCCTCATTGTACTGAAGAAAAAAGCGAAGTGGCCAACTCTTACTTCAGTTTATAGTGTATTCTGCAGAAACACAGCAAATGTATTAGGCCTTCTAAGTTTGTTCCCTAAGTACCTGAACAGTCCAATTTAATCCTACCCTCTTTGCCCATCTATTTCATCCTTTCATAAACAGTATTGTGCTGAGCTATAGGCAAATACAAACTTTGGAGGAGCAGAGAGCACTATTGTAAATCATTACCCACTTGTTTTAGTAAAGCTTGTTTTTGTGGGATAATGGTGTAGTGTACAAATCCAAAAGTTTGGTAGAAAATCCTATTTTTTTTTTTTTTTTGCTTTTTGGGTCATACCCCGTAATGCAAAGGAGTTACTCCTGGCTTTGCACTCAGGAATTATTTCTGGTGGTACTCAGGGGAGCATACAGAATGTTGGAATTGAATGCGGGTTGGCTGCATGCAAGGCAAATGCCCTACCCACTGTACTATTGCCCCAGCCCCAAAAATCTTATGATATTAAACAAAGAATGTATTCAATGAATGTTGTAGCTTATTCTCATTACATGCTATACTAGAGTAATATCTTTCCGAATTTAAAATTTCAAAAATTATCTTCACTAGCTTCCATTATAATGTTTTCACAGGTGGTTTAAAATGATCCAGAAATGTATCCTATATGTTAAACCCCTTCTCTTCTACTCTACAGTAGAACTTCCTTTGTCCTAAACTCCATAAAATCAGAGAAAAGGTAACTAATAAATATATATTGTCTTTAAAATACATTGACATACTGAATTTATCACCTAGGAGAGATGGTAAGCTATGAAAGAAAATTAGAGTTTGATTAGAATTTGGAACTGGAGAGTTAGTACAGTGGGTAGGGTGCTTGCTTTGCATGCAACTAACCCAGGTTCAATACACACATTTCATATGGTCCTAGAACCACTGCCAGGAATGATTCCTGAGTGCTCACCCAAAAGTAACCCCTAAGCATTACCAGATATGACCCAAAACACACACCCAAGTAAAAGAAAAAGAGATAAACAAGGAAAGAAAGAGAGGAAGGAAGGAAGGAAGGAAGGAAGGAAGGAAGGAAGGAAGGAAGGAAGGAAGGAAGGAAGGAAGGAAGGAAGGAAGGAAGGAAGGAAGGAAGGAAGGAAGGAAGGAAGGAAGGAAGGAAGGAAAGCACAAAGAAATTATGAAAGACAGGAAAAGAAAACAAATGAAATACAACTAGAATTAAAAGTAAAGTTGAATTTAAGCAACAGCTATAGCAGTTATTAAAAGAATGTGGACAGACCACCATTTAATTGAAACGTTGTTGCTTCAGTTGTTACTTGGGGCTATTAAAATCTCTCTTAGCTACTATAAAGAGGGTGATTTCAAATGAGATGGTACAAAAAGTAGACTTCTAAAGTCCTATAAGACTTCTTTAGTTATCTGCATAAAAACCAGTAATGTTCTAGTCAACTATGATTTCTTAGTTACTTCCTATACGTTAAAACCCTTCTCTCCTAGTTTGCACTACAACTTCCTTTGTCCAAATCTACATAAAATCAGACAAAATGCAATTAATAAATATGTTTCTTTTAAAATATATTATTAGAGTTATGGACATGCTTAATTTATCATCTAAAAGAGTGGTATTCTATGAAATAAAAAATTTGCATAAAATTTTTTACAATGTTGATTTTAAAATTATATCTACATAATATAAAATAGCTAGTTTTTAAAATTAACCTTAGATTCAATATGTAAATATATAGATCCACTATAGCTTCTATAACAGATACTACAGAAACACTGGAAGTAATAGTAACACTACCAGTAATTATATTTTTGCTATATAGAGGAGAACAAATTGGAGCAAAAAATTAATTGAGCATCTTCTGTACCAGAAACTTTATATTATATACCACATGGAACACCTCTCCACCAAAAATTAGTTATTAGTTTCTCCATCTTGTAGGTGAAAAAATGAAGACATGGTAAGGTTTTATAACTTGCCAAAGGCTCAAAACCGTAAACTGAGTAGTGTCCAATTCCAAAGCAGTTCATGTTCAATTATATTTCGCTGCTTTCTCAAACTTCAAAGCATCATACTCTTAGAAAAATAGGGCCCACAATAAATATATATGTGTACCAGAAGTTTATCTTCCTGTTTCTGCAAACCCATTAGTCATTTAAATGGATTTTAAAGTTTTTCACAACTATTCTTTCATATTCTTGAAAACACTGGAGAAAAAAAAGAAATTTAATTTTATGCTAAGCAGATCATTAATGTTTTGTTTTCTCTAATAATGTGAAGATATACAGTAATTCATGCCATTACATTTGTTTGGTAAATAACTCTACTACTTCATTTCTTCATTAAGGAAATCTGGGTTTTACACATTTTAGAATATGTGAAATCTGCTTTGTCACATTTTCTTCATCAATATTGTCTATTCCAAAATGATTCTCCCTTTAAATGTCTCATAATTATTTTAAAAATGTAAAAGAGGAAATATTCCCTGGAGTGTAGTAATGTATGTTCCTGCTGCTTTTTCAAATTGGTAAAATTGATATTGATATTTATAGACAGAATTTTAAAGATTAAGCCAGTACTATTTTCAACAAATAAAATAAACTTATTCCCATAAGTCTAATTTTTCTATGATCATACTTAAGAAGAGATGCAGTCTAAGTTTTCTAAAATTTTTATATTTGTAAATAATGGTATTTGTATTTGTCCTGTATCCTTATTACTTACAATGTCTCTATGATTATAGCTTATTTTCAACTTTCTTTAGAAAGTAGCTCAGTTCTTTTACACTCTGGATACTATATTCAGACTCATAATCTTTTAATACATATTTTTACTAGTCACTTACCAATGCTATTTCAGGATATAATGCATACTCAAACTATTCAAATATAGTCTTACTATAAAATACAATGGAAAATGCATTTATAGAAAACAATACATTAGCAAATTCAATTCAAAGTAATTCTTTTGAGACCTAATTGAAAAAAAAATCTAATTACCGGTTTTACTATTGGGCCTATGAGAAAGCTTGTAATACAGAAAAGAATAATCCCTCATTTCAACCTCAGTCTTTATCTGTTGCTATAGGTTCCCGAACACAGGGTATTCTACCGTCTAATCTATCCTTGGGTGAACTCAAAGTCGTTCTAACCTCTGCCACACAGTAATTTCACTAGAACAAACTATTTCTAACCATGAGACCTAATTTTATTTTATCTTCAATTATGGGCTCTTACTATCTGAAATAGTATATTATTCTTCTTTTAGAAACTTTGAACAAATCTACTTATAGAAAATAGAAAACCAGATTCAGAGCACCCCATTGGTCATTAAAAGCAGTAATATCAAACAGTTAAAGCAACTTGCATGGAATTGCTGACTCACTTTGGTACTGTCCTACAACTCATATTAGTAAAGATTCATGAACCATGCTCCAGGGCCCAGAATAGCAGGAGTGGACTAACACTATCTCTACTCAAACTCCTGTGCATAGGGTATGGTACGATTATATTGGACTGAAAATTTCCGTAAAGACTAGACATTCTAACTTTTATACCTGCACAATTTGCTTTTAGGATTAAAGAAAAAGGCAAGAAATATGATGAACAAAAGAAATAAAAGAACAAACAAAAACCCACAGACAATATCAGGATATGACTCTTTAGACCTATCTGGGTCGTCATTCCATTTTTTTAAGGAAATCCCTTTATAAACATCTGCAATATTCTGTTATATTGTATTTATTTAACTATCTCTTATTCTATAAATTATATTACTACCCAATCAAGGAACTTAGATTCTGTATTTTTCTAGATTTCTATTTTCTGTATGTTTCTAGATTTCTATGATTCAACTATTACCAAAAGCTTTAAGAACTGAAGCAAATATGAATTAAAATATCTTTAGTAATATGAGAACCAAAATGAAATATCCAAAATTCCATAACTGAAGAATGTGATCAATATTCAGAACAAAGAAGAGGTGAATTCACAAAGTAGACCCAAACACATTTTCTTGAGATTGCGGTACAAAATGGGAGGAATCCATTATAGTGACACCTACGTTCTCAAGTCAGGTAAGCATCCTAGGGACACTGAGACAGTTCAGACGTTCTGTAGACTGTAAACCTTTAAATGTCAAAGATACTGTAAGTCTCACTTATCTTCGTAATACAGCTCAAATGACAACTCCTTTGTGAGTGCTAGTCTGACCAAACTCAATATCAGAATTGATTTCTTGTTTCTAGAATCCTACCATTTTTTAAAAATTTTATTGAATCACTGTGAGATAGTTACAATCTTTCATGTTTGGGTTATAATCACACAATGATCAAACGCCCATAACTCCACCAGTGCACATTCCCCACCACAAATATCCCTGGTATAGCCCCCTTTTCCACCCATCCCCTGCCTCCATGGCAGATAATATTCCCCATACTCTCTCTCTACTTTTGGGCATTGTGGCTCGCAACACAGACACTGAGAGATCATCATGTTTGGTCCATTATCTACTTTCAGCACAAATCTCCTACCCTGACTAATTCCTCCAGCCATCATTTTCTTAATGATCCCTTCTCTATTCCATCTGCCTTCTCCCCTCCGCTCATGAAGCAGGCTTCCAGCTATGGGGCAATTCTCCTGGTCCTTGTATCGACTGTTCTTGGGTGTCAGCCTCATGTGATGTTATTTTATACTCCACAAATGAGTGCAGTCCTTCTACGTCTGTCCTTCTTTTTCTGACTCATTTCACTTAGCATGATACTCTCCATGTCTACCATTTATAAGCAAATTTTATGACTTCATCTCTCCCGACAGCTATAGTATTCCACTTTGTAGATGTACCAAAATTTCTTTAACCACTCCTCTGTTCTAGGGCACTTGGGTGTTTCCAGATTTTGGCTATTGTGAGAATTGCTGCAATGAACATACAAGTACAGATGTCATTTCTACTGTGATTTTTTCCATGTGGTATTGTGGGGTCATATGAAAGCTCAATTTCTAGTTTTTGAAAGACTGTCTATATTGTTTTCAGGAAAAGCCAGACCAGTTCGCATTCCCACCAAAATTGAAGGAGCGTCTCTTTTACCCCGCATACACACCAGCACTGGTTGCTTTTGTTTTTTGAAAACGTGACAGTCTCTGTGGTATGAGATTATAGCTCATTGTTGTTTTGATTTGCATCTCCCTGATTACTAGCAATTTGGAGCATTTTTTCATGTACCTTTTGGCCATTTGTATTTTTTGAAGAAAAGTAATAAAAAAACATTTTTTTTTAAATTTTGTTCATTTCTTCTCCCCATTTTTTCATGGGGTTGGAGGCTTTATTTCTTATACAATTCCACTAGTGTCTTGTATATCCTGGATATTAATCCCTTATCAGGTGTGAATTGGGTAAATATTTTTTCCCATTCTGTGTGCTCTTTCTGTATTTTGGTCACCACTTTTCTCTCGAAGTGCAGAAACTTCTTAGTCCCATTTGTTTATGTTTACTTCCACTTGTATGGTCAGTGCTATTTCAGCCTTAAAGATGTTTTCAGCTTCAATGTCATGGAGAGCTTTGCCTACATTTTCATCTATGTACCTCATAGACTCATGTCTGATATTGAGGTCTTTAATCCACTTTGAGCTGACTTTTGTGCCTGGCATTAGGCAGAGGTCAGAGTTCATTTTTTTGCAGGTAGGTATCCAGTTTTTTTTTTTGAAGAGGCTTTCCTTGTTCCACTTTGTATTTCTTGCACCTTTGTCAAAGATTAAGTGGCCATATATTTGGGGGCTTGTGACAGGATATTCAACTCTGTTCCATTGGTCTGCAGAACTTTTTCTAGCCCAATAACATGCTGTTTTAATTACTACTGCTTTATAGTAGAGTTTGAAGTTGGGGAAGGTGATGCCACCCATCTTCTTTTTCCCAAGGATTGCTTTAGCTATTCGTGGGGGGTTATTATTCCACATGAATTTCAGGAGTGTTTTGTCTTTTTCTATGAAAAATGTCATGGGTATCCTGATAAGGACCACATTAAATTTGTAGAATGCTTTGGGCAGTATTGCCATTTTGATAATGTTAATTCTCCCTATCCATGAGCAGAGGATGTGTCTCCATTTCATAGTGTCCTCTTTTATTTCTTGAAGTAGTGTTTTGTAATTTTCCTTGTATAGGTTCTTCACCTCTTTGGTTAAGCTGATTCAAGTTACTTGATTTTCTGAGGTACTATTGTAAACGGGATTTTTTTAAGACCTAGTATACCTGAACAGACCTATCACAATCAGGGAAATTGAAATGGTAATAAAAAGTCTCCCCAGGTACAAAAGTCCTGGCCCAGATGGATTCATTAGTGAATTCTTCCAAACCTTTAAAGAGGACTTACTCCCAATGCTCTTTAAGTTTTTCCAGGAAAATGAAGTATCAAAAACACTGCCAAACAGTTTCTATGAGGCGATTATCACCCTGATACCAAAAGCAGACAGAGTTACCACAAAGAAAGAGAATTACAGACTAATAGCCCTGATGAACACAGATGGAAAGATCCTCAACAAAATATTAGCAAATAGAATCGAACGACTCATCAAAAAGATCATATACCATGACCAAGTGGGATTCATCTGAGGGATGCAAGGATGGTTAAACATTTGCAAGTCAATCAACATAAATCATCAAATCAATAAAAGAAATAATAAAATCCATATGATCATATCAATAGATGCAGAGAAGACATTTGACAAATCCAGTACCCATTTTTGATGAAAAATCTCAGCAAAATGGGCGTAGAAGGAACTTTCCTCAATATAGTCAAAGTCATCTACCAAAAGCCCACGGTGAGTATCATTCTCAATGGGGAAAAACTAAAAGCCATCCCTCTAAGATTGGACACAAGACAATATAGTACTGGTAGTCCTGGCCATAGCAGTTAGACAAGAAAAAGATATCAAGGGCGTACAGATAGGAAAGGAAGAGGTGAAGTCATCACTATTTGCAGATGATATGATTCTATACATAGAAAACCCTAAAGACTCTACAGAAAAGCTCTTATAAACAATAGGTCGATATAGTAAAGTGGCAGTTTGCAAAATCAACACCCAAAAGTCCACGACTTTCTTATATACAAATAATGAAAGACAAGAATGAGACATTTAAAAAAATCCTCTTCACAATAGTACCTCAGAAAATCAAGTACCCTGGAATCCTACAAAAATGTTGTCACTAGAAAAGTTCTCTTCTGTTTTATAGACAAATATTTATTTCTTGTCACCTCTAATAGAAATGCTTGAAGTCTAGGAGCATAGAATAGTTATAATGTTTGTCTACTGGGCCTTACAAGATTTGACTGAACTTTCTACTATGTGCATGAAGGTGCAACAGTTTAGAGAGAAATATATTTTAAAATGAAGCCAAGAAATTTAAATTTTATATTCCAAGATCATTAACAATAAAAAAGGGGTTACCAAAACATGCAGATCTACTTTTCAGTGTCAAGAACTCTGGACAGTTTAAAGTTCAGTGCTGCTTTTTTGGCAAAAGCCAACAAGGAAAACACAAAGTGAAAATCCACTACTTGGAGGATATCATTTAACTCATGAGAACAAATTATATTACTGAGGGAAAATGAGTTCAATTCTAAGGACAAAATTCTTAAAGTAAGCCTATTTTTTATGGGGTAAGAGTACATGAGTCAGACAAAGGACAAACCTGAGCGCAGTAAGGGGAAAAATAGAATAAAGACCAATTACAAAATCCTTAAAAAGAGTTCTAAGGGAGTTTTAAACTGTAAGGTCAACAGGACTATAATGTAAGGGAGTAAATTTGGAACTCTGATACTGGCAAGGACAAGTTGAATTTGAGTTGCTACGTTGAAAAGAGATAAACAGAAGTGGAAAATGTCAAATCTTAAAAAAAGCTATCAAGCAAGAGAACCATTATCATGAAAACAAGGAATGAACACTATAAAGTATATACTGCCTGAACTTGTCTTGAAATGAGTTCAAAGGAAGATTCTAAGATAGGATTTGTATCATTAAGATTTGAAGGGAAAAATCAAAGGCTTAGTAGAATCTGTTAGGAAAAACTAAAGACTGTAATCAAACCATTAATGTGATGGGTGACCACATAGAAAAATGCAAAAGTTGACAAAGATGCTTAAAGTGGTGAAGGAAACCTTAAGTGGATTTACGTTGTGACTTGGGCAGGAGAAAAACTGGCTAGAAACAGCTCCAGAGCTGTTTGGGTTGTTAAGACTGTGAATATGTGTGTTTACATTGACCCATTTCTTTACCAAATACATTTGATGTGTGATTTTTCAATTCTCTACATTAAAGTGTTGGACTTTATATTGCCACTTATGACTGGTATCCCTCATGTCACAACCTTGTCCAACAAAATGATGACAAGTATAATGGAACCAAGGATGACAAATTAAAGCAGTTTTTGTTAGTTCTTCTACACATCTTCATCTGCACAAGACTAAGTTCATGTTATTCTCTTATTTCTTAGAAAGGATAAAGACATCGATTATAGCCAATAAACAAATGACTGATGATACCCATCAAAAAAAAAACAGCACCCTCTGCCAAGTCTAGATTGGCCATTCTCCAGGCTACTGAAAGCAGTATGAACTAAATAAAATGTGTATACTTGCACATTACTTATACCTTACTGTTGTTCTAAAACAGTTTATAAATACAAAGCTATTTCAGAAAATGATAGATAGCAGTCAATATTTATTGACAAAAAATCAGGTACAATAGATGCATAAGGCACAATTTTACAATTTTAATTATAAAACTACCCTTAAAACAATTCTATTTAAATCTATATTAAAACCAACTATTAATACCAGTTTATTAACATATTCTTTTAAAATAGATATAAGCTTAAAGATAAATCATATTTGTCTGATAATATCTATGTCTGATCATAGCTATATGTCAACTAAAATTAAGAAATAAAAACAAAAGCATCCATTTGGATATAGAAAACAGATTGTTGAATAGTGGAGGTGGTAATGAGTTGGTATGTCAAACTGGTGAACTATATCAAAAGATAAAAACTTCCTTTAAAAATATGAGTTATGGGGGGGACGGCCAGAGCTTGCCCACCCCACGGGGCTCCTGCCACCTGCCTCTTCACTGCCCTTCTATCCAACCACTCCCCTCCCCCAGGTAACTTGGACCCTAGATCACCCTCTCCTCTTTGCACCCCTCTCAAAGAACCTTCACGCCAGCTCCAACCAGCCTGGGGGACTGCCCTGGCTTGGGAACCCCCACCCCCTCCTGCCTTTTGACTGGTGGGAGAGTGTCCTCTATGTCAGGGGGCGGGGCCTGAAAAGGGGGCATGGCCTTCTCCTGGAGCAGCCGCAGTTATTATTCCCCCTTTTCTATACTGAGCAACTTAGGTCACAATCTATATGACCTATTTATTCAAAGAAGAACCTGGTCATCTCAATCACTATATGCTAATAACCCATTAACCTATCCTAACTCCACAAAACCTGTCAGGAGCACAAGAAGGTACAGAAAAGCCCTCATAAAGAGATCATAGCCTCAAGCCTTGACTAGAAGCCCTACATAAACTAGGAAGAGCACATTTGTGTAAGGAACTATTGTAGAAGGGGGAAAAGGATACCATCATCGATTTAGCTCACCTAGAATCCCCTCCTGTAGCAAGAGGGAATAGAGATAGAGAATCATAAGGTTTCAGCACTATCATCCCATAACAACATGAAGAAACATCTAAAGAACCACCACAAGGAGAAAATGAAGAGATTCCAGAAGACTCAAGAGAGGTCACCCCCAAATACAACCTCCTCTCAGATAAAGAATTCAGAAAAGAAATTGTGAAGATGATTGTTGAACTCAAAGCAACCATGGAATGGACAACCAATAATCTAAGGGAGGTTATGAACACAACTATGGAACAGACAACCAATAATCTAATGGAGGATATGCACACAGCCTTGGAATGGACCAACAAGAAAATACAGGAAGAAATGAAAGCAGAAATTTCAAAGCTACGAACAGAAGTCACACAATTAAAGGAATCGGTAGATGAATTAAAAAACTTAGTGGCCCTCAACAGTAGAATGACTACAGCAGAAGACAGAATCAGTGAGCTTGAAGAGCTTGAAGATGAGCTGCACAAAGCTTACAGACAACAACAAATAATGGCAAAAGACCTCAAAATGGCTCTAGGGTGAATCAGAGTCCTAGGAGATGATCTCAAGAGTAACAATATAAGAATCATTAGAGTACAAGAAGCACAGGGAACTAATCCAGTGAAAAAACCACAGTTAAAGACATCATTGCTAAGAAATTCCCAGAGCTGGAGAATGCAGGCATCCAGATCCAAGGAGCTCGAAGGGTGTCAGCTAAAAGGGACCCCAAGAAAAAAACTCCAAGGGAATATCATAGTCACAATGATGGATGCCGCAGATAGAGACACAATACTGCAAGCAGCAAGGTCAAAGAAGAAAATCACATACAAAGGAGCACTCCTTAGATTTACAGCAGACCTAACAGAGGAAGCCCTCCAAGCCCGAAGACAATGGTGGGATATAGTGAAAAAGCTCAATGACATGAACGTCTCACCAAGATTACTCTATCTGGTTAAACTCTCACTTAAATTCAAAGGAACCATACACTATTTCACAGATAAACAACAACTCAGGAACTTCATAGACTCAAAACCAAACTTAAAAGAAGGACTAAAGGGGCTGCTATAAGACAAAGAAAAACCCTAATGAGAGCAACAAACCCTACAGAAAGATGGCACATAATCCCATGACAATAATCTCTCTCAATATCAATGGTTTAAAAGCACCAATCAAGAGGCACAGAGTAGCAATATGGATTCAAAAAATAAGCCCAACTTTCTGCTGCTTAAAGAAACACACCTGAACAGTCAGAGCAAAGACAGGCTCAAAGTCAAAGGATGTTAAACAATCATAAAAGCAAACAACTCCCACAAAAAAGCTGGGGTGGCCATACTAGTATCTAACAGCATAGACTTCAGGCTGAAAATGATTAGAAGGGACAGCGAAGGTCATTTTTTATTCATCAAGGGATATGTACAACAGGAAGAAGTCACACTCTTAAATGTATACTCACCTAAAGAGAGACCAGCTAAATATTTAAAACAACTCCTAATAGACTTGAAGGAGGATGTCATTAGCACCACAATAGTAGTTTAGTAGTCGGAGATTTCAACACTGCCTTATCACCTCTGGATAGATAAACAAGAACAAAACTCAGCAAGGAAACAATGGCCCTGAAGGAAGAAATAGAAGAGAGAGAGCTAATAGACCAATATAGGGCTTTACACCCCAAAATAAAGAATGTAAATTTTTCTCCAGTGCACACAAAACATTCTCCAAAATTGACCATGTGCTGGGTCACAAAACATAACTCAACAGAATCAGCAAGATAGAAATTGTATCAACCATCTTTTCAGACCATGATGCACTAAAAATAGAAGCTAAGTACACACAGACACGAAGCATCAAATTGAATACCTGGAAATTAAACAGCTCCCTGTTGAACGAGTGTGTCAAGAAGGAAATCAAGGAAGACATCAAAAGGTACCTCCAAACAAATAAGAATAGAGACACAAGCTACCAGAACCTCTGGAATGTGACTAAATCTGTGTTAAGGGGAAAATTTATAGCTCTGCAAGCATTCCTCACAAGGGAAAAAAGGGCCTACAGAGAGAGCTTGACTTCACAGCTCAAGATCATAGAAAAGGACCAGCAAAAGGAACCCAAGCCAGACCGAAGGAAAGAAATAATAAAACTTAGAGCAGAAATCAATGATACGGAAACCCAAAAAACAATCCTAAAGATTAATGAAACAAAGTGCTGTTTCTTTGAGAAAATAAACAAGATTGATAAACCGCTAGTAAGACTCACAAAGAAAGAGAGATAACCCTAATAAACTGAATCAGAAATGAAAAGGGGGATATCACAACAGAAAACAATGAAATTCAAAAGATTATCAGAGACTACTTTGAAAATATTTATGCCACAAAACAAGAGAACCTAAAAGAAATGGAAAAATTCCTTGATTCTTATAATCTCCAAAGACTGAATCAAGAACACTTGGAATATTGGAATAGGCCCATTAATATCAAGGAATTTGAAACTGTTATCAAATGTCTTCCAAAAAACAAAAGCCCAGGCCTGGATGGATTCACTAACAAATTCTTCCAAATATTTAAAGAGGACCTGTTACCAGTTCTCTTCAATCTTTCAATCTTTTCAAGGAAATTAAAGAAACAAGGACTCTACCAAACAGTTTCTATGAAGCTCATATCTCCCTAATACCAAAAGCAAGCAAAGATACTAACAAAGAGAACTACAGACCAATATCCCTGATAAACACGATGAGAAGATTCTCAACAAAATATTAGCAAATAGAATCCAACAACTCATCAAAAAGATCATACATTACGACCAAGTAGGATTCATCCTGGAGATGCAAGGATGGTTTAACATTCGGAAATCAATCAAAATAATCCATCATATAAACAAAAGTAAAAATAGAAACCATATGATCATTTCAATAGATGCAGAGAAAGCATTTGACAAGATCCAACACCCATTTATGATAAAAACTCTCACCAAAATAGGCTTAGAAGGAACTTTCTTCAAGATAGTCAAAGCCATCTACTACAAACCCATGGCAAGCATCATCCTCAATGGAGAAACATTAAAGGCCTTCCCTCTCAGATAAGGAGCAAGCCAAGGATGCCCACTCTCACCACTTCTGTTCAACATAGTACTGGAAGTACTTGCAATAGCAATTAGGCAAGAAAAAGACATTAAGGGTATTCAGATAGGATAGAAAGAAATAAAGCTTTCACTATTTGCAGATGACATGATTCTATACCTAGAGAATCCTAAAACCTCCACTAAGAAACTCCTAGAAACCATAGACTTGTACAGCAAAGTTGCAGGCTATAAAATCAATACCCCAAAATCCATGGCCTTCCTATATGAAAATAGCAAGACAGAGGAAAGTGAAATTTAAAAAAATTCCCATTCACAATTGTGCCCCAGAAAATCAAGTACCTCAGAACCAGCCTAACTAAGGAGGTGAAGGATCTCTACAAGGAAAACTACAAAACGCTACTCAACGAAATAAAAGAGGACACGAGAAAATGGAAGCAAATTCCCTGCTCATGGATAGGAAGACTTAACATTGTCAAAATGGCAATACTCCCCAAAGCACTGTATAGATTCAGTGCGATCCCTATAACGATACCCATGAAGTTCTTCAAAGAAATTAATCAAACACTCCTGAAATCCATATGGAACAATAAACGCCCACCAATAGCTAAAGCAATTCTTGGGAAAAAGACGATGGGAAACATCACCCTCCCCAACTTCAAACTTTACTACAAAGCAGTAAAAATTAAAACAGCATGGTACTGAAACAAAGGCAGAGCCACCAATTAATGGAATAGGGTGGAATATCCCTACATGCAACCCCAAATATATGATAATCTGATCTTTGATAAGGGAGCAAAAAATGTGAAGGGGAGCAAGGAAATCCTCTTCAACAAACGGCGCTGGCATAACTGGACAACCACATGCAAAAAAAAAAATGGGCTTAGACCTCGACCTAACACCATGCACAAAAATCAGATCAAAATAGACTTAAGACCTCAGCATCAGACCACAATCCATAAGATACATGGAAGACAAGGTCTGCAAAACCCTCCACGATATTGAAGCTAAAGTTATCTTCAAAGATGACACGCAACTGAGCAACCAAGTGGAAACAGAGATATACAAATGGGACTATATTAAACTAAGAAGCTACTGCACCGCAAAAGATACAGTGACCAGAATACAAAGGCAATCTACAGAATGGGAAAGGATATTCACCCAATACACATCTGATAAGGGGTTGATATCAAGGGTATACAAGACACTGATTGACCTCTACAAGAAGAAAACATCCAACCCCATAAAAAAATGAGGCGAAGAAATGAATAGAAACTTTCTCAAGGAGGAAATACAAATGGCTAAGAGGCCCATGAAAAAATGCTCTTCATCACTAATCATCAGGGAGATGCAGATCAAAACAACTATGAGATACTAACTCACACCACAGAGACTGACTCACATCCAGGGGAACAAAGACAACTGCTCTTGGCGTGGATTTGGGGAGAAAGGAACCCTCGTACACTGCTGGTGGGAATGCCGACTGGTTCAGCCCTTTTGGAAAACAATATGGTCACTTCTCAAAAAATTAGAAATTGAGCTCCCATTTGACCCAGCAATACCACTTTTGGGAATATATCCTGAGGAGGCAAAAAAGTATAGTCAAAATGACATCTGCACCTGTATGTTCATCGCAGCACTGTTTGAATACTATTCAGCTGTCAGAAAGGATGAAGTAATGAACTTTGCATATACATGGATCAACATGGAAAGTATCATGCTAAGTGAAATGAGTCAAAAAGAAAGAGACAGACACAGAAGGATTGTGCTCATCTGTAGAAGAAAAAAACAATAGAATGGGAGACTAACACCCAAGAATAGTAGCAATAAGTACCAGGAGACCTGCTCCATGGCTTCGAAGCTGCCCTCACATGCTTGGGTAGAGGGAAGCTCATATAAAGAAGGGAACACCAATTAAAGTGTAGTGGAGGATCCACTCAGGATGGGAGAGGTGGGTTGAAAGCAGACTATAGACTGAACACAATAGCCACCCAGTATCTCTATTGCAAACCATAACACCCAAAAGGAGAGAGAGAACAATAAGGAATTCTCTGTCACAGGGAGCGGGGGTGAGGGGGCAGCATGGGAGGGAGGCATAGTGGGGCCATTGGTGGAGGAGAATGGGCACTGGTGGAGGTGTTGTTATTCTAGTATTGTCTAACTGTAACACAGGCACGAAACTCTGTAACTGTACCCTCACGGTGACTCATTAATTAAAAAATTAAATTAAAAATATGAGTCATGGAGACTTATACTCCATATTTCTATAATTATGTTTCATTACTGGTAATGTTCAGCATAACAATAATATATCTAAAATTAGTGAGAGAATAGTTCTTAAAAATAATTACAAATATGTGTCATGACGAATGTTGACTCATTGTGGTGATAATTTCACAAATATACAAATATCAAATCATTATATTAACATGTAAAAACTACCAATAAATAAAAACTAATAAATGCTATCTATCTAAAACTAATAAATGCTGTATGTCATCTATACCTCAGTAAATGCATTAGCCAATTAGTCTACAAATGAACACATAATGTAAAATAAAACCACTGCTATCAAATGGAAGCATTGCATCCAAATCCACGCACTGATTGCAAACTGCTTTTTAATTAAAATTCTTTCTTAAAAATACTCTAATACTGATAAAATTCCATTGTTTTATTATGTATTGCCCATTCAAATTACATTAAAGGGCTGTGAGATGACAGGCTGAGTACATGTTTTGCAAGTGAGACCATGGTTCAATTCCCCCGGCATCACCAAATGTAGTCTTGAGCAAAGACTCAGGAGTAGACTACTGGGTGTGGCACCTCCAAATATTTCAAAATAACATTAAACTAGTAAGTGAGCTAATCTACTAGGCATAGATTATATGTAAATATCACTTCCTAAATATAAAATATATTATTAATTATATTTCTCTACAGTGCTCTCTAAATACTAGTACACTATATTCTGTTAAAGTGTGTATTTAGGAATGTGATTTTGAGTCAGTGTTTGAGTCAGTTATGATATTTTATAACTAAGTTTGGCATTCTCATTTTAAGATATGTATGTACAATGAGAGATAACTAGGTTTACTGGACAAGATTAAAGTCCACCTATTTAACAAATAAATGAGAAGAGATGGTAAACATAATTTACTTCTTTGGTCAATTTATAAACACAGTCAAAAAAAATTAGTAAACCTCTGGTAAAATGAGCACATGGGCTGATGCAGTACACTACTAAGATCCTGTCAGTCAAGTCTATGGTGGTGAGTTCAAACAGTCCTCTCTGATGACTGTTTTCTGTCACAGCAACCGTCTTACTCAATTTATGCAAGCAGTTACACTTAGTAAATCATCACAGAGGTGCAGAAACCTGCAAAACTGACTTCAACTTCAGAATATTTTGTAGGGTTATTTCCAGCTATAGCTTGTCCATTAAATCAGGTGAAGCTTCTTTGATAGTACCATTATAGTTTTACATCTTCTTCTACCCATACTAATTTCTAATATGTTATTCACAATATACTTCCTCCTCAAAGTTTTAGTCTAGAGGAATCTGTTTCCTGAATCACCAAACTACAGCATGCTACTACATGGAGAATTAGATGGAAGGGGCTGTCTTATTCTGTTTACAGGAAGTAAAAGAAGAAGAGAAAATAATAATTTTTAAGAAACCTAGTGTCTGAGTAATAATGTCCTTCTTCTAAATATGGTGTGTCCCTAAGTGTCAAGTTTTCTATACATAAGTAATGCTCTATGGGGCATGAATGAATGAATACAGAGGAGATACAGCTGTCCTAATAGTACTCAAACTGTAAATAGGGTGTTTGGATAAAGTTTTATCCTTCACTCTACAAAAGAACATGTAATAACATAAATGTGTTCCCTCTATAAAAAGTTATCATCAGTGAATTATATGCTATATGTGTTTATAATTTCTGTAACATTTCTCTTTTAGGTTTATTAATAAGGTTTCATCAAACATTTAAAAAATATAAAATAATTTCTATAACTTAAGATGGAATAAGGCAGTTAGCTATCAAAAAAAAATCAAAAACCTCAAGATACATCATGTTTATAATAACTGAACTGTCTAAAGTGTAAATGGAAGGTCAGTGTTTCAAATGGAAATATTTTCTTTATAGAATAGCCGCCTAAGATAGCTCGAGAATATCTTACCACCCCAGCAGTCATGATAAAATCATACTTGAAATAGAGAACTGTATTCAATCTTTTGGGACAGCGGTTTGTCCCATGTGGTTTGGGACAGCATGACTATTATTTCTACGTTTGTGGCACAATTTCTATCACTGCAATGTTTGTGTTATAAATGCATCTGTAGAACTAAATCTATAGATGTGGCTTTTGACAGAAGATGGGGCTAGTCACTGACAATAGGTTGCTACAATCAGAGAAAGAAGCATGTATTTCAATGTATTCCCAATGGTAAATCAAATGTTCTTCAACCACATGTTTGACACACAAAAAAAAGTCTTTTTTCATATTCAGAGCTCAGTGTTCTATGCCTCCATCATGTTTTCCTTATTGTTGATGATTGCTGCTTCACTTTGAATGCACTCCACTTCAACGAGCATAATACACAGATTTCATCTTTAAAAACATCCATTAGAGATGTTTCTTCCCCTTTTATCATCCATTGGTAAACAAAATGTAGCACCCATCTCTGCTTGCATCATCATATTTGTAAAAGACGTACCTGATATCTTTGAGATTACAGGCCTTATGCCTATAAACTTTCACTCTTTCACCTGTTTCTATTCAAGTGAATGAAACTGAAGTAGCTAACTATTCAAGTTGCTGGACTTTCTGTGTTCCTGAACTACTTTATTTTAAGAAAAGAGTGGCTAAATCTATTTTCCCTAAGTATTCCAAGACCTATAAGTAAAATACTAAATACATGTATTTTTCTATAATAGAAATTACAACAGTATAATATTAAATGGGTTAAGGTATTACAAATAAACTCATTTTCTAATGAAAGTTATTTAGAAAATTTAGAAAGATTCCAAAAGTCTCTTACATAATATCATTTACATTGAATGTTAGATTTGTGCATAAAATGATAGCATCATATCAATGATTTTCCCTAATATAAAATATAAACAATGTAGCATATCTTCTCATTTTAGAGAATTTAAGATGCATAAAATATATCGAGATGTTTTTATTTCAAGGCAAAAGACTTAACTCTCACTAATTCTAAAGGCTCTTTTGTGCTCAGAGTTTTTCATGCTCAGTTGAAATTATATGCTTTGCATTTAGAGGTTATGATGAATTAATAACTTGTCAATAAGCTGAAGTATCCTGTCACACATAAAAGTTCTTTCTAAAATAAAATGACAACCACCCACACAAAATGCAAAGTAAAATTACACCCAGCCCAGTGTAGACCACAATACACACCCACATGGTCTTTCAACAAATTTCAAGCCACATTGATATAATAGGCTTTGTCAGGAAAAAATAAATAAACATTCCAAGAAGAAAAAAAGACTCACTTGGTTAATAATTGTCAAACTGTGACAACCATAAATTTTATCCTAATGTCTCACTCAGTGAATCACAGTCTTCATTTAATTATTTGCTTTCTTAAGAGTGGCAGATCATACTGGAAAATTACGAAGAATTCCTGCATCTTAAATATCCTTGGCAAAGGAAAATAAAAGAAAGTTGAAGAATGGCTCATATCCACTACTCTAACTCACTTGTCTCCCCCTGCTGAATGAAAAGTGTGGATGACACACTTAGACAAATGCTAACATCTGCCCATTGTAATCATTCTACAACCAAGATATTGAAAGTAGGCTGATGGTGAGTAATATTAACTTGAAACATCACACCATTTATCTTTACTAATTTTCCCATGACATTCTCGAAGAAGGGCAGAGACAGTGTACTTAATCTTTGAAAGACTTTACAAAGGGGGAGCGGCCTGAAGAATCCCCCATTAATGACAAGGAATGAAGCAGCAGCATATTAAACAGAAAGCTTCAGGGAAGGAAAGAGAAAAAATATTTCATGGATTTCTATCTGTACTAAAGTGTGAATTACCATTTAGCTGATCAACAAATATATAATAAAAGTCTATTAGATGCCAGAATATAATGGCCAAGAAAGTAAACAATAATAATAAATAGCCATTATCCTAATAGTTACAAAGTTTAGGAGCTTGGGGATGGCAGGAAGAGGCAGTTGTCAGGAACCTATCAAAGACAAATAAATGGAAATGGAGAGCTGCGATCATAGGGAAAGATTCAATGTAATAGGAAGACATAAAATAAAATGCTGGACAGTGTTCGGCAGTCAGGGATGCTGCCCCAAGGAAACAATCAGCAGAGTTAGGAAAAAAGAATGGGAGTTAACTAAACAATGGTGCTGATTTGTATGCAGATGGTAAGAGATGTAAGTTTCTGTTAGAAGAAACAGAATATTAAAAGAATTGAAAGAATTTAAAGCTAGTTTACTTCGAGAGAACAGGCAGAAGATGGATTAGGACCACTGTGAAGGATAGGAAGAGGGCACCCTGGAGATCCAGTATTATTTTTAATCTCACATACATGCAATAGAAATCCAATGATTCCATGTAAAGTGGACAGAGTGTGCAGGCATGTGTTGGGGGCAGGTTTCTGTTCTTCCATAGACTCCATGTTCTTCAATACTTTCAAGAACAAAAATATTAAGTAATAAAGGTGCTCAGACTCAGAGACGAAAATAAGAAAGTTTATTGGGATATAAATAGAAGAGAAATAAACTTCCCAGCAGGGGAGAAACTCAGCATAGGACTGTTAAATGTGTCTTGTTTTGTGGGAGTTTACAAGAAAACAATCTTTGTGCCACTTACCAAAGTATTAGAGGATGCCCATTTGTTTCCCAGAGATGTCTTAGTAATTTAGAGTCCATCTGTGTTGTTAAGATAAGACTAATACCCTGTATGTATGTAGGGTCTTTTAGGTTATTTATTTGACAATCCCTCTGGGTATTGTCCACTATCTCTCAGTCTCCAAGAGTAGGGGCAGAATTTATGGTCTTGGGAAAGTGTAAACTACTTAGTCCAGGAATTTGCAGAAATGTCTAAAATGTAGACTTAAATCAGCTAAAATGGAGCTGAAGCAACTGTTACCAAGGGGAAAACTGAGGTTTCTTCTTTCAATACTTGAACTGAAAACTGAAAACACCTTTCAGCTGCAGTGTGTAGAGTATGTCACGGATAAGTAAGCAGGAAAAGAACATTTGAGAAGTTATTTCAGAAAGAAAGGAAGGAGCCTACTAATTCAGATTACAGTGATGCCATACAAAATAGACAGAAGTGAATAGACTTTAAAAATAACACACACACACACACATACACACACACACACACACACACACATGATCTAAGGGACCATGCACTGACTGAATGCAGGATGAAGAAAACAAAATGTGGCAACTGAAAAACTGAAATCTGGATTTCATTCATTAGTCAACAGATATATCATTAATTTAGACAGTAATACATGCCACATGGGAGTAATCCAGAAGCAGTTTGGTTGGTTGAATGTGAACTTTGTCATCCATTTGAGATATTCAGGAAGAGATTCCTGAATCTCTGTATCACCTGAATTCATGAATCACATGTAAGCAACTGCTTAAATGTGTTTCTATCTAGGAGGTAATATACATTCTGAAGTAACTTCCATATAAGTAAGAATTAAGAAGATTCTAATATATTTTGAGTTCTTTATAATGATCAATAAGACAAAGTTTTCATTTCAAACTTGCTTTTAACAGATGTTCTATAAATGTAATATTTATCATGCGAGTACTGTCAATAGATCTTTAATCTTTTCCTAACACAGTAACCATGTGAAGACAGACAAGTAGGCACGTGCAACACAGCTGAGAGCCCCGTTGCTCAGAACAAGTGACAGTGCCTTATCCTGCTCAGCAAAAAAAGAGTAAGGAAGGTATAAGGTAAGGGGGGGGGGTGGCAACAGTAGCCATGTGTCAGACATTAAAGCTCAGCATAGTAAGGAGAATATTCACACAGGAGCAGCCCTAGCAGAAAATGTAGGATTGAACAGAAATGAAAAGAATGTCAGGAAGTGAGATATAGAGTGGCGCTTTGTAAGCTGTGGGACCCCAAAAAGGGTAAATAGAACTTAGCAAAGTGTAGACTAAAAGAAGCATCACTTAAAAGTAAATTTAAAGTTTAGCTTTAAGAGAGAGAGAGAGAGAGAGAGAGAAAGAGAGAGAGAGAGAGACTTACTAAAGAGGTTACTTGGGATGGATAGGACATTAGATAAGTTGCTTGTCCCACATTTGATTCCTCTCCCACCACCTCCCCCACACAGACACACATCAGATGGTCCCCTAATTCCACCATGACTGACCCCTGAGCACAGAGTCAGGAGTATGCCTTGAGTATTGCTGGGTGTGCCCCAAAAGAAACAAACAAATAGATGTTATTTAGATCCAAACTGAGGACATAGGCCCAGAGATCATAATCAGATTTCTCTGGGTGACTTACATCCACCTCAAAGCTGGTCTTTGGATTGTGTAGGGAAATTACAAACATGGAGAGACAGCATAACATCATTATGCTAACATTAAGAAGATATTTAAATAATTTATGTCATGTACATCTCATTAAGAATTTTTTTTTTAATTTTCCTGTGCTCTTTTGGTGGGGTAGGGCACAAAGCAGTGCTCATGGGGCTTGCGGTCCACTTCTAGAGAAATTCAGTCATCTGGACCTGCAGTTCATTGGGCTGAGACACTCAGGGTTGGAGGTTACCTGCGTCATCCAAGCTATTCTCATGTGCCTCCGAACTGCACCCAGCAATGCTCAGAGGCCAAGTGGTGCCACAAAAACAAATGGGGTTGTCCTAATACAAGGCATCAGACTTCTCCTCTAATAGGTATTATTTCTTTATCCTCTGTTGTCTTTCATTTGTAAAAGGAATCATAGAATTTCTTTAACATGTCATTTTTCATGGGCTGGAGTGATAGCACAGCCGTAGGGCATTTGCCTTTTATGCGGCCGACCCGTGTTCGATTCCTCCGTCCCTCTCGGGGAGCCCCACAAGCTACCAAGAGTTTCTTGCCTGCACGACAGAGCCTGGCAAGCTACCTGTGGCATATTGGATATGCCAAAAACAGTAACAATAAGTCTCACAATGAGAGACGTTACTGGTGCCCGTATGAACAAATCGATGAGCAATGGGATGCAGTGACAGTGACAGTGAAGTCATTTTTCACAACTTACAGTGTCTCTACCCCACTCCCTTGTCAGTTAACTTTAATTCTATTTTTAAAGCCCACTTATTTGAGTTTGGTTTTTGTTGCCACACAATAATTTTATATCCTACAGTTACACACACAAGTAAAATTATCCAATATGTGTCCTTTTCCTTTTGACTTTGCTTAATTCTTTTGTGCACCTTCTATTTTACTGCATATGGTAATTTTTTTAAATCTGAATAAATTATACCAATGTATAAAGCAGTATGTTTTTTTCAATCTTCTATAAATACTTTGGTTTCTCTCCTGCATTAGCTACTATAAATAAAACAGCAGTAAACACTGGGGCTAGATAAAACAATGTTAAGTGTTTTGGAATTTTCAGATAGATATTCAAGTGTAATCTGCTGTATACAGCAATTCTATTTTAAACTTCTTTAAGGAAAATCATAGTGTTTTCCCAAGTAACTCGCACTAACTCAGATTCCCACCAACAATGAACCAGCAGTTCATTTCTCTCCACACGTTCTCTAACACTTGTACTTGCCACTGCTACTTATTCATACTCATTGTGGTTTGAATTTTCATTTCCCTGATAACCAGTTATAATGAACAATTTTCATATGCTTACTGGACTGGAACAATAACACAGCAGGTAAGGAGTTTGCCTTGCATACAGCTGTCCTGGGTTCGATTCCTCCATCCCTCTTGGAGAGCCGGGCAAGCTACCAAGAGTATCCCGCTCCCACAGCAGAGACTGTCAAGCTACCCATGGCTCATTCGATATGCCAAAAACAGTAAAAACAAGTCTCACAATGGAGATGTTACTGGTGCCCGCTTGAGCAAATCAATGAAAACGGAGACTACAATGCTGAAGTGCTACTGGCAAGCTGTATGTCCAAAATAAAAAGACTTCCTGAGAAACTAAGACAACTGATAAATTAGAAGCACTACTCAGAGATTCAAAGTAGTCCATTGATTTCATTGTTAAATAATCAGAGCTGAGTTTTGAAATAGGTTATTTGAATACCTTATCCTAAACAGTAAATAAACCTTGCCAAAGTGAGGACATGATCACATTGTTATTTTGTCCTTCTCTGCCAGCAACTCATAAACATGACAACAAAGGACACTGACTTTGGTAACATTCCACTTTTTTTGTTTCCTGCCACAAAGATTCTTCATAACAACTGACACCACCATTTTCCTCACTGGGTCAAAAACCATTCCTTCCAAACTGAAGATATTCTCAACAGAGCTAAACACAGAATTCTTCCTTAGAACAAAAGAGTCAGAGCAGGGACAACTCAGAAAAAAATTTCAGAGTCTAGATAGAATAAAACAATCATGTCATAACAAGGAAATATAACATGGCAATCCACATTGTTAACAAGGGATCATTTAGTGAAAGAATTATTTTAGGATGAAGGCAAAATATGAAAGTAAAAATGAAACAACTTCCTATATAGTACAACAAGAAGTGCTCTGAGAATGATGGAAAGGCCAAAAGGGAAAGGAGTAAGAAGGGACAGAAAGATAGATAGACAGGCAGACAGACAGAGACAAGAAATTTAGACATAATTTGCTTAAAAATTTGAGCATCAGAAGTTATAATTATATTGCAGATCTATAACTCATAGAATAAAATAGCAATCTGACAGTGTTGACAGATCAAAATTAATGAATAAATTAAAAACGAATGAGAAGTTGATGCCCATATTATCATTAAGTATCACCTCTCAAAATGCCTATTAATTACTAAAGAATAAAAAGCCTGGAAGTAAGCAATGTGAACATCACCCATAAAGTGATAAATCTCATTCTATGATTTGGATGTGAAAAGAGCATAGAGTTATCTCCATCATATTCCTGCCAAAGATATATAATCTGCTAAAGTGACTCATGGGGAAATATTAGTCAATCACCAACCGATGGTTATAGTACTAAGAGCTGATGTTAAATCTTTGAAAGTGTTCATGTCCGTAAAATCAAGCAAAGATTAAGGAACAGCTTCAGGTAGACAAAAATAAAGAAGACATCACAATTAAATGTAACATGCAAGCTTGAACTTGTTTTCTGTCTCTCTCTCTCTCTCTTTGCTCTTTAAAACAAACTTTGACACAAGTGGTGGATTGAATAAGAGTAGTGGACATTGAATGGTATATAAATATGAAATGGTGATAATATACTCTTATTCCTTTTATTTGTTGACTGGATTGGAGTTCTGTAGGAAAATGACTCCCCCCAGTTCCCTCCTTCCCTCCCTCCCTTCCTCCCTTCTTTCCTTCCTCCTTCCCTCCTTCAGGTTCTAGGTTCTCTTAAATAATAGAAAACCATGTCAGAAACTAACTCAAAAGATTCCAGAAAATAATCTTGCTTGTGCACCATGTTTAGATTTCCTCTGAGATTGGTGGTTTTTGAAAAATATAACTCATCAAGAATTTGTATGGTATCAGTCATGAAAGATGGATTCTTATTTGAAAAAGATAACATAAAATACAACAAAACATTATCAAAATGAAATAAAGTTACCATTCTGTTGTTTTCAGCATGACTTAGTCAACGTTCATATGAACTAATCTTTAAGCTAAGTTTGACATGGAAGATTATGAATAGTATGAGCAGTTATGACTCTGATTAGTATCTACTTCAAAGAAGATCCCCAAATCTTTTTCTATCCTTTACTCAAGGAATTATCAGCGCTAGTACTTCAGTTAATAAATCTAGCCACTAAAACTAAAAAATCAATACCACCACATTATAGAAATTCTTACCCATATAATAATATTACCTTTTTGAGATGTTCTTTTTCAAAGAGTGAACATATTTAAGACATGAATAAAGAATCTGACTAATTTAAGGTGCTTTTAACTCAAAATGAACCACTGAATGAATTATCAGGCTTTTGTAACTTGAAAGTCCTTGATCTTCAATATCTTAAAAAAGTTATATGCCACTTATTTTTTTAATGCAAGTTTTACTATTGGGAATCTGATTGCCTAAAATGATAGAATGGAAAAAATTTAAGGTGCTTTCCTCCTCTCATCTATTACTTAATTTCTTTCATTACTCTCAAGTAAACAATCCAGCAGGGTTAAGACCCTGAGGCCTAAAACAATAATAATGTTTCTGTCGGAACTTAATGTACCAACAAAGCAGAATTCTCTCACTGGAATAAAAAGTGTGGATAAGTAGCTGCTTCCTAAAGTTGTTCTTCTAACTTTTATTATTATAATCTTAAAATTTTACTTTATTTCAGTGTAATGGGAATGCAAAAAAGGAGCAAATATTGGGAGGAAGAGGTGCTCAAAAATTATTTTTAAAAAATGACATTGACATAATTGTCTAAAATCAATGTTAATGATAGCAAAGATTTATCATAAACTATATCATTACCATTACTGTTGTCAGGATATTTAATCCATCTGTGGTCATTTTATTTTGCAATTTCACTAAATTATAAATATCACTAAACTGACAAGATGGATGACCCCTTTCTGAAACCAAATTATAAACAGGACGTGAAGAATAAGAAGGGCAATATGCAAACAGTGTTTCGAAAACAGCATTTCTCTCACATTTATAGTCTCTCAGTGGATGCTATTATTAAGTTAACTTCTACTACAGAGAATCACCAAAACTGTGACTTTCATCTCCACTCAGTTCCTCAAACAATTACTCTGAATATCTATTTGTATACATAAATTTACGGTTTCCACATGGCATCTTATTTTCTTTAGGCTATTTCTTAAAAGATATTCTCAAACATGGAATAGTAAAAGTAAATTTTCTCCTTTGTATCTCTAACTTTATTTGTTAAACTCCATCATCTCTAAATAAACAATTGTCATCACCTTTTCCAAATGAAGCCCAAAATTTTATGCATCCCAACTGATTTCTACTCTCAAAAATGAGAAAACTTTAAATTTGTAGTGAAGAAAGAAAACCAGGACCACGGGAAGTTGAAGTCGTGATTTTTTTGTCTAAGAATAGGAAAGCCTAACAGAGAATACACGTGAGATTTTATAATGCAGAATGATAATTTGAGTTCATCAAGAGTGCAATAAACAACATTATCACTGTCACTGTCACTGTCATCCCGTTGATCATCGATTTGCTTGAGCAGGCACAAATAAAGTCTCCATTTGTCCTAGCCCTGAGCTTTTAGGCTTATAGCAGCCTCTCTTTACTTGATCTTCTCAGCGGTGCTGCATTGGAGGCTCTTTCAGCATAAGGGAAAGGAGACCCATCATTGTTACTGTATTTGGCATATCAAATGCACCATGGGAGCTAGCCAGATTCTGCCGTGTGGGCAAGATGCTCTTGATACCTTGACAGGTTCTCAGAGAGGGAGAACTACGCTACAAACAAACAAACAAATAAAATAAGCTGTAGGTACTCTTGGGTGTGACAGTATCACTTAAGTGATAAGTTTTATATATATATATATGCATATATATATATATACACATATGTGTGTGTGTTTGTGTGTGTATGTGTATAGCACTGCCATACTATATATTTCTGCCATAAGGGCAGGAATAAACAAGTAAAAAAATAAATATTTTCTACAATGAAATAAGGAGAGCTTTTTAAAGGAAATGTAAATAGGTCTACAATCTTGGAGAATCCAAGGAATCACAGATTTTGATGTTATAATAGCTGGAATGGAATTTAGCACTGACGTACTATCTGCTTAACTTTGATCAATTCACTTTTACTTTTCAACATTTCCATTACACTTGTTTGAGGAATTAGGATACTATTACACACTTCTGGCTGGAGGGCCAGTCTCTAATAGAATATAGCCTTTGATAGAGACTTGTACACTTGCTGGTACATGGAAAATACCTAATAGTTAGAAGCACTTGTCCATATTATACTGATTGCTTTGGGTATTAATATAGGGGAAAAAAGATAAAATTGAACAAGTGAGCAAGGATTAATTTATAGATGACCGTGAATGTTTTGGTAAGAAATTCAATATCACACTTATGTTAATTTTACTTATTTTTTTACATTTGAATGAAATTCATCCTTCAAAGTTACCACCTTTTTTCTACACAATTTAACCAAATTATACTGTCTTCGAATTATACTGTCTTCAATACTTTCACAAACCCCTTTCTTTTTATATATTCTTTCAACTGTCATTTTTTATGGTTAGTCACTTAATTTTAAGTGTTTTTCAAAAATGAAAAATTCATTTTCATTTGCATCTTCCCTTGTACTCATTTCTGTGAATGAGAAATTAAACTTTTAACTTGATATATTCATTGTAAAACTCCAAAGAGTCTTTTTTTAATCCAAATTTTCTCATTAAAATCACTTTCTAAATGATTAGCAGTTAAGAAAAATAGAAAATACTTTAACCATATGCTTTAATAGAGCTGGAAGATAGACATAACTATTTCAGTTATTATGGAATATAGAAAGGGTTGTCATTAAATGTTGCCAAATTTTTTATGAAGTAATTATCCCATAATTTTAAAATACAGACAGATAATTTGATTTAGATTTGCTGATCTGAACAAAAAAAGAAGCAATGTAAGGAAACTCTCAATGAGATATTTATGCATAAAAATGAATTTGAGACTGAATAACATCCTGTAAAAAGTATATGTCCTTTGCTATGTTTCAAAGTAGTCATTTCCATAACTCCTACCAATGATATATTTGCATTGCCAAAACCTCCCAATAAACTAGCAAAGAAAGAAAAAATTCATCAGGCATAAAGATGTTTGAAGGAAAATATATAATCTGAAGTAGTTACACTTTGCAGGCTAGACATGACATAAAACTACTTTTGCATTTTTCTCATAGTAAAATATTTCAAAAGTTTTTGAGGAATAAATTTTACTTTAAATAATCATTTAACATTAAAGAATGTATAAAGACATTTTTAACATTCTTGTTGAAATATTCATTAAATCCATCCATTAATACTGTACAATTCAATAGTTTTGATACTTCAAAAGCTGCACAACCAGAAAAATCTGAAAACAGAAACTTCTCATCAGACCATTAAATTATACCCATTATAATCATTCCCATACATGCCCCAGCCCTAGGCATTATATCTATTTTTCTGTACAAAATAAATCTGGACATATAGCAGAGTCATACAAGATGGTGCTTTTTTTGTGAATAGTTTTTAACACAATGCTTTCAGGATTCATTCATTATATAGCATGTCTCAGTAGTTCATTTCTTCTACTGTTAAATAACATTCCTAAGTGTGATATAACAATTTATCAATTCACCACTTGATGAATATTTGGGTGGTTTCCATGTATGGCTGACTTTGAATAATGCTATAATGAAAAACATAGGTAGAAATTTTTGGTAGTTATGTTTTTATTTAAGTTGGTATGTACATAAGAAAAGAAATGCAGGATCACATGATTAATTCTATGTTTAACCTTTCCAGAAGATGCTTGTTTTCAAAAATAACTCATTTTAAATTCCCAGCAGCAATGTGTGAGAATTCTAACTTCTTTACCAATTAATTATTGTCTCTCTTATATATCATGGCTGTCTCAAAGGGTGTGAGCTGTATCTCATTTTTTGGTTCAGATTTGCATTTCTTCAATGCCTAATGATAAACAAAATATATTTTTTATTTGTGTGTGGTCAATTTGCATATCTTCTTTAGAGAAATGTCTATTTAGATTCTTGACATATTTTTCAAATTGAATAATATTATTTATATGAAAAGTTATTTTGTATATTCTAAATCAGTACTTCTATGATGTGTTATTTGTAATTGTCCTCTAAAATTATGTGACATTATTTGCGAAAACATATACACTAATGTGCGACTATTTTTCATTCTAAGGGATGTCTTTTTTTTTCTTTGCTACTTCTTATGCCATGGAAAAAAGCAGTGTTTAATGGAAAATTCACTGTGTGGATATATATGTTAAAAGGGAAATATTTCAAATAACAATCTTCTTTTCATCAGTAGAATATTAAAAAGCAAAGGGAATAAACTAAACACAAACAAGTAGAAGAAAATAATAGATTAAATGAATAAAATTGAGTATAAAGAGAAAATCAACTATATTAATATTAATACTATAAAAATTATAAAATGAACAAATAGAGGAAACTCAAATAACCATAACTTAAATAAATAGTAAGACATGACTATACTTATAGAAAAATAAGTAGTTAATTATTAAATATGAATAACTATAAGTTGGCAAGCATAGAGCAAGGTACTTGCCTTACATGAGGCAGTGTAGGAAATAATGCTGGTTTGAATCCCCAGTTTCAATAATGGTCACCTGGGTACCAACAGATCGCTTCTAAGCACAAGAGTCAATATCCCTAGAACATTATTGGATGTGGTCAACCCACCCCTGAATAAAAATACAATTTATTTTATAAAAAATAAAATAAGAGCTGGATCGATAGCACAGTGGGTAGGGTGTTTGCCTTGCACGTGGCCGACTCGGGTTCGATTACCATCATCCCATATGGTCCCCTGAGTACTGCCAGGGGTAATTCCTGAGAGCAGGGCCAGGAGTAACCCCTGTGCACTGCCAGGTGTGACCCAAGAAGCAAAAATAAAATTAATAAAATAAAAACATTTCTAGAAAAGCACATTTTATTGAAGAGATCCCTGATGATTCAAGAAAAGTAGAAAATCTTTCAAAAAAATATTTTAAGTATTAACCTGACAAAAATCTTGACTATCATGACAAGAAAAGTACAAACCAATGTTTCTTAAGAATATAAAAATATGAGTGATGTTAAATTTTATCAAGTGGTTGGTTATATTAATGAAAATCAACGGATAAAATTAGTGCTATCAACACAATGTATGCAGAATTGTTCATCTCAAAATCCAATATGCTTTCAAGAGCAAAAGTACTCACAAACTAGAAAAGATAGGAAATTTCCATAATATCATAGGACCATTTGCAAAAACCCTAAAACACTATAGTTAAAGATGAAAGACTGAATAATTTCTCCCTAAGACAAGATACAAGATAAAGATTTAGCCTCTAACCACCTAACATTCAACAATTTATTTGTGGATCGAAAGGTAAATTTGGACAAAGACATTAGGGCCCTGTGGATATTTCATCTTTATTATGGACTTGGTATGGTTACATTATACTCCTATAACATATAGCCATTTCCAAACTTATAATAAAAAAATTACCTATTTCTCTCTATATATAGATATAGATATATATATCATTCTATATATAGATATTTCTATATAAAGAGATATCTTAGATATCTCTCTATCTACCTATATATCTAGAGAGACAGAGAGGTGAAAGTAAAAGGCATCCAGGTAATAAATGACTAAAATTATCATCATCATCATCATCATCATCATCATCATCATCCGTTGATCATCAAATTTTTCGAGTGGTCTCAGTAATGTCTCCATTCATCCTAGCCCTGAGATTTTAGAAGACTCTCTTTACTAATCCTTCCCAATGGTGCCACATTAGAGGCTATTCAGGATCAGGGGAATGAGACCCAGCATTGTTACTGTAATTGGCATATGAATATGCCACAGGGATCTTGCCAGACTTTCCCCGTGTGGACAGTAAATTCTTGATAGCTTGCCATGTTCTCCAAGAGGGAGAATTAGGTTATTGCGGCCGTGCGCTTCCAGGAGCTTGGTCTTATAGTCTCTGAATGTTTGCCATTGGTGGGATAACAGGGCACCGTGGGCAGTCCCTGGGTGTGACCGCCTAGCTACTGGAAAATGGGGAATCTGGTTGGAAAAAGCTCAGTCCCATTCCAAGCAGGCTTGGAGGTCTCAGCCCCGGGTCCCACACACCTAGGTTCCTCTGCTGATTCCTTCATGTATGAGGCTCATCCGAAATTACTAAAATAATTATTCAAAATTTGTCAAAATAATGTTTAGTATGTTGTAGCATGTATTATAAGAAGAACTTATAATAATCTTATATATAATTACCAAATCTGTACAGTATAGCTGTGTACAATTTGTAAATTAAATTAAAATATAAAGTTATTCATACTAAGACTCAGAAATTTTTTTTTTTAATTTTATTTATTTTTAATTAGAGAATCACTGTGAGGGTACAGTTACAGATTTATACACTTTTGTGCTTATACTTCCCTCATACAAAGTTCGGGAACCCATCCCTTCACCAGTGCCCATTCTCCACCACCCGTAAACCCAGCGTCCCTCCCACCCTCCCCAATCCCATCTCCCCCCCACCCCACCCTGCCACTGTGGCAAGGCATTCCCTTCTGTTCTCTTTCTCTAATTAGCTGTTGTGGTTTGCAATAAAGGTGTTGAGTGGCCGCTGTGCTCAGTCTCTAGCCCTCATTCAGCCCGCAACTCCCTTCCCCCACATGGCCTTCGACTACAATGTAGTTGGTGATCGCTTCTCTGAGTTGACCTTTCCCCGGAACGTGAGGCCAGCCTCGAAGCCATGGAGTCAACCTCCTGGTACTTATTTCTACAGTTCTTGGGTGATAGTCTCCCACTCTGTTATTCTATATACCATAGATGAAGACTCAGAAATTTTTAAAAAATGTTTTAGAGTAAATTTAACAAATTAGGACAGGCATGTGCATAGAAACTACTTTGTTACAAAAAATCAGAGGAGTTATAAATACTATTTTATCTCATGTTCATAAATTAGAATACTTAACAATATTACTAGGATGATGGTACTTTCCATATTCATGTAAGAATCGAAGCATTTTTATTAAAATAATAGCAACTGTTTGAATCTGATGATTCAAAATGTGATCCTAAAATTCCTATGAAGATTCATGAGCACTATAATAATCAAGTATTTAAAAAAGAATAAAGTTGGAGCACTCACAATTTCTGATTTCAAAACTTACTGCATTTTAAAGCTTACATAGAAACCGTGAGGGAATAGGAGATGGACAGTGAAGATCAGACCAAGGTGACATAGGAACAGTAGCATCAATGTGTTGCAGCATTGAAGGACCCTGAGCAAAACCAGATGTGAGCCAAAAGGCACCCGATACAGTACCAGAGTGACCTGAGTAGTCACCAGCACTTAGGCTGAGCAGTTATGTAACCTCCAGCCTCATATTGAACTCCCAGCCCAGTTAGCTGATAATTCCTGAAATCTGGATTCTTGTAGGGATCACTTGGGAACTATCCTTCCCTATCCAAAAAAGAGGATAAGGCTAGATAGATCAATGGACTATAGATGACAATCTAAAAATGGACTCATATGTATAATAATTTAGTATTTAGCACGTCGATGACAGTCCAGTGAAGAACAATAAGTCATTTCAACAAATAGCATGGGGGTGGCCAGGTATCAATATGCAATAAAGAGGCCAGGATCTTTAATTATACTATGTAACAAAATAGAACAGTTACTCAAAACATACCCTTAGTCTCACGAGGTTTGTATTTTTCAGTTTGAAATAAGTTTTATTGCCTGAAATGTGTTTTCCTTAAAAAAGCAAATCTGTGAATTTGTGCTCTAACAATCTGAACATTTCAGGATACTGAAGAATGATGAAGCAAACTGTTCCTGATAAGGAATACTTTATTTTAGCATATACAAATAGATTTGGGGGGGTTTGGGTCCACACCTGCAGTGCTCAGAGGCTATGATTGTGTGTCTGGCTGTTGGTCCCTGTGGTGCTTGGAGACTACGAGGCTTGATGGCTGACCCAGGTTTCCTACATGGGAAGCCTTCTGCATTTGCTCGGCCCATTGAGCTACTTTCAGCCTCTACCACTAGTTTGTGTTTTAAAAAAATGCATTTTACGTACAGTACGAACAATTGATCTACTTTGATCTAAGATGCCTCTGAGATCACAAATTTTCTAATGCACAACAGCATGTTGATTACTCATATATTTCACATCCATTTCTTTACTATTAGTATTTCATTCCTATTTCCATTTTGAAATCCTCATCTTTTCAATGAGACTTTGACAATCTTTATATCCTATTATGATGTTATAATGCATTTAGCCTTTCTTCTAAACTAGTTGCATAGGTGCCAGTGATTTCCCCAGATTTCTGTATTGAGCTTAGAATTTAAAAACTTCATAATGAATACTGCTATATAAATATAAAATCATACTATTTACCTGCAGAAATACTGAAAATATACATTTTACTCATAAATGCTTTTATACTTCATATTCTTATTTAAAGACATAATACAGAAGCTGGAGCAATAGGACAGAGGGTAGGGTGTTTGCCTTGCACGAAGCCGACCCAGGTTTGATTCTCAGCATCCCATATAGTCCCCTGAGCACCGCCAGGAGTGATTCTTGAGTGCAGAGCAGGAGTAACCCCTGTGCATCACCATGTGTGAAACAAAAAGAGGGAAAAAAAGACATAGTACTTACATAACATGGTAGGGCTTAGGTTTTCTAATTAATACTGTAGCACTGTCATCCTTTTGTTCATCGATTTGCTCAAGCAGTCACCAGTAACGTCTCCATCGTGAGACTTGTTGTTACTGTTTTTGGCATATATAAAACGCCACAGGTAGCTTGCCAAGCTCTGCCATGCAGGCAGGATACTCTTGGTAGCTTGCCGGGATCTCCGAGAGGGACTGAAAAATCAAACCCAGGTTTGCCGCGTGCAAGGCAAGTGATAGCATAGCAGCCTTAACTGCTGTGCTATCACTCCTAATTATATTTTTTTAAATATTAACATTCAAAATGTATATATGTGCTATAGCACCTATCCAAAGCTTCATAAGCATTTAGAAATTAAGCATGAGTTTTACCTATTCATTATAATATCAACTGAGAATAAATAAATTTGCAATATACTCAAGAATAGTTTACCAAGAATAAGTATTGTGGCTCAATTCTGAAACTAACAAAGAGCTCAAAGTTGTGTTCACTAGTGTCAGGGCAGGGGGAAAATTTCTAAAATCTAGCAAAAAAGTTATGCGAACTTGTGGTCACTTATTTTGGAATTTCTGAATTTTTTGACAATAGTCCTTAGACAGAAGGTTGCAGTGAGAGGTCTATTGTGACAGGAAGCAGATGGTCTATTTCTTTCACAGTTGTACATGTTGCCTCACAATTCACCCAGAAATCTCAAGGTGTAAATTAGAGACAACACAAAATTTTATTTAAACCAGGCTCCATGATAATAATTGGTATATACAATTACCTATAAGTACCTGCATTGCAAACCATAATGCCCCAAAGAAAAGAGAGAAAGAGAAAGTGAGAGTGAAAGAAGAAAAGTACTTTCCATGGAGGCAGGCTGTGGCTGTGGTGGAGTGGCAGGAAGAAAACTGGACATTGGTGGTGAGAAGTGGTGTTCTTATGCCTCACATGTCTCAGAGATGAAGTCAACCCTCCCTTGCTATATATTTCATTCTGCTTCCTAGAATTGAAGTTATAGTCATGGTAATCAAATAGGTCACCCATTTATGCTTTGCTTCTTATATATGTGTTTCGATTTACGCATTCCTAATTTCTAAATTTTCAAAAGGAAAAATAAACTGTTTTATCTAGAATGACTATCGTTTCAAGGGCTATCAGTTCAGCCAGCAATTTCCATGGAGCTTTGAATGTGCAGAAGTTGATTCATGATTATTTTCTTACCTCTTAGATGTATTTCCTTCAAAGCTTGGTCATGATGTCTTTTCTCTGATTTCATGCTGACTGTCCCTAATTAAATTACAGGTGGCTGGGTCTTTCCCCAGAGTACCCTTTGATAAGCAATTACAATTCTTATCTTTTTTTCTCAATTGCTAAGAATTAATTTGTTGACTAGAGTGTTCCCTGAAATACTTCAATGAATCTCAAGTACTGATCTTAAACTTTAAAGTAATTTTTGTTTTCAAAATATTTATCTTTTAACCACTCTTTTATTCTAACCTTAAAGTCTCACTTTTCAAATAGCATTCATAGCTAATATTTGTTGATATAAATTAATGAAAAGTTTAGTTAATTAATTATCTCAATGAGTATATATTTCCAATATTGAATAGTACGCTTGCATCTGTCCTAATTTTAGAGAAATGCATGGCTTCTTAAAAAGTCATGATAAATTATTTTACAATCAGGATTAAGTCTTAAGGAAAGTGTATAGGTTAAAACATTTGATATATTTATATATACTAGTATATCTTTCAAAAATAAGTTAATGTGGTCAGAGAAGATAGTACAGTGGGTAGGGCATTTGCCTTGTACATAATCAGGTTCAATATCTACCATCACATACCAGAGTGGTACCTGAGCCTACCAGGGGTGATTCCTGAGCACTGAACCAGGAGTAAATCCAAAACATCGTGAGTTGTGGCTCAAAAGAAATAAGGTAGCTAATATTTTTCTATAATTTGGATGTGTCTTTCAAAGTTTGATCCTACTCTCATTTCTGTCAAAAATAACTTTCCTTTCTACTTAAACTCATTCAAAATCTCACCCACAGAGGTCATTATTTTGTTGAGTTATGTGTATCCTAAAAAGAGCATACATTTAGTGAAAGTGCTGTTCTGAGGTTAAATGAATAAGTACTAAAAAAATAATGCTTCAAATTTTAATCCCAAAGAGATAAATAGTGATAAACTTTGCTAATTTCCCATACCATACATCATTTAAGTATAAAATAAGGATAATTACAGTATCTACCTCATAGTGTTGTTTTAATTAATGAATTAGTGCACATAGAACAACAATAGCAAAGCCTGGCATATAATAAAAATTAAGTATTATAATTTATTTTTATAATAATTAGCTCACCCCTCTATTATGTCAGCTATTTTTCTCCTAACTTCAGACTACATGATATATTCAGTTCTCTCACCTTTATTATATTCAAATAGAATTACTTCTAGGCCTTACCTGACTTCTCGTATCACTCTCTTTGCAGTAAATAGAAGAATAGAAGGGAGAGTAGAGATGCATGAACACCAAATAAAAATTTCTCCTTTATAAATTTACACAAGAATTATTCTCCCTGAAGGAAATAGAAAAATGCCTGAGAAATGCAGAGAGCATCTCTTCCATCTACTTGCATTTTAGTTTGATTGTATAAATAGGGACTAGGGTATTTTCATCCATGAAATTTCTCTATTCTGCCCGTTATATATACCTAAGCAAAAAAATACACTAGACAAAAGTTAAACAGATAAGGGAAAGTTTAATCAAGTCACTCTGTTCTGCACTGCATTTTCATAAAATTAATGTGAAGGTGTTATAAATCCCAATGTGATAATATTTAGAATTAGGGCCAGTGGGTGGTAATTAGATTGAAATGAGCTCATGTAGTAGAAGTCTCAGTGATGGGCTAAGAACTTTTCTAGAAGAGAAACCAGGAAGCTTACTTTCCTCTCCCTGCTATGTGAGGACAAACGAAAAGGTGACCGTAAGTAAGACAAGATCCTATTTGTGAACTTAACCAAGCTGGGACCTTGATTGTGCACTTCCACGCCTCTAGAACTATGAGAAACAGATGTTTTATATATGTCACACAATATTTTGTTATGGCAATGTGAAAGGAGTATTGAACAAAAAGGCTAGAATTTAGCCTGAACTTAATTTATTTAATAAAAAGGTGAGAGACATTTCCATTGCCAAGGTAGCTAGTTAAAAATTACTGGAGGAAGAGCACCCCAGCCGTCGCCCTTCTCTGGACTGCCGCCCTAGTGGCCTGCACGCCAGCGCCAGGCACAACAGCCTTTCTCTCTTCCGGCACAGATGCGTGCTATTGTGGGGGAAGGGGCGTGCCTAATCGTCAGGGGGCGTGGCCTGAGCAAAGTGGCGCGGCCTCCTTGGGGTCAGCAGCTGCTCACTCGGCCACAGTTATTTTCCAGCACCAAGAAATCTGTTGTTACCTCTCAGTCTTTATTAACTATGTGCATGAATAACATCCTACCTATCCAAAGAACAGTAAGATATAATCCAGTAGTCTATCCTAATTTCACTCAAACACGAATAAATACAAGTACCCGTGCAAAGCTCAATGTAGAAGAGCACATTCTCTGAAAGCATCATCTTAGTCCTCAGATAAGGATTAGAGGAACATCTGAGAGGAAGGACATGTTCTAGAAGGGGAAAATAAAAAGGTAACTGTCATTGACCAATACCATCCAGATTCCTGTTTCGCAACAAGAGGGAACACGGATAGTGAACTTGAAGGTCTCTCTTCCATACTACCACAACAAAATGAAGAAACAGCGCAAATCCAAACCACAAGGAGAGAATGATGAAAGGAGTCCAGAAGCCTCAATAGGCATTTCTTACAAACTTGAGCTCTTCGATAAAGAATTCAGAGTAGAAGTGCTGAAGATGTTCAATGAACTCAATGTAAAGATTGAAAAGGCATCCATTAAATTAAAGGAGGACTTGACAGAAACAATACAACAGACAGCCGAGAAAATACAGGAAGAAATGAAAGCAGAAATAAAAAAGCTACAAAAAGAAATGTCTCGAATGAAGGATTCAGTAGATGAAATAAAAAACTCAGTGGGTGCCCTCAACAATAGAATGACTACAGCAGAAGCCAGAATCAGTGAGCTTGAAGATGAGCTGTAGGCAGCCTACAGGCAACAAAAACAATGGGAGGAGATCTCAAAATAGCTCTAGGATGAATCAGAGTCCTAGGGGGTGATCCAATTAGAATCACTGGAGTACCAGAAGGACCGGGAACCAACCCCAATGAAAAAGTCAGTCAACAAAATTATTGCTGAAAAGTTCCCAGAGCTGGAGAATACAGGCATCCAGATTCAAGGAGCCGGAAGGGTGCCAGCAAAAAGAGACCTAACAGAAAAACTCCAAGACATATCATAGTTAGAATGATGGACATCATGGAAAGAGACAAAATACTGCGAGCAGCAAGGTCAGAGAAGGAAATCATATAGAAAGCAGCACCCCTTAGACTAACAGCAGACCTATCAGAGGAAACCCTCCAAGCCAGAAGGCAGTCGTGGGATATAGTGAAAAAACTCAATGAAATGAAAGCTTCACTAAAAATACTTTATCAGGCTAAACTCTCATTCAAACTTGAAGGAACAATACACTGTTTTGGGGATAAACAACAGCTCAGGAACTTCATTGACTCAAAACCACACCTAAAAGAAGGACTAAAGGGGATATTGTAAGACAAGTAAAACCCCTACAAGCACAACAAACCCTTACAGAAAGATGGCACAAAATCCAATAACAATAATCTCTCTCAATGTCAATGGTCTAAATTCACCAATTAAGAGACACAGAGTGGCAAAATGGATTCAGAGACAGAACCCAACATTCTGCTGCCTGCAAGAAACACATCCAATAGCCAGAACAAACACAGATTCAAAGTCAAAGGATGGAAAACAATACTGCAAGCAAACAACTACCTCAAAAAAGCTGGGGTGGCATTACTAGTATAGGACAACATAGATTTGAGATTGAAAAAGATTAGAAGGGATAGTGAAGACCATATTTTTATTAATCAAGAGATATGTACAGCAGGAAGAAATCACACTTCTAAACATGTATGCACCCAATGAGGGACCAGCTAAATACCAACAATAACTGCTAACAGACCTTAGAAGGGCATTGTGTACAACCCAATAGTAGTTGGAGACTTCAACACTGCCCTATCACCTCTGGTTAGATCAAGAAAATTAAAACTCATCAAGAAAATACTGGCTTTGGAGTAAAAAGTAGAAGAGAGAGGGCTAATAGATTTAGACAGGGCATTATATCCCCTCCAAAAAGAGTACACATTCTTTTCCAGTACACATGGAACATTTTCCAGAATAGACCATGAGCTGGGCCACACAACATACCTCAACAGAATCAGGAAGATACACTTTGTATCAGCTATCTTTTCAGACCATGATGCACTGAAGATAGAAGTGAATCATGTACAGATGCAGAAAACCAAATCAAACACCTAGAAATTAAACAGCTCAATGTTGAACAATGAGTGGGTCAGGAAGGAAATCAAGGAAGAAATCAAAAGGTACTTGGAAACAAATGATAATGAAACAACGAGCTACCAGAACCTGTGGGACACAGCTAAAGCCATGTTAAGGGGAAAATTTATAGCTCTGCAAGCATTTCTCAGGAAGGCAGAAAGGGCCCACATAAATAATTTGACTTCACAGCTTAAGATATTAGAAAAGGACAAAAAAAAAAGCCCAAACCAGGAAGAAGGAAAGAGATAATAAAACTTAGTGCAGAAATTAATGACATGGAAACCCAGAAGACAACCCGAAAGATCAATGAAATCAAGAGCTGGTTCTTCAAGAAAATAAATAAGACTGATAAACCACTAGCAAAACTCACAAAGAAAGAAAGAGAGAACCCTCATAAACCAAATCAGAAATGAAAATGGGGATATCATAACAGAAACCAAAGAAATTCAAAAGATCATCAGAGACTACTGTGAATATCTGCATGCTACCAAACAAGAGAACCTAAAAGAAATGGATAAATTCCTGGATTCCTATAATCTCCCAAGGCTAAATCAAGAAGACCTGGAATACCTGAACAGTCCTATTAATATCAAGGAAACTGAAACGGTAATCAAAATCTTCCCTAAAACAAAAGCCCCGGTCCAGATGGATTCACTAGTGAATTCTTCCAAACATTTACAGAGGACATATTGCCAGTTCTCCTCAAGCTTTTCCAGGAAATTGAAGAAACAGAAACCCTCTCAAACACTTTCTATGGAGGCTCATATCTCCCAAATACCAAAAGCAAACAAAGACACCACAAAAAAAGAAAACTACAGGCCAATATCCCTGATGAACACGGATGCAAAGATTCTCAACAAAATATTAGCAAACAGAATCATCAAACAACTCATCAAAATGATCATACACCATGACCAAGTGGGATTCATCCCGGGAATGCAAGGATGGTTTAACATTCGGAAATCAATCAACATAATCCTTAATATTAAAAAAAGAAAAGATAAGAAACATATGATCATATCAATATATGCATAGAAAGCTTTTGACAAGATCCAGCACCCAGTTATGATAAAAACTTTGGCCAAAATGGGTATAGAAGGGACTTTCCTCAATATAGTCAGAGCCATCTACTACAAGCCTACGGAAAGCATCCTCCTCAATGGGGAAACACCAAGAACCTTCCCTCTAATATCAGGGACGCAACAAGGATACCCACACTCTCCACTTCTGTTCAATATAGTACTGGAAGTACTTGTAATAACAGTTAGGCAAGAAAAAGGTATTAAGGGCATTCAAGTAGGAAAGGAAGAAATAAAGCTCTCACTATTTTCAGATGATATAATACTATACTTAGAGAACCCTAAAACCACTACCAAGAAACTCTTAGAAGCAATAGACTTATCCAGTAAAGTTGCAGGCTATAAAATCAATACCCAAAAGTTCATGGCTTTCCTATACGCAAATAACTATAGAGAAGAAAGTGACATGAAAAAAGCAATCCTGTTCACAATCGTGCCTCAGAAAATCAAGTACCTCAGAATTAGCTTAACTAAGGAGGTAAAGGACCTGCACAAAGGAAACTACAAAACGCTAATTCAAGAAATTATAGTGGACACGAGGAAATGGAAAGATATCCCCTGCTCATGGATTGGGAGAATTAACATTGTCAAAATGGCAATACTCCCCAAAGCATTGTACACATTCAATGCGATCCCTATAAGGATACACATGACATTCTTCAAAGAAATGGAGTGAACATTCCTGAAATTCATATGGATCAATAAGCCCCCACGAATAGCTAAAGCAACTCTTAGGAAAAAGAATATGGGAGGAATCACCCTCCCCAACCTCAATCTATACTACAAAGTGGTAATAATTAAAACAGCATGGTATTGGAACAAAGGCAGAGCCACAGACCAATGGAACAGGGTTGAATATCCTTACACACACCCTCAAATATATGATCATCTAATCTTTGATAAGGGAGCAAAAAATGTGAATTGGAACAAAGAAAGCCTCTTCAACAAATAGTGCTGGCAAAACTGGACAGCAACATACAAAAGAATGGGCTTAGAACTCTACTTAACGCTATGTATAAAAGTCAGGTCAAAGTGGATTAAAGCTCTCAACATCAGACCAGAATCATAAGGTATATGGAAAACAAGGTTAGCAAAACCTTCCATGACATTGAAGCTAAAGGTATTTTCAAAGATAACACACCACTGGCCAAGCAACTCAAAACAGAGATAAACAAATGGGTCTACCTTAAACTAAGAAGCTTCTGTACCTCAAAAGAAACAGTGACCAAAATAAAAAGACAGTCTACATGATGAGAAAGAATATTCACCCAATTGGATAAGGGGTTGATATCAATGATATATAAGGCACTGGTTGAACTCTACAAGAAGAAAACTCCCAACCCCATCAAAAACTGGGGGGTGGAAACTTTCTCAAAGAAGAAATTTGAATGGCTAAAAGACACATGAGAAAGTGCTCTATGTCACTAATCATCAGGGAGATGCAGATTAAAACAAAAATGAGATATCATTTCACACCACAGAGACTGGCCCACATCCAAAAGAACAAAAGCAACCGCTGTTGGCACGAATGTGGGGAGAAAGGGACTCTTCTTCACTGCTGGTGGGAATGCCGACTGGTTCAGCCCTTTTGGAAAACAATATGGAAGATTCTCAAAAAATTAGAAATTGAGCTCCCATTTGACCCAGCAATACCACTCCTGGGAATATATCCTGGAAAGGCAAAAAGGTATAGTAGAAATGACATCTGCATTTTTATGTTCATTGCAGCACTGTTTATAATAGCCAAAATCTGGAAAAAAAAGAGTGCCCCAAAACAGATGACTGATTAACGAAACTTTGGTACATCTATACAATGTAATACTATGAAGCTGTTAAAAAGGTGAAGTCATGAAATTTGTATATAAGTAGATCTACATGGAAAGTATCATGTTAAGTGAAATGAGTCAGAAAGAGAGGGACAGACATAGATACATCGTACTCATTGGTGGAATATAAAATAACATAGTGGGAGACTAACACCCAAGAGTTGTAGAGATAAGGACTAGGAAGTCTGCCCCACAGCTTGGATACTGGCCTCATATGATATGGGAAAAGGCACCTCAGATATAGAAGGGAACACCAAGTGAAGGATGTCGGGAAGACCCATTAGGGTTGGAAGATGTGAACTGAAAGTAGACTATGGAACGAATATGATGTCCACTCAATACCTCTATTGCAAACTACAACACCCCAAAGGAGAGATAACAAAAGGTAATGTCCTGCCACAGAGGCAAGGTGGGGTGGTGGGGGATGGGGTGGGGGTGGTGACAGGGATACTGGGATCATTGGTGGAGGTGAATGGGCACTGGTGGAGGGATGGTTAAATGATCACTGTACGAGTAAAATGCAAACAAAAAAGTTCATAAGTTTATAAAGGTACATCACAGAGATTCTCTAATAAAAATTAAAAAAATTAAAAGTACTGGAGAATGTTAGTGGGGAAAAGCAATACAATGTGCTGAACTCATTGACATTCTTGAGTTTACAAATGTCTTTTTCTGTGATTAGGCCATCCCTGTTGCTAATTGGTTCAAACTAAACTTATACTGAAATACAGGGACATTATTTTCTTTGACAGTTAAAAGGAATGGCTCCCCATCCTTCAAAAATACTATGGACACTAAAACTGGCATGTGTTTCCCAATTATTTTATAGTTTGGGGGCCATCCTCATTGGTTTAAAGGGGGATTGCCACTCCCACAGCTCATTTCCCTATGGCACCATGTAGTGCCAGTATGGAAACCTGAGCTGTCTCCATGCAAATCATGTGTTCCTTTGATCTATCTCCCTGGCTCAAAACATGTTTAAGATTTATACATATTTTAAAGCTCAGAATCAGGGAATGTCTAAAGTCTGGACAAACTGAGGAAATTATTAATCTATTATTTTTCCTTAGCCACCAACCCCCTTTATCTGAATTGTTTAAAACCATCCCTCCAAAAGTTAACCCTTCTTTAGATCCAGAAAAACCCTTATGTTCCTTAGACTAAAGAAAAATTATAGTCATAGGTAAAGATATTCTAAAAGTAACTGAGTACTTTTATGCGTTTGCTAAAGAATTTAACATAGCTATACAATACTATCAACCTGCTTTTATTCTATTATCAATTAACTCATATGATATTGATGAAGCCAAATCAAACAGCAGATGAAGTTAGTGTGATGGAAAAATTTTGTAAAAGACCAAGGAAAAAACAACAAAGCTTTCAGCAAGAGATTAGGGAAAAATGCTAATAATTTCATCAAGCTATTCCCAAAGCTTTTCCTAAGTCTATCACTGGAATAAAATTAAAACCTGATGAGCCTGTTAATATTGTAATCTAGGCTTAAAATTGTTTTTGAAAAAATTTTAGGTTTTCCTCTGATGTGAGTCTATGAGATTAGCTTGTAATTCTTGTTAATGGACTGACGTGAGACATTTTTTCTTAAAAAAAAAAGCAGAAGTAAATGAAGACCATGTGTGCTTTTATCTGAATGTAATGAAACAAGTTTCTTCAACTTTAGAATAATCTCAAAGAAAGACTGCAAAGATCATTTGTCTTAAGGTATAGTGAAAGTCCTTATCATCATCATCATCATCATCATTACCATCACCATCATCATCCCGTTGATCATCAATTTGCTCGAGTGGGTCCAGTAACATCTCCGTTCATCCTAGCTCTGAGATTTTAGCAGCCTCTCTTTACTCGTCCTTCCCAACTGTGCTGCATTGGAGAATCTTTCAGGGTCAGGGGAATGAGACCCATCATTGTTACTGGTTTGGCATATGAATACGGCACGGGGAGCTTGTCTTATAAAGAATCAAAATCCTTTTTAAACACAGAATACAAACTGGCAGTGCTCACTGAAAAGCCGAGGTACCACAGAGAACCACATGCTTTTACAGCAATAACAATAGCAAAATAAACCCTCCCACATAAAAGTTACACCCTTTCTCTAATACAACTGAGAAAATGCTTGTGGAACCACCTTTTAACAATTTTTATACTTCATGTGTTAGAATTTTTTCTGAAAATTTTGACACACCTACCTCCCTGTTTTTACCAATGAAATTCCTTAATGCCAATATCTCATGTCTCACTGATAGTTCATATTTCAAAATGAAAACTAGTAAATATTGTGCTAGATACCTGTATCCATACCTTCCAATGGAATGAAGTAACTTTACCTTTAGCTATAACAGCCCAAAATAATCAAAATATATGTGTTCATATGGGTTTGTGCTCTACCCAAGAATAACACTGACAATACATATACTAATAGTAGATAAGCTTCAAAATATTTTTATTTTTGATATGCCAAAAACAGTAACAAATCTCACAATGCAGACATCACTGGTGCCTGCTCAAGCAAATTGATGAACAATGGAACGACAGTGCTGCAATACTATAGTTGAATGTCATATAAAACACATGATTTCTCTTAGGGGATTCAAATTTATAAATTGCTTTTATATTCAAGAATTTGGGATGCTATACTTTTCTTATCTGCCTTAATTTTTATTTGATTACTTGGTCTTCTAGAATTAACTCCCTAAAACTAAAGAAAAAATCCCCTTATGTTTTCATGAGGACTATTACTCTTATATGAATCAATAGTTGCCACTTTCTGTCATTATCCAAATAGAAATTTCTGTAATAGATAACCTAAAATATTTAGCTGGACAGGAGCAAAATATGGACCCATTAAAAAAAAAAGACATGACTGGAAATTGAGCAACTTTTGGTATGATTAAAACTATAGTTTGGATATGGGAACAACATAGTTCTACCAGAGACATTAAAATTTCCACTCCCAACCGAAGTGCATATATTAAGCCATATGTCAACAATAAAGTGATATCTGTCATGAATCAATATTGGTAGGGAAGAAATACTAATAAAGCTACAGAAAGCACCTGTCTTGCCTGATCAGTTCAAAGACTGATCTTTGAACTGACCGTTTGAATCCATACAAACGGTCATTGTAGATTGCCTGGTGGAATATTTAGATTCTGGAAGGTGCAGTTTGTATTTAACCCCATAGTGTAGATATAAACGGTCTGTATCTTTTGAAGTGAACTTAGGTTTGTTTTTGACTTTTATCCCTTTATAAACAAATCACTGCCTCATTTGCTATGAAAGTTCTTTTGCTCTGAAAGTTGTTTTTGACTTTTATCCCTTTATAAACAAATCACTGCCTCTTTTGCTATGAAAGTTCTTTTGCTATGAAAGTTCTTTTTAAATAAAGATAAAATTTTATCCTTATCTGTATAACTCCTCTCAGACTTCACTGTGATCTTCATTTTATTCATCTGAAGAGCGAGTGCCTTTGTGAAATTCTGTAAAATTCTCACTGTACTGACCTTCCTCAATCATCTAGTCAAACACAACAATGCTTCTGTTAAAATCAGGTGGCAGGTTAGGGGCGGAGAAGGGGATAAAAGGAAAGTTGGGAACACCAGTGGAGCCACAGGGGGTGGAATTTGTGTTAGAACATTCTATATCTAAAACCATTGATGACTTTGTAAATCGTGGCACTTTAATGAAATCATCATCATCATCATCATCATCATCATCATCATCATCCCATTGATCTTCGATTTTCTCGAGCAGTCTCAGTAATGTCTCCATTCATCCTAGCCCTGAGATTTTAGAATCCTCTTTTTACTTAACAATTTGCTCGAGTGGGTCCAGTAACATCTCCGTTCATCCTAACTCTGAGATTTTAGCAGCCTCTCTTTACTTGTCCTTCCCAACGGTGCTGCATTGGAGGATCTTTCAGGGTCAGGGGAATGAGACCCATCATTGTTACTAGTTTTGGCATATGAATACACCACGGGTAGCTTGCCAGGCTCTCTCAATAATGAAATTATATGTATATATATATATTTTTAAGTGAATTAACCAAAATGTGTGGAAACCTTCCAAATACCTTTGTCAAAGGCATCAATCAAGAACTAAAAATGTCCTTGACAGTCATAGATATAAATTATTTTGGAAGTCAGGCTGTCAACCAAAATGGTAACTGTATAATCCTTAAATTCACCTTACCACAGCCTTTCATTTTAATCAAAGAATACATACTATAGTATCATGGAGATTTGACTGCTTCATTCAAAAATAGTCATATTATAGCTAAGCAATATTTTGACCCTATGTTCCAGGGAAAGGAATACTCTAAGCAACAGGACATAAATCTGATTACTGTGAAATAAGCCTTCAGAAAAATTATCTTTAATCTCACTGAAAAAAATTCTTGCAAATACTGAAGAGGAGTCTGTGTGCCACAAAATTTCAAGTAATAGAATATTTGGTTCATGTGAAACATCAAAAGAAAGCATAAACTCCTGATTATTATCCAATGGCCTGAACACAATGTTCCTGAGAATCTTAAACAGTGACTTCTAAGGAGATAGCTTCACAAACAACCAAATCTGGCCTATTTGCATTATTGTCAGTGCTATTGTTACTTGTCTAACTTTTTCAATTCCTTACATGAGCCAATACTTCCTCACATTTTCTAATCCATTGCTAAGGGATAAGACTTCCTGACAGTTGGAGAAAATAAAAAAAAAATCAAAGCCAACTCTCCATAATCTTTTAAATGCTAACCATCCCAAAGTGAAAATGTTTTATCCTAGTAACAATTGCTTAGCTAATAGGCCAACATAGTTTGTCTTTTGATTTCATAGGAATTAAACTTGTAACACAATATTAATTCTTCATATATTTATAAAAATATACACTTTTATTAAATACTTCTGTGAAAACAACATGCCTAATGAAGTGAGTCTGGATTAGAACTTCAAGAGAATCTCTAAAGTTACAATTTTAATAAGACAAACTTTAGCTAATGAATGTCAGATCCTTTTTCTTATGTCCCTTGTTAATCCAAAGTAATAGCAAGGTAACATTTTTCTAGTCAATGTATCTTTCCTTAAATCTCTCAGAGGACATCCAAGAAAGTATCTTTCTGGTATCAAGGGAGAAGATTACTGAATTCTAGATGAAACTCACTTGATGTGGAATGTATGCAGAGAAAATTCCTGATCAAAAGTAAGAAATCTGAAAAAAATAAAACATTCTCTAAATGTTGGTAGTCTAGGCAGAAGACTCTAGGCAGACACTCACTCAAGGCTGAGTCATCCGGGGCAACCCCATAGGGAGGCGGATTAGCCCAGGGACTGCAGATCAGTCAAACTCTACCACTCCATTCAGAAGTTTGGACTTCCTGGAGGGACATCTTAAACTCTACACTGATAAACTACTAGTAGCACATCAGGGTGTATGGGATGTAGCATAGAAAGTAACCAACCTCAACTAACAAAATGCAAGCAAAGAAGGATTAAACTGCAACAAAATTTTAGTAATATTTTATGTAAGGATATAATGGCTTCAAGATAAGATACAACAATAATTACTAACTCACTTCTAAAGAAACGTTTTGGTGATCATTCTCTTTGCAAATTATTAATAACAAGAAATATTACAAAAAATTATTGAGGGCTTGCTATGGCGGCAGACTTAAGGGGCGGTTGAGGAAATGGAAACAATGGTGGAGAGAAGGTGTAATGGTGGTGGGAATTGGTGCTGGAATATTGAGTGCATATAACATTCATGCAAATCGTCATAAACAGGTTTGTAAACAGCAATGCTTATATAAAGTGTAAGGAGAAAATTGGGGGGAAAATTAAATAAACATTGGTAGTCTAAGAGAAAAGTGTCCATGTATCCATGCTAACAAACTGCATTTCTATAGAGCTAATAAATGCATCTCCAGTAAAGTGATGATATTTCTTTGTGGAATTAAAAAATAATTCTTACATATGCTAGAGTATGTGGCTTGTTAGTTTTTGGTGAGGTTCATGTGAATCTCACTGTGAGATAGGCATTTTCTAATCTGCTCTTTTCCTGTTGTTTATAACCAAATAAATCCATATGGTGCAGGAATGACTGATTGATTTTTTGAGTGTGACAGCGTTTAGCAAACAGATAAATCTTTGCCTGATTTTCATTTGAGAAACTTTCCTTTTATATGCAACAAATAAAACTAGGGCCTGTGTTCATGTGTATCAGCTCTGTCAAATAAGTTGGTAATAAATAGAGCAGAAATTCATTCAACATGCACTTGTAAAACTCAACTAAATCTCTCTTGATTTTTGTTAAATCATATAGAAGCCATTGTATCGAGTTCACAAGCAAACAGCAATTTAGAATTGAGTCAGCTTTGAATATGAATAGAGCTTTAGAAAATCCTTCAAATTAATATTAATTCTATTTATAGAAAAACAAGTTTTCACAAGGTGACATTTTTCCTTGAAAACACACGTTAAGTTCACTCAAGTGCTATATCGCCAGAATATCTAATCATCACTAATTTTCTTTCTCCAGGAAGATAAAGTCAGCCATGTTCACATTTGTGCAACCAGGATTTTCATGAAAAGGTTTTGATAGGTTCCAAAAGGTCTAGGGTTTCAGACCCTTTCTAGTGAATGTCTAATAAATGTTACCATTTAAATAAATGACACCTAGATATGTAGAACTTAGATCAAAGTTCAGTTAGTGGACTTCAGGAAAAACTCTTATCATTACTAAAGAATGCAGATCACCTAGATTTAAGGATAGTTCTAGAAACAACCATTTAAACATGAGAAACATATCTTAATTTATATAGGTCCAGAAACAGGAGTCAAGAATTTGTCTTATTAAACGTATCCCTTTCTCATCATATGAAATCCCTTCCTCTTTCTTAAAACCCTAGTTTAGCATAGAACGTAAATGCCATTTACTTTAGATTTTACAAGCAAAAAAGTCTACATATGTATATTAAATGTAGTACTCTCTCCTGTCTATCTGAAAAGAATTTATCTAACCTTTGAATAAGACAGAGAATGGGGGGAACATCTTCCTGTACCTCCATACTAAGCAAGTCCATATAAACACTGTAAATATACAGTGTTTCCATGGTTTAAGTAATGAATTTAGAGGTGATATAGTAGAGGAGGTAGGGCACTTGTTTGCAAGCACCGACTTGGGGCCGATCCCTAGCAACTTTTATGTTCCTTTGTGCCTCACCAGAAATGATACCTGAACACAGGGGTAGGAAAAGGTCTGATCACCAGTAAGTGTGAGCCCAGAACAAAACAAAACAAAATATGAAGTGATAAAGTTCTATCAGTTAGCAAAATCTGTTTCTGGGGGAAGCCTATGTGATTTAAAGATAGAACATAGTAAAACAAGGTCAAAATTTCTACAGTAAAATATTAAAAGAAATTCATAAGTAGAAAAATGCTGAAATTTTAATAAATAATAATATGTAAATTATGAATATATGAATTAATTTCATTTTAGATGCTCTTGGTAGGATTTTTTTTCCTACTTGTAAAAGTTCCTTTACTTCCTTCCAAAACTGGGATGCAGGGGTGAAGTACAGAGCCCCATCTATTTGCAAGAATGAGATCCTCTGGAAAATATCTAAAAGAATAAAAAAACTCATTAGCAAGTTGTCTTTCATAGTTTTGCTTTCTTTATCCCAGACATATGAAAGAGAAAAACAAATACATCAAAAGTTCAATTATAATAAGCTCAGAAAGAAAGAACGTTAAGATTACATAAAAGAGAAAACATTGACATCCCCTTCCCTTTCTGGACAGCTGCAAAACATTGCCATATAGCTTATTTCTTATTGTGCACCTCATTTAAGTATAGGGATATGTAAAATCATAATAAATGCTATTTCACTCATATATTCTCCTTATCCAAAAATTGATATCATTTCCCTTCATCATTACAACTAGTTGCCCCCTTTTTTTTCCAATAACAAAAAACTACTGAACAATAGAAAATAAAACCTTATCAATTGTATTTTGGTCAAACTGAGGACAATAAAGAAAGGGCAACCATGCTAAAAAAATATTCGGATTCGGAAATAACAAAAACAAAAAGTAGACATGCAAATGTTCACTGCACAAAGATCTTTTCTACATGGAAATTTAAATTATTGATCTTTGGGAGAGCTAATCCAAACTAAGCTTCATGTCATCTGTATATATAAGAGCTTGAAGTAAACCTGTGAAATTCATCCTGATATAAACAGGATTAGAAAGGAATATTTATTGTCCTGAGAAATGAAACAGAATACTATCACCGTAACTTCACTCTATTAACTTAAACATGTCAAGAAACACAATCTCTTTCTGTAGTGAAAGTCTGGCTAATTACTTGTATTATCTTGTTATCCAGGTTTCACAACAGGTAGTTGATAAATTTTAATTGCCACATCCCTAAAGACTGTAGATTAAGGAATAAACACACTACAAAAATTTATCTCTACTGATTACCTTCAAAATTCTTAATAATGTAGTTAAGAAATGATTTTAAACATTCCCTTTGAAAATAATAGACCAGTGTTTTGTTGTTTTTGTTACTATTATAAAGTGATGATAGCTATTGTCAGCAAAGAATTTATCACCCAATGCTTATGTTTGCAGCAGTTTATACTTTCATGATAATTGGGATAAGTCTAGGAATTGACACTGAAACAGAGACTCAGCTTCTTCAGGAAAAAGTCTATTTTATTATAAAACATTTTTGCTGAATAGCACAAAGCCAACAATAGATAGTAGAAATAACCACTCTGTGACAAAATTCACCTGAAGATCAAATCACAGCTGATATTCTTGCCAGTTTTTTTTTCAAAAACAAAACCAGGTAAAAGATATGTGCATATAAAACAGATTTTATTTAGTTTTTACATATTGGTGTTTTAACGTTAAAAATATTTTCTTTTTAAATTCTGACTTAACCTGATATTTTCCTGTGGTAAGAAAGCTACTATTATTTCTTACATATATAGAATTAATAATAAGTAAACATGAAGTTTTAGTACTCATCAGATAATTTCATAATGTTTATATATTATAGCATAAAACTTTATTAATTTAATTCAGATAGCTTATATTGTCTCATAGGATAAATTTTTGAGTTCTGTAATATACTCCCCAAACACAACTTAACTACAAGGATTAGAGGACTAAACATGCATTAATAAATCATATGGGTATAATCCAGTGGTCTTCGCCCGCCGGGAGCTCTGCTTGGGGTGAGGAGGGAAGCTGGAGCCCATCCCCTCTGAGAGGCCCCGGGGGAGATAGCCAGGCATGCGGGCAAGAGACTCTCTGTTCAAAAATAGGCAGCTAAATATCAATACTTTTAAATTGTCAAAGTAAGAGAACAGTCAACCTTAATACCCGTGCAAACATTCATTTCAACTAAGGATTTCTATAAACTATAAAAAGATATTTAGTGACTATTTCACACTTCACTAGTCTTATATAGTAAAATTATTTTACTATCAAGTAGTAGTTATTTTTCATAACATAAAATAAAAAATAAAAAGAAGACAATATTTTAGACAAGATGTTCATCTTTTGGATATCCATCAAGTAAATTAAGTTTTAAATGAAAATCTAATTTTTATGGATGCATTTATTAGTTAGGGTAAATCATTTATGATGTACTATACAATCTCTTGACTCAAAGGATTTTGTTAAACACTAGAATTAAAGTATTTCATAAAACTCAAAAATAAAAACTATTTTATTATGTTTTAATAATAATTAAATAAAATAGTAATTTGATAAAAAAAACCAACTATATTACATATAAAGATAAAATTCTTATGTAAGGATGTATCAGTATATACATATATCAATGTGATAATGTATCAATAGTTAATAAATAGAACTGTGTTATTTGCAAATATACAATATATTATTTATATTATTTATATATATTATTTGCAATAATATTCGACTTCATATTTGGCACCTGAAAAACCAATAATCAGTCCAATTTTAATGTAAAAATTAAACAATTATAATTTTATACAATCATAGTAAAATATTAATATCAAGAAGTAAAAATACATATTCAATGTTAACAAAAAAGTTCACCAAAATTTTTTAAATCATATGATAAAATGAACCTTAAATAAAATTAAAAGACAAGAACTATTTTAGAGTTGGTTTGAGACTACAGTCTATGGAGTGTCAGCTTTTTCAAGCAACTTATAGGCAAGAAGGAAGAGATAGTACTGAGATTAAGGAGCTTCCCTTCCACACAGTTGATTCTGGTCCACAGGTAGTCCTTTGAATTGTTATAAGTAATCCCTGGAAAAAGAAGTAAGGTGTTCCAGGTGTGTCCCAAACCCCCAGCATTTTTTTTTTTTTTACTGGAACACATCTATTTCTCTTCACTCACTCATATAGTTTCCTAATGTCTGAGGTTGCTTTCATATTACAATGACACAACACTAGAGTATTATGACCAAACCAATATTATGACCAAACCAATATCACTGTATCATTGTCATCCCGTTGCTCATCGATTTGTTTAAAGTGGGTTCAGTAATGTCTCCATTTATCCTAGCCCAGAGATTTGAGCAGCCTCTCTTTACTCATCCTTCCAGACAGAGCCGCATCAGAGGCTCTTTCATGGTCAGGGGAATCAGACCCATCATTGTTACTGTTTTTGGCATATCAAACACACCACGGGGAGCTTGCCAGGCTCTGCCGTGCCGGCAGGATACTCTCAGTAGCTTGCCGAGTTCTCCAAGTGGGAGAACTAGACAATAAGAGGTTGCATGGCCAGAATGTGAATGCGGCTAGGTGCTTCCAGAAGTTTTGTTTCGTAGTCTCTGGATTTGGGCATTATATGGGATTACATGGAGCCTGGGGAAGTTTGTGGGTGTGGCTGCCAAGCTACTGGAAAATGGGGGACCTGGGTGAAGGAAGCCCAGTCTCAACCCTAGCAGGCTTGGAGATTTCAGGCCCAGGTCCCGAAAACCTGGGTTCCTCTGCTAGTTCCTTCATGTGGTAGGTCCATCTGAGCATACGAAGAGTGACCTTGAGCATGGCTGTAGCTGGGTTTTGGCAGTATTTGGCATTCGGCGGGGAGGGAAACTCAACCAGCCCCCCTCTGAAGGGCCCTGGTGAACACAGCCAGGTGTGTGGTAGGAGACTCTGCAAACCAATATAGCTTACAAAATCTAAAGTATTTATAACCAAATACTTTAAAGAAACCAAAAAAAAAACCATTTTCTATTCATCTAGCAAACAAAAACTAATCATTCAAAATGGTCATCAAATTAATTGTCAACCATAGAAAGTTTCTTTTATTATTTATAGCACTGCAAGAAAAATAACAACTACCATTCTTTTTTAAGTTTTATTTTTATAAAACTGTTCACAACAATGTATTATATTCAATATTCCAACATCCATCCCACCACCATTACAACTTCCCACCACCATTATTTAGAATTTTCCCACCATCTTCCAAGTCTGCCCCATAGGAAAATGCTAATTTATTTTATATTGCTTGTTATGAGTAATCCACTAACAATTATCCATAAAGGAGGTTTCCTTAGGGGAAAGTGTGTGAAAATTATTCTCATGTTAGAGTCAATAAGCTCCTGTATAGGAGATCACTAGCATTTTTTTAATTAATTACTTCCTTTATTAGATTGTTGTAGAGATCTCTCTGGTGAAGATATGGGGGTGTCAAGCATACAGAAGTAAGATTGATATAGAGTTATATGTGTGTATAAAATTCTGCGTCATGCATGGTGGGAGATCACAAACATGTTGCTATAGGTTGAGTCTTGTGTGCTAATACATATATATGCATATATGTGTGTATGTGTGTGTCTGTGTATATATATATATATGCACATATATGTATAACTGTATCACTGTCATCCCATTGCTTATCGATTTGCTCAAGCGAGCACCAGTAATGTCTCCATTGTGAGACTTGTTACTATTTTTGGCATATCGAATATGCCACAGGTAGCTTGCCAGGCTCTGCCATGAAGTTGAGATACTCTCAGTAGCTTCCTGGGCTTTCTGAGGGGGATGGAGGAATCAAACCCAGGTGCAAGGCAAATGCCCTACCCACTGTGCTATCGCTCCAGCCTATATATATATATATATATACATATATATATGTGTGTGTGTGTGTGTATATATATACACACACACATATATATGTGTGTGTTAGTGTGTGTATGTATATATACATTAATCAAATATTATATATATATATTTGATCAAGGTAGGTTGACTTTTACTTTACACCCAATCAAATGTGGTATGCTACTACTTTGGGAATTCTAAATTATAAATAAGGTGCTAGAACTGAAGCTAAATTTTTAATTGGATGGTGATTTGGGGCTCCCAAGACATCTCTATAGCATGTTGCTCTCTTCCTCGATTTATTTGAGAGTGTCTGGATCGTGCCAGTTAATAAACTTCTATGGTGCCCAAAGGCTGTATGTGGGCATGACTTCTAGGCACCCAGAAGCACAGGGAGATGTGGGGAGGGTGCCCATTCCAGTCTCCATGTTAGCCTGGAGGTTTCAGTTACAAAAACTGAATACCTGTTTTTTTTTTTTTTCAGCACCTTCATTCTCATGCATGAGGGGCTCATCCTGAGACTGTAAAGATTGTCTATGAGCATGGTGCCAATTGGGTTCTAGTGTTTGCAGCTGCCAGGGTTATTTTGGGGTAGGTGGAAGGATTTCACCTGCCCTCCCCCTTTGAGGCACCCCAGGTAAATTCAGCCTGGCACAGAGTGAGGAAGCGTCTCTGCAGCATGATTCTTTCTTCTGATATTTATTTGTGGGTCTAAAACTACCATTTTTAAAGTATCTTAGGGGCTCAGAGGCTCAGTACTCTCAGAAGATGGCAAAGAAGATATTTATAGGAGTCAAAGTCTCAGTCCCAGTGATTCAATGCAAGTCTATCAACAAAGAAACAAAGGGGATTTTTATTTGTGTTTTTTACTTTGCTTTATTTATTTGGAAGGGGTGGGGGACTCAAGTGTAGTAATCAGAGATCACTTTTGGTAACACGAATTGTACCCAAATAACCTGTAGGCAAAACAAGCGTCTTGCCCACTGTACTATCTCTCCAGCACAAAGCATAGCTCCCAATACAATAGTGACTGCAAGATAGCACTGCACTGTCTTAGCACTGTCGTCCTGTTGTTCATAGATTTTCTCAAGCGGGCACCAGTAACGTCTCCATGGTGAGACTTGTTGTTACTCTATATTTGGCATATCAAATGTGCCACAGGTAGCTTGCCAGGTTCTGCCATGCAGACGGGATACTCTTGGTAGCTTGCCGGGCTCTCCTAGAGGGGCTGAGGAATCGAAACTGGGTTGGCCGAGTGCAAGGCAAACGGCCTACCTGCTGTGCTATTGTTCCAATCCAGTGACAGCAAGATAGGAGAAAAAACTAACAAATTAAATAAGGTAAAATAAATTACTTTTAATTATTCTTTATGTAGAAAAGTTGCTATTTTTCCTCCATTTTTGTAGGAAAAGATTTCAATTTTAATTGCTTTACTATACTTTAAAATCCTACATTCCACAGTATCAAAGGATATATGATATGTTATTTCCTCTAGTGTGGAAATTAAGCATCCATTGGCAGTAGTAAATCAGATATTTAATCCATCAGTCATTCCTATTCATTAATATTTTCTTAACTTTAGGATTTAAGCATTTTAACCATGATATCAATAGGCATTGATTTCTGTTCTGAACAGAAGATATAAGACAACCCAATGAAATGGCAAAACAGCTGGATCTCATTCCCCTGACCCTGAAGAGCCCCCAGTGCAACATCATTAGGAGGGCCAAGTCAAGATCAACTTCTAAGATCTCAGAGAAAGGATGAAATGAGATGTTACTGAGCCCGCCTGAGAAATCGATGATTAACGGGATTTCGTGATTGTGATTGTGATTTTAATGAATCATCATGAGATACATTTACAAACTTACAGACTTTCATGATTGCATTTCAGTCAAACAATGTTCAAGTACCCATCCCTCCACCAGTGCCCATTCCCCACCCCCAATGTTCCCAGTATCCCTCCTGCCACCCCCACCCCTTCCCACCTCCTGCCTCTGTGGCAGGCACAATCCCTCTCACTTGCTCTGTCCTTTTGGGTGTTGTGGTTTGCAGTACAGGTAACAAGCAGCTATCGTTTCGGCAGCACATATACTAAAATTGGAAGGATACAGAGAAGATTAGCATGGCCCCTGTGCAAGGATGACACACAAATTTGTGAAGCCTTCCATATTTTTAAGTAGAGAGAGAGAGTATGGGAAACATTGTCTGCCATGGAGGCAGGGGGAGGGTGGGAAAGGGGGAGTATACCGGGGATACTGGTGGTGGGGAATGTGCACTGGTGGAGGGATGGGTGTTTGATCACTGTGTGATTGTAACCCAAACACGAAAGCTTGTAACTATCTCATGGTGATTCAATAAAAATTAAAAAAAAAAAAAAAAAAAAAAAAACAGCAAAGAGAAGCACACTTGCCATATAAGCAAAATTTCTTTTTCATGAGAAAATTCAGAGAAATAATCAATTAAGTGTACATAAAGGAAAACCCAATTTAATTAAACTACCCAGAAATCACAGATCCATCAAATATCAAATATCAAAGTAAGTACAAAATGAAATGAGTTGGTATAAAAACTCATGTTGAAATATTTCCAAATACACGAAAGTTCTTTGGAAATGTTCAAATATAATGAAGAAATTATTCTCTGTCAATCTTTCAGTGATTCCACTGCATATTTTCTCTCCCAGGAACAACTGTTCAGTTGTAACATAGTAAGTGTTTTCTAAATCTACCTATAGGGGCTTTTCTGTTTCCTGTCATCTGCAGGCCATATTCTATAAAACATTAGCCATTTTTTTTAACTTTCCACCATTTGTTCTAACTTTCCTGATATGTTTACTGTCACAGGTTATTCCATTTATAGAGTAACTATATCCATTTTGCCATATCCATTTGTTCTATCACTTCTTCCATTGTTCATGACTTTGTCAAATCTTTACCTTTCTATCATTTCAAATTCACAAATCATGATCTAACTGGTTCAAAAATTGAAATGACAAATATGTTTGGACATGGAGCAGTAAATTAGTAAGGACAATCTGTTTATATAGTTTTCTGGGCTCTAAATTCTTTGCCTCTGATGATCAGGTTGTCTGTTTCCTGGTAGAGGGAGGGTATATTTCACAGAGAGATTTGTTTTATGTTTCAAGGGCATAAAGAAGGATCAGAAAGTTCTTCTTACACTGACTTTTCTCAAGTAACTTGAACTAAAAAAAAAAATCAGTATTACAAAACGGCATATTTGGAAACAGCCTATTTTGCCCTCATTCAACCTATAAATTAAAATTTTCTGTACGTGCTCTTATAAATGTTAAAGTTTTTAATATTATGAACTTTATATTATTGTTTAATAATGTACAGTTTTACTTTTATCTGAGTTGAATCAGTAATTCTCAGTCTCTTTCACTTATGACTTCTTTTTCAAGTATTTAACTCTTTCATGAATCTTTAATAAATAAGCACTAATATGCCTCAGTATGATATCTGCAAAAAAAACTCCAATAATTTCCTCGGATTCAGAAATACTATCTCTGTATAGCTGAAATAGTTATGAGCACTTGCTCTGTTTACATAGAATTGTCTGTCACTGTCACTACACAAGTCTGGAAAAGGTGAGGATCTGGGTATACAGAAATGCAGAGTATAGCATTTTATCTTAATTATCTGTGTGAAGCCAGAAGTAGTATTTTTCTATGTAAAGGGACTCTAGTGTGACACTACACTAGAGTCAGTCTACAAGCAGCCTAAAAAGTTTTGACCATCAAAATTCTACTATAGCCATGGGATTGACTTGGAGCATCACAACACTCAAATTAAAAAAAAAAAATTCCAAAGACTACTGTAAAAAGCTATTTGAAATAATTAATGTGGTAAAATGGTAGGCTACAAAATAATTATACCCAAATCTGTTAAATTTCTATATGTTAGTAATAAATTAGAATAAAGATTATTAAAAAACACAATTTTATTGATAGCAATTTATATCAGGGACACAGGATGCTTCAGCAAGAAAGCGTGTGATTAGGCTCGAGTCACAAGTTCAATCACTGGACAACCCACATCTGTGTATTTTGGTCCGCATGGTTCTGCTCTCTATGGTACTTGGTGTCTTAGCAGAGCACTCAATCCCAGGTGCACAATTTTACGTGAGCACTGCAATTAAAGGTGTGTGTGCACCGTGTCTAGGAGTATGACTCCCCGCTCCCTGCAAAAGTGCCTGAATGAGCATCATTATGACCCCTGAGAGCACTGAAATCAGAAAGTGCACAAGCACAAGTAGAAAGTATACAACCCTCTGCAGCCAAGGCCCATAAGTAGGTGTGCAATGTGTCACAACTAAGTATGTTTCCAACAGTCAGTGAATGCAACAACAAAAACGAATGGGAAGAGAAATTTTATTTATTTATTTATTAAAATGTTTTATGTGATTTAGCATTGTGGTGTGTGCCTTTTATTTATTTATTTTCCTTTTTGGGTCACACCTGGTGATGCACAGGGGTTACTCCTGGCTCACGCACTCAGGAATTACTCCTAGCGGCACTCGGGGGAGCATGTGGGATGCTGGGGATAGAATCCAGGTTGGCCGCATGCAAGGCAAATGCCCTACCCTCTATGCTCTCACTCCAGGCCCGGGAAGAGAAATTTTAAATGAAATAATTTAGAACAAATTTCACTTGGTAGTGAAAAGCTTGAACACAGAAAACTATATTATTAAGAAATAGACACAAGATATTTTATGTCATGTATTTCATGTATTTTGAGAAATTAACATCATTAAATAGTGTAGGTTACTTAATGAAACAATTTCAAAACAATCCTTATCAAAAAAAATCCTTATCAAAATATCAATAGCAACTGACCACAAAAATATGGTAAATTCTAATATATATAAATTTATAAAACCCATGTGTACATGGATTATTTATGGAGTAAATACATATTTATATAAACACGCAGTCATGCAATGCTCCAACACCTATTTCTTCACTAGTGTACATTTTTCATAACTAATTTCCCCAGTTTCCCTCCCTCCCACCACCCAACTGCCACAGCCTGCCTCTATGGCAGATCTCTCTCTCTCTCGCTCTCTCTCTCTTTTTCTCTCTCACCCACCTCTCTCTCCTCTCTCTCATTTTTCTTTTTAGCACTGTGTTCTGCAATACTGTTACTGAAAGGGTATCATGCATACCCTTTACCTCCTTTCAACACCAAGTTCTTGCCCAAACTGATCACTTCCAACTATCTTCTGACATTTTTCTAAACGTTTTATTCAATAAAACCTACCTTGCATCTCAAAAGAAAGTAAATTAAAGGCATTGTAAAACAAACCAGAATCAAAGCGAAAAGGACATCCCACTGAATAGAAAATGGCATTTTAATATCCTATATCTGAAAACAGCAAAATATTAAAAGACTCATAAAATGCAGCAACAATCTGTTAAATAATGGCCCAGGCTCTTGAAAAAACACTACTCCAAGAAGAAAATATAATCAATAGACATATGAAAAAATGTTTATCAAGCCTTATTTTTAGGAAGATACAAGTATTATCACTCAAAAATTATCTAACATCTGTGAGAAATAAAGTGGCCAGAAAAAAATATGTAGAGCAGGAAAAACCTTTTACACTCTGTGATCAAGAAAATTAGTACAATCAATATAGATAACATTAGAGAGATCCCTTTAAAAAAATCTACTAAAAAGAATAAAAAATCTACTAAAGGAAAATCTGTACAATTCAGTAATCACTTCTAGATAGTAACTGAAAAACTACAAAAATATTTGGGCTAATGACAGGACCTACCTTGCATGTCTGATGTCGAAAGTTTGATACCCAGCACAATCCCCACATCATCACATGAGAATCCCCTCATTACCACTCTGAATTCCTTTTGTCACAAGTGTGCGACCCTGATATACTGCAACCAAAATGTGAGTCTTGGTACTGCCACTGTTAAGCGCGGAATTCTGGGTTCCCAAGCGGTGAGACAGACAGAAACACTAACTGGATAATGCAAAAGCAAAAGGAGTTTTATTTCAGTATACTTGGGTTATACTATCTCACCCACAGAGTGGAATCTTGATAACAACCCCAACTTGAGGCAGCAAGGGTTTGATTACATAAGCAGTACATGCCTAATTGTTTCAAAAAGAATCCTACTTACCAAACAAAGTTGTTTTGGCAAGTGTCTAGGGTAACAGTAGTTAGGCAACAATTAAACAATAATTTCCAGTATCAGTACCAATTTTATGATTACACAGACTTCTCGTTTTTTGGGAGTTAACAGAGAGCAACTTCTGGGACTTTGTGAGAATTGATTAATGGAGCCCACTTGCTGAGCCCAGGAACTTTCCCAGATGGGTTCAGGTTAGCTAGTTACAAATTGATTTATTGCTGGGAAACTGAATCTGTTTCAGTTCCAGGAACTGAACCTGAGGTCCACCTGATTTTTCTCATTTCAGCCACCTGTCATGGCATCAGTTTCGCCCTTACACCACCACTGGGCAATTCCTTCAAATTATCTTACTCCGTTCAGAAATCTTGATGCCTGAGGGTGGCAGATAAAACCAGGTTGTTTGACCAGAAACTTCTTTTTTTATATGGCACTCCATGCATTTGTAATAAAATTTTGTTCCTATAAACTGCTTTATTAAATTTTTCAGATTGCCCAAAAGAAGCTGTATCACTGTATCACTGTCATTCTGTTGCTCATCGATTTGTTCGGGCAGGCACCAGTAACGTCTCCATTGTGAGGCTTGTTACTGTTTTTGGCATATCGAACACACCACAGGTAGCTATCCAGTCTCTGCCGTGGGGGCGAGATACTCTCGGTAGCTTGCTGGGCTCTCCGAGAGGGACGAAGGAACCGAACCAGGGCCAGTCGAGTGCAAGGCAAACACTTTACCCACTGTGCTATTGCTCCAGCCCAAAAGAAACTAGAAGGAGAGTATTTTCTTACCTACATGATAATTTTTTTAAAAAAGTAAATCACAACCTGGGTGATTTATCACAGAAATAGACAGATGAGGAAAAATGCCCATGTCAACAGACATCAGATACAGAATTCTTTGTTGAATCAAAGCTCCAAGCAAATCATGAAGTAAAGTAAAAGACATGTAAATAATAAAATAAGCTCCAGGCAACTATGAGCCAGATAACCTTTTCTTCTTTTTCAACCTCTGTACCTCATTTACCTTTTTTCATGTTTTACTCTAACCTTATTTTGCCCTCAATCAATCCTAAAGTATGTCTCTGGTTTTCTCTAATATCCCAAGGTCTACATTCATTTGAATTCTACTTGAAAAGTATAAAATATATCAAAATTATCTTCAAAATTATCTTCAAAGTTCTGTTTTCAATTATCTACACATGAATTCAGTTCCATAATACATTCACTGCAAAATGCTAATAGTTGTAGAAGAAAAACATTATTCTCAGAAGAATTTGCATCTTTAAAGCTCTAACAACTTAAACAATGTATAAATGTTAAACTTCAGAAGTCACACAGGTAAACGTGAGGATAAAATTTTAATATTCCAGAGCTATTACAGTGTTTGTTATTGAGACTATAATTTTTCTTCTTACCTACCAAAGGGTGATTCTTATACTAAATGTAGCTGCAATCACAAACCATATATAAACTCAATATATACACAGTGTGGGAGAGACTACTAATAATAGCTATCCTTTCATAGATGTTCAAAGACAGGTGTGCAGACAAAAATGACCTTGTTTCTTAAAATCATATTTCTCAATATGAGGATCAACATTTACTCATATACAAATTCATCCATCAGATTACTGAGGACCTAAAACCTCTACAGGATTGTATTTCTTAGGAACCACTGAAAAAGAGAGAAAGACAGAGAACATAATATAAAGTCCCTTAAAATATTTTGGTAAGGGTTTTTTCTTTTAATTTGGGGTTATACATAGTTGTGGTCAGGGATTATTTCTGGCACTATTCAGGGGACCATATTCAGTGTCAGAATCAAACCAGAGTTAGCCACAGAGAAGACAAGCATCTTAGCCCCTGTAATTTCTCTCTTGCCCTATGACAATTATTTTATTTTTCCTAATTATGCATGTATTTACTGATATATTTTTCACTTTTATTGTGTTACTGTGTTGCACAGTACTGTTAATAACAATTTCATGCATACATTGTTCCAGTGCCACATCCATCAGCAGAGTTCCTGCTTTTTCCCACCAATGTGTCAAAGAGACCTTTCTTATCTTATCCCCCATTTCCCACCAGAAAAACTCAGTTCTCAGACCAACTCGATAACTCTATAACTCTACCTCCAACCATTTGTGGCTCCTTTACTATGCCTTTTTAAAAAATATGTCTCACATATAAGACTATTTTGCATCTGTCTCTCTCCTTCTGACTTCACTCAGCATGATGGCTTCTGTTCCATCCATGTAACAGTAAGTTGATGACTTTAGCTTTTCTGATAAAAAGATATTGTGCATAAATATAACCATTTCTTTTTCTTTTCATCCACTGTTGGTAACTGTGTTGTTTCCAAGTCTTAACTATTGTGAGTAGTGCTGCAAGGACATAGGGGACACATGATATTTATGAACTAGTGTTTGGGGGTCCTTAGCATATATACTCAGAAGTGAAATTTCCAGTTCAAATGACAGTGTTATCCATAGAGTTTCTTTGGTTTGAGAAGTGTCCATAATATTTTTCAAAGTGGTTGAACCAATCACTGTTTTCTTAAGTTTCATAAACTTTCCATTATCTTGTCCTTAAGAAAAAGGGAAGCCTCCCACCTCTGAGTTATTATAAACTGTTAGAAAGGGCTTTAAAACTTGAGAATCGGGGGTATGATGCCTCCCAACGGGTCAACCTATACCTGCAGGATGAGTGTATCAGCAGCATGATGGTGCTTTCAGGCTTCCTGATACCCCAAAATTGCCACTGTGCCTCTGGCCAGTAGTGATATAAATCATCCTCAATGTATAATTATCAATAATCATTATTAAATATTAAATTTAATGTTAAATTTAATATTAAATAAATCATTAAAATATGTTAAAATAAAATCATTATTAAATTATTAAATCTTAGTGCTATCCTAGAATTCCTTTGTATCCTTAATCAGTCAAAATTGTGACTGGTTTGTAACTCTTGATGTTCTTTTGGGCAACATTCATAAAGATATTAGAAATTTACTTTAGTTTTAGTTTAACTTTCTCTATGAAATCCCTAAAGAAAACGATACAAAAGTATCAGAAGAATATAGAGTAACTGGATAAAAAACATGTTGTAGTCCAGGGAAGATTCCTTGATCCCAGAGTTAGGGAAAAAGACAGAGAAGAAAAGGAATCCAGGGGGTGAGAGGGTGGGGAAGGGAGAAGATGAGAAATAGAAGTAAAGGGGGAACAGAGGTTGGGGCTACAGTTAATACTAAAAATGTGGGAGATAAATCACTTGTCACTTGTTATTCTGTTGCTCGTAGATTTGTTTGAGCGGGTGCCAGTAACATCTTCATTCCTGTTCTACCCTGTTGCGTGGTAGTGTAGCCCAGTGGTGTCTGCTCGCTCCAGGAACACATGTTCTTGTGGGAGATAAACATGAGATCCAAGCTTCAACCTATGATCTTTGTAATGTGCCTGTCAGGTTGGCAGGCTGGGGCAGGGAATGGGAGAGAGATGGAGGATGGAACTGCTAGTGAAGTTTACACTGATGGTGTTTTTGATGTTGAAATATTGTAGTCATGAAATTCAACTATCAATCTTTGCAAATAATGGTTCCTTAATAAATTGTTGAAAAGTATCAAAAAGAAAAATAATGATAGCGTTTATTAAGTATAATTATTAGAATTCAAGAAAAACTCTGCCTGAGATGAATCTGCTTTGTTCCTAAGAGAAATAGGCATCATTAGTTTCAGACCAAAGCAGATAGGAAGATCTTATTAAAATTAATTTTCAATGTATTAAGAAACCATGATTTAGAGTTATTCACAGTTGATAGCACAGTGGTAGGGCATTTGACTTGCTTGCAGCCAACCCAGGTTCAATACCTCCGCCCTTCTCGGAGACCCCGACAAGCTACCAAGAGTATCTCGACCGCACTGTAGAGCCTGGAGTATTTGCTGTGCCAAAAACAGTAACAAGTCTCACAATGGAGACATTACTGGTGTCCACTCGAGCAAATCGATGAGCAAAGGGATGACAGTGACAGTGACAGTGAGCATATATATATATATACATATATATATATATATGAGGATACTGATGAGATATTCTCAATTATCAACCTTTGCCCCCTAACTCAGTACTCAGGTATTATTCCTGGTGGAGCTCCAAGGCAACATAAGCAGTATAAGGGACTGAACCTTACACTGTAGACTGTATGTGAGGCAAACTTTCCACCTACAATGCTACCTCTTTAGCATTCTAGTTGGGATTTTTAAAACAGATGATGACTAGTATAAAATTGCTATTTTATCTATTTTCAAATGAATGCTAACTTGGACAGTAAAATTAAGTATAGATGCGAATATCACATTAATGTTAACTAACTAGATCACTGAGTGTGAAAAACTAAGGCTTGCCGAGGGGCATGTGCACTCGCAGGCTCTCTGGGAGGCTCTGTCTCACCACCCGCGTTTGGTGTTCTGGAACCACTGTGTATGGACTGGATTGGGACGGCTGGTAGCGAAGGACAGGTGGAGGAAGAACGAGGACCTAGCTGGTTGCTGATTAGTTACCGTTTATTCAATCTTCCATCTTTCTCATCTCCCTCACTCCCGGCTTCCGCCTCTCTCTGGATCCACTGCAGCCTCCCTCGCTTCTCTGTCTCCCTTCCTACTTCTCTCTCCCACCTTGCTCTCTAGGCTACACCCAGCCAGGTAGCAAAATCAACATAAGAAAGTCCTTCCTGAGGGCAGGGCATTCCAAAGCCCTTCCTGACTCTTAAGGGTTTTTTTTTCTTCTTTTCCTTAGTCCAAACACTTATTAACATCTTAATACTAGTTATTTTTGTATGGACATAGCAAGAGATACCTTGAGGCTTGCAAGGCAGCTCTCCTGGCAACATCTTGCCACAGGCTCAGACTACAGCACTCAGGCCAGATTAATCACTCCTAACCCTAGTAGGGTCCAAATCTAGTTATCACTCTTTGGATCATGACAACATTTGTCCATGATCAAGCTCTTAACTTATAGTTAAGCATTAGGTAACTTGGCCAGGCCCATCTTGATGCCAGGGTAGCACACAACTCACCACTTGCCCTGGGTCCGTCTCGACCCTCATCGGGACCCTGCTTTTGGGGGTGCTAGGAAGTAAGGGCAGCTGAGGCTTAGGTTGAGAGAACAGATGCCCAGGAGGAAAATATCATGTAGCGTCAAATGACTCCCAGGTTATAAAAGCATAACATTTGCTAAGTCTTCCTGTGTCCATACAAAAAGGACATTGCTCTGAATAAACTATGCAAAGGACTCAAGGAGAAGAGAAAAACAATATTTACAAGTCAACAGAACACTAAGAAAGAAGCTACAAATAAAGAGGAATGGGAGCACTGTAATGGGAGTAACCCAATAAACCTAAACTACCTGAGGCTATTTTATCCTACAACTGAGTACTAAAATCTTCTTTTTAAAAAAGATAGAGAATCTGGATAAATGTATACAGTCTTACTTTTCTGATCTTTATAGTAATAAGAAGCCCTTTAGCTTTCTTGTTCCCTTGCGTAGAGAAGAGGTAAAGCCGGAAAACAATTTGTTAATATTCTACAGGAACATTAAAATAATTATTACTAAAGTAAAATAAAATGTAAACACCATAAAACATCAACATATAGAATTGAATGGACTTAAATATAACTTGGTATTCATAAAATTTAAGTATTTCAGTCATATGTATAATCAAGCTGGCAACTTCACATTGAGTGGAAAATGAAATGGAATAGTAGAATGTAATCCTTATGTTTAGTTTAAAATGTGTATAATTTTTTAGTTTACTATTTAATGCAGTTTGCTGTGCCTTAACCATACTTACCTTTTTAACACTATGTTCTGAACATAACTTAAAAGTATGCATAGTTTTTTTCTTCCTATTGAAGTAATGTTGTTAGAAATAATTTCAACTAGAAGAATATTTTGAGTCCACAATTACCTTAAAATTTACAATAAGTGTACTATAAATATTCAAGTTTCCTAAATTATTAAGTCAGCTATTTTTAAGTCAAATACTAAGACAAAAACTGCTGAATACTGTCAAAGTTATGCCATAAACTTAAATGACCATAATTAACTATTATAAAATACATACATCTTGAGATACCTAGTTCACAAGGTCAAGAAGATAAGTACTAACAGTAGTCCATTTGCATTATACATGTAGATAAGAAACTGATCCTCTAATATATTAATAAGGTAATTCTATCTTTGCTTTATCAAAATTGTTTTGCTAGAAGACTGAATAGGAAGAAAAACCCTAGAAAATGTGGCATTTATTTCTTAAAATTTAAGTCTTTTTCAACCAAATGGCAGTTTATTCTGGAAAAAATAAAAGTAAATACCATCCTTTAGCAGAAATCCATTTTTATATCGTTGGATAAAGTATTCATGTATCCACTTCCTACATGTAAGGAAAGCTGGAAAAGTTAGCATTCTGATTTACTTTAATAGCAAAAAAAATGCTTTTACTATTTTTAATATATCTACAATATTTTCAACTAAATTTCAATGTTGAGTTTCTTTCCCTGCTCTGAGCACAGCCCCGGGAGCCGAAGACCTCCGGAACCCAGCCACAATCATGCTCAAGACCATTCGCCACAAACTCGGACGAGCCTCACGAATGATGGAATCAGCAGAGGAACCCAGTTGTGTGGGACCCAGGACTGGGATCTCCAAGCCTGCTCAGATTGAGACTAAGCCCCCTCCACCCAGATCCTCCATTTTCCAGTAGCTTGGCAGCCACACTCACAAATTGCCCTCCTTCCCCCTCAATCCCCTCTGTGGAATCCCATCAACGGCCAAGATCCAGAGACTATAAAACAAAGCTCCCAGAAGTGCATGGCCACATTTCACAGCCGCACAACCTCATATAGCTTAGTTCTCCCTTTCAGAGAACCTGGCAAGGTACCCAGAGCATCCTACCCGCCCAGCAGAGCCTGGCAAGCTCTCCATGGCGTATTCAATATGCCAAATATAGTAACAATGGTATAATAAAGGGAATGGGTCTCATTCCCTTATGCTGAAAGAGCCTCTAATGCAGCACTGCTGGGAGAAACGAGTAAAGAGAGGCTGCTAAAATCTCAGGGCTAGGACAAATGGAGACGTTATGGGCACCCGCTTGAGCAAATCGATGATCAACAGGATGACAGTGATACAGTGATACAGTGAAATTTCAATGTATGGCATAAAGATGCTCAAAATATATTGATTATTTTTAAAGTCTGTATGGTCTGTACATCTAATTTACTCTTCTTTCTAAGATTAGCAATTCTATGTAAAAATATAATATTCTTCGAGAACTGAAGAACTAAAGCCATTGTTTAAAACTTTCCAGATCAGAATAATTTCTATTCTTTATAAATTCTTACTTCACAAACTGAGGCCTAAGTTGAGTGATTGTTCTGCTCTCCTCACAGTGCCCTAAACTGTGAAAATTGTTCGACGTCTGTCTATACTCACATTGATTAGAGACTCACAACCAAAACTCAAAGGTACATGCTGCAAATAATAGTATGGAGCTTTTGCTTACCATGGAGAGAGCACATGTGGGCCTCAGGAACTAGTAGAATCAGGACTTAGATTAGTATTCCATCTTTTCACTCTGCCCCATTTACCTATGTCCTGAATTATTCCCTCTCTTTCTTTCTTTTTTTCCACAAATGGTTGTTTCTCTGCTTCTCCAGTCACTCATCCAGAGGTGGAGGCATAAGTGAAATTATTTTACATTAACTAGTCATGTTTAACTGTCTTTAACAATCATGCTTGAAAAACACAAGTGAATGATTATATATCTGAGCTTACTCATAATGGCAACAACTGTGGAAGACCTTCAGACCATCTAAAATACAAGGTTAAGAAGTGACCTCTAAACTGAGAAATTTTAAAATTGATGCTTTGAGATAATGGACAAAATACAAATGCTTGGGGAAAAGGTCATAACTTTAATCATCATCTAAGAATTCTATACTTGTGTTTTAGGAGTTTTATGGAGACATTTTAATGAGTTCACTTTTTCTTTAGACTAGGGAATTCTCTTTTTAGTGCATCTGCAGCTTTAATAATAAAAAACTAGAAATTGGAATAACATCTGGCCTGTCCCAAACCACACTGAACAAAGAATCAGGTTCTAAAAATAAAGTGCCACTAGTTAATTTCGAAGGAGATATTCTATGGAACACTGACCACTGCTTCTATTATGGATTATTATACAGAATGCTCAGTGTTCCAAACATCTTTAGAAACTTTACTTCCTAATTTTTCAATCTGTTAATGATCTTCAGTTCCACATTGTTAAACTGGAGATGTTCAGTTCTATTGACTTTGAATGTTGCCCGTTGTTTTTTTGACATTAAACATGGGCCTGGGACACCCAAGACACTTTCAGAGAAGAGCTGCTGATAATAACCTTATAATTAATCTATAAAGAGAAAACTTTAAGAAGATAGTAATGGCAGTATATTAATCCCTTTATAATATTTATTCAAATTAAAAGTTATTATGATCTAATAGTAAGATAATAAGTTTGAGTGGAAAATTTGAGATTATTCTCTTTTGGGTAATATGTTCAAAATGAACAAAGTAGTTTGTTTATTATCATAATAACAAATACTTTGTAACCACAAATATCATTATAAGAATAAAGTTGGAACTGAAAGTATTGTCAGTATAGTTTTCCCTGTGTAAGGGAAAAGGTGATTCAGAGGTTCTACAGAATGGGTAAGTTAGGATTTCTACAAATATTCATAGCTTGTGTGCCTGTATCTGAGTTTTTCTTTTTCCTCATTACTTCACTATACTGAATGTGAAATAGATCTATGTGTATATCTGTAACAACTGCTGCTACTTTAATAAATATACTAAATAAGAAAATTAAATCAGGTGAAAACTTAATCTGAAAAAATAAAATTTGTCCTGCATCCTGAAGGCTTAGCACTTTGTAGGAGCTCAATAAATATTAAATCAAGGTCACAAGATTCAAGCCCTGTTGAATCATAAGGAAAAACTAATTTCAAAGCTGAGACTATCTACAAAGGACCCCTTGCTTCCAGGCTCTGAATTCTAATTTTCAGGTGCCTAGCAGGCACACCTAACAGAAAATGCTTACATTACCCTACCGGGGAAGAGTTATTATTTGTGAGTCAAAGAATGAATCCTTCTGTAAGGTTACAATAAATGAAAAACTTGTATCTGGAGGCAACGAAAAGGAGCAGATTAAGAGCCCAATAGCAAAATGACTCATCAGGTCAGTCATTGAACAATTTATTTATCACTGAAAGAATCATTTGAACACTTAGGAAGTCTTAAGCCAAGTTCCAATAATTTGATAGGTGATTTGAGATCTTTGTTGGCTAGAATTTCTAAAAGCAAATCAGGGAGCATGGATTAGATCAGGTGACTCCATACCTTTCTGAAATTCTCAGGAAAAATCTAGACTTACTTAAAAAACCTAGTTTTATTTATGTGTACATTTATTTGGGGGCTTCCAAAAGATGCGAAGGAGGACTAAGTGTCAGTCCTGATAACATCATCTGAGCAGACCAATGCTTCAGTGTGCAGGCTGAGGATATTCTGGCCCAGTGGCACTCAGGATTACATAGGGCACCCCGGAGGTACTCAGAGTCTACAGTGTCATATGGAGAGGTGTTCAGGGACCATGTGGTGCCAGGGTGGAACTGGGGTTGACTGAATGAAAGGCATGTACCTTAGTGTCTGTACTCTGTCTCCAATTTCCAAAACAAGATTTTTACAATAATATTTTAATTTAAAATTAAATTACATGCTAAAACAAACTTGCAGACAAAACATATTTTATACAACATAGTTGCTTTCAGATAAGGTCTGTAAGTATCTGCCTAAGACCAGACTGATTTATACAAGAGATGCATAACTATCTAGTGTAGAGACGCAAAATCAATATCTTAACCCAGATTTAGTTACTATGTGACCTGAGCATATACTTTTTTGCTCTCTAATCCTTCTTTCATCATCAGAAAAATAAGGGTAATACTGACATTAAAGGGTTCCTGTACACACTAAAAGAAAATAAATAAGAATGTCACAACAGAATTATGGAGCAAGCATTTTTGGAAGGGTTACTTTTTCTCTTAGCAGTTATTTTATTTTTTGTTATTTTATTTAATTTTACTTAATTTCATTTATTTAATCACTGTAAGATAGAGAGAAGCATTTTTTAATCAAAATATCTGTACGTTCCCTAGATGGAATTTTGGAGAGCTGGGCCTCTGATTGTTCTGTTGCTAACACAGAAGTATAGAATACTAGAGTATATAAGCAAATAGTATTAAGCTACTCAATGCCTCATGCCAGTTTCATTCATGCAAGAAGGTTTGGGGAAATTTGGGAGATTATTTCAGGGACAGGAGTTAGGTAAGACACTTAGAACACAAAGGTATATGTTGCACCTTCCATAGGTAATCAACACTTTTCAGTTTCTTAGGATAGGAAGGCCTTTGAGAAATAAATTCTGTTTCACACACAAAAATTCAGATTAACTATAATATTCTTCAGTATCTATGGCATCTCTTATCTCACATTATTCCAGGCCCATCTCAAATAGTTTCATCCAAAAATTCTATTATAACACAGAAGTATGGGTTTCTTACTGCTGAAAATCATGTTGCATTCTGAATTTCTTTATAAATACTTCTCAGTAGAATTTTCTTTTGTTTCATAAAATTGTCTTATTTTTTCAAGGTTGATAACCTTGATTACCAGCTGTTCTTGGGACTTAGTTACTCTCGGCTCTGTATTCAGTTATCACTCCTGACTGGGTTCATGGGATTATATGCAGTACTGGGAGATGACATACAAGCACCTTACTCACTGTACTATCTCTCCAGCCCCTATACATTTGTCTTAATGTCTATATTACTCACTTATTATCATCATAGTGCCACATTAAAAATTATCCAAATATTAAAACCTAGTCAGAACTACTTTTTCTCCTATGTATTTTTTTATCGTATTTTATGACCATTGGCTACCAAGTGCATATTCTTCTCATGGCAGACTGTGGCAGTTCAAAAAGGCAAACCAAACCACACAAGCACACCTGAAGCATCTGCTTATCAAACTCACTGACTTCCTAGAGGTGAAAATTCAGAACATTGCCAAACAAGTCAATGAGGCAATTCCACATATTTTATATGTCTGATGGAAGACAAAACAAAGGCACAAAAAGGCGTGAAAAACCAAGCATAGTTAGTACCACATTGTGCCTTATGTAGGGAAATTTCTATTTTGCCAAGTAAGTGCTGTTCACTTATATAGCCTAAAAATCTTTTAAAATTTTTCTTTAAAAGCATGTACTTAACTCATACCTGAATAGAGAAATTCAAACTAACCCCATCCTTAGCACAGTATTTGGCATATAGAAGACTTACAACCAGTATTTTCCCTGATGAGTTCTTCAATAAATGTAAGCTCGGGATTTCCCTATAAGGTGCCTCAGTGCATATACATCATAGATTGCTTTTTTTCTGCACAATTTGTATACTTCCTGAAGCATCAAAAGAACCGTCATGAAAACCCAGTCAATAGTATACATTGCCCTAAAGCTATGGGCTTCAAGAATAAGAATTAAGTCTGGAATGATAAAAAATAATGCTTACCACCCTCGGGGTCTTTATTAAATGTACTAGGATATAGCCATTTTTCCCTATGGTTTATTATATAAAGTAGTTAATAACATCAAGATGGGGAAAGTGGTGGGTGGCATACAGGGGGCATTGGAAGTGAGAAATGTACACTAGTGAAGGGGTGGGTGTTGGAGCACTATATGACTGAAACCAGATCCTGAAAGTTTTATAATTGTGTGTCTCATGGTGATTCAATTGAAAATAAATAAAAAGCAAAACAAAATTAGTACTTTTTCATGGATTTACCTTACTACCATCCACGTCAATTTTTCTAAGGGTCACTTTTCTTCAGATTTTTAAAATTTTATTTTAAATATTATGTAAAACCATTGCAGTTTTATTGGTGACTCGAAAATAGTAAAAGCTTCATTTAATAATTGTATTCTTGGTTTTTGTTTTAGGGCTACATCCAACAGTAGTAATGGCTTACTCCTGACTCTGTACTCATGCATCTTTCCTGGGCGGGTTCTGGGGATCACATAAGTTTCCAGGGATTGAACCCTGTTTGGAAGCTTGGAATGCAAGAACCTAACCTACTGTACTATCTGTCCAACCCTGATAATTATATTCTTAGGAAAAGGTTATACTGAGTTAATCAGAGTAGAACACTGATATATTATCAGATTGTTCCCTCTTGGGTTTTAGTAACACAGTGTAAAGCCTCTTTCTCTATATTTTGCATACATGACAGTGAGTTTCAACTGCAAAGATACCTCAAAGCCCAGACATTTTTTAATTATCTACTGAAAAATAATTTTCAAATGTGACACGGACATCAACAATCCTCTCGAGCCTGTTAAATTTACTACTTATATCACCTTGTCTACTCTGTCTCCTTAAATTAGCCCCTTACAGGCGCAGATCCAGGCTTTGTGGAACCTAAGGTTTATGTAATTAGAGATAATATACTTTAAAGAAATGACAATTATACATACACCCTTCGATAAAAATGTTTTTGCAAATAAGTAAGGAGCTCTAGAAACTTAAGATGCATTTTCTTCAGCATCAATTTACCTTTGAAAATAGGGATGCCAGACAAAATACAGGATATCCAATTAAATTTATATTTCAAAGAAGCAAAAAGAAAATTTTTGATTCTACATGAAGTCTTTGGAATATATTTATGTGTAAAGTACTCAGTTATGGAAAGTCATATTTAACTGGGCCTTCTATACTTTTATTTACTAAATCTGGCAAATCAAAAGATAGAAGAAATGATATATACCTAAAAATCTTCAGAATAAACCTATGAACACTCACAAGGATCTCTTAACCTCCATTGAATTATTTAGATAATTAACCCCATAATCCTTGTATTAATAAATATTTTAGAATTCATTTTTCACTTATCCCTGGTTAAACAATGTGGATTTTAATTTAATCCCCTAGTTTTATTCTATATGAAAGAGACAAAGCACCAAGAAATGCTTTTCATTCAAAGATACTTTTTGTGTCAGACACTGTGATGATTTGAAATAAAGGACAACAAATTGTCATATGGATGAAAAGTAACTCTGTCACACTCCAACTCCATCAGTAACATGTTCTACCCTCTCATAGTCTTTATAGTCTAGATGTCCTTCATGTCCTTCATGATTTGTTGCCCAAACCCTCCTACTTGACTTTAACCCTCCTGTCCTCTCCTTAATTAAAATGGGAAATATCACTCATTAATTCATGGCTTTGGAGACTTGAGCAACATTAAAGTCCTTCTTCTTGGTCTGCTTTACTCTGTGTGAAATAAGTTTTTATTGCTTTTCTGCTTGCTATAGGAAAGATTTTACAGCAGTTTGACAGAGTTTACTATACTTCATATACAAAATCCTTTTTTGACATTTCATGTAGCTAAGATGCTACAAAAACCTAGTCAGTATTAAGTATAATTGGAAAACATCTGACAAATCAGAGTCTCTATATTATTTTTGAGATATTTTGGAAAATATCAAGTATATTTTGATCCTATAATATTGCTCAGAAAATGAGAACTATTTTGAGATAAATTAGGATGTTAGTATGTTTCTAAGAACTCTAAGGTAGAATTAAATTGTAGTATTGAAGAGCTCAACTCATAATAAAGGTAAAATTACACATAATACATGAAATACTGATCAGGTATAAGAAAACATAAAATCTTGACATTTGAGGAAAAATTATAGACTACAAGAGATCATGCTAAGCAAATAAGAATGAAGGAGAAAAGCAAATATTGAATGCTCTCACATTATGTGGAATATAGTAAAACAGAGCAAGGAAATAGACAAAATTGAATAAAAACAAATTTTTGTATTCTGAATTTGGAGGTGAGATTACTAGAGAGGAAGGGAGGGAAATTGAAGAGAAGAGGGCAACAAGATAACTATGTTAGAGAGATAGAAATATTTGGTGAGTATACAGTGTGGTAACATCTACTTTAAAAGGTATGAAGTTCTATTCCTAAAAGATATATAGTCTTATAAACCATTATTGCTCAGTTAAAAATTTTAAATTAAAATAATTTAAATATGGCATATATTATAAAGACATCATAGATATAAATGAAACTCGAATATTATTGTGGATGAATCACATTATAATATTTTGTATATTTAGTCAAATAATGTGCATTATGATTCCATTGATAATTTCAAAAATTAGTCCTATTATTAAAGTTAGTATAAAATTCAACACCTATTTTCAAAAGTAAAAACTACTTAAGTAAAAAGTTTTATTTGATTAAAACTATTATTCTAGGCACCTTTCCGCCGCCGCTGTCCGATCCTGACCAATCTCCATCCTGCAGGTAAACAGGCAATCCCTTGGAGAGCCTGCCTCAGCGCGGAGAAGCCCCCTCCCCGCCCCCTGCCCGCCGCGGCTCGGGGCTTCTCCTGAAGCCCCTGCCTGGCACCTTTCCGCCGCCGCCGTCCGATCCTGACCAATCCCCACTCTGCTGCTTAGGGGCGTGTCCTCATCTCAGGGGGCGTGGCCTAAAAAGTGGGCGTGGCCTCTTTCCGGAGCGGCCAACGCTAACGTGGCCGCAGTTATTTTTTTTTTACCATTCCATGCCTTCTCCTTTGGCCACAATTGATAGAATTCATTCCTTCAAAAAACTCCCTGAGGCCCTCCCTTTCCCCCACTTCCCGCTGCCGTCTGCGTCTCCCGAGTTTCTGAAGTCACTCCCTGCTCGCCCGGCGCACTCCGTCTCCCGAACCGGCTTGTAACTGCGCACGTCCCCCCCATCAACAGGAAGACACTGGGGGCGTGGCCTGCGTCTTAGTGGGCGTGGTCTAAAGTGGGCGTGGCCTCCTCTCAGAGCGGCCAACGCTAACGCGGCCGCAGTTATTCTTTGCTACCTCAGCTCAATCCGTACTGTGTATTCCTTTGAAAACTCACTTTTGCGATCTCAAACATTTACGCAAAATAGCCATTAGCTTAGGCTGACAGTATAAAAGCTATCAGGGAATAAGGGAAGTTTAGCACAATCGGAGCCCCTTCTTCCCACAAAAAGGAAGAGGAATAAATAACTACAAGGTTCCAACTCTGCACTTCCGTGACAATATGAAGAAACAGCGAAAATCCCCTCCACCAAGAGAGGGAGAAGAAAAGATACTAGAAACCTCAAAAGAGTCTCCCAACATCTACCACCTCTCAGATAAACAATTCAGAGAGGAAATATGGAGGAGAGTCGACCTACTCCAAGCAACTATGGAACAGACATCCAATAAATTAAGGGAGGAGATGAATCAAGCGCTGGAACGGTCTACCAAGAAAATACAGGAAGAAATGAGAGCAGAAATGAGAGCAGAAATTTCAAACCTTCGAACGGAAGTCTCACAAATAAAGCAATCGGTAGATGAAATAAAAATCTCACTAGATGCCCTCAACAGCAGAATGACTACAGCCGAAGACAGAATCAGCGAGCTCGAGGATGAGCTGCAGAAAGCTTACAGACAGCAACAAATCATGGCCAAAGACCTCAAAATGGCTATAGAGCGAATCAGAGCCCTGGGGGATGACTTCAAGAGGAACAACATAAGAATCATTGGAGTACCAGAACCACAGGGAAGTAACCCCAATGAAAAAAACATAGTCAAAGACATCATCACTAAGAAATTCCCAGAGCTGGAGAAGGCAGGCGTCCAGATACAAGAAGTCCGAAGAGTGCCAGCAAAAAGAGACCCAGAACGGATGACTGGTTGAGGAAACTTTGGTACATCTATACAATGGAATACTATGCAGCTGTTAGAAAAAAGGAGGTCAAGAATTTTGTAGTCAAGTGGATGGGCATGAAAAGTTTCATGCTGAGTGAAATGAGTCAGAAAGAGAGAGACAGACATAGAAAGATTGCACTCATCTATGGTATATAGAATAACAGAGTGGGAGACTAACACCCAAGAACTGTAGAAATAAGTACCAGGAGGTTGACTCCATGGCTTCGAGGCTGGCCTCACGTTCCGGGGAAAGGTCAACTCAGAGAAGCGATCACCAACTACATTGTAGTCGAAGGCCATGTGGGGGAAGGGAGTTGCGGGCTGAATGAGGGCTAGAGACTGAGCACAGCGGCCACTCAACACCTTTATTGCAAACCACAACAGCTAATTAGAGAGAGAAAACAGAAAGGAATGACTTGCCACAGTGGCAGGGTGGGGTGGGGGGGAGATGGGATTGGGGAGGGTGGGAGGGACACTGGGTTTACGGGTGGTGGAGAATGGGCACTGGTGAAGGGATGGGTTCCCAAACTTTGTATGAGGGAAGTATAAGCACAAAAGTGTATAAATCTGTAACTGTACCCTCACGGTGATTCTCTAATTAAAAATAAATAAATTTAAAAAAAAATAAAAAAAATAAAACTATTATTCTACAATTTTTTCAAAACTATTTTTAAATTGCAAATTATCTTGTATTCATGTGTAACTAAAATTTCACATTGAAGCAGTATTGGGATTAAATTAAAATTTAAAGCATGGCACAATTGTTATATTAATCAGGTAACAATATTTTCCATCATTTTCATTTTTGCTGTTGATTTTTCATTTTTGTATTTTGTTGTTCAAGTGAGAAGTAGAATGAAAATTCCATAGGTATGTAGGTGATAGATATCATAGATGCAAAAATTTTTCATTTTTGCATTTTGTTGGTCAAGTGAGAAGTAGAGTGAAAATTCCATAGGCATGTAGGTGATAGATATCATAGATGCTGCTAAAAAGGCATAGGAGAGTTCCTTATCAAAAATTATCTGATCTAAAATGTAGATAGACTTTAAAGTCTCAGAATTATTATATTGTTTATTGTTTCAAAAATGCCATCAGTTGCTTCCATTACTGTTTGTAATACAAATCCTTACCTATGCAGCTAATACTATAGTTCTACAAAGTAAACATGACATTCATACTATAGATACATACATATTACAGATATATATTAGAGAGATACTTATTGTAGAAGCTTTGTAAAGCTGTAATAGGCACTTGATTACTAGGTATTGGATCTAGGATTCATATATCATCACATGGCACTACTACTGTTATGTTGCCCTAACCTAGAGGCCATAAATTTACCTAACTATATGCCGCCAAAGCTAATGGAGTATATCTACTGAACACTATTATAGTTGTTTTTGATTACTGAGATTCCTATAAGTTATACACACACACATATATATACATACATATATATGTATGTATATCTTTTGTATAATTATATATATATAATTAAACAGAGGGTAGGGCTTTTGCCTTGCACTCAGCCAACCCGGGTTCGATTTCTCCACCCCCTCAGAGAGCCTGGCAAGCTACCAAGAGTATTTCGCCCACAGGGCAGAGCCTGGCAAGCTACTCGTGGCATATTCTATATGCCAAAAACAGTAACAAGTCTCACAATGAAGACGTTAATGGTGCCCACTGGAGCAAATCGATGAGCAACAGGATAACAGTGATACTGTTGTTACTATACAGTGATATGTTGAATAACACTGAGATACACAGTTAAAGTTATTTATGGGTTGGGTTTTAACCATACAATATTCCAAAATTCATCTCACCATCTGTGTACATTTTCCACAACCAATGTCACCAGTTTCCCTTCCACCACCCTCTCCCCCACTAGCCTGCCTCTATAGCAGGCACTTTTCTTCTTTCTTGCTCTTTCCTTTTGAGCACGATGGTTTGCAATACAGGTACTGAGATGTTCTTTTTTTACAGGAAGACCATATATGTTGGGGAATTTGAGTAAAAAGATATACTATATAAAAGATCTAGTTCCTAGGGTAAAATTATGGTGAAGAATATAGATGTCCATATATTGCTCAACTATGATAAAGTTCTTCTTTTTCTTACAAAATATAAAAAAACAGGTTAAAGCATTTATTTTTTCTTTTTGGGTCACACCTGAAGATGCTCAGGGGTTACTCCTGGCTTTGCATTCAGGAATTACTCCTGGTAGTGCTCAGGGGACCATATGGGATGCTGGGAATTGAACCCGGGTTGGCTGCATGGAAAGCAAACGCCCTACCTGCTATGCTATAGCTCCAGCCCTGTTAAAGCATTTTTGTCTTAAAATTTTCCATATAATCTATAAGGAAAGATATTTTTGTATATTAATTGTATATTGATTAATTTTTGTATATTGTTGTATATTAAAAATAAAAAAGATAAGTAGAAATTATGAGGTTCAATAACCCTGAGATATATGACTTATTAATACATTCAAAAAATAATGATGAAAATATGTGTGTCATAATTTTCTATGATTATAATTTAAATTTCTGTAATAAAATGATAAAAATATGATTTGATAACACTTATTTTCCATCTAGAAAATAATTCTACTTTGAAATATTTTATCATTAATTAATACAGTTGAATGTAATTTACTTCAAAATATTTTTCTAAGATGTTATTCTTAAAAGTCATTAACTTGCAGCCTTTGAAGATAATCAGAATCTCAATCAAGTCGTCACTGCGGTTAAAGTGTAAGATCTGTAATTTTTACTTTCAAATCTCACTAACTATGTTGGCTTTGAGTAGAGTATTAAATTTATATTTGATTCATTATCAAATGCAGGGTGCTTCAATTTCATTTTAGATCCCTCACATTTAAACAACATTTAACAGAGCTGAAAGTTATTGCTTAGTTTGACAAGTGTAACAAGTAAATGAGACAACTGCCATTTTAACATGTGTGAATTATTTGGCAGTATTATGAGTCAGTCTTGTTCTGAAATGATAGTTAATTATTGAGTTAGCTGTGAAGGAAACCACTCCTGCTTTATTTCAAAGAAAAGGGATGAAACACAACCCACCTTCAGTTTTTTAAAACTTTCAAATCATAATATTTTCATTTTTCAAAGAAGAAACTCCTTAGAAATATTACAATAATCAGACATGTTCATAATTCTCTCATCACTAGGCTTATCCATATGGCAGCAAAGTGTCTGCAGTTTATTCCCTCACCTTCCCCAGGTGAGGCAGAGAATAAGTATTCATAGAGCCTTAAAATAGACACTGGTGTAAAATTATTATTAGTCATCTGTGTACTACGGAGATTTTATTACTTCCCAAGACCAAGCATTAATTGAAGTCTCAACCCAGTAGACTGCCAAAGTGTTGAATAAGTATTACGGAGTCATGGCTCCATTCTTAATACTGAAGAGGCAGCTTGAAAAATACATAAAGCAAATAAAAATTCCATTTCTTGAGTGTTCACTGCACTAAATCCATATATATTCCTATAAACTCCAGAGTTCTCATCAATGGTTAATTATATATTGTGAAATTAACCAGACCACAGGTATACAATATTTTGTTAAACATTATTCTAGATATTTTTTGTGAGAATACATTGAATTTAAGATGACAGAAGAGATTTACTCTCTAACAGTTGAATCTTGGGGCTGGAGAGATAGCACAGCGGGTAGTGTTTGCCTTGCACGCGGCCGACTCAGGTTCAATTCCCAGCATCCCATATGGTCCCCTGAGCACCACCAGGGGTAATTTCTGAGTGCAGAGCCAGGAGTGAACCTGTGGATCAACAGGTGTGACTCAAAGAACAAAGTAAAATAAAATGAAATAAAAGATACAGCACTAAAAAAAAAAAAAGCAGTTGGATCTCTCCAAGCATTTGAAGGCCTAAGTAGAACGAAAGACTCAGTCAGAGAGAAGACCTCTCATATAATTGCATTTAAATTAGTATTTTAGCTTTTAGCAATTTGATAGTTGAATTTAAATATCAACTTTTCTTGGGTTTTCAACATTTAGAATGTTAATACACTATAGGCTTTCCTCGATCTTTATATTTCTGGCTATTCATGTTGAAATTTATCAGTCTCCATAACTGAGTAAATCAATTCCTTAAAATAAATAATATATAAATATACTCTTAAGAGCATACATGCACCTTATTTTCCTATGTCTTTAGTGAATTCCAAAGAATAAACTATTTATGAAATATATTTGAACACTTATATGAAACATATTTATCTCCTACTTTCTACTTGAGACAAGCTAAATTCAAAGAGTATATATTATTTCTTCAATGTTTCTTTTCCTCATAGACAATAACTTGAAAGACAGGCATTTTTTGTCATTTTGCTTCAATGATATGAAATGTCAGATATATCTATTAATAAGGTAAATTAATTTAGTTAGAAAGTAACATAGCTAATATTCTTCTGTTTATGACAAACCTTCTATTAAAATTCTTTGGTATTTCAGAAGGAACTCTTTGAAAGATAAGTTCTTAAAAGAACATTACTAGCCTATTTGAGCTCAGTTCTTAAACCACTATTTCCTGAATGGTGATAGAATCAGAATTTAAAGAGACACTGAAAGGTAAAACAATAGACTTGCGAGATGAAATTATTTAGGGAGAAATTCTATCCTTTCTTTCAAACAGCAACTAAACTTATATGGATATCATAAGCATGGCTTAGCAAGAGTATAAATTAAAAAGTCCCAGTAGAATTAATTGACAGGAAGCTTGTTATAAATCAACACTGAACAGTGGATGCCAAAAAAGCTAATGTAATTTTTGGCTGCATTAAGAGAATATTTTGTCCAGATCAAGGAAATAATTCCATTTTATTGTGCTTTATATAAACCTTTCTAACTAATTCTCTTCAATATGAGAAGTAAACTGGAACACATTCAAAGACTCCCAAGATGAGACAAAAAGACCTGTTGTGTAGGATTCGAGAGCTAAAGACTTTCACCGGAAGAAAATATTCTTACAATATCCTAGATGTCTTTAAAGTGTGTGTGTTTACCATGTCTGTAAGGTGGTACATTTCCTTCTGACTTAGAGGTCTCAGAAGATGGACTTTGGATTAATAAATGCAAAGTTAATCCCACAGTGGACTGCATAAAATTTTCAAATGTGAGCGGGGTCACTGTCATTGTCACTGCCATCCCTTGCTCATCGATTTTGCTTGACCGGGCACCAGTAACATCTCCATTGTGAGACTTGTTACTATTTTTGACATCTCGAATGCACCACGGGGAGCTTGCCAGGCTCTCCCGTGTGGGCAGTATACTCTCGGTAGCTTGCTCTTTGAGAAGAACACAGGAATCGAGCCTGGGTCGACCACATGCAAGGCAAATGCCCTACCTGCTGTGCTATCACTCTAGCCCATGAACTGGGTAATATTATAAAAGTAGCTAAATTCTTAATCTCTGTCATTCAGAAACAATAAAACAAATTAGAATTTAGTTTTCAGCTAAGCTCAAGATGTTTTGCTGAAGTTAAAGATGCTTATGATTTCATCAGGTAAATGGCCATGATGACAATCAAAGAAGAAAATAAAATTTATCAGGATGTAAAGGAGAAAATATTAGCAAATCATATATCTTAAAAGGGTTTACTATCTAAAACGTTTAGGAAAATCAAGATTTAATATCAATCACTGAGTGTTTTCCTTGCATACAACAGATATTTCTTCTAGCCTGAGCACCCCATATGGTCCCCCAGAAGCAGTGAGAGTAATTCCTGAGAGTAAAGGAGTAAATCCTAAGTACTGTGAAGTGTGGCCAAACTCACACACACACACACACACACACACACACACACACACACATATACACATACACTTACACACAATTTAACAATAATCAAATGCAATTACCATGAAAATAACCCAATTTTAAAACTTACAGAATACCTGGACAGATACTTTCTCAAAGAATGTATCCAAATAACCTGTATTTACTCAAAAATATACATAACATTAATACTCATATAGAAAATGCAAATGAAAACCACAACTAAATATATCATTCTATGCGTTAGAATTCCTACTAGTGAAAAAAGAAATAATCAATATTAGTAAGAATGTGGACAAAGGAGAATCTTTGTCTACAACTAGTACAATGTAAATTAATGCAATCATTATGGAAAATTTTATGTAGTCTCCTAAATAAATAGATCAACATTAGCGCTGTAGCACTGTTTTCCCTTTGTTCATCAATTTGTTCAAACAGGCACCAGGAATGTCTCCATTGTGAGATTTTGGGCATATCGAATACGCCATGGGTAGCTTGCTAGGCTTTGCCGTGCGGGCGAGATACTCTCGGTAGCTTGCTGGGCCCTCCAAGAAGAATGGAAGAATCAAACCCAGGTTGGCCACGTGCAAGACAATTGCCCTACCTGCTATACTATCACTCCAGCCCCATATCAACAATATCACTTAACAATACCAGTGATGGACATATATATGTATGTATATATGTATATATAAGGAAATAAAATATTTAATATACATTCTGAGAGATATATGCACTCATATATTAACTTCAGAATTATTTACAATAGCCAATATATAAAAATGATGTCTTCACACATGAATAAATGTATAAATAAAATGCCAAGGTCCTGATCAAAATCACATATACAAACATTTAAGCTATGAAAGAGCCAAGGTCATACAACAGCGAAAGAATGATCTTTCAGCATATGATATTAGGAAACCTGGGTTTGATCAAATTTGAATCATGATAGCCAAAATACTATAAACAAAAACTCAAGATGGAGTAAAACCCCCAAATTATAAAGTACATAAATTATAAATGGTTAATGCACACCAGAACTTTAAAATCAGAACTGTATTTTTAACTCAACTCCATTGGAACAAGAAATAAAAGCATCAAGAAATGAGATTACAACAAATTAAAAGCTACACAGCAGAAGGAACTTCACAAAAACACAAAGGACAATCAATTGGTAGAAGATATTCAAATATCATATGTCTGACAAGAAATTGATATTCAAAGTATATAAAGAACTCTCACAATTCAACATAGAACAGCTAACATTATCCAAATTGAAGTTTTAAAAAAGTATTTGTAGACACTTCCCCAAGAAATGCATAGAAGATGGCCCACAGATAATTTTTAAAGTTCAATATCACTTATTATTGAGAAATTAAAATTAAAAATCATAATTAGATGCCACCTCAGACCTGAGAGAATGGTCTACACTGAAAGGAAAGCAAACAAAAAGTGTTGAGTATAAGCGCAAAAAGAATTTTGGTGCACTGTTGGGAATGTACATGGTGCAGCCTTTATGGAAAATAGAAAGAAGACTCCTTAAAAGCATCAGTGTAAAAAGAGCTGGGCAATTTTTCAAATACAATGTTATTCTATATAATGGTTTACATATCTATTTGTAATAGTAATACTAGTAAACTTTATACTAAAACGTCATCACAAACAAGAGCATGATTGTAAACATTTCTCTTTTTTAATAATCCTCATTAAATTCTTCAAGAAGACATTATATATATATATATTTTTTTTTCTTTGGGGATCACACCCAGCAATGCACAGGGGTTACTCCTGGTTCATGCACTCAGGGATTACTCCCAGCGGTGCTTGGGGGACCATATGGGATGCTGGGAATTGAACCCGGGTCGGTCACGTGCAAGGCAGATGCCCTACCCACTGTGCTATCTCTCCAGCCCCAAGAGGACATTATTTTTATTCTAAATTTTTTAAGCACTATATTTTGGCCTATATAATCTCTTTCAAAATCACTGTAGCTTCTCTTCTTACATAGAATAAAGGGCAAACTTCCTGAAAGAGCCACCATGACTTTACACAATAATTATCTTTATTTCTCTGACTTCAGTTTTATCTCCTCTGCCTTCTCATTCCAGTGACTGTCTTCATGGTTGTTTCTACCTCTTTGGTTGGAAATAAAGCACAGGGGTACAGTGATTACCTCTGATCCAGGTGTGGCCTCAAGACAAACATTAACAGCTCCACCTCTACTGAGAGCACATTTTGTTCTACTGCATGAGATGTTTGTTTGCTCCAGAAATGTTCTCTTACGTATGGTCTTGACTCAGATGCTTCATTCCCAATTAAATCTTCCTTTGACTCCTGACTTAATACTATAGTCTTCTACCTAAAGTTGCCCAACAACTTTATCTGCTTTATATTTTTTCCACACATATCCTAAGCTATTACTGTAATTTACCGGCTATAGATTTTACTTATTTTTGTTAAATATACTTTATTAGCATTATTATGTCTGAGGGTAATCAGTACTTTTATATTCACGATAGTTGTGATGAGTGTTCAATGAAGAAATAAAAGTAGTATTTAGTCATTTTTTATTCTTTAAATAAACCTAATACAACTCTACTGCATTAAAAAAATGCTATATTGCAGTAAATGTGTTTACTGCTTCCTTATATTACTTATATCACTCATGGCCTTATGCAAATATATGTGAGAACAATAAAATAGCTGTTAAAATGTATTATTTTTTTGAAATTTAAGAGAAACAATATCTTTTAGACCTTTTTTTAATCCAGCTACAAATAACAAAATTACAGAGGAATATAATGACTTTATGTCTGTTAAAAATGTTCTAAGAAAGAGATATCAAATTAGGTCATGCATATTACAGTATTAGAAACTATACTTCCAAAAATATGAAAAAAATGTTTCTCACTTTCTCCCTTACACACAAGACATAGTCTTTGAAATATTTCCACCAACATCATCAATTACTTTTACAAATCCAGAATCCTGTGTAGAATTTTGTGCCAGGTACTAGGAAAGTAAGTGAAACAACTTCCAATTATAGTTGGACAAAATGCAAGAAGAGAAATTGATATTGACCAGTTGCCTCCTTGCAATCAGCAGAAATGCTGCCAGCACTTTTTACAGATGAATGAGACATAAAAGGATCTGAAAGGTTTTAGCTGAAAAAGTTCCTTGAATAATTGAGAAGGGCTTACAACTGGATGAAACATATCCGAATTAGTTATAACATATTTCCAGTTGTTAACTATTTCCAGTCTGCTCCTGAAGGATTAATAAAGTTATTAAAATAGAACGTCTCAAATGGTGCTTTTTTGTTTTAATCCTTAATGTGAGCTGGTTGACAGCAACTGGGTAGCCTTAATAGTATTGAAAAAGTAAATTTTTTTAATGTTGGAACATGTCATGGGGCTGACCTGGATTTGTTCCCAGCACCATATGTGGTCCCCAAGCTCAACCAAGAGTGATTCATGAGTGCAGATCCAAGAGAAGGGCCTAAGTAGTATCAGGTGTGGTCCAAAGCCAACAAATTAGTGTATTACTAAGAAAAAAATCGTGAATATTTTATCCCTTCATGATATAATGCAATGGCTCAATAGATGTTTTGTTTGACCTATTTAGCATTCTATACCTAGCAACTCTGAATAGTTACAGGATATATACAATGTACCTAAAGTCACAGAAAGAAAACACAGATTTTTCCCCTTTCCGACCACCTCTCAAGGAACATTATGCTGCAAATATATATCCACTTATCCTGTTTCAAGAATGCTTGTGGAGATAATTGCAATATGAGCTGCAAAGTTCGTAGACACTGCTTTTTGATAGGTTTTTAATAGGCATGGGCATTCCGATTAAACCATAATATATGACAGCTTAAATTTACCACATAAAAAAGCTTTCGGTTAAGATTTATAAGTCCAGCTCCTGGAAGCAGGATTTATAAAATAATGGTTAGTCATGATAAGATAGTAAGATGAGTGATGGTCCTGAGGTTTACAACTAACCCTCATTCTAACAAATGATTTAATTAAAATGTCATAGACGTAAAGTTTCTCAGTTCTCTGCTATGGAGGTAAAAAGCAACAACTCTTAAAGTCTTCAGCTGGGGACCAGAGAGTTAACAAGCACCAGGCTTGTTGCCTGGGTGATGAAAAACCAATATCACAGTGTCTCACTTATTTTTGATGATCAGAAACCACTATTCCTAACAGCAACAATGCCCAGTAGTTTCAGCTTTCTGTCCTCTAATGTTAAACATGCCTACAAGCCTGTTTGTCATCTTCTCTTACACAAAATCAAGTCCCCAAATGCCAGCACAGTCACCAGTGAAAATAACACTCCTATGGATCCAACTTGGAATCAATGCTGTTAGCCATTTTTGGGACATAGATGAAATGCAGTAACTTCAGTCTGGTTCATTGAACATGTACATTGTACTGGCAGCAGGATTTGACATAAAAGGGATCCACATGCATGTACATCAGGGAGATTATAAGGGGGAGCATAATTCACAATTTGATAATATCATGCTGAGAAAGTGGTCTTTATTGCAACTGTTAAAGGACAGCCATTGTATGAATAGAGATTAAAAAATATGCTTGATAACAACTATTCATTAGTTTAAAAGGTTTTTCATATATCTTAGAGTCATAGGATTTTAGATTTTGAAAGGATAGTAATAGATATTTGCTGAAAGTTATTCTGGATAAAATAATTCAAAGAATTAAGTGAAAAATCTTAAATCTGCTTGTCATGTTAAGACTTTCTGCCAATGTAAGGTCTTTATTTTTACTCAAGTAAAATAATCTGTGAGGTAGAGAATATAGCATAGGACATAAATGATATAATTTTTATTTCACTGCAAAGAGCTATGATAAAAATGAGTTCTGAATTATAACACCTAGTTTAGTTTGGGCAGAATATGGAATTAACATATCTAAAATTAGCACATGGTTAATAAAACATCCTCAACACAAAACTGACATGTTAAGAATCAATTGTTATAAAAAATAAATGATAATATAGGCAAAGTATTTAGTGAAAGGTATGGGTATTTTTTTAACTCAACAAACACAAATTCAATACACTTCCTATTTTGCACATCATAACCAATTGTAGGATGACATTACTTTGTCCTCTCCCTGCTTGCCACAAGTAGCTTGTCCCGTTTTTCCCCAGAGTTTAGGCTTACCCCAGTCTCACCCATCAAGGTGTTCCCAAATCTTTCCCATCCCTTTGTTTAGCTATAATCACTTCTCCATGCTCTCGTCCCCAAAAGTGTTAATCCGCGGCTTTCCCTTAATCTGACTCTGCTAATTTTTAAGGTCAGAACTTCCTAGGATACTGAATTTATATTATATAAGTTAATATTGCCTTTCTCCTCTTCTTGTGCCTTTTGAATAATTTACTTTAAAGCTATGTCTGTTTTGTATAGACACAAGAAGACAATATTATGTTTTTATAACTTGGAAATTAGTTGGCCTCGAATATTATTCCCTCCCGGGCATCTGCTTTCTCCACTTAAACCTCAGTTGCCCTCAGTTCCTAGCACCCCAAAGCAGGGTCCCCGACGTGGGACGGGAAGGATCCAGGCAAGCGGTGAGTTATGTGCTACCCTGGCATCGAGATGGGCCTGGCCAAAGTGCCTAATTCTTAACTATAAGTTAAGAGCTTGATCATAGACAAATGCTGTCATGATCCAATAGTAATTATGAGACTAGGACCCTGCCAGGGATAGGAAAGACTGATCTGGCCTGAGCACTGTAGTCTGAGATTGAGATGGCCCCAGGAGAGCAATTCTATAAGCTTTAATGCATCTTATTGTGTCCATAAAAAATAATTAATATTATGTATTCTTATATGTTTGCTGGCTGAGGAGAAGAGAAACACATTCATGGGACTCCGCCCTTGGTTGGATCTTCCTGCTGAAAGAGAATTAAGTCCTAGGAGAAGCATCCCCTAAGGGAAAGGAACCTTACCCTATAAATGGTGACCACACCTATGTGTACGCCCCAACCCCCTCATGCTGGGGAGATTTAACTAGGCTCTAAGAGTGGGTTGGGGGGCGAGATCCACGGGGGCAGATCCACGAGGGCCAGATCCACAGATCCAGAGAGAGACCGAGAGCCGGGAGAGAAGCAGGGAGAGAGAATGAAATAAACTGATCGAGCAACCAGTTTGGCCTTCTTTCTTCCGTCGCCTGCCCTTGACCAACAGCACACACAGCGGTTCCGGGGCACCAAACGTGGGCGTTGAGACAGAGCTGGCCAGAGAGCCCGCAAGTGCGCTCGCCCCTCAGCGGGCTTTAGTTTTTTACAACCAATCTTCTGCCACTGTCAAACATTTTAATGCCCTTACTCATTTACAGATTATTCCTCTGACTATAAGCTCACACACAGGAGATATTTTCCCTCGGTTTTAACTTAAGTGCCTAAAGTAGTATCTTTAACATAAGAGGCCCTTAATAAATGCATTTTGTATGAAAACATGAGTGGTAGCTTGAATAAATATTAGAACCTAAACAAGCTTCCAAGATAACACTATGAATGACCTTGCACTCCCAGATCTTACGGTTTAGTTGGCATGTAGTATGTTCTAGTTATGTCAACAAAATACTGCACACTTTATTAACATTTATTTCTCACAATTCTAGAGATCAAGGTGCTATCAGATTTATGCCTCTATCTGATTAGAGGTAGCCAAGTTCTAAATTTATTCTCCTAGAGCTGAGAGAAAAGAGATGGCTGTCTGGTCTCTTCTTATAAAGTCACTAATCTCTTCACTCGGATTCCACTCTTAAGACTTTTAAGCTTAATGCATCTTGAAGGTCTTACCTCCTAGCACCATCTCTTTGGGACACTGGGTTTTCAAAACATAAATTCAGAGTAGGAGAGATATAAACATTCAATCCATAACTGTTAATAAGTCAAAAATGTAAAAGGAAATTGTAGTTACATCAAAAGAAAACTATTTTCATAGTAATATGAAAGAAACGTAACACATATTAATATCTGCACACAATCAGCTCTCCAGCAAAAGAAACAGAAGATTGTACACATTATCTTTTATTAATTTGACATATATTTATCAGGCAATATAGAAACATTCTTAAAATATTAGAATGATGTGCTAAACAAGATGCACTAGGTTCTTCCTTCATAGAGAAGAAAGTAAAACAATGATATAAAAAGTTCAGGCCACATAGCGGCTGGAGTGAAAGCACAGCAGGTATGCCATATGCCTTGCACTCAGCCAACTGACCCAGGTTCGATTCCCAGCATCCCATATGGTCCCTTGAGCACTGCATACTTTCTGAATGCAGAGCCAGGACTAACCCCTGAGAACCTCTGGGCATGACACAAAAAAAGAAAAATTTCAAAATTAAAAGAAAGAAAAAGCTCAGGCCACAGAGAACACAGTAGGTATGACACTTGCCTTGCATGTGGCAGACAGGAGGTAAATCCCCAGCACCTAGGTTTGGATCCATTTATTCCTCCAGGAGTGATCACTGAGCACAGATTCAGGAGTAATCAATCCCTGACACTGCCAAGTACGGCAATAAAATAAAATAAAATAAAATAATAAAAAAGAAGCTACTTATGTATATATTTATATTAGAGAATTCCAGCTCTGTACCCCGCCTCTCTCATTATTAAAACACTGTATTTACAAAGTTGTTTATAATACAGTTGTTTCAGGCATTTAGTGTTCTAGCACCACTGGTGTCAATTTCCCTCCACCAATGTCCCCAGTGTTCCTCCCATCCCCAACACAAGTTTTCATGTCTGCCCCCTTAGACACAGCAAATTTACTTTAGATTGCTTGCTCCAACAAACCTTAAAGAAAGGGCAAATAGAATGATCAGAAAATAAATTCGTTAGAACCAAATTGTGATTGCTATATGACTTTAACCTACATAAATAAGAAAATTAAAACCATAGAATGCAACATAATAAAGTCTATTCTCATTTACATAAGTTTTCAACTGTGGAATCTAAAGTATAGTGCATTAAATTTTATTTTATACTTTGATATCATTATGAAAATAATCATGCCTTACCTGTCATTTTTTAAAATTCTGTGCTAATAGATTTTGGAGTTTACATGAAATATAAGGCCTACATATGCAAACTTCTCCCCCCCCACACTCCCCACCACACACACTTGATTTAAACACTGTCTCCACCTTGCTTATCCCTTGTTCTTATTTCCTCCTTCAGAAGTGGGAGGATGGAGTGAAATGGGATGTAAATTCTAATTGACGTGTGGGTAGTCCAGGCCCATCACCAAATCCTGCCCTGGGTCAAGTGCCATGGGTATTGGCTCCTTCTGGAGCAGCAGCGTGCTGGGTGTTTCATCATAGCTGCTCTTCTGCTCTCTAGCAGCCTCCGAGTGTTCCCTGCTCTCCAGCGGTTTGGAAGCAATGAGTAACTCTCAAGATTCCCCAGGGGGTCTCTGCAGTTCCTGCTGTCCTCTCCAGCCATGGCTATGAAGATCCAGAGCTCTTCCTTAGGACTCAGAGGTTCTTGCCAGGAGCAGCGCAAACTCCTGTCCTCTGGGGACATCTGAAGTGATCTCAGTGGGCAGCAACTCTCCTAGCCATGGCTGGATACAAACTGGCTTACATCTTGGAGTAATCTCTCTCTCTCTCTTTCCTTTTCCTCTCCTCTTCCTCTCTCAGCTCTCTGGAGCACCCCCTCCCCCACGTATATAGTTTGGGGTATCTCTCATAGGGGACAAAGATAAAGTCAGTACACCAAGGTCTTTCTGTAAACCTCTGGGCAGGAATATAAACAAACCAGTACCTGCAATCTTACCTGAAATGTCCCACGGCTTTTCTTAAGTCTCATCTCCAAAGTCTTGCTACTTTTCCTGAGTAAATGACTCATCCTTGCCTTGTGCTCCCAAAGCTTAATATTAGGCATATAGACCTTCAGGTCAAAGAATTAACTGTTAGTAAGAAGAAAACTAATTCTTCAAAAGACCAAATGTCTAAACATAGTAAAAATAAAAGACTAATGCACTATTTTTGTTCGATATATGAGCCAAGCTTTATCAGTAGTGTATTCACTACTGAACCAGAGAGATAGTGCAAGAGATAAGGTTCTTACCTTGCATGTGGCTTACCCCAGTTCCGTCTTGGCACTATGCATAATTCCCTGAGCATAACTAGCAATGATCCCTGAGCACAGTCAGGAGAAATCCCTGAACACCTCTTGAAATTATCAAATAAACGGGGCTGGAGCAATATCACAGCGGGTAGGGCATTTGCCTTGCATGTGGCCGACCCGGGTTTGATTCCCAGCATCCCATATGGTCCCCTGAGCACCGCCAGGAGTAATTCCTGAGTGCAGAGCCAGGAGTAGCCCCTGTGCACCACCAGGTATGACCCCAAAAAAGCAAAAAAAAAATTATCAAATAAACAAAATAAAAATAATAATGATTTGCATTTGGATATTTCCTATATCTTATGTTTCAATGGATGCCAAATGCTAAACTTCAACTAACAGGTGACAATATTTTGTCAGGTATGACTTGCCGATTAATTGAGCTGATAGATAAAAAGAAAGCGTTCCACTTTATCTTTCTACGCCAGTATCCTGGTGGATATTGATGCTGTGTTAAGATGGGGAATTGCTTAGCCACTCTCCAGAGGAATGAAGGGGTGGCTGTTTCACTGACTGTGAGAAGTAAATGTATAAGAAATAAATAATATGTGGGCGGCAGTGATAGAACAAAGAGAGCATTTGCCTTGCATGCAGCCAAACAGGGTTTCATCCCAGGCATTACTTATGTTCCCCTGAGCCCTGCAGGAGTTATCCCTGAGCACAGAGGCAGAAGTAAGCCCTGAGCACAGCCAGGTATGCCCCCACACACCCCCAAAAGAAAGAGAAATAAACAATTTTACTACTTACACGCATGCACATACAAGTGATATAATATGGGATTTCTCTGTGAAATATCTAGTAAAATGTTTCATATTATGGGGGGCTTGTGGGGGGTGTGGGCAGAAATGGAGACACTGATGTCTATGATATGGACCTGGGTATGTTCTCCTTACAGACCATATTTGGAATTATCAAAGCAGGCATGATTTTCCATGAGAAGTATTTGACATTGAACTAGAAGTCAAACCTAAGAGAGATCCATTCTAAGGAAATGGAGAGAGAAACAAAGAAAAATTAAGTGATTCATTCAGAGAATGATGGACACAAATGATGACATGGAATTTAAGGGAAGCGGCATCTCTGGAGTACAGGCTGGGTTATCATGGAATACTGAGGCAGACCACCTAATATGAGACCCACAAATCATCCATTCGACTTTTCCATGAAGGGCAGCTTAGTGACAAATAAAATGTGCAAAATATAGAATGAAGGAGCAAGATAAATCTTTACAAAATGTCTTCAATGGATTCTTAGAGTCTGACTTTTAGTAACAAAACCTCTAGAAGAAGTCTGACTATCTCATAGGTGGAATCCAGTCAGTAATAGCTCTTGTCCAGCGGTCATCTCTGAATCAAATTATGTGTCTAGCCCATCTGATTTTTGATGCCGTGGCAAATGAGACAACGTCCCTGATTCTTGACCATCGAAAAAGGTCAGAATTCTGGATTCCTTCTCTCACTTGAGTGAAACGTGATACTCCTGGCATAGTTCTTTTGATTCCTCTTTGGGAAACTGGAATAGCGTTCTCATCCTGTCTTCATAGTGCCCAGGTCTCTGAGGCATATGTTAGTGCAGGAAGAATGGTGGAGTCAAAAAAGATGTGCCCAGAGCCGGGAGTTCTTCGTCCTCTTAACCACTTCTTTAATGCTCTTGAAGGTGTTCCACACTGCTCTCTTCCTCCTACACAGTTCTGGCAACAAGTCTTTCCTCATGTTGCGTTCTCGACCCAGGTGCACATAGCTGCTGCATTCAAAGATGTTTGTTCCATTAAGAGCAAATGGCACTATTGCGACAATGTAGGAAGATGCCATCATTGACAACATCAACGAGGAATACAATCTACTGGTTTAGCACCTCCATGACTGTGCAAAGAATGCCGAGAGTGGGAAAGCCACAAACAGACGCCTGTCTTCGGAAACTCTTGAGCTCATTTGCCAACTTGGTTTGGCATGAGCCTTAGGCAACCACAAACTAATGTCTGAGCTCGCAAAGCTGTGCAGAGAAGCGATAAAGGAAGACCTCAGAGAGAAAAGAGTAGCAGTGTTGGCTGATGTGCAGAAGACAGAATAAGCATTCGCAATGCTCGCCTGTTCTTCATCAACTACAAGACCAAGATGACTTCCCTCCAATGTCCTAATGGATCTATCACAACTTTTAAAAGGGCAATGGAGAGGAACATTCACAACTTCTACTTGGATCTCTTTGACATCCACATCCACCTGTCTACATACCAAATTCCGCAGGATGGATATGCCATTCCCAATGTCCTCCTTTCTGAAATCTGACATGCTATTTCATCGGTAAAGATGTGTACAGCACCCTGTCCAGACAAGGTCAGACCAGAACACCTGAAGAATCTGCCGCCAGCACTCGTCAATACACTGGCTCAGTCTTCACACAATACTTGTCCGAATGCAAGGTTCTGTTCCAATGGAAAACCAGCAGGACCGTTCTGTTGTACAAGAAGGGAGACATCCACGACATAAGCAACTATCGCTCAATCCGCCTGCTGTCCTCCTCTACAAGTTGTTCACTCGAGTCATCCTGAATAGAATAGGCAGAACACTAGACGAAAGACAACCATGCAAGCAAGCTGGGTTCTGAAAAGGATTCAGCACAATCTAACATATCCACACAGTGTCAAAGCTCATTGAGGTTTGGCAAAAGTTCAAGATGTAGCTCTGATTAACGGTCATCGATTTAAAGAAGGCCTTTGATTCTGTTGAGACTGAAGTGGTCATAGAAGCCCTAGCCAAACAGGGTGTGCAAACTCAGTACATCAAGGTCCCCCATGATCTGTATTACAGATTCAGCACCAGAATCTCACCATTCTAAAATGAAGAGATCATTGACATAAAGAGAGGGGTTTGGCAGGGTGATACCATTTCACCAAAATTCTTCAGTGCCATCCTCGAGAACGTCATTCGATGACTGGAATGGGAAGGGATGGGAGGTAAGATAGATAGTTGGCAACTATATCACCTCCGCTTCGCTGATGACATCGTTCTAATAACACCAAACATTAGCCAAGCGGCACAAATGCTGGCCGTCTCCAACCACAAGTGTGGAAATGTCGGACTGCAGCTGAATCTCAGCAAAACAATGTTCAGGAAAAATGAACTAGTCCCTGACGTTCCATAGATAATGTAAATGCCTTAAATATTATTTCCAATATTTGGTCCTCAAGCACCTCAGGAAGCCCACCTCCATGTCTCAGATCCTATACTTGTTCCTCCAACATCCCAGGTGAAGTTAACTTCTCTTGAGAACACTGGGAGGCCATTTGGGAACTGAAAGTGATTTCACTTTCCTTCAGGTGAGTTCCTCCCAGCACATTCTCAGCCATCTTAGCAGGCACGCTTCCACAGCTGCTATGCAGCACGATATACCACACCTTACACTACTCAGTATCATATCTCCTGTAACTGCATGAAAACAGGATAGTAAACACAAGGCAAAATACCGTGTAGGAAACCTCCAAGTTTAAGATATGGCATAACCTAAGTGTTAAACAACAGATGAACGAGTTATGAAGATGTAGTATGTGTACGCTATGGAACACTATGCAGCTGTAAGGAATGATCACTGTATCGCTGTCATCCCGTTGTTCATTGATTTACTTTAGCGAGCACCAGTAACATATCCATTCATCCCAGCCCTGAGATTTTAGCAGCCTCTCCTTACTCATCTTTCTTAAAGATTGGAGGCTCTTTTCAGGGTCAGAAGAATAAGACAGTTATTGTTACTGTATTTGGCATATTGAATATGCCACAGGAAGCTTGCCAGTCTCTTCATTTATCAAGGAAAAATAAAACCATGCAATGTCCTACAACATGGCCACAGCAGAAGAGAGACAAACACAGGAAGATCTCACTTACCTGTGGTATATCTGTCACGGTCACTATTACCCTGTTGCTCATTGATTTGCTCGAGCAGGCATCAGTAACATCTCCAGTTTGAGACCTTACTGTTTTTGGTGTATCGAATACACCACGGGTAGCTTGCCAGGCTCTGTCATGGGGGCAAGATACTCTCGGTAGCTTGCCAGACTCTCTGAGAGGGGTGGAGGAATCGAACCCAGTCGGCCATGTGTAAGTCAAACACCTTACACACTGTACTATTGCTCCAGCTCGGTATATCTGTGGAATACAGAAAACTCTATGAGGAAACGTATCATATTAAAAATGAGATACCTAGGCTAAGCATGATCCCAGTCTTTAGAAAGGAGAGAAACAGAGAAGGAAAGAAATCAAGGGGTCAGGGGAGGAGAAGAGAATGGGAAATAATAGGTGAACAAGAATGAGGGCTTCAGTTATATAGTAATGTGGGTAAGTGGTAGAGTCATATATATAAAAAACAAGGACTGAACAAAACTGTAAACATAAGATTTAATCTGCAACCACTGAAACTTTGCAAGATGCCTGTCAAGCTGATAGTCAGGGATGGGGCAGAAGTTTGTGAGGGTATGGATTATGGGGACACTGGTAGAGGGAAGTTGACTGTGGTGGTGGGATTGATGTTGAAATCTTAATTGCCTAAAACTCAACTATCAACAATATGATAAATCACAATTATTTATAAAAAAAAAGAAATCCTCGAAGCTCAATGAGTGAAAATAACAACTCAGAGGGCTCTACCATTACCAACCAGCTTTGGAATCTGGTTGAAAATGTCACTGGTGTCACTAATCAGAGAATACTGTGAATATTTTATGAACTCGAAGAACAGTGACATAGGTATTCATAAAAGGATGAGAGGGTAAATGAGAAGAATGCATATTAAAGAGTCTCTCCCATATGTGGGATATAAGAAATGAAGTACGGTAATAACAAATGGCCAAAGTGTTTGAAACTGGAGATTTTTAACTTATAAAATAGTTTTTTTTAACTTATAAAAATTATAATTTTTAACTTATAAAAATCCCAGTCCTCAAAATAATATTTTAAACATTTATATAGTACTAAACTAAAATAATTTAAATTTTCCATTTTACATAGGATGCTTTTGTATTTAATTTTTTTTGTCAAGTTCTCATAAAACAGTGTACTCTGTTACAGCTTTGTAGTAGAGTTTGAAGTTGGGAAGGGTGATGCCTCCCAGCTTATTTTTCCCAATAATTGCTTTAGCTATCGTGGGGGTTTGTTGTTCCATATGAATTTCAGGAGTGTTTGATTTATTTCTTTGAAAAATATCATGGGTATCCTTATAGGGATTGCATTGAATCTGTACAATGTTTTGGGTAGGATTGCCATTTTGACAGTGTTAATTCTTCCAGTCCATGAGCACGGGATATGTTTCCATTTCCTCGTGACCTCTTATTTCTTGGAGTAGCATTTTGTAGTTTTCTTTGTATAGGTCTTTTACCTCCTTAGTTAAGCTGATTCCGAGGTGGATCAAAATGGATTAAAGACCTCAGCATCAGACCAGAACCCATTAGGTACACTGAAGAAAAGGTCAACAAAACTCTCGACTATATTGAAGCTAAAGGCATCTTCAAAGATGACATGCCACTAACCAATCAAATGGAAACAGAGATAAAAAAAAATTAGACTATTCAAAGACAATCTACAGAATGGGAATGGATATTTACCCAATATCCATCTGATAAGGGCTTGATATCAAGGATACATAAGGTACTGGTTGAACACAAGAAGAAAACATCCAACACCATCAGAAAATGGGGTGAAGAAATGAACAGAAACTTTCTCAAAAAGGCACACGAAAAAATGCTCTTCATCACTAATCATCAGGGAAATGCAGATCCAAACAACTATGATATACCACCTCACACAACAGACTGGCACAAATCCAAAAGAACCAGAGCAACCAGTGTTGGCATGTATGTGGGGAGAAAGGGACCCTCCTTCACCGCTGGTTAAGCCCTTTTGGAAAACAGTATGGACACTTCTCAAAAAATTAGAAATTGAGCTCCCATTTGACGCAGTAATAACACTTCTGGGAATATATCCTGGAGAGGCAAAAAAAGAATAGTCAAAATGACATCTGCATTTGTATTTTCATTGCAGCACTGTTCACAATAGCCAGAATCTGGAAAACACCTGAGTGCCTGAAAACAGATGACTGGTTAAAGAAACTTTGGTACATCTACACAATGGAATACTATGCAACTGTCAGAAAGAATGAAGTCATGAACTTTTCATATAAGTGGATCAACATGGAAAGTATCATACTAAGTGAAATGAGTCAGAAGAAGAGGGATAGACATAGAAAGATTGCACTCATCTGTGGAATATAAAGCAACAGAATGGGAGACTAACACCCAAGAATAGTCGAGATAAATACCAGGAGGTTTGTTCCATGGCTGGGAAGCCAGCCTCACATGCTGGGGAAAAGGGCAGCCCAAATAGAGAAGGGAACACCAAGGGAAGGGAGTCTGGAGGATTCACTTGGGATGGGAGATACGGGCTGAAAGCAGACTACAGACCGAACATGATGGCCACTCAATACCTCTATTGCAAACCACAACACACAAAAGGAGAGAGAGAGCAAAAGGGAATGCCCTGCCACAGAGGCGGGGGTGGGAGGTGGATGGCGGGGGGTGGGGTGGGAGGGATACAGGGATCATTGGTTGTGGAGAATGGGCACTGGTAGTGGGATGGGTACTTGATCATAGTATGACTGAAATGGAAGCACGAGAGTTTGTAAATTTACAACTGTACCTCATCCTGTTTCACTAGTAAATTTTTTTTAGAAAATGGAAATGAGATGGGGTCTGGAGTGATAGCACAGCGGGTAGCACATTTGTCTTGCATGTGGTCAACCTGGGTTCAATTTCCAGCATCAAATATGGTCCTCTGAGCACTGGGGCCCTGCGCAAGGTCAGGTGTGACCCCTAACACACCTCCAAAAAGAAAGAAAAAAAACATATAAGTATTCACAGAAAAAGTATAGAGTAAGCAACTCTTTAAAACAATAAGCAACTGCAAGATACTAGTTGCAGGGTGATTTTCATAATTGCTATATATGAACATTTGCCAGTACATGGAACTGGGCCCAGTGTCTCACGCATGCAAAGCATAGCTATCATTACATCACATTCTCAATAGCATTTCAGTTCAGAATAGATGCATTTGAAGCAGTTGAATGTTTTAAAATGTAAATGTCTCTTTTAAAGATAAATTAATATTACAGATAGACTGGAAACAGGCTTAAAAATACCTTCTACTCATCTCTATGCAAAAATTGCCATTATATGATAAGGCAATTTTCTATCATTAAGCAACTGACTCAGTGCCGCCAGTGAAGTTGAATTACTTTTTATTTACAAAGCTATTTTATTTTGTTCTATTTAGAAACGTGTTTATTCTATAAGACCATTGTCCATTTATTCTAGGTATATGTATGCATATATTCACTTTATAGAGATTTTAGTTACTCCACAATTTTTTCAAACATTACTTACTGTTCATTTTCAAAGCAAAATTAGAGTGAAAGCAATAACAACAACGAATTCAAGAACCATGAAATTGGTGCATTGAAATAAATTGCACTAATTTTGCTTAAGACTTGAACACTTCCAAATGAATCCTCTTAGCATAAACGATCGGATAATAAAATGTCTCATTTTTGACACTTCTCAAAAACATAAGGATTTATTCATCAGAAATGAGGTACTGTAATAAAATATTATAAATTATAGACAAGGAAGTGAGTCTTGGGGATTTGGCAAGTAAATAGGAGAGCCAGTACTCTACCGATGGTGCAGAGCTTCTAGGTACAATTATCTAAAAAGCAGAGATCTCTTCAGGGGAGACTCCAAGTAAATCTAAAAAGGACGAAAGATGTGTTCATCAAAGTCACGCGCACACAAACACACACACACACACACACATACACACACACACACATTGTTATTTCCTCACCTGGTTCTTCTTGACCACTGTAAGGTGAAGTTGGCTTCAAGTATTGGTTTCAATCATTCCCCTTCAAGTTTATTTGGAAGAATTTCAAAGAGGCTTAAGTTTAACTTATGGCAAATGTACTTGTGTTTATCCTATAAAACAATTACAATTTTTATTTCTTACACTTGATCTTAGCCAAAAGGCCGAGAAGTGATGCAATTTTTGTTTCTTAATAAATTAGCCTTCAGCATTCTGAAATTTGTCATGGTTGAAATTCTAGGGATCAGGGATATAGTGCAGGAGTTAGGGTGCATGCTTGAACCCCGATCTGATCCCCAGTCCCACATAGATCCCTGAGAATTGCATCATGTGTAGCTGGAGGTAACTGAGCATTGCTGGGTGTGGCCCTGGGGTCCCCAAGCACCGCTGAGGAGGCCCTTGTCATTCCCAGCATGATACAGTCAAACCAGCATTGCATCCTTGGACCCTGACACTGAATTCCATGCCTATCAGTGGCCCTGGAATCCCCCTGAGCACAACTTGAGTGCTCCCAGCAAAGAAATAGCTCTACACTTTGAAAACAATAAAAATGTTTCATGTTTATACAGAACATTTCTCCTTTTAAAAAAACACATAAAATATTATGCTAAAGCCATCTGTCCCTGACATCTTCACTGATTTTATATCAACTTTTCCCATTTCATCTCTTCAAATGTTAAATTTATCAGGCTTTTCTACAGTTTTTCATCCTTAAAGCTGGGGTCATATAACTGATTTCTTTTTCAGGTCTCAAATAATATTTATACCAGATCAGTTGTGAGGGGAATATAATTTCCTTTTAAAAAGTGAAATAATATGACTTACTTGCATGTCCTAAAGCAAGTTGAATTAATTTCATATAACTCTGTTGAGCTTTTGCTATAACCCTATAGAAGGGACAGGCTTCTGTGACATCACTCGTCTGACAAACAAATGATACATAATTTATTGCAATTCAGTTGTTTATTAAATTTGGTTATGTCTCATACTCAACTGGATAACTATTTTTAATAGTGAAGCAATTTAAAACAATCCCAGTCCACAAACATTGGTTAAGAATCTCCAGATTTCTAAATTTACAAAAAAAGTTTCACTAGATATTTTAATATCACTAACCCAGAGGAAGTCTTAGTACATTAGTAAAAATGGGATGGAGGGGCTGGAGTGATAGCACAGTGGGTAGGGCATTTGCCTTGCACATGGTCGACCCGGGTTCGATTCCCAGGATCCCATATGGTCCCCCGAGCACTGCCAGGGGTAATTCCTGAGTACAGAGCCAGGAGTGACCCATGAGCATCGCTGGGTGTGACCCAAAAAGCAAAAAAAAAAAAAATGGGATGGAATTGTTAGAAACTTATAATAAAAGCATTCAAGCAACCTGAGTTCTAAAAGACATTTCAAAGAACTTATGAATTAAAATACTGTCACTTAATAGAAGATAAAATTTAGGTCAAAAGAAGCTGTATGACTTTATGACTATAATAAACCTGTCTAATGACCAAAAGGATTATTGAACCCAAATGAGGTATGTGAACAGAAGTGTCAAGTAACAGTGAGTTAGTTGAGTTAACAGAGATGACAAGATGATAATCTTCCATCTAATGGTATTCATTGTTCATGTTAAATTGTTGTGATAATATAAACCTTAATTGTCTATAAAATTGTTTGATATGAACTACTGAAGTTAATGTGACATGTTTGAAAGATGAAATGCTATTGACAAATGACCACTCTTTTTACTACAAATAAAATTATGAGTGTGTGTGTGTGTGTGAGAGAGAGAGAGAGCAAGAGAGAGAGAGAGAGACAACCATACATAATTTTCCAAAGGAGCTGTACCAATTTATACCCCTATCAAAGTTCCCAAGGGTCCTTTCTCTCACATCCTCATCAGCTATTATCTTTTCTACATAATCATTTTCACATATATGAGGTGATACTTCACAATGCTTCTTATTTACATTTCACTAGTAAACATACTTGTGTGCATCTATTGGTTATTCATACACTTGGTATTTTTTTCTTATTTTTTTTAATAAGTCTATTCAGATTCTCTGCCTAGATCTTATTCAATTGTTTGTTGTTAAGTTATATAAGCTCTTCACATGCTTCAGATATCTTTCATACTCTTTGCCAGATAAGTGATTCAAAAATATTTTCTCCCATGCAGTAAGCTGGCTTATTTATTTATTTATTTATTCATTCATTCATTCATTCATGCAGTTATTTTTATAGTTTGCAGGTGGTTTACTTTGCCCTGCATAAGTTTAAAATTCTATGTAACACTATTAATTTTGAAACTTTTGCTTTTTCTTTCACTTGTGTTTTGGACATTCTCAAAAAATATCTTCCCATAGTGATGGGGAGGTGTTAATCCTCTATATTCAACTGTCGGAGTTTTCATGATTCCAGGCTTTAAGTATAGGATTCATTCTGAGTCATTTTGTGTCAATACTGTGAGATAGGTTATCTGGTTTTCCCAGCCCCACTTACAGAAAAGTCTATTCTTTCCCTGTAGGTATTATTTTTGGTGTTCTTGTAAATTATTAGTTGGCTATATATGTAGAAGTTCATTTTTTGGGTTTTCAATTATGTTTCAGTATCTATCCATTTATATTTGCTATCATATTTTATAATATAGTTTGTTAAACGTGTAAAGAAAAATAGCTTTACATTATTATTCTAAATCAAAAAGTGTGGTAATAACAACTTTCTTTTTCAGGAATTTTTTTAGCTATTTGGAGATTTCGGTTGTTCCAGATAAATTTAGGGTTATTTCTCTCTATAACTGTAATATGTTACAATAAAATTTTGATTTATATTATTTCAATATATAAATCAATTTGGTTGTTGTAAAAACTGCAACTAAGTTTTGACTATATATTCAAAAGAAATAGAATCAGGATCTTGAAGAAGTATGTGCCCTTTCATGCTTATTGAATCGTTATTCACAGTAACTGCCACGGAAATAACAAAGACGAAGACAGGAGAGAAGAAGGAGAAAGAAGAAAGCTGTGTATGCAGAAATATTATTCAAGTTGAGAAAAGATTCTGCAATTTACAGCATAAATGAAATTTGAATGCATTATGCCATGTAAAACTTTACACATGTAGAAAGATAACTACTGTGTGCTCTTACTAATACATGTGTGTTCTTTAAAGATAAACTCATAGAGGAAGAGATTAGAGTGGCATTTCCCAAGGACAGAAAGTTCTGAAAAATTGAGAGATGTTGATCAAAGAATTCAAATTTCCTGTTAGAAGATGAAATAGTTTGGGCAATCTGATGTAGAATGATAATATTCCTAATGAAACAACATTGAACACTTGAAAATTGTTATAAGAGTAGATTTTTAATACTGTAACCCCAAAATTAAAATGGTAATGTGATAATGATGAAGATTTCTGCTAAAGGCTTAAGATATTCTCCATATGAAATTAATGCACGGTACATTTAGACTCCTTAAACATAAAGAGTGTCCCGTCCCGCAGAACCGGATAACAGGGTACACGAGCAGAGGGTTCAGGTGATAGAGATAGGGGAGACAAACACACACACACACACACACACACACACACACACACACACACACACACACACACATACAGAGAGAGGTGAGCAAAAGCAAAAGCTACTTTATTGTAACTCCACAGGGCTCATGTATGCTTAGGCTTCAATCTACTTGCGTCATGGCCTTAAGATAAAACTAAAAGTAACTAATGGCACCCGGGGCAACTAGGGGAAATAACAATAGATATCCAGAAGGCTGATCTCTCTGTTCCTGTTGGCTAACCATCCTGCTCTTATAAAAATGTCCCAGTCCTCCAGTTCTTGTAAAATGGCTTTCTCAATCTGTTTATGTGAATCTTTGACCGAAAGCTATATGCTGAAGGCCTGCTCACCACAAAAGAGTATCTTGATTTTTACTCCCTTATAAGAGAAGAATCTGGAACACATGGTTTTCTGAATATGACTGACAACTGAAGAATTAACACAAGATGTTTAACTACTTTTGAATTCTACTGCACATCAAGTTACTCAAGCTGGCACCAATATCTTACTCCTAACCAATATTATTTCTGTCCCACCTCTACTTCACATTACCATCTCAGAGTTGAAACAGAGGAGAAAAAAGGCTAACCATTGGGGGGGCGGTGACGGGGGAGTGGAGGGGGCAGTGTAAGCAGTATCTTGACCAGTACCAAATTTTTCCCCAACAAGAAAGATAAATATATGATAATATTAACTATAGCATTTTCAGTATATTCTTAAACATTTAAGACCCCCTCCTATAAAAACTCTATAAACCCTATAATTTGCTATAGTTTTATAAGGGAAAGATTTGTGTAGTATGTAATGCCAAAACTTTAGGAAAGAAGAACTGAGTGAGCTCTATAATTTTCTTAAATTTTATAACTTAAAAATAAGAAACTTTTAGATATTTTTAAACAGATCATCATTAAAACACTATATAACTATTTGCAACTATTAATAGAAATAATATCAGTAGCTATAATATGAACATCTTTAAAGAGCAATTCTGCTAATTTCGCTATTAGAATCAAGGACAATTATATACAACCAGGTGTTCTGCAGATCATTTTTTCCTTTTAATATTTGAATACATACTGAGGGACTTTAATAATGATACATTTTAATGAAGTAAGAAATATTAAAATAAGTAAATGATTTTCACTTATAATAGCATGGTTTGTTAAACCTACACGCCAAACATTCAATGCAAATTCGGCTTCTATGGAAACCTTATATTTAAAATCATAACAATTCACTTCATATAAAAGCGTTCCCTCAGGCACTACATGCATTAATTTCAGATGATCCTCTTTACTCATCAATCTAGACTTTATCTAATAAAAATAACCTTGATTACCAAAGGATATAATATCATATCATGATTTAGACATGTCAAATTGTGCACGATGAAATACGAAACACTTTGTGCAGTTTTAAAATGTTTGATTGTATGTTTATATACCTTAAAGCATTATTACTACTTACTATATTTATGTCTTACTATGCTTTATCTCAAATACAATTGTTGGCTTCAAATCAAACTTTTTCTTTTGCTAATGTTTTCATTGACAACCAGTCAAATACAAATTAATATGTGAAAAACAAGTCTGAAAGGTGTGGAAATTTTGTACATAATGTCTTACCTGTATTTAAAATACTCTATTTGAAATTATTGGTATGATGTCCTGAAAATAATAGGTGTATATATATATATATATATATTTGTATGTATTTGTTGACTATAAAACTGTTTAAGCAAAGCTCCACAAATGTTGCAGTTAAACATTATTTCATCAGTTTGAAATAGAGTTTACAACACCCAAAGTATAAAATTCTAGGTTAAAGGGTCCAAAGTGAATGTTTATTCCAAAATCCCATGCTTTTTCTATTTCTTCTGTTTTACTTTGAGGAAATATTTCCTAGTGAATCATAAAATATATGACATAGTATCTAATGGAGAAGTATAACAGTCTACAAACTGAAATCTGTCTGTCTGTCATCCCGTTACTCATCGATTTGTTCGAGGGGGCACCAGTAACATCTCTCATTGAGAGACTTATTGTTACTTTTTTGGCATATCCAATATGCACGGGTAGCTTACCAGGCTCTGCCATGCAGGTGCAATACTCTCAGTAGCTTGCGGGCTCTTCAAGAGGAGCGGAGGAATCGAACACGGGTCGGCTGTGTGAAAGGTGAACGCCCTACTGCTGTGCTATCACTCCAGCCTCTACAACTATATAAGTCCATTTTTCTTGCTTAATTTTTTCTGTAAAACAAAATGCTTGAAAGTAAATAATTCTGTTTAAATCTCTATAAAAATGAATAAATACGCCCCTCACCGCAGCTGACCCTGCGCTTCCTGCTTCCTCATCCAGGTGAGCCCCCCATACCCTCACTGAGCATCCCAAACCTCCCTGCTGGCGTGGCCCAAGGACCCAATCTCAACCCACCCTCCAGGGGCCAGAAGGGGCGTGGCCTCTATGGTAGTGGACGTGGCCTCTGCTGCATGGGGCGTGGTCTCTAAACAAGAGAATCTAAAAGAAATGGATAAATTCCTGGATTCTTATAGTCTCCCAAGGCTAATTAAGACGATTTGGAATACCTGAATAGACCCATTCCTATCAAGGAAATTGAAACTGTAATCGAAAGTCTCCCCAGAAACAAAAATCCAGGTCCAGATGGATTCGCTAATGAATTCTTCCAAACATTTAAAGAAGACCTATTGCCAGTTCTTCTCAAGCTCTTCCAGGAAATCGAGGAAACAGAAACACTCCCAGATATTTTCTATGAGGCACATATCACCCTAATACCAAAAGCAAACAGAGACACCACAAAAAAAAGAAAACTGCAGGCTGATATCTCTGACGAACACGGATGCGAAGCTCCTCAACAAAAAATTAGCCAAAAGAATCCAGCAATTCATCAAAAAGATCATACACCATGACCAAGTGGGATTCATCCCGGCGATGCAAGGATGGTTCAACATTCAGAAGTCAATCGACATAATCCACCATATCAACAAAAGGAAAGATAAAAACATATGATCATATCAACAGATTCAGAGAAAGCATTTGACAAGATCCAGCAACCGTTCATGACAAAAACACTCACCAAAATGGGTATGGAAGGGAACTTCCTCAATAGAGTCAAAGCCATCTACCACAAACCTATGGCAAGCATTATCCTCAAGGGGGAAAAACTAAGGGCCTTCACTCTAAGATCAGGGACCAGGCAAGGATGCCCACTCTCACCACTTCTGTTCAGTATAGTACTGGAAATACTTGCAATAGCAATTAGGCAAGAAAAAGACATTAAGGGCATCCAGATAGGAAAGGAAGAAATCAATTTCTCACTATTCACAGATGATATGATATTATATTTAGAGAACCCCAAAGCCTCTGCCAAGAAACTCCTAGAAACAATAGACTCGTATAGTAAAGTCACAGGCTATAAAATCAATACCCAAATGTCCATGGCTTTCCTATGTGCAAATAATGAGAGAGAAGAAAGTTATATGAAAAAAGCAACTCCATTCACAATCATGCCTCAGAAAATCAAGTACCTCGGAATCAACTTAACTAAGGAGGTGAAGGACCTGTACAGAGAAAATTACAAAACGTTACTTCACGAAATAAAAGAGGACATGAGGAAATGGAAGCACATCCCCTCTTCATGGATTGGGAGAATTAACATTGTCAAAATGGCAATACTTCCCAAAGCATTATACAGATTCAATGCTATCCCTATAAGATACCCATGACATTCTTCAAGGAAGTGGACCAAACACTCCTAAAATTCATATGGAACAACAACCCCCATGAATAGCTAAAGCAATTTTGAGGAAAAAGAAGATGGGAGGAATCACCTTCCCCAACCTCAAATTCTAATACAAAGCAGTAATAATTAAAACTGCATAGTACTGGAACAAAGGCAGAACAGTAGACCATGGAACAGGGTAGAATACTATTACACACAACTTCAAATATATGATCATCTAATCTTTGATAAGGGAGCAAGAAATATAAAATGGAGCAAGGAAACCCTCTTTAACAAATGGTGCTGGCAACACTGGACGGCTATATGCAAAAAATGGGCTCAGACTTACACCTAACACCATGAACAAAAGTCAGATCAAAATGGATTAAAGACCTCAACATGAGACCAGAATCGATAAGGCACATTGAAGACAAAGTCAAGGTACATTGAAGACAAGGTCGGCAAAACCCTCCACGACATTGTAGCTACAGGTATCTTCAAAGAGGACTCGACACTGACCAGGCAAGTGGAAACAGAGATAAACAAATGGGACTATCTTGAACTGAGAAGCTTCTGCACCTCAAAAGATACAGTGACCAGATACAAAGACAATCTACAGAATGGGAAAGGATATTCACCCAATACCCATCTGATAAGGGACTGATATCAAGGATCAAAGGGGTTGATATCAAAGGCACTGGTTAAACTCCACATGAAGAAAACATCCAACCCCATCAGAAAATGGGGCTATGAAGTGAACAGAAACTTTCTCAAGGAAGAAATCCGAATGGCTAAAAGACACATGAAAAAATGCTCCTCATCACTAATCATCAGGGAGATGCAGATCAAAACAACAACGAGATACCATCTCACACCACAGAGACTGGCCCACATCCAAAAGAAAAAAAGTGACCAATGTTGGTGTGAATGTGGGGAGAAAGGCACCCTTCTACACTGCTGGTGGGAATGCCGACTGGTTCAGCCCTTTTGGAAAACAATATGGACGCTTCTCAAAAAATTAGAAATTGAGCTCCCATTTGACCCAGCAATACCACTTCTGGGAATATATCCTGGAGATGCAAAAAAGTATAGTAAAAGTGACACCTGCACCTGTATGTTCATTGCAGCACTGTTCACAATAGCCAGAATCTGGAAACAATCCAAGTGCCCAAGAACAGATGACTGGTTAAAGAAACTTGGTACATCTACGCAATGGAATACTATGCAGCAGTAAGAAAAGATGAAGTCATGAAATTTTCATATAGGTGGATCAACATGGAAAGTATCATGTTAAGTGAAATGAGTCAGAAAGAGAGGGACAGACATAGAAAGATTGTACTAATTTGTGGAATATAAAGTAACAGAATGGGAGACTAACACCCATGAATAGTAGAGATAACTACCAAAAGGGTTACTCTACAGCTTGGAAGCTGACCTCACATGCTAGGTGAAAAAGCAGCTCTAATAGAAAAGGGATCACCAAGCAAAGGGTGCTAGGAATGCCCAGTAGGGATGGGAGATACAGGCTGAAAATAAACTATAGACCAAACATGATGCCTACTTAATACCTCTGTAGCAAACCACAACACCCAAAAAGAGAGATCAAGCAAATGGGAATGCCCTGCCACAGAGGCAAGGTGGGGTGAAGGGGACAGGGTGGTGGTGGTGGGAGGGATGCTGGGACCATTGGTGGTGGAAAATGGGCACTTGTGGAGGGACGGGTACTTGATCATTTTATGAGTGAAACGTAAGCATGAAAACCTGTAAGTTTGTAACTTTGTCTCACAGTGATTCACTAATAAAATATACATAAAAAAGGTCATGGTATCACTGTATCACTGTCATCCTGTTGTTCATCAATTTACTTGAACGGGTACCAGTAATGTCTCTATTACATTCAGCCCTGAGATTTTAGCAGCCTCTCCTACCTTGTCTTTCCCAACAATCGGAGGCTCTTTCAGGGTCAGAGGAATGAGACCTATTGTTACTGTTTTTGTTATATCAAATATGCCATGGTTAGCTTGCCAGGCTCTGCCATGGCATGCGGGCGGGATACTCTCAGTAGCCATGTTAAAAGGTCACATGGAATAAATACAGAAGAGTGAAAAAAAAAGAATAAATAATGATGTTAAATAAAACATAATTTGCGCTGGAGCGATAGCACAGTGGGTAGGGCATTTGCCTTATACATGGCCAATCCAGGTTTGATTCCCAGCAACCCATATGGTCCCTTGAGCACCCCCAGGAGTAGTTCCTGAGTGCAGAGCCAGGAGTAACACTTGTTCATTTGTGAATGTGACCCAAAAATCAAAATAAATAAATAAATAAAATTTAAAAAATAAAACATAATTTGTAATGTAAGAAAATAAATAAGATTATATGACAGTTTAGAAAAAACTGGATTGAAATTCCTAATTATATAGTTTCAAATATCAAAAAGTTCAGTTACTATTAAATTTTCCTAACACATTAAACTATTTCTCTCCCAGTTCTAATCATAATGGAGCTGTCATTAGCTAACACAAGTTTTAAAATGTTGCAGAACATATAAACTTGTAAATACTTTGTATTCATAAAACTAATCATTTTCACAGAAAAGTATTTCATGGAAAAACAAATAAGAAATGGAGAGGTGAAAATAACTTGTCATAAGATACAAACAGGACTGTAATTTCACAAAATTACTAAACCTCTGAATATATTTGCAACAAGCATTGCTTAATTTTGTTGACACTGTTAAAATGAAAAGATTTAACAATATCTCATTTTCACCATTAGTGTTAATAACCAGGTATACATCTCACCTCTGAGAATAATCAAAATATGCGAAAAAACATGACAATATAAAAAAAACCCAAAGTGATAAAAATGATATTTGGTTTTCTTTCTCAAAAAAATCAATGAAAAGAAAAGGAGCGTCTATAAACCTGATCTTTCTAAACCTGTTATTGCCTCTGGTTATTTACCTCAACTGTGTTAAATAACAGGGTTTTATATAAAATAACCTAGTTTCTCAATTTATGTGGGAAAATGGCAAATATGAATAGAGATTGCTCAGTTTTCATCTAGAGGGAAGACCTGTCTGGTAGTTCATGTCACTGCTTTTTAAATACTATTTCTTTTTTTTTTTTTGCTTTTTGGGTCACACCCAGCTATGCACAGGGGTTACTTCTAGCTCATGCACTCAGGAATTACTCCTGGTGGTGCTTGGGGGACCATATGGGATGCTGGGAATCGAACCCGCGTCGGCCGAGTGCAAGGCAAACGCCCTACCCGCTATGCAATCACTCCAAACCCCTAACTACTATTCTAATCAAAAGGAATGCATGATGAGAATATAGAGAAAGGATATACTAGACTGAAATTATACAAACAAGAATTAGGAGGAGGTCTGATACTGTGCATTTTGATAGTCAGGTTAAATGTATTAATACTGTTAACAGATTCACAATCTCTGCAAGAGGAAGGAAAATAAAGGTCTGTCTCAGTTGGTTACTTGGTTTTTTAGATACACAACTTAGCATGAGATATTGTTATAACTTCACTAATTTTTCCAATAAATATTAACTGAACACATTCTATGTATCAGAAAATGAAACTGTGATAAAATCAGGTTTTTTCCCTTGATGCTTTGTATTGTATTGACTATAAATTAGTTGTGGGCTTTCAGAAAAATACACAAAAAGCAAAAAAAAAAAAATGGGGCTGGAGCGATAGCACAGCATGTAGGGCATTTGCTTTGCATGCGGCTGACCTGGGTTCAATTCCCAGCATCCCATATGGTCCCTCAAACACCGCCAAGAGTAATTCCTAAGTGCAGAGCCAGGAGTAAGCCCTGAGCATTACCGGGTGTGACCCAAAAAGCAAAAAAAAAGAAAAAATACACAAAAAAGCATCTTCAAAATGATAAGAAAAACCGAAGCATGGATTTCTACATTGAAAGAGAGGGCTGGAAAACAATGTATAGCAATTATATAGACCTCAGCTATAATGCAGAATGAAAAACCAACAACTTAAAAATTATTTGACTCTTTGGGCTATCCCAATTATTTTTGCCAATTATTCATTATAATTTGTGACTTTGTTTTGAGAGCTCTTAAACTCATATAGCTGCCTTTGGAAACTTTTAAAGAATCATCTACCTAACCTGTCATTCATTCTTTCAAAGTCCTCTCTACAAATCCCTCAGACCCTTTCTAATTCACCACATACATTTATGATTCTTCTCAAATCTATTTTCTCTGGTAAATTCTAGACTGTTATTTCCACATCCTCACACACATAGTCTTTTATTACACTCTGTTTTGCTCACCAAGAAAAGTAACTAATCAAAAGGGAAATAGTTGAATGTAAAAGTATTGACAATATCCAAGATTGAAAAGTGTAGCATGTCTTCTTAAATAACAGGAAAATTAGAAATAAATTACATTTCAAACAGTTTTATGCTGAAAGCAAGAACTTAAATTTTGTTTAGTGAACAAAATGTGGTATATATACATGCTGATTTTTAATGATATATCCCTGAAAAATAATACATTACAATATAATGTTACTTCAATAAAAAGTAAATCCTACTTTGCTGGCTGCTTATATTATAGGGTTGAGCCAGTAGTTACCAATATAGAATCATTGGAAAGAATAAGAAGCTTATATGCCTTCCTATGAATTAAGTCAGCAATTATACTGAAATTATCTATGGTTTAACGATGATATTTAACTCAAGAAGAAGGATGAGGGGTGTGAAACACTAATGTTGAAATGCCTAATATCAGAATTATATCTTCATTTTAAGGAAAGTCTATAATAATATTTCTTCAGCCACTTTACTGAAGAAATCAAGATTCCTGTGTGATTGGAAGAACTACGAAAAGTCAAAGTACCCTAATATCTAGCCTGCAATGCAACCTTTGCTCATTAAATAATGTTCAAGTGTGAGCCATAAGTGGTACATGGTAATACCAAAATGCTAATTGAAAAAATTTCAATAAAAATTATAAGCCTACAAAGAGATATTCTTTTCATGTGTTCTTCAAACTGTCTCAATAGTAGCATCAGCATTATTTTTGGTTCTTATTAATTCTCACGTGTACCCATTTTTTCATGAATTTATTTCTAACATTTTTCTCTACTAAACAAAGTGAGAATTCTGTGGAAGATAACTGGTCTCATGACAGATTTAAACATTCTAGTGATAGTCAAAAATAGGATGACTCATGGTTATAAAGTGAAATGAACTTAAAATGTTTTTTAGGCCAGTAGTAAGCATTGTGAACTTCTGAGATATGTTCTCATAAATATAATGAGGCAAAAGGACAACACTACATTTGCACCTGGTGATATTCAAAGAAGGAAGGCTAATATTGATGCTGAGGTTGTAGTTCAGAGGCAGAGCATATACCTCACATTGTGAGCCTGTGGGTTCCTTCCTCTGTACCAACAAAACAATAACAACAAAAATTGCATAAATAAATCATTGTTGAAAATATATAATTTAACATAGAATGACTTTATCTTAGTATAGTGTATGTTTTTGTATAAGCACACATACATTTGATTCATATATTAGATTATAGGTTTCTAAAGTATAACCTAGCATTTTACAAAATCAGGAAAGAAAAAATAATCGTGAATAAATCAAATATTTAGTCTTGGAAAAGGTCAGAAATTTACCAAGAAAAGAAAGACTAATAAGTCAGGTTGGTCATATATAACACCCAGGTGGGAAAAAAAGGCATTAAACACAATACGTCCAATGACAAAGTCGAACTTCAACTGTGTGTTCCAAGGTGATTAATAAATGTACTGTAAACAAGGTCTAAATCAACTGAGTAAATTCTCAATATCCTTTGAAATGTCACAGGAGCTACATGGCACAACATTTGATAAACCACGATGTTTTTAATAACATCAATATAGCATAATGGTGAAATTAGCACTGTAGCACTGTTGTCCCATTCATCGATTTGCTCAAGCAGGCACCAGTAACATCTCCATTGTGAGACTTGTTACTGTTTTCGGCTATCGAATTCGCCACAGGGAGCTTGCCAGGCTTTACCGTGTGAGCGGGACACTCTCTGTATCTTGCTGGGCTCTCTGAGAGGGACGGAGGAATTGAACCCTGGTCGGCCACGTGTAAAGTAAATGCCCTACCTGTGAAATTAGGGAAGATAACATCTTACAATTAACTATATCAAAGTTATTAACTTAAAGAAAAGCATTATTGACATACCAGTGAAAACTAAAAGAAACTCAGTTTGAAAATCAATAACTCAATTTTGAATAACCCTGGGAGATCCAAGGCAAGTTTTACATGGAAATCTAAAACCAGGCTTTGTGAAATAGGAGCAAGCAAGACCAGGATAGCTGAGTTGGGAGAATTCTCCTGTTACTGCTATGGAATTTACACCAAAACTTACATTAAATATAGGATTCTGAGGTCCATCATTAGAGTTGCAGTGAGACAGTGGAAAATTCAAATATCAAGGTATCTATGCAGGTGCTTTGTGCTACAAGTGCTAGTAGACACATATAAGCATAACCCCCCATTTGTTGTCCCATGCTAGTGGACTGCAACACGACAGCCAGAGTTAGGTACCAACTAATGTGAATCCTGTGAAACAGACCAAGACTGACAAGCCTTGGTACTATAATACAATTATGATCACAAGTTTTCAGCAACTGTCCAGAGCAATTCAAAGTCTGAAACTCGGTATCTGTCTGAAATAAGCATGAATCTGAGATTTATATCCATGCCTTCAGCAAATAGAATCCTCATTTCCTAGTCTTCGCATAACACCAGACACAATGAAGAAACAGAGGCATTCTTCAGTGACAATTTAAGAAATGAGGATTCCCAATACGTCAAATCTTTATAAACTTACTAGTGAAGAATTTAAAGCAGAATAGTAAGGAAGATCACTGAAATTAAGACTATCAATACAAGAGAAGAAAGAGAAAGAAAGTTTATGTCCTCCATTACATATCTTATTTCTTGGATTCTGACATTCTTCTGAAGAGGCCCTATCTTTGTATTTTCTTGCTAACTACTGTGCTATTTATAAAACTGAATCATCATAACCAATGATTCTCAGAAAACTTAAAATCAAAATAATGAGAAAACACCTCACATCAGTGAGAATAGCCTATATCAAGAAGATCAGAAATTACCGATGCTGATGAAAATACAGTGCCAAAATAACCTCCATTCACTGATGGTGGGATTACATAATAGGTCAGTCTTTATGGAAAATAGTATAAAGATGACTCAAAAAATTAAATTAGGATTTAGATGCAGCAATTACCCCTCCTTGATATCTCAAGAACACTAAAACATCTATCTCAAGAACACTAAAACATTATTTCAAAAGATATATGCACACTTTTACCCATTGGCAGCAGCATTTACAGTATCAAAGACTAGATAGTATCTATCAAAGACTATAAACGACTACAGTATCAAAGACTAGTTAAGTGTCTAAAAATAGAAAAATTGAACATTTTTGTATGCCTGAAACAACTATTTTTTGAACAATTTTATAAATTACAGTTACTTAATGAAAATGTAAAAATAAAAAGTAAACCGATAGACTTAAAAATGTAATCTGCCTAATTGAAACAAGATTTATTTTCAAAATAATTGATGAGTAAATAAAGCATGATATATACACAATTTAATACAATTAGTTATACAAAAGATCAAATATTTGTACATCATACTAAGCAAAATAATTTCAAAAGAGAAAGATGAATACCAGATGATCTCACACATATATGACATATAAAGAAAGAAGCAAATAGATAATTTCCAATGAAATCAAACCCTTGGAATGATAACAGAATGTGGTTAAGAAGCTGGGAGGTACTACTAAGTCTTATGAAGTGAAAAAATGAGTGAGAAGGGTTTATGGACAGTGGCAGAGGGATGTAGATGCTTTGGTGGTAGACGTGGTGCAGTCACATTTGTATTAAGGTGTAACCATCAACAGTATTGTAAGCCATGTTGACTTCATAATGTACATATATATACTTATATATATGTATATATAAAAATTTGGTTCAAGATAACTACAACTTTGAACTATGTATCAAAGTTTACATAACTAAAAACTTTCAAAATACCAAAACAACTAGCTTTGCAACTTTAAAGATATAAAAACAAATAAAGAACTAATAAAACATTGATAAAGTAGAGAATTGGCTCCAGTGTTGATGAAGTAATTAGTTCTATGATTAACTACTCTACTACTCTCTGCCTTCCGGTTAAGGTGCATAACTCAGTCATAACTTCATGATGAGCATGTAATTTGAGTGAGATATGAAATATGCAGTTTACTTTAAAGGCTTGAAAATAGTTTAAATGTTTTTTACAGTTGTGTGCTTATTACAGAGCATTAAAATAGAATAATTGTAGGTGTGCCTTTCCATTTTTCAAAGTTTCTCAGATCTAAAAAAATTTTTTTCTGGTATGGGATGTGTTCACTTTAGTACATTTTGTTACATTAGTAGATATCATTGACTTGATAACAAGTGAAGACAACACTCTCATAAACACTATTTTCAGAGAACTTTTTTTTTTTTTTTGCATTTTGGATCATACCCACCATTGCACAGGGGTTACTTCTGGCTCATGCACTCAGGAATTACTCCTGGCGATGCTCGGGGAACCACATGGAATGCTGGGAATAGAACCCGGGTGCAAGGCAAACACTCTACCCGCTGTATTAGCCAGCAGCTTAGAGAACTTTTAATGGGAATTTAAAGGCAGGAGTTCGAGAGGGAACAAAGGAGTATAAATACTGTTACTGTCACTTTGAAAAGCCAACCACACTTTGATTTTTTTAACCCTTCATTTGACATTTCTACATCCCAGAAACTCTTCAAGTGCTAATAGTGACAGTATTAATAATACATAGCAAGAGCTCAGATCTGAAACCGAATACATCTGAATTTAAATCCATTGCAAATTTACTGTGTGCTCTAGTCACAATATAAAGTATTTTTTAAGATTCATTTTTTTTAACATTACCATGGGCATACTTATATCTACCATTAAGTTTAGTAGCATCAGACACAAAAGTTTCTGATAGGGATTAATTTACTTATAAACATAGATTATCTCTGTTTCCAAAGCATTAGGTATAAATTGACATTAAAAAATAAATCTAGTGCTCTATTGTAGGATTACATAGCTTCAGGTAGTTTAGGTTTATTGGGTTACTCCCGTCACAGTGCTCCCATTCCTGTGTTTATTTGTAGCTTCTTTCTTAGTGTTCTGTTGACTTGTAAATAATGTTTTTCTCTTCTCCTTGAATCCTTTGCATAGTTTATTCAGAGCAAGTCCTTTTTGTATGGACAAAGAAAGACATTTAATTGGCCTTGAATATCATTAATTCCCGGGCATCTGCTTTCTTGACTGTAGCCTCAGCTGCCCTTACTTCCTAGCATCCCCAAAGCAGGGTCCCGACATGGGACAAGACGGACCCAGGGCAAGCGGTAAGTTATGTGCTACCCTGGCATCGAGATGGGCCTGGCCAAAGTGCTTCATTCTAAACTGTAAGTTAAGAGTCTGATCATGGACAAGTGCTGTCATGATCTTAAACTAATGATGAGACTAGGACCCTGCTAGGGATAGAAAAGACTAATCTGGCCTGAGCACTGTAGTCTGAGATTGAGATGACCCCAGGAGAGCAATTCTAAAAGTTTAATGTGTCTCTTGCTATGCCCATACAAAACTCATATATTTGTTGGACAAGGAGAAAAGAAACACAACCATGGGATTTCATCATTGATGGGTCCTGCTGAAAGTTTGAATTGTTACATTGTAGATTCCAAGCTCTGGCCCAGCCTAGTCTTTGGGATGTAGATTTCAGGTGCTGCCTAGTTTGTAATTGACAATGTAGATTTCATGTGGCAGCCCTGCCCAGTCTTTGGTATGTAAATCTGAGTGCTTCTCAGCCCAAGGAAGGCTTCAGTTTTGGTTCTATATCTTCTTTCCGGAAGCCTAGATTACTGGCCTGCAGATACAAGAGAATAATGTCGCCTCAATTTTCTTCCTGTAAGATCTTTTGGTGCCTTTGGTGATGTCAATGTATTGCACTATGAGCAAAAAGGGGTTCTGAGAGAGAGACATGGGGAAGGAGAGACTAGAGAAGAAAGCGGAGTAGATCCAGAGAGAGGGTGGATCTGGGAGTGCGGGAGAAGTTTAAAGATTGAATAAACAGTAACAAGTCAGCAACCAGCTGGGTCCTCATTCTTCCTTTGCCTTTTGACCACCGGCCATCCTGTTCAGGTCCATAGCGAACCTTACTTTTTTACACTCTATGGCACTTAAAAATTGGTTAGTGGCTATATAAATATTCTCCTCATATTTTTAATATAGGGAGCACAGAATGAGGGTTTTTTGGGGGGGGAGCTTTTAGGGAAGGGGGAGGATATGCATGCCCAGAGATTACTCCTGGCTCTGTGCACAAATTACTCCTCTTAGTTCTCTGGCGCCAATACATGGTGCCAAGGATCAGAGAAGGGATCACCAATGTACAAGGCGAGTGCTTTAATTTCTGCAACTAAGGAGTTTAATTGATTTACAGTCCTAAGTGCTATACTTTGGGGTCAACTATCACTTTTTCCCCCTGAGGACACACTTTCTAGTGATGCTCTCAGTTAAACATGGAATAAGGCAACAATCTAATTCAAAATTCATTTAACATATCAGTGATTCTTCCATTAGTATGTTGCTTTATGATTCATCAGTATATTAGTTTATGATTCATCAGTATATTAGTTTATTAGAACAGAATGCAGTTTTAAGTTTCCAGCACTCAACATTCTTCCTTTACCTCTCACACAGCAGTTATTAGGGCATCACAGACTAGTGGTTCCCTAGCCCCTTGCCCCCTCACCCTCTGATACTCCCTCCCCACAAGAATTTCTTCTAAGAAATCTCTTGTGGATATGCTTTCTGATTTCTGCTTCTCAAATACTGGATTAACCCAGGGACCTGGAATATTATATGCACTTAAGGCAATCGTTTATCACACCAAGAAACTTTACAGAGCAGAATTCTTTTCTTAAAGAAGACATGCACTCATATTTAGAAGCAGAGCCAATAGATTTAAGGATTTCAAAGTCCTAACATTAGAAGACTGTATTAAATTAATTAAAATAACCCATTTTCAAAAGGCTAATGTAACCATTAGTGAAAATAATGACAGATCCTAGTTGAAATGTGCATTTGGAATTCAAAGATAATCCTTGTTCAAGGATATTTGGCCGTGTCTGAAAGTCAATCATAAAATATGTTTTCTGAGAATATTTTTTTTCTGGGCAGACAGGATAGTGGGAGTATTCCTAGTTGTAGTTAAGGAACTATGACATGCTGGGAATAAAATCGTGGGCTACCCATGCATAGCATATGCTCTAGCTGTCTGGGCTATCTCTCTAGCCTACAGATATATTTTTTTATTGAGGAAAATTGCACCCGCCCCCACACCCACCAGCCAAACGCCATGGTGCAGATCAAAACAAAAAAAAATGAGAGAAAAAGAGAGAAACTAAATGTTCTGAAGACACTAATCTTTAATAATGAACTAGCAATTGTTTCATATCACTTTACATGACCTGACACTGTTTTTAAGTATTCAAATTCTCACAATCCAAGAAACAAAACCTCAACATCTCTTTACTGAAAAAAACTCCCATAACATTTTCTATTTTAGATTATATTTTCTATATAATCTATTTTCTTAGATTACTTAAAATCTGTCAATAAAAACCACATGTATAATTTTCTTTACCTTTTTCCTATAATGTCTTCCTCCTTATTTTGATTTTTAAAATAATCATTTAGAATTTCTTTAAATTTTCTACTCCTAATACATAAAAATTTTTCTAAATTGTGTTAGCAATGGTCTATGAGACAGTGCTTTTTTTTTTTAAATGCAGGAAATGTGGGTGCTCTTGGGAAGGTGGGAGGCACTGACCCCTCCCGCCGCCGAGATGTGATTCCGGGGGCCACACACGTGTGCGGCCTCTCCGCAGCTGCATGAGCGTGAATCCAGACCCAGAAAAACCTCTTTCGGCATGGGCAACTCCTTGCAGAATGTCTCCAGCCTGAGAACTAAGCCGTGGCCCCATGCCCGCCCAGGAGGGGAAAGGTATTTCTCTCTCTCTCTCTCTCTCTCTCTCTCTCTCTCTCTCTCTCTCTCTCTCTCTCTCTCTCTCTCTCTCTCTCTCTCTCTCTCTCTCTCTCTCTCTCTCTCTCTCTCTCTCTCTCTCTCTCTCTCTCTCTCTCTCTCTCTCTCTCTCTCTCTCTCTCTCTCTCTCTCTCTCCTGGGATAAAGGGCGTGGTGTACACCATATTAAGAGGATCACAGATGGGGTTTTCAAGCTTGCAATGATCCAATATCTGGAAGAAATCTCCCTGGACTTAGTTGTTAAAGTACAGAAATCCAAAACCTCATTTTTCTTCACAATAGGTCTGACTCTAGTGGGGTACTCCTAACAATAATAGTGAGGTTTGTGTTGAAATATTGAATGTAACCAAAGTATACAGAAAGTAAAGTGAAACTTATCAGTTACAAGGTGGGGGGTGGGAGGGCGGGATGGAAGGTGTACTGTGTGTTTTTTTTTTTTTGGTGGTGGTATATGGGCACTGGTGAAGGGATGGATGCTTCAGCATTGTATAACTGAGACTTAAGCCTGAAAGCATTGTAATCTTCCACATGGTGATTTAATAAAATAAAATTTTTATTAAAAAAAAAAGAAATCAGTCAGAAAGTGAAAGACAAATACTGGGTGACCTCCTTCACATGTAGTAAAGTAAGAAAGTAAGGGAATAGACTATTGAGAATGAAAATATTCCCTAGGCATCCATGTCTACATCCCACAACTGCCTGCAATATTGACTTACCCACAGGTTCTGTTCTACTAATTCATTTCTATATCTTCAAGGATTTGAAAGCCAAACAGCTAAAATGTATGGACATTCTGGGGTACCCTCGGGAAGCAGGCGGGCTGAGTACCTTGCTGAAGCCCCAATAGCTGTACCCACACCCCACCGCTGGAGCCACACAAAGGGTTAACTCCTCCACTTCACTAATATTCCCTTCAGAGACACCAAACTGCAAAATATTTCAGGCACACTGGTGCCAAAGCTGAGAAATCTGGGGTCTTCTCAGAGTGGGTGTAAGGAGCCCCCTCCCAGACCCCATATTTCAGGAAGCTGAGGCAGCCACAATCATGTTCCCCAGCCACCACCATGTCAATTTATTTGCTCAGACCAAAGATCCTGAAGGCTCTGGTATGTGACTGCACAACACCTCCTAATTTCTCAAGACGCTGAAATTCCAGCAGGAAGACACCCAATTGGATGCTAAAGTGCTAAAGTAACATAGAAGCCAGCCAAACTCAACGAACAGAAAAAATAATACTGAAGACTCAACTAGCAACAAAGAGCTTAGTAAATCCTGAGATATGGACTTAACAACCCAGTGATGAGATATAACAATTTTCACAAAAATTGATTTTTATACTTATCAGTTTTAATATTGGAGCTTTGTTATCTAATAAATATTAGTTCTTGAATGACTTATTAAAAAAATAATCATTACGAATTTCTTTAAATTTTCTACTCCAAACACATAAACATTTTTCTAAATTGTGTTAGCAATGGTCTATGAGACAGTGCTTTTTTTTTAATACAGGAAATGATTTGACTTAATATAATAGATAAGGAGAAAGGGCATGAAGCTTCTCATGGTATGAGAAGTGAGGTTTCCTAATAGATTTCCCCAGACTGCATATGCCTTAAGATTATAATTTTATACATCGTCAAAATGTTTAATACATATTCTGTGGTTTGATACCTTTCCACCATGGTCTACTGCACTGCATCCTTTTTTCAACCATCATTTAAGTTTCCTCTGCTAACTGAAATTCTATAGTCTAGTCTATGAGCGTTTTCACTTGACTTTGTCAGTCTCTCTTTGCTTCCCACATATGAGTGAGACAACTATTTTTCTTTCTCCTTATAATTTTATTCACTTAGAATGATTTTTTTCACCCATGCTGTTGCAAACTATAAGTTTTCAACTTTTCTTACTACTTATGTAGGTAGTATTTCTTACTATAATATAATACATTTCCATACCAATTGATCTATCATTGGGCACTTGTATTGTTTTGAGATCTTGGTTGCTAAAAATAGTGATGCAATAAACAGTCAATAACAACAATATTTAAAATAGAAATTCAAATTCAAATTATATCCTTGTATTATTTTAAAAAGACCTGAGAATATAATGACTGTATATATGACACTTCTAATTTTTCACTTTCAAAAATCATCGTACTGTTTTCCATAGCAACTGAAATAATGTATATTATCATTTAATACCTAAGTCTGGTTTCTTTCTCTACAAATACTTTTCTCTGTCCTTTTTAATGCAGTAAATTCCCACTAATATAAGGTAATAGCACTATAATTTGAATTACTTTTCTCTGATAATATTTCTGAGAATTTTATTGTGTGTCTGTTGACCATCTCTGTATCCTCTTTGTAACTGTGTCTATTTAGCATTTGTTTACAATTTTGATTTTGATATTTGTTTTCTTTGTGGTGGGTTTTTTCAGTTCCTTGTATATCCTTGATGCAAGCCAAGGTATCGTATATTTCATGCAAATAGTTTTCCCATTGCACTAACATGTCTTTTCATTCTAATGATAATTTCTTTCACAACTGAAATTCTTATACTTGTTATGGTGACATCTTTATTCACCTAAATCCTCATTTCTTAAACTGTGGGTCATAACCCAATGAGGAGGTAGGTAAGTTAATGTAGAGGATCACCAAAAATTTTTCTACAGTAAAAGATTTATGAATGCACAAACCAAAAATTATTTTAAAATCATTGTGTTATGAATGTGAGGTGTTTATGGCAGCCCAAGTTATGCTGCATTTCTCAGGCACAAAGGATCAGCAGTCAAAAAACTTTTAAGAGAGTGATATTGATTACTAAATTATTTAAAATTAACCAAATTAGATTATGAACTAATTTCTTTTCTAAATGCTTTTTCCATGAAATTAACTTTCTCCCTTTTGATCTTAGATCATATATGTACCTAGAAGCTTCTTCTAAAACTGATTTCTAAACATTCAGACAGTTCCTGACACTTAACATGAGAAACCATCATGACAAGAAGGAAAATCTCTTTCCTCTAAGTTACTCCTGTACAACAAGCATCACAACACATCTAAATGCTCTGAAATTCTGTACTGTGTGAAGGGTAAATTCTCCTTCACAGCCCAATGAAGTACTCAGTTACACAAACCTTTTTCCTGACACTTGACATTTTCCCTTAATTCAACTTACTATATTTTCTTTGTTCATATTTACCCAATGAACATAGATCTTTTGCAAAAGTATTAATCTTTCAATAGTCATTTTAAAATATTAGTTTCTTTATTCCTTTCATCATTTTTACTGAAATCTGAATTCCTGCCACCCAATGACAATTTCTGGAATTAAATTTGGAAAAAATAATTGAGTATATTCATAAGATAAGTTTTACATCAGCTCTATGGTACAGAAAAATGCATCATCTTGGCTTACTGATTTTTTTAGTCCAATGTTAACTATCTTTAGGAAAGTCATGACATGGAGAAGCCTTAAAAATGAGGACTGTTAATCTTATTTAATACATACTTATTCAATGCTTACTATGAGAAATTATTCTCTTCTGCATAGAAATATTAATTCATAAAATCCCCTCAGCAATCTTGTGCATTAGGTGTTACTATTACCTCCAATATTTCAGGCAAAGTTGAATAATCTCATACTCACAGAAGCCATAAATCATAAGTAAGATATGAAAAGAAGGAGACTTGATCCAGAGTCAGCAATCTCGATCCTGTATTGCCCACAGCCTGACTCTAGTGACTACAAAATGTAAACTATATAATTCAGACCTGTAGAAAAGGGATGATTAGCTTCTCTCTAATTTCCCTGGATGACAAAGGAGTTTCTTCTTGTTTTCTACTGGAGAATGACTGATGGTGGCTGATTGAAGCCTGATATTATAAAGAATTTTGGATACGAGTTTCCAGCCAAAAGGAAGGAGGCCTAAGATTGATCAGGGACTTTGGAAAAAGTCATAGGTTGGGTAAACTATACTCCTTTAGACACGCATTAATGATCTCAAAATTGGTCTTTTTCAATTTAGACCTATTGCATTTTTTCCTTATATACTTTAAGATTCATGAGTTTGTTTTTATTTCATATAAAACAATACTTCTTACAGGTTAAAATCAAAATGGATGACAAAATTAAGACTATCCCAAGACAATGGAGTAAAAAAAATTTCAAAAACATAAAATAATAATAATCAATACTCTATCTCCTTATTCACTTTAGCAACATTACTCTTTATGGCCTCTTTATAATTCTTATCAAGGAAGGCATGTCCTTGCTGGTGTCTAAAGTGCATGAGACACTATTATTAATAGCATCAAAAACCAGAGAATCATAATTTTAAACATCTTTTTTAATTAATTTATTTTTAATTAGTGAATCACCGTGAGGGTGCAGTTACAGATTTATACATTTTTGTGCTCATGTTTCCCTCATACAATATTTGAGAACCCATCCCTTAACCAGTGCTCATTCTCCACCACTAATAAACCCAGCATCCCTCCCACCCACCCCCAATCCCATCTTCCCCAATCCCACCCTGCCACTGTGGCAGGGTATTCCCTTTTGTTCTCTCTCTCTAATTAGGTGATGTGGTTTGCAATAGGGGTGTTGAGTGGCTATTGTGTTCAGTCTCTAGTCTACATTCAGCACTCATCACCCTTCCCCCACGTGACCTCCAACCACATTTTACTTGGTGTTCCCTTCTCTATCTGAGCTGCCCTCCTCAGAATGTGAGGCCAGCTTCCAAGCCATGGAGTCAACCTCCTGGTACTTATTTCTACTATTCTTGGGCGTTAGTCTCCTACTCTGTTATTCTATATTTCACAGATGAGTGCAATTTTTCTATGTCTGTCTCTTTCTGACTCAACTTACTTAGCATGATACTTTTAATGCTGATCCACTTATATGCAAAGTTCATGACCTCATTTTTTCTAACAGCTGCAAAGTATTTCATTGTATATATGTACCAAAGTTTCTTCAACCAGTTATCTGTTCTAGGGCACTTGGGTTTTTTCCAGATTCTGGCTATTGTAAATTGTGCTGCAATGAACATACAGGTGCAGATGTCATTTCAACTATACTTTTTTTGCTTCTCTGGGATATATTCCCAAGAGTGGTACTGCTGGGTCAAATGGTAGCTCAAATTCTAATTTTTTGAGAATCGTCCATATTGTTTTCCAAAAGAGCTGAACCAGTAGGCATTCCCATCAGCAGTGTAGAAGGGTCCCTTTCTCCCCATATCCTCTCCAACAGTGATTGCTTTTGTTCTTTTGGATGTGTGCCAGTCTCTGTGGTGTGAGGTGGTATCTCATGGTTGTTTTGATCTGCATCTCCCTGATGATTAAGGATGGAGAGCACTTTTTCATGTGCCTTTTGGCCATTTGTATCTTTTCCTTGGGAAAGTTTCTGTTCATTTCTTTGACCCATTTTCTGATGGGGTTAGATGTTTTCTTCTTGTAGAGTTCAACCAGTGCTTTATATACCCTTGATATCAAACCCTTACCTGATGGGTATTGGGTGAATATTTTTTCCCATTCTGTAGATTGTCTTTGATTCTGGTCATTTCTTTGGCCCATTTTCTGATGGGGTTGGATGTTTTCTTCTTGTAGACTTCAACCAGTGCTTTATATACCCTTGATATCAACCACTTATCTGATGGGTATTGGGTGAATATCCTTTCCCATTCTGTAGATTGTCTTTGATTCTGGTCACTGTATCTTTTGCAGTGCAGAAGCTTTTTAGTTTAATGTAGTCCCATTTGTTTATCTCTGTTTCCATTGGTTGTCCAGTTGCATGTAATCTTTGAAGATACCTTTATCTTCAATATAGTGGAGGGTTTTGCGGACCTTGTCTTCAATGTACCTTAAGGTTTGTGGTCTGACCCATTTTGCCACTCTTTGTCTCTTACTTGGTGCATTTAGATCATTGACATTGAGAGATTATTATCATAGGGTTTTGTGTCATCTTTCTGTGGGGTTTGTTGTTCTTGTGGGGTTTTTCCTTGACTTACAATAGCCCTTTTAGTCTTTCTTTTAAGTTTGATTTTGAGTCTATGGAGTTCCTGATCCGTTGTTTATACAAGAAATAGTGTTTAGTTCCTTTAAGTTTGAGTGAGATTTTAGCCAGATAAAGTATTCTTAGTGAGGCGTTCATTTTGTTGTTTTTTTCACTATGTCCCACCATTGTCTTTGGGCTTGGAGGGTTTCCTCTGATAAGTCTGCTGTAAATCTGAGGGGTGCTTCTTTGTATGTGATTTTCTTCTTTGACCTCGCTGTCTGCAGAATTGTGTCTCTATCCACTGCATCCATCATTCTGACTAATGATATGCCTTGGAGTCTTTTTATTCGGGTCTCTTTTTGCTGGTACTCTTCGGACTCCTTGGATCTGGATGCCTGCCTTCTCCAGCTCTGGGAATTTCTTAGCAATGATGTCTTTGACTGTGCTTTTTTCATTGGGATTACTTCCCTGTGCTTCTGGTACTCCAATGATTCTTATGTTGTTCCTCTTGAAGTCATTCCCAAGGACTCTGATTCACTCTATAGCCATTTTGAGGTCTTTTGCCATTATTTGTTGTTGACTATAAGCTTTCTGTAGATCATCCTCAAGCTCACTGATTCTGTCTTCGGCTGTAGTCATTCTACTATTGAGGGCACCTACTGAGATTTTTAATTCATCTACCGAATCCTTTATTTGTGTGACTTCTGTTCATAGCTTTGTGACATCTGTTAGTAGCTTTGAAATTTTCTGATATCATTTCTTCTTGCATTTTCTTGGTTGACTGTTTCAAAGCATCATTCATATCCTCCCTTAATTTATTGGATGTCTGTTCCATTGTTGCTTTGAGTACATCGACTCTCTTCAAGATTTCTTCTCTGAATTCTTTTTCCAAGAGGTCCTGTATGTGGGTAGACCCTGTTGAGATTTCTGGAATCTTTTCTTCATCTTCTCTTCGTGGACGGGATTTTTGCTGTTTGTTCATATTGTTATGGAAGTCTAGAGTTGTAGCCTTCTAGTTGTCTATCCCTATTCCCTCTTTCTGCAGGAGCGATTCTGTTTCTGCTATGTTGGTGATGGTGGCTTCGTTCCAATTCCAGAATACTTCCTTACTCTCAGGCACTCCTCTTGGTATACGTGGGGCCTCTAGTGATGACTTAAAGCTATGCTCTCTTTACGAGGAGTTTGTGCAGATTCTATTGTTCACTGACAGTTTTTGTGAAGTTTAAGTCAGCTAAAGGACTATTTGGTAAAAAAATGATTTAGATGGCCAGGGTGATTTTCGAAGAAATAGGTTATAGAATGTATAATGTAAGAAAAATTATAACTCCACTCGGACAAGTGGCCACGCCCCCTTTTGAGGCCATGCCCCCTGAAATACAGGTCACACCCCCAGTAATCTCTTGGGGCACAGGGCAAGGTAGGCGGGGTCCGCCTTGTGAGTACCTGATTGGGAGTTTGGGCGTTACAGAGGAGTGGAGAAGCGTGTCCACACAGTGCAGGGGGTTGGGGGGGTTCCCGGAGAGCCCCGCTGCCCGGAAACTGGTGGGAGAGTGTCCCTCGGGTCAGTAGGCAGAGTGAATTTAAAAAATCTTAATCTTCAAAAAAATAAATCTGGAACAAACGTCCAAGAACAGATGGCTGGACACTTGGTAAAGCAATGATCCACTACTTGGATAGGACTGGAGGTATCATGCTGAGGAAATTCAGGTAGAAGTATGGGGATACATACCTGCATTTCATTCATATGCAAGATTTAGTGAATTGGGAATAGTAAACAGTCAAAAAAGTAAAACTTGGGGGCTGGAGCAATAGCACAGTGGGTAGGGAGTTTGCCTTGCACGCAGCCAACCTGGGTTTGATTCCCAGCATACTGTATGGTCCCCTGAGCACCGCCAGGAGTAACTCCTGAGTGCAAAGCCAAGAGGTAACCCCTGTGACCCAAAAATAAAAATAATAATAATAATAATAATAAAACTTGATAAATGAAACTGGGTCACCAATGACAGGAGAGAGGGTAGGTATGATTGGAAAGAATCTCAGCAACAATGGTGGAGGGACTCTGACACTATGGTGGAAGATATGGCGAAATGTTTTGTGCATGACACCCTTTCATTAACAGTGTTATTAATGAAAGGATCATATGGTACTTCAACTAGGTAATACAATGTTTAAGATTCTGGTTGCTGGCCATTGACAGGATTACACGGCGCCTGGGGCAGTCCCTTGGGTGTGACCGACTAGCTACTGGGAAATGGGAAATCTGGGTGGAGGAGGCCCAGTCCCAATCTGAGCAGCCTTGGAGATCTCAGCCGTGGGTCCCACACACCTGGGCTCCTCTGCCGGTTCCTTCATGCATGAGGCTTGTCAAAACTTGCAGAGAGGGGACTTGAGCATGGCTGTGGCTAGGGTCCTGAGGTCTTTGGCCACCGGGAGCTCTGCTCGGGGTTGGGAGGGAGGCTGAAGCCCATTCCCTCCAAGGAGGCCCCAGGAAAGACAGCCAGTTACTCGGGCAAGAGACTCTCACTAATGAGCTGAATCTCATTCACCTGACCCTGAAAGAGCCTCTAGTCAGGCATCGTTGGAAGGATGAGTAGAGAGAGGCTTCTAAAATCTCAGGGCTTGGACGAATGGAAACGTTACTAAGACCGCTCAAGAAATTCGACGATCAACGGGATGATGATGATGATGATGATGATGATGATGATGATGATGATGATGATGATCTAGAACATAGTGTGAAGCATTTATTATGGCTATTAAATAGTTGTTATTTTTAACATATTTTTAATATCACTGATATGACATGACTGAAATACCTAAACATGTACTTTACTTTTATACTCAGACTTTAAAAGCAAATTGGAAGACAGGATATGGAAGAAGACAAGTAATAAATATATCAATAACTTACCTAAATTGTAAATATATTGTGATGAAGCTCTAAACTTTGACAGAAAAAGTTAACTAGGGGGTATGGTGCAGCCAGCAGGTCAACATGTACCTGTTGCACGAGTGTTATCAGCAGCCTGATGGTGCCTTCAGGCTTCCTGATAATCCAAAATTGCCACTGTGCCTATGAACAGACCCCAACAACTTGGGGTCAAGTTTACCAAGAAACTAAACGGCCAAAAGTTAGGTATGTGGGAGTCACACTCACAAAACACCTCTGGCTCAGCTATTCAAGCACATTTATTGACCTTATTTCAGAGACCCACAGATAAATCACAAAAGAGATCAAAAGCCACAGTTAATCTCAGACCTGCACATGGCTGAACAGACTGAGATAAATTGGAGAAGGACAGGTTGGCCTGGTGACCCCACCCCCACCCCAAGCAGAGCTCCCAGTAGCCACTTGCTTACACAATCCAAAATCACCTCTATACCCCCAGCCTGACTCCACCGTCTCAGGATGATCCTCACCAAGATATAATCTGCTGAAAATTCTGTTATGCAGGGTTTGTAACTGAAACCTACAGGCTTTCTCAGAGTTGGGGTGGGCTGCTTCCCCCCATTTCCCAATACACATGGAGGCACTGGCATCACCCCATGGACCAACTCCAGCATCACCTTGTAAGCTCTACTACCAGCCTTGCTTCAGAGACCACTAAATAAATCTTCGGAAGAGATCAAAAGTCGCAGAGAAGCTCGGGCCCGTGCATGGCTGAACAGACTGGGGTAAATTGGAGGGGGCCAGTTTGGCCTGTGCCTGAACAATCAGAGCCCCCAGCAGCCACTTGCTTCCACAATCCAAAATCGCCACTATACCCCCAGCTTGACTCATCCTCACCAAGATGTAATCTGCTGAAAATTTTGTAATGTGGATCTTAGTGCACCAACAGTCCTGGCCCAGAGACACAGCAGCAAGTCCCAGAAGACACCACAGCACCAAAGATCTCTCCAAGCCCCAGACGGAGCCAATTTCACCAGGGCACCCCAGATGGAGCAGGTATGCTCTCCCCACTTACTCAAGATGGAATCCCTGTGACCAAGAGCTTCCATGAGCAAGACCTAGCTAGGTATGTGGGTTCCAGGACTGAATCTCCAGGCCGCATTGTTACAGAGGACCTTGGGCTGTCCCTACCCGGGTCCCCACCCGCCCAGCAGACTGGCTGTCATGCCCACAATTTGACTCCAGACACCATTTTTGCACACCAACAGCTCTGGCCCAGAGACTCTCAGTTGAATCCCAAAATAGATTAGTGCCATACAGAGATGTCTCTGGAACCCAACTATTTACAATCTAGAAATTTACATTTTCAATCGCCACCATGCGGGTTCTCATGATATTCAAAATGAGCAATGGAAAATAAATTATCTAGCTTCTGCCCCTGTCAGGTAAGCTTGAATGGTGGTGGGAAATTTCAAGCAAACCATAATGCCCCAAATTAGAGAGAGAGTATTGGGGAAGTTGTCTGCCATAGAGGCAGGGTAAAGACTGGGATGTGGGTGGTTGAAAATGTGCACTGGTAGTGGGATGGGTGTTTCCTCATTGTATGGCTGAATCTCAAACGTGAAAGCTTTGTAACTCATGGCAATACAATTGAAAAAAAAAGTAATATGGAGTTCATGCACAATTCAATCAGCTTAATCAGTCTTCAGATAGTATTACTTCACATAGTAATACAAATAGTATTACTCCTACATTATTTTTAAAAATGAAAAGAAATATATAACTATAAAAGTATGAATGGGCATACAAAATTTCAAACAATTTACACCAATTAGCTCAAACATGTTTTATGGTTGTCTAATTTTGATTTTGCTTCTTGAGTATATCTTTACACTTTCACATATAATCACAACAGCTTTATGAGATTAATTCAATAACCCCCATAACACAGATAAGAAAATGAGATGTAGAGAAGTAGCTGACACAGCAACTTAGAGTTAAGAAATAATGAAAATAGAGGCCTAATTCAAGATTTCTGACACAAAATACCCTTAAAGTAAAATTATTACACTAAAAAGTTGACATTTGTTGTGATTGTATTAGGCATTTTAAAACACTTCTGACATGTGAAAGTTCAAAAATCTACAATTTCCCCATACTTCTAGGGACAACTATTTTTCTTACAAACCTTTATAGTGCTAGTCAAGGGGTTAGAATCCTAAATGTAAAGAAAACATTGTAGTTTATTACCCTTAAAATGTTCAAATATAATTACTCTAAATACAACATTATAGAGAAAGCTCCTTACTTCATATTTAAAAAGATAAAATAAAGTTTTTCTGTTATGATTTCTAGGTTCTTTTTTGTTAAAAAATTGTATAAAATGAAATATGTAGATCTTGAATTCACTGTTTCAGCAGAGATATTATACAAATATGTGTTCATAGCACCACCACTATAAACTAATTAGGCATTGATCAAAGGACTAATAACTTGTCACCTTTATAAGCAAAAAAATCATTTTTCACCCCTTGTTCTGCCAGTGTCTAACTACAGTAATAGGACATTTGATCCCACTTTCACTGTGTCACTCAGGAGCCATGGATAAACCTGGGAAAGGAAGTAATAGGCAACAATACCCTCACTTACTAGGGAGCAATTAATTAGCACTATTTACTTCAACAAAAGTACCATATGAGCACATTTAGGAGAAAATTAGTAGAGTACTAAACCCCACTCTGTTATAAATACCATACTACACTATTAGTTGTGCTTTGTAACTGCCAATTATATTTAATATATCTTGTAATAATGCAAAAGTCTATTTTATCAACCCGCACTTTTACAATCCCCATATATTGTTGCATAGATTCTAGTTCCTGCCTGATAATTATTTTACTTCTGTGTAAGAAATTTTTATTTTTAAAATCTTGTATTTTAGTCATATTCTACAAATCCCTTCACATTTATCTTTTTTTTTTAATTCTTTTATTGATTCACCATGTGGAAAGTTACAAAGCTTTCAGGTTAAAGTCTCAGTTATACAATGCTCAAACACCCATCCCTTCACCAGTGCACATATTCCACCACCAAGAATCACGATATACCTCCCCTATTCCCCCCACCTCCCAAGCCCCCACCCCGCATGTGTAACTGGTAAATTTCACTTTACTTTCACTTTACTTTGATTACATTCAATATTTAAACAAAAAATTCACTATTATTGATTTGGAGTTTCTCCCCCCTAAAGTCGATCTGCTGAAAAGAAAGCATTTGGTAATTTGTTTTCCATTGCTGAGAATGAAGAGATATGAGGTCAGGAGGCCGCACCAGCAGCAGCATAGTTTTGGATTTCTGTATTTTAGTATTTTAGTAACTAAGTCCAGAGAAATATCTTCCAGGAATCGCAACATTGTAAGCTTGTACCTCTCAGCTACTTTATATTCCACATATGAGTTCGATCTTTCTATGCCTGTCTCTTTCTTTCTGACTCATTTCACTCAGCATGATACTTTCCATGTTGATCCACTTATATGCAAATTTCATGACTTCATGTTTTCTGACAGCTACGTAGTATTCCATTGTGTAAATATTCCTGAGTTTCTTTAGCCAATCATCTGTTTTCGGGCACTCTGTTTTTTTCCATATTGTGGCTATAGTAAACAGAGCGGCAATGAACATGGAAATGCAGATGTCATCTCTACTATACCTTTTTGCCTCTCCAGGATATATTCCCAGGAGTGGTATTGCTGGGTCAAATGGGAGCTCAATTTCTAACTTTTTGAGAATCGTCCATATTGTTTTCCAAAGGGGCTGAACCAGTTGGCATTCCCACCAGCAGTGAAGGAGAGTCCCTTTCTCCCCACATCCACGCCAACACCAGTTGCTTTTGTTCTTTGGGATGTGGGCCAGTCTCTGTGGTGTGAGATGATATCTCATTGTTGTTTTGATCTGCATCTCCCTGATAATAAGTGATGTTGAACATTTTCTCATGTGCCTCTCAGCCATTCGGATTTCTTCTTTGGAAAAGTTTCTGTTCATTTCATCACCCCATTTTTTGATCGGGTTGGCAGTTTTCTTCTTGTGGAGTTCAACCAGTGCACTGTATATCCTTGTTATCAGCCCTTTATCGGATGGGTACTGCATAAATATCCTTTCCCATTCTGTAGATTGTCTTTGTATTTTGGTCACTGTTTCTTTTGAGTTGCAAAAGCTTCTTAGTTTGAGATAGTCCCATTTATTTATCTTTGTTTTCACTTGCTTGGCCAGTGGCGTGTCAGCTTTGAAGATACCTTTGGCTTCAATGTTGTGGAGGGTTTTGCCGACCTTATCTTCAATGTACCTTAGGGATTCTGGTCTGATGTTGAGGTCTTTAATCCATTTTGATCTGATTTTTGTACATGGTGATAGATGGAGGTCTAAGCCCATTTTTTTGCATGTAGCCATCCAGTTTTGCCAGCACAATTTGTTAAACATGCTTTCCTTGCTCCACTTCACATTTCTTGCTCCCTTATCAAAGATTAGATGATCATATATTTGGGGGTGTATGTCGGAGTATTCAACCCTATTGCATTGGTCTGCAGCTGCGCCATTGTTCCGATACCATTCTGTTTTAATGACAACTGCTTTGTAGTAGAGTTGGAAGTTGGGGAGGTTGATTCCTCCCATTTTCTTTTTCCCAAGGATTGCTTTAGCTATTCGTGGGGGCTTATTGTTCCTTATGAATTTCAGGAGCGCTTGCTCCATTTCTTTGAAGAATGTCAAGGATATTCCTATAGGGATCGCATTGAATTTGTACAATGCTTTGGGGAGAATTGCCATTTTGACAATATTAATTCTCCCAATCCATGAGCAGGGGATGTCTTTCCATTTCCTCGTGTCCTCTTTTATTTCCTGAAGTAGTGTTTTATAGTTTTCATTAGACAAGTCCTTTACCTCCTTTGTTAAACTGATTCCGAGGTACGTGATTTTTTGAGGCGCAATTGTGAATGGGATTGCTTTTCTCAGGTCACTTTCTTCTCTCTCATTATTTGCATATAGGAAAGCCATGGACTTTCGAATATTGATTCTATAGCCTGCAACTTTACTATACGAGTCTATTGTTTCTAGGAGTTTCTTGGTAGAGGTTTTAGGGTTCTCTAGGTATAGTATCATATCATCTGCGAATAGTGAGAGCTTGATTTCTTCCTTTCCTACCTGAATGCCCTTAATATCTTTTTCTTGCCTAATCGCTGTTGCAAGTACTTCCAGTACTATATTGAACAGAAGTGGAGAGAGTGGGCATCCTTGTCTCGTCCCTGTTCTCAGAGGGAAGGCTCTTAGTTTTTCCCCATTGAGAACAATGCTTGCCATTGGCTTGTGATAAATGGCTTTGACTATATTGAGGAAGGTCCCTTCTATACCCATTTTGGCGAGTGTTTTCATCATAAACGGATGCTGGATTTTGTCAAATGCTTTCTCTGCATCTATTGATATGATTATATGATTTTTATCTTTTCTTTTGTTGATATGCTGGATTATGTTGATTCATTTCCGGATGTTAAACCATCCTTGCTTCCCCGGGATGAATCCCACTTGGTCGTGGTGTATGATCTTTTTGATGAGTTGTTGAATTCTGTTTGCTAATATTTTGTTGAGGATCTTCGCATCTGTGTTCATCAGGGATACTGGCCTGTAGTTTTCTTTTTTTGTGGTCTCTTTGTTTGCTTTTGGTATTAGGGAGATATGAGCCTCATAGAAACTGTTTGGGAGGGTTTCTGTTTCTTCAATTTCCTGGAAAAGCTTGAGAAGGACTGGCAAAAGGTCCTCTTTAAATGTTTGGAAGAACTCGCTAGTGAATATGTCTGGACCTTGGCTTTTGTTTTAGGGAAGACTTTTGATTACCATTTCAATTTCCTTGATGTTAATTGGACTATTCAGGTACTCCAGGTCTTCTTGGTTCAGCCTTGGGAGATTATAGGAGTCAAGGAATTTATCCATTTCTTCTAGGTTCTCTTGTTTCGTGGCATAGAGATTTTCAAAGTAGTCTCTGATGATCTTTTGAATTTCATTGGTTTCTGTTGTGATGTCCCCCTTTTCATTTCTGATTCGGCTTATAAGGGTCTCTCTCTCTCTTTCTTTGTGAGTCTTGCTAGTGGTTTATCAGTCTTATTTATTTTCTCGAAGAACCAGCTCTTGGTTTCATTGATCTTTCGGATTGTCTTTTGGGTTTCCATGTCGTTAATTTCTGCTCTAAGTTTTATTATCTCTTTCCTTCTGCTTGGTTTGGGCACCTTTTGTTGGTCCTTTTCTAAGATCTTGAGCTGTGAAGTCAAGTTATTTATGTGGGCCCTTTCTTCCTTCCTGAGATATGCTTGCAGAGCTATAAATTTTCCCCTTAAAACGGCTTTAGCTGTGTCTCACAGATTCTGGTAGCTCGTGTCTTCATTCTCATTTGTTTCCAGGTACCTCTTGATTTCTTCCTTGATTTCCTTCCTGACCCACTCATTGTTCAATATCGAGCTATTTAATTTCCAGGTGTTTGATTTGGTTTTCTGCATCTGTCCATGATTAAGTTTTATCTTCAGTGCATCATGGTCTGAAAAGATAGCTGGTACAATGTCTATCTTTTTGATTCTGTTGAGGTATGCTGTGTGGCCTAGCGCATGGTCTATTCTGGAAAATGTTTTATGTGCACTGGAAAAGAATGTGTATTCCTTTTTTGGGCGATATAAAGCCCTGTATAGATCTATTAGCCCTCTCTCTTCTATTTCTTCCTTGGTTAGTTTTAATCTGCTTGATCTGTCCAGAGGAGACAGTGCAGTGTTGAAGTCTCCAACTACTATTGTGTTGCTCGAGATGTCCTTCTTAAGGTCTCTTAGCAGCTGTTGTAGGTATTTAGCTGGTCCCTCATTGGGTGTGTAGACATTTAGGAGTGTGATTTCTTCCTGATGTACACATCCCGTGATTAATAAAAAGTGGCCTTCACTATCCCTTCTAATCTTTTTCAACCTGAAGTCTATGTTGTCTGATACTAGTAACGCCACCCCAGCTTTCTTGAGGGAGTTGTTTGCTTGCAGGATTGTTTTCCATCCTTTGACTTTGAGTCTGTGTTTGTTCTGGCTATTCAGATGTGTTTCTTGCAGGCAGCAGAATGTTGGGTTGAGTCTCTGAATCCATTTTGCCAGTCTGTTTCTCTTAATTGGTGAATTCAAACCATTGACATTAGGGAGATTATTGTTATGGGATTTTGTGCCATCTTTGTGCAAGGGTTTGTTGTGCTTGTAGGGGTTGTTCTTGTCTTACAATAGCCCCTTTAGTGCTTCTTTTAGGTTCGGTTTTGAGTCTATGAAGGTCCTGATCTGTTGTTTATCCCCAAAGTAGTGTATGATACCTTCTAGTTTAAATGAGAGTTTAGCCGGATAAAGTATTCTTGGTGAAGCGTTGATTTCATTGAGTTTTTTCACTATATCCCACCATTGCCTTCGAGCTTGGAGGGTTTCCTCTGATAGATCTGCTGTGAGTCTAAGGGGAGCTCCTTTGTATGCAATTTCCTTCTTGGACCTTGTTGCTTGCAGTATAGTGTCTCTCTGAACGATGTCCATCATTGTAACTTTGATTTGTCTTGGGGTTTTTCTATTAGGATCTCTTTTAGCTGGCACTCTTTGGGCGCCTTGAATCTGGATGCCCGCATTGTCCAGCTGTGGGAAGTTTTCCGCAATGATTTGTTTGACTGTGTCTTTTTCGTTGGGGTTGGTTCCCTGTGGTTCTGGTAGTCCAATGATTCTAATGTTGTTCCTCTTGAAATCATCCCCTAGGACTCTGATTCTGGCTAGAACTATTTTGAGGTCTCTTGCCATGGTTTGTTGTTGCCTGTAGGCCTCTTGCAGCTCATCTTCAAGCATACTGAGTCTGTCTTCGGCTGCAGTCATCCTATTGTTGAGGGCAGCCAGAGAGTTTTTGATTTCATGTACCGAATCCTTCATTTCTTTTTGAAGGTTTTTTATTTCTGCTCTCATTTCTTCCCGTATTTTGTCGGCTGTCTGTTGTATTGTTTCTGCCAGGTCTTCCTTGAAGTTGTCCATCTTTGCATTGAGTTCATTGAACATGTTGAGGATTTCAACTCTGAATTCTTTCTCAGAGAGGTCAAGTTTGTAGGAAACGCCCATTGAGGTTTCCGGACTCCTTTGATCGTCCTCTGCTTGCAGTGGGGATTTTCGCTGTTTCTTCATGTTGTTCTTGTGATATGAAAGAGGGCCCTTGAAGATGAGTGTCCCTGTTTCCTTTTGTTGCGAAAAAGCATTGTGGATAGGCTCAGTTAATAGTGGTTGGCTTTTTACTTGCCGGTTGTAGAACCTGGTCTCCTACTGAGATGTTTCCTTCAATTCTTATGTGAAGTCTTGTGTTTTATTGTCCTACTGCTTGCAAATAGCTAGGATGTTAGTCTTGGATAGGATGTTGAGGGAACTATGGCCGCCCAGGTAATGAGGCCACGCCCACTTTTCTTAGGCCACGCCCCTGACGATTAGGCCACGCCCCTTTCCCACAACCCGGCAGCAGTCAACGGGCTGGGGTTGGCATGCCAGCCACTCTGCCAGCAGTCCGCAGGGGAGGGAATGGCCGGCAGTCTGCAGGGGAGGGAAGCCTATCTTTTTTTTTTTTAAAAAAAAAACTTTACTTTCTTCTTCAGAATTTTGAAAAATACTCTCTGGTTTAGAATTCTAAATTGACAGAAGATATCTTTTCTGATGTATCTCCATAATCTAATCTACTCTTAATCTCTTTATATGAACCCTTTAAAATTTTATATTTCCATCCTTCAGAAACCATTATTTTCTGGAAGCTATTTTCCTGGTCTCTGGGATTTTATCCTAAATATGCACAGATTTGGTCAAAAAATGTAAAATGACATCTATGCAATTTCTATACCCTTTTATGTAGCTACCTCCGTCCAATATTCCACTCACTACCTTTAGTTTTATTTCCCTCTACAAATTTTGACCTTTATCTCCTTGACTCAACAAATTTGCAAAATTCAGTTTAGATTTTCAATCCCTGTGCCACAGAATGGAAATTGCCTTCGTGCAGAAAGCAGACTGCATTTAGAAAGACCTCTCTTTTCATATCTCTTTTCTGAGGCTCATAGTCCACTTCACAACATGGGGGAAAGAGCTATTTCTAGCTGTTTACCCTCAGAACATAAGGCTATAGTCTGTTCCTCCCACATGGATGGAGACACAGCTGTCAAATGTAGTTCTTGATATTCATTGCTATTGTCCGTTCTCTTGGAGTGCTGAGTAGTATTCTATAGCTTCAATATACAAATGTATTCATCCATGTACTCAAAACTAAAGGCTTAAATAATTTATAAATTTTAGAAATAGGCTAGAACTTTTATGTTGTGTATAAATATTACAGGGGTACACTTATCACTTCTGAATTTTTGAGTACAAGTACGATTTTTATAGAGTATATTCTCCAAGATAGTTATACTATGCCATCTTACAATCTCAAAATTAGTGTATAAGAAATCCTTTTCTAGGGCTGGAGCGATAGCACAGCAGGTAGGGTGTTTGCCTTCTCCCCGGCCAACCCGGGTTCGATTTCCAGGATCTTATATGGTCCCCCGCCCCCCATACCCGCCAGTATCGCCAGGAATAATTCCTGAGTGCATGACCCAGGAGTAACCCCTGTGCAATGCCGGGTATAACCCAAAAAGAAAAAAAAAAAGAAATCCACTTTTCTCAAATTTGATATTTTCATTTTTTTAATCTTAACTATTTTAACTTACATTAAATATTACTGTGGGTTTTTAAATGCTTATTTTTAAGCATTAATTGGCTTTTTAATCATATTATTTAGCAAATGTTTTTTCAAGACTTTGGCCCATTTTTGAAGTATTTATTTTTATTAAAAACACCATGATTTACCGGTTTTTCAAGTGAACTTTCTAAGCAGGTCAGGTACCGTTTATTTTATGGCAGGTATTGTAAGCAACAAGGACATGCTGGTTCCTTTAAAAACTATTGAGGGGCCAGAGGGAGCAATTGTGCAGTGGGTAGGATGTTACCCTTGCAAGCAGTCACCCACATTCAATCCCTGCCACCCCATATATCCTCTCGAGCCTGCCAGGAGTGATTCCTGACTATAGTCAGGAACCAGGAGTAAGCACTGATCATTGCAGATGTGGCAAAAGAAAAAAAAATAGTATTGAAATTGTTCTTTTTAACAGTTAAGTAACTCTAGTTGTGCATTTTAACTATATTAGGCTTATCTTTATTCTTAGAAACCATATTAGGTTTGTTCTTCATTCTATCTATAGGAGTGACATTTTTGAGTTCTCCGCTAAATGTTTGGGATGTTTTCCAAGGTGTCTCCACTTCAACTAGTTTGAAACTTCAACAACTTCTGGTGTTCTACCCTCAGGAGACAAAGAACTAATCTTGGCTAAGATTTATAGGCACTTTCTATGTAATTGCCATGATCTTCAACCAGCATGACATGCAGTATATTCCCCACAGACTTCTGATCTTTCCCGTTGTCATAGCTCCCTTATCCAAATACAAACCACTGTAACAGTGTCAAACTCTAGTATCTAACTCAAGGGGTGACCATGTGCGTCTGGGTTCCATTTCTCTGCACTTAATAGGGAATAGACCTCAATCAGTCTTCAAAGATAGACTTATCTTTAGAAATGTAGACACATCAAGATTTTCCTTATGTTGTAAATTATGTAAGGTACTTGACACATACATTTGACCTAATCGTGTAGTTAGAGGCAAGAGGGAAGTTTTAATAAAACTGCCCTAATATGTCTGGGTGGTTTTCTGGACAAAAAGAATCCTAACAACAAATGGAAAAATAAATAAACCCTATCCTACAACTGCATGTCACAAAAACTCTTCATTTTAAAATCTTCTCATAACGATTGGAATAACTTTCACATCTCTTGCCATGACTCTGAGCAATCTCTGGAAACAATTTCTAGTGAGAACATATTTCCAAGATCTCAGGTAAACAATAAAATACAGAGTAAAATTGCAATGCTTATTTACCAGGCATTTAGATTGTATGTAAACACTAATCCTTAGTTAATACATTAAAAAGTGTGAAGGATATGAAAAGTAAAGCTACTTATTTAATCTTAGACTTTAAAATACATAGTAAAAAAAATAGTCTCAAATCAGGTACAAAAATCTTTCATGTCAATCAAAAGCAATATTATATATGGATCTGACATAAAAATCTATGTATAACAAGACATCTGACAGACGTCTGTGGAACTGCGAAGGATATTAAAATGGTATTTTTAGTAAATCCAAATTTAGTTTCAAAATGTATAATGTAATCAGAACATCAATATATAAGAATTAATAAAGTATAGGCAACACATTCTGTTCTGAAACAGAAAGAACAAGAATTACAAGAATGTACAAGTAAAGAAGCATGTATTTATCTTATAATATTATTTTATCACATTGTTTCTTAATTTAAATATTAGTCATACCACAATTTCATTTTTTACAAAAATTCATTAATTCTACAAATGTTAAATCTAGATAATATTTTTCATAGTTATTAATTTTAAATATAGGTATACTGAATTTACTAACATATTTTCTTTCTTATTCTCTGTCACCCATTTATATGTCATTTTCCCAAAATGTCTATATATGTACTATCTTTTCTGATATTCTCCCTAAGATTTCTAGAAACTTGAAAACAAAAAAACTACTGAATGGGATAACTGTCACATTTCTAGATATTAATAATATCATATATTTGTGGGTCTTCTGGAAATTTCTTTGAGGAATCTTATAAGATTTAAAGGCCACAATTCTAAGAAGCATTGCTAAGAAAGACAATAAAATTTGGGAAAAGAGACATTCAAAATCTACACATACTCTCAGTGAAATTATTAAAATTTATATGCAGTTGAACCTTTACTTTTTTTTAGTTATGATCGGGAGGTGCATGGGAATCATGAAAAAGACTAAAACAAACTGGTTTCATAAAGAAATTTTATCATTTCTTTCTATTTCAAATATTTTCCTGTTTTAGAAATGACTAAAACTTTTTCCAAAATTATTTTGACAAATGGAAGCATAATTTGAGATGAGATAAAGTTGTTTGAGATGATTACCTTGCAGGCTAAATGCATCAGTTTCACAGTGAACACTACGGAATGTTAAAATATTTGTGATCATGCTTTGTATAAATGTTTATACTTAGATTTCACATAAAATTTTAAATGAGCAAAGAAATTTCTCTGGAAAAATATATACTTGTCTTCAACTCATCTTTTTTTATTCTTTTTTTAAGCTTACCTATAATAATATTTTGCCCTAAAATATTTTCACCCTAAAATCATGATTACCATATTCTGAATCTATGGTCAACATTCAGGCCTTATCCCACTTAACTTTGCAGCAAAATTTAACCTCCTTAAGACATGATTCTACAGTACTAGCTAGCAACTGTCATTCTCCTGGTCACTCAGACACACTATTCTTTTTTTTTTATTTTCCTTTAAGGGTAACTGTGTCATTTTTTAAAATTTATTTATTTTTTATTGGTGACTCACAGTGAGGGTACAGTTACAGATTCACACATTTTTGTGCTTGTTTTTCCCTCATGAAATGTTCAAGAGCCCATCCCTCCACCAGTGTCCATTTTCCACCACCAGTATCCCTCCCACCCCCCAATCCCATCCCCCCACCCCACCCTGCCTCTGTAGCAGGGCATTCCAATTTGTGCTCTCTTTCTCCTTTTGGGTCTTGTCAGACACACTATTCTTTAATGATTTTTTCACATTTACTAAAATTCAAAGTCAGACAGCCTGAAAAAAAATCGGCCCTTGAAATTATGTTTTTTTCTTTAAAAATACAACCTCCCCTTTGAGATTTTGTCCATCTGCAAGGCTTCAAATATCATCATTATCAGTATATTGGCAATTGTCACACTTAAATCTCTAGTCAGCACTATCCAAATTCCTACTTAATTAATCCCCTCTAAATTAGTCTAACAGATGTCAAAATTAATAGAATCAAATATTAACTAGATCTTCTCTCAAAATTGCTACTGCCTACATCTTCCCATTTCAACTAGTGATATTTCAATTCTATTTTGGGGGGGCGAAAGTTTTAGAAAATATTTTTCTATAAAAATTAATCTTTTGCTGAAGACTGCTGGATACATATTTTTTAATTTATAAAAATAAACTTAACACTAAACTTAATACTAAAAAATCTTATGGTCATAATTGATTAATCTCCTTTGCTATTGCAGTTGAGTTCATTAAGGTCAGTAGGCCTCACCTTCAAATATATAAAGAATTCTATCACTTCTCACTACCTCACTGTCCCTATAGTCCAAGCATCATGCTTCTTACCTGTACTATTGTACTAGCCTCACAATATTCTGTATTGTTGTATGTCTTCTGACTTATTTTGTTGCTGCTTAGTTTTCTATTGTGTAGGAGTATATATATGTAAAAATATATATACGATGTACAAAACTATATTTTATATGTCTACATAATATATATATTTCACATCTTCTGTATCCATGCATGTCGTGGAGCACTAAGCTTGTTTCTAAATTTTGGCTATTATAAATAGTGCTATCATAAATGGAAATTCATTTTTTATTTCTGTTTTTGTGTCTTTTGTTAAGATACCTAAGAATAGAGTTGCTGCCTAATGTAATTCTATTTTTAACTTTTTGATAAACCACCACACTATTTTTACCAGAGGCTATTAAACTTTACATACTCCCTGGCAATCCTAGTTCCTTTTCCTCTATACACACCTGTATCTATTGTTTCTGTACTTTTTGTTACGGGCAATCTTTTCTGGTATGAGGTGATAGCTCATGGTTGGTTTTATTTACATTTCTCTTATCAGCGATGCTCAGCAGTTTTTTATGTGCCAATTGGCCATTTTATATGAATTCTTTGAGAAATGTCTGCTTAGTTCTGTTTTGTGATAGAATTATTTTTTCCCTTGGGTTTTGTGAATTCTTTAAAGATCCTGTATATTATCACTTTGCCAAATATACTTTATGATGGAGGTCTAGAGAGATAGTATACGGGGTAGGACACTTGATTTGCATGTGTCCAGCCTGGGTTTGATCCCTATCACCCCACGTCACCTGAGCCCCGGAGTGATCACTGAGCACAGAGCCTAGAGTAGAAATACCTGAGCAATACTGAGAAATACCTGAGAAATACTCCTCACACTAAAAATACAAAACAAATATTTGCTATGAGAGTCTTTTTTCCCACTGAGTAGTATACCTGTCATTGTTTTGTTGATCGTCTCTTTTTCATTGTAGTGCACTTTTGTGGTCAAAGTTTTGTCTTTGTTAACAAGGACCATGTCTTCAGGACTGAATGCTAGTAAGCACTGAGTAAGTGTTTCTGGCCAAATGGATATTACTTAACTAGAAAATAATATCACTGAGGCAATCCATTGATTAAATTACAGATAATGAGCATTAATAAGCTTCAAAAAAGTCATCTCAAGGTTTTTAGCCCTGTGGCAGAATAAAAAAGTCTAATCTAAATATACTTTGGAAAATGGATCAAAATCTTAAGAATATAACATGGGTTATCAGTAAAATGCTAAATTATATCTAACAATGCCACTGAGAAAAAAATTATATTTTGAAATTTATATAACAGTGAAAAATTTAAGAATAGTTTTCAAATTTTCCTTGATAGTGTTTTCTGTGTGTTGTAAAGCCAAAATTTAAATGTGTCAAAAAATTTTTTTATAAAACTCCTTAATGATAAATATTTCCTTAGTAAATTCACATTTTATTTGCCATGTTTTAAGAAAGATTTCATTGTTGCATTATTTTCTTTCTGTGTAGAAACAAATAACAAAATTGGATATTTCTTCAGAGAAGAAACTGGGGACCCAGAAGGGGGAAAGAAATACTGAGCTTCAGATGAAAACAAATCTGGTATCTAACATACTTCTTAAAATTGACAATACTATGACTCCTAAAATATATTTTCTGTTAACATTTGTATTTTGGACTGGAGCAATAGCACAGCAGGTAGGGCGTTTGCCTTGCATTAAGCCAACCCGGGTTTGATTCCTCTGTCTCTCTCGGAGAGCACAGCAAGATTCAGAGAGTATCTCGCCCACATGGGAGAGCCTGGCAAGCTACCCGTGGCATATTCAATATGCCAAAAATAGTAACAAGAAGTCTCGCAATGGAGACATTACTGGTGCCTGATCGAGAAAAATAGATGAGCTACGGGATGACAGTGTTACAATAATTTGGATTTTATTCTTACATACATCTATTGGGGTAATTTATTTCAGAGAGAAGATCATTCAAATTAGTTTAGCTGCATAAATGTCATACACATAGAGATTTAACAGACAAAACCTTAAATGCCTAGTGCAACAGCTGTTACTTCATTTTTTGCTGAGGTTTGAGCAGATAAAATATTTATTATTTTAGAATTCAAGAGACAGTGTGTGTTATCAATGAAACTTTAACATTTTAAACTCATATACTTAAACATTGTAAATCGCGTTGTCGCAGTTTCCCTTCGCCAGCAAAGAGAGACGACACCGGTTGAGGGTCCTTCTGCAGCAGTTTATTGGAGATCTCCACACTTACACAAATGGGGGAGGAAGGCCCCGACCCTCAGAGCGATACCCTTTTTATAGAGAAGACCCCTCACTTCTGACGTGTTGCTCGCCAGTTGGCTGCCTTCCAATCACCCCATGGGGGGCGATGCCGGGGCCCGCGCTCTGGAGGTTATTTATTACCTAGGGCAGCCGGAGTCGGCGCCATCTTTGCTCCACGTGCTCTGGCTCCCTACAACTCCCCCTTATCTCTTTACTAAGGAGCCGGTCTCTGCGAGAAAGGGGGCGACGGACACCACTGCCTGTAAAAATATCAGGGACTGAGGTGGCCTCAACGGGTCCCTCTTCAGGATCCGATGAGGCTCCTCCTGTCCCGCCGTCGCTTTTCCAGGCAGGGCAAAATTTCGACGGCGGCCCTATGCAAGCGGCTCGTCGCCCTGGGTCAGGGAGGAGAGAGACCCAGTGCAGTACCATCTAGTCTGACACCCTTCCCTGAGACCATTGCCGGTGCACCCAAACTCGTGCAATGGATCCACAGATCCCGAGTGTGCAGGGGCTACACTCAGCAAAAAAAAGCACGGAGCAGCTTGATTTAAAGCGGCGATGCCTCCGGCGGGGGGACAGACCACCTAGGCTGAGCAACCGTTGGGACTAAACGATCTAAAAAGACTAGGCGTCATCACCTACGCCAGCTTACACTCTGCCAAGATTCAGTCAAAAACAAGGCACGGTATTATACGCAATCAAAAACAAGGCACAGTATTATACGCAATCAAAAACAAGGCACGGTATTATACGGAGGTGCAGAACAGAATGTTGTACAAGTATCATTCAAGTCTTCCCCTGGGTAGGCTTGCACCAGGCGGTGATAGTACACTTCCACCTTACGTGAGGTCACGGCATTCACCTGATCTTTAATAAACTGAGTTAGGCGTTGGAATGCCCAAGGACCAAAGGAGATCAGTAATAATGCTCCGACAAGGGGCCCCAAAAGGGGGAGGAGATAGGGCAACACACCCCCCCACGCCGACCAAAACGGGTGCTCATAAAACTCATGTCTCCTTTTTTCTAATTCTTCTTGGTGTTTTCTAACCCGGTCCCTCACTATACCCGACTCGTTGGCATAAAAACAGCATTTCTCCTGAAGTGTCAGGCAAATTCCCCCTTATTTATAAAAGTAGGCTTGGGCACGCACTGCCAAAACTGGGTTAGTCCGCCCCGAGCACTGGGCCGAGTGACGAGATATATAGTAAGAGTCCCTCAGTCCACGGTTTTCGTGTAGCTCGTTGGGGTCACCGAAGATTGTCCTCCCTGACAGTTGCACGGGGTCCCATACAGCTGTTGTAGGAGGCGTGTAGGGTGAGCCGGTCGGCCCAATCCGGCCTCCGTGGGTTGCACAGTCAGCAGCAGGATCATCATTGCAAACCCGCAGGGTCGGCACCGGACGACGAGCCGCATGTTCTCTGTAAGAAGAAAAGAGAGAATCCCTCTCAGGGGTTCCCCCTGGAGCATTCTGCGGACTCGGAAATCTTTAAAAACTCTCACTCCTTATGACCCTGAGCTAAGTAGCTTAAATTTTTTTTTTTTTTGAAGTAACAGACTTTATTTAGAAGGTCTTAGGGAAGGAGGAAGAGATAAGTGGAAAAGGAGAAAGCAGTAGGAGTAACGCGCTCAAGAAAGAACGCGGGCTCCTCCAAAGATAGAGAGAGCCTTGAATGGACTATTGGGCTGTTTTTTATAGGTTCTTTACAGCCTGCCCCCACCCACATGCGGTTTCTTTTCAAGTATACCAGGGAGGTTGAGAGTGGTGATAGCCTTCTTTGGGGAACCTCCTGGGGAAGGGTCTACTATCCTCAGAGTCTGTTGAAGGTCTTATCGGGTGCGGTTTCACAGGGGGGAGGGGTCTCAGGATTCTCCTCCCTGGAGACTTTGATGATCTAAGTTTCATTGCCAGGGGCCTTTCCCTATCTACCTGCCTACATCATATTCCCCCCTAGAGATTTCACCACCTTAAATCTTTAAGGGGAAAATGGCTGAAGGTCCATCTTCTGGAGCTGCTTCATGCTGACAAAGGGGCGCTGGCCCTGCCTGCACAAGGGGTGAAACCTCATGCTACCTTAGTTTTAGTGGGCCCCAGGCAATGAACTGGTTGGGATCCTGAAGTTATCTGAAAGAAGAGATCAGATCAATTAGACTGAGGAATGTCACTTTGAAATGATTAGACCTTGGAGTAGAATATTGCCTCTGATCTAGCAAGAGCAGAGTGATCTACAGTTTTAGATAACATTCTGCCTGGGATGGTGAGACAGAAATTAAAGCAGCAGAAACCAACACAACATAATCCTACACCTATTTCTGTCATAAAAACAATGGAAAGGAATAACTGCTTCACCCATTGGTTGATAGAAAATGACTTCCTATGTTCAGATTTTTCTAGTGGCCTAGAAGCACCACACCGCTTCTCAGGTTGGAAAAGCTACCCATCCACTGAAGCTGTCATTTGGAAGCAGTAGATGTTCGTATCTTGAATATATGAGCGTTTGATCATTTGCATGTCAATCTGCCAATCCTTTCCTCGGCAAGTTCCTTGAAGTTACAAGTGTTAGGAAAGGAGGCCCACAATTCATTAATGAAACAGAAAGCACAGTTCTGAGTTCCTTCCCATGAAAGATGGCTTTCACTAGTGTTGGAAGCTTAGTGTAACCCTTTATCAATTTCCTTTTGAAAACCTTGTTCCAATGCCTATTGTTCCTCTTTTGCAGAGTATCTTAGATGAGTATTCTCTGGATGGGGTATTAATCCCATGATGGAACGAGAATTAAGAGCTGTTAAAATTCTAGTTCTCTCCAAATGACTGTGTTCATAGAACTAAAAGTGAATACTTAGAACCAGTTTAAATGTCCACACTTGGCACTGTAGCCAATTGACAGGTTGGGGGAAAGCATTAATTCTGCACTTTGAGCTGAGGTTCCCCCCACTAAAGCTCTGGCTTCCAATACCCTGGTCAGACTAGTGACAGCATCTTCAACATTGAGTCCCAAAGACTAGGCTGCTTACTTTACAGTCAGCAAAACACATTATACCTGAATTACCCAAAAGGGATACCTTTTAGATCCAGATTAGAATACATTTACTAGATTACTCTGTAGAATTTGAATCTGATTCTTTAAAAAGCAAGTTACAGAAACATGGTTTTCTCTCCACCTTCATTTTAAAATTTGCCTGATGGCTTAACAAATCTGACTTGTTCTTTTGCATAAATACAGCAAGATTGGAGAACTCTCCATTTGGGGTACCCCATTATTTACTGAGAAGTCCTGGGGGTTGGCTAAAGACAGGAGGCACGCCAATAATGGCATTAATTCTATGTGGCACGTCAGAGTTACCCAGGCCTGGCCATAAATGTCCCACGATGAACTGGATGGTCTCGAGCCTTCAGGTTGAACTGGAGGTGGCCTTTTCCGTAGATGCATCCTGGCAGAAAGGAGTCCATCCCCTCCCTTTTTCAGGGCTGGGAGAGATCCTGGTTTCCAGGGTTTTCCTTGATGCTGAGTAGGCCCAGATTGTGTCAGTCACACAGATTGCCGGATTTCTCATTTTCCATAGCAGTGATGATTTCCATTCTTTCCTTAAGCCAACTGGCCTCTAGGGTCTCCCTGAGGTTTGTAGGGTACTTGAAACAGTACCTGTTAAATACCTGCTCCTGTCATTTAGACCAATCCCTTGACTCTTTCCCTGAAAGAGGGCTTTGGGGTCTCATAACTGATTTTCCTGTCTGCATGAGGGGTAGACCCTATTACAGAGAGGAAAGACTTTTATCTGGATTTATGCAAACCAACATAGTGCCATGAAGCATCAAAAACATACTGAAGGTACAAAAGAAGAGAAAAGCAAACATTTCACTTTACTCACAGTGAGATGCAACACACCCATTTGTTGTGGGTCCTAGTCAAAGAAGCTAAAATCTGTAGAGGAAAAGTGTACAATTTACATCATGTTTAACCCATTCAATTCCATGTTGAAAACCTTGACTTCCCATTAATAAGAGCACTGTACTGGGAGTCCAGTGTACAGTTAAACATGTCTAATTCATTTAATCCCATTAAAAAAAAAAACACTTGATTTTCCACAACTTTTGAAGAATTCAATAATCTAAGAGCACTGTAACAGGAGTTCCAGACAATCCATCCAATATCTTTTCCATAGATCCTACCAAAAACATACTAGAACAATTCTGCATGTGATTTAAAGAGTTTCTTAAAACAGTGATCAGTTTCTTTCCTTTTTCCAACTGATGATATCTGCATCCATTATCTTTCTGACTTAAGACATACATCTATATTCTTTATAGTCCCACAAGTTTAAACTCTTATTTTTACTGAACTTAGTACAACATGATCTTCCAAGTTTGGGCACAAATTACCAATCATTTCATTTAACATGACAAAACTACTTTCAGTGTTATTTCAAAAGCATTAGGTCAGTTCTATAGATATTCAACAAATTTAAAGATGCTCACAACTAAAGTTCTTACAACATATTCATTGGGCAAAGATTCACTCCACATAGAAATTAACCAGGAGACATCTTAGAATTCTGATTTCTAGGAAAACACAAATATAAAGATTAAAACACTCATAGATTACCATAAAACATTAAGGATCTCACACTTGCATACAAACTTCTATGTGATGGTCAGAGCTAGATATGATATCTGGTGACAAAGCTTTGCAATGAATAAAGTTATCAGAATAATAACATGCATTTTCATGTACTAGACAGACTGATTTAACAATAGTCAGTAAAATTTCCCACATTTTCCATGAAATACTCCATTCTTATCTCAAACTTTAACCAAGGCACAATGCTATGGCTTCAGACTATCAGGCTGACACCTGAGATTAATCTATTATAATTCTTTGCTAAGTATCTCTAGAAATTTTAGTTACCAAAAGTCTCAGAGATCAAATAAAATACCAGTAGGATAAGATTTGCAACCAAATTCATAACTCTAGAAACTCATGTTTTAACTAAACTATTACTCTTTGAACCTGCTTTTCCACAATTATTTCAGCTCACATTCTAATAATCCAATGCAGATGCATATGTACACTGACACAACAGCATAAGACCTTTAAACCATCAATTTTTATAAAACATGAGTAAACCTTTGGCTTAAATCCAATAGTTTTTGTATCTTAGTTATTTCAAATCATGAGCTCTCTAACAATTCCACAATACAAACATGCTTTCAGACACAAAAAGAGTTCCTTTTTTTTTTTTTTTTTGACTAACCTTTGATAATAACATAGAAAAGACACTTGGACTGTCAATGTTTATGGAAACATAAGAAAACTATTTTGATGGCTTCTGTACCTCTGTTTGTAAACTGGCTAAATTCCTCATTAAGATTGGCTGAATCTTGTAAAATAAAGCCTTGCATCCTCTGAACGCTTTATTTCACTTTAGTTTTAGGCGCTACTTCTGCAGCTCTTCCTAGATAGTAGAGACTCTGAACTTCAGAAGAATTACAACTGTTAATAGCCATAAATGTTCTTACAATAAGAAATCTAGATTGAGAATTTCAATCCCTTCGTGGTCGCCACATTCTGATTAGAAATCTTTCTTTAAACCTGATCTAACAAGTTCCAAAGATACCTAAATCTTTTAAATTGCTGGACTACATATCACTCTGACTCCCTTGATTTTGTTTGCTCAGTTCTAAGAATTAATGACTTCAAACTAGCTCTAACACTCGAGTGTTCCACAGACAGACAGACAGACAGACAGACAGACAATGAACTGACTAAAAAACACCACTACACGTGCACACATTTGCAGTTGATCGATCGATCTGACCCTTCAAAAACGGCAGGGAGAAAAACTGATAGACAGAGAAAGGAAAGAGCAGTCCCCAGGGCAAATTGAGCCCTGTCGGCCGATTGGGAACATTGCTCCCCGTTTCTCTGTCTGACCAGCCAGTTTCCTGCTTGTTAAAAACGGGTCAAGAAAGCGCTTTTGTTGATATAAGCCGGCAAAACAATCCATGACAAAGTTGTTGAAACCTAAGTTGTCAGATGTTACAATTTTAAGATCAAGACTACTTCTGAGGTGGATAGACCACCTTAGTGACACTCTTTTTCATTCCTGATATTATTAAACACTCAACCACATGATCTTGCATTTTCCTGACTTCTCTGCTGATAATAATAAGCATAACTAAGAAAAATATAATGAAACAAATATACACACACACTAAAGGCACTCGCGCAAATCACACTCCTGCACTCATTCGGACCGGTCCTCTTTCATTTCGGTGCGCACCCAACGCAGTACATTCACACAGAAATTCTTAAACCTGCCCTACGGGAGTCCACATTACCTTTGGTCTTGTCCCCCTGACAATGGGGTTGCTACAATGTACATCCGGCTCTTTCTAATAAGAAGCTAGCAATCTAGAGGCAAAAGGGGGGGGGGGTCATCCTATCCCGGGCCAGTCTTTCAAGTAGGGAAATGGTATAATTGGCATTTGCCCCATATTTTCTGACCGCTTCTGCCAACTCTTTAATCTGATTGAATTCTACCTGAGCATGAACTCTTCCATTCCCGTCTCCCTCAAAGACAGGAAAGGCTAGTCTCATCTGCCTATGTAGGTCAGCAGAAAGTAACTGTTAATCGCGTTGTCGCAGTTTCCCTTTGCCAGCAAAGAGAGACGACACCGGTTGAGGGTCCTTCTGCAGCAGTTTATTGGAGATCTCCACACTTACACAAATGGGGGAGGAAGGCCCCGACCCTCAGAGCGATACCCTTTTTATAGAGAAGACCCCTCACTACTGACGTGTTGCTCGCCAGTTGGCTGCCTTCCAATCACCCCATGGGGGGCGATGCCGGGGCCCGCGCTCTGGAGGTTATTTATTACCTAGGGCAGCCGGAGTCGGCGCCATCTTTACTTTGTTTTACCACCTAGGGCAGCCGGACGTCGGCGCCATCTTTGCTCCACGTGCTCTGGCTCCCTACAACTCCCCCTTATCTCTTTACTAAGGAGCCGGTCTCTGCGAGAAAGGGGGCGACGGACACCACTGCCTGTAAAAATATCAGGGACTGAGGTGGCCTCAACGGGTCCCTCTTCAGGATCCGATGAGGCTCCTCCTGTCCCGCCGTCCGCTTTTCCAGGCAGGGCAAAATTTCGACGGCGGCCCTATGCAAGCGGCTCGTCGCCCTGGGTCAGGGAGGAGAGAGACCCAGTGCAGTACCATCTAGTCTGACACCCTTCCCTGAGACCATTGCCGGTGCACCCAAACTCGTGCAATGGATCCACAGATCCCGAGTGTGCAGGGGCTACACTCAGCATAAAAAAAAAAGCACGGAGCAGCTTGATTTAAAGCGGCGATGCCTCCGGCGGGGGAACAGACCACCTAGGCTGAGCAACCATTGGGACTAAACGATCTAAAAAGACTAGGCGTCATCACCTACGCCAGCTTACACTCTGCCAAGATTCAATCAAAAACAAGGCACGGTATTATACGCAATCAAAAACAAGGCACGGTATTATACGCAATCAAAAACAAGGCACGGTATTATACGCAATCAAAAACAAGGCACGATATAATGCGGAGGTGCAGAGCAGAATGTTGTACAAATATCATTCAGAGTCTTCCCCTGGGTAGGCTTGCACCAGGCGGTGATAGTACACTTCCACCTTACGTGAGGTCATGGCATTCACCTGATCTTTAATAAACTGAGTTAGGCGTTGGAATGCCCAAGGACCAAAGGAGATCAGTAATAATGCTCCAACAAGGGGCCCCAAAAGGGGGAGGAGATAGGGCAACACACCCCCCCACGCCGACCAAAACGGGCGCTCATAAAACTCATGTCTCCTTTTTTCTAATTCTTCTTGGTGTTTTCTAACCCGGTCCCTCACTATACCCGACTTGTTGGCATAAAAACAGCATTTCTCCTGAAGTGTCAGGCAAATTCCCCCTCTGTCCGCAGTGAGGAGGTCCAGACCTCTCCTATTTTGGAGTACCACTTCTGCCAAGGAATCTATTTGGTCTTGGAGATCCTTAATGGATTGATAAACTTTAGTAACATCATCTGCTAGCTGTTGGGACAACTTGGAGTAGGAGGAAAGGGCTGTGGCCAATCCCGCCGAACCCGTGCCCACGGCCGCGGAGACACCCAGGCCCAGTAGTAATGGAATGAACTGCACTGCTCGCTTATGGCGAGGGACAATGTGATCTATAGATGGGATGGGGACTGGTTCATCACCTTTAAGTAAGTCAATATCAGGAAGTAGCATAGCTAGCCCACAGAGGCCAGTCCAGTTCGTCGGGAGAAGGGTGTAGGCCTGATTGTTGCCGCACACAAAAACTCGGCTGGTCCCAGCACACAGCGGGCCAGTGCTATTAATAGACTGTTCACACCCAGCGGTAGACAGCACCCCGACATCAATGTCATAGGAATCATTATTAGCAACCCTATAAAAGCAATGACTAAAATTAAAGCCAAGAGGCTGTACCTTGAAGGGAAGGCTGGCAAAGCAGTTGTCAACCTGCACAGTAGAGGGGGTGGAGTCATTAGCTAAAGAAGAGGGCACTGCCAAAGGCCAGGAGTCACCATATGGTAGGCATAGCCAGCAATCTTCGGCCAGGGTGGGGTTAGTAACATTCAATGCCGAATGTGTGGCGGCCAAAATGTTCTCAGTACTGGGATCCAAATCCATGCCCCGGGGTTTCGGGAGTAGCAGGGGATGATATTCAATCTGAGGATACTGGGCAAGAATCAGCTGTTGAATTTTCTGCCCCACTTCCACCTCCCGAACCACATCAGTAGGCCCTCCATCGGAAACGTGTAGGGGGGCTCGCATGGGCCAGCATGCATCTCTTCCCACTGGGGCCATGCATGAGGCAGCAGCATACTTAGGGTTCCCTCTGCTGGAGGGGACGACTGACCAGTCACCCCCGAACGTTCCCTCGTAAGACATATAGGGCCTTGCAGTAAAATACTTCTTTCCTCCTAGGGTACATTCAGAATAGCTGTCATAACACATAGCATTCATCTGGTCTACCATTACACAGTTTGTAGGACAGGGATCCCCCTGTTTAGTGAGCCTGGGCTTATCCACACATTGCCAGGACTGTGTAAACCCGCCGCCAGTTAGGCTACCGAGCATGGCTAAGTATGCAGTCCGAGTCCCACAGTCCACTGATTGTGAGAATTTTCCTGGGCGCGCCTTCTGATGTCCTCCACGGCAATCACACGGGGTTCCATACAGCGTCGTCAGAAGGTCGGACGGGTTCCCAGGCCTGCCCAGGCCGGCCAATGCGGGACTCGCGATGGTCAGGAGGTGAAGAACGGGCAGCCATCGAGGTAAGGACCGGGCCACTTGCTTCATGGCCTCTGAAAAGGAAAAGAGAGTCCCTCTCAGGGATCGACCCTGGAGTCATCATTTCCCAACGCTTCGCCTGACTCCTCAGAGGGAGGGGCATTGGGGGATGGTTGCCTCAAGGGGCGGGTTAGGCGCTCAGGGATCCAAAAAGGCTGGGCTGCCTCTTGTGGAAATATACAAACCGCGCCTCTGGATTTTATAAGGACAGGGTCTGGGCCCTTCCAAGTGTTATCCAGGACATCCTTCCATTTGGCCAGGGCAGGTGAGGCCCTTGGGGGTGTTACATGCCTGTCAGCAGCGGACTCGCCAGCATCGTCCAAATTCAAAAAATTAAGTACAAACGAGGCCAAGGCAAGGGTGCTTCTGGGAGACCTTATATGATCCCATCCCCCTTTTAATTTATCCAAGTAGGTTTTGAGTGTTCTATGTGCCCGCTCCACCATGGCTTGGCCCTGAGGGTTATAAGGGATGCCCGTCACGTGAGCGACTTGCATATGTGCACAAAACAGGCGGAATTTCTGGGAAGTATACGCAGGGCCATTATCAGTTTTCAGCACCCGAGGTTTACCCCAGGCGCTCCAGGCCTCCAGGCAGTGTTGGATGACATGGGTGGCTTTCTCTCCCCCTAACGGGGTGGCCACAATCACACCGGAACAGGTGTCTACTGAGACATGTACAAATTGGGTCTTGCCAAAGCTAGGGACGTGGGTGACATCCATCTGCCACATGTGTAAAGGCCTAAGGCCCCGGGGGTTAATACCCGTGTTCCTGACGGGGAGGTACCGGACACAATTTTTACAGCTGGCCACAATCTCCCGAGCTTGCTCTCGAGTGATCTTGAACCTGTGTACTAGGGTGCCTGCGGTGACATGGAATTTGTCATGGAAAACGCGGGCTTGCTCCTTTGATTCTATCAGCATAACCAAAGGGCGGGTGGCGGCATCTGCTAGGGCGTTACCCATTGCCATAGGGCCAGGGAGAGATGAATGAGCACGAATGTGTGTGATAAAAATGGGATTGCACCGCAATAAAAGGCAGCTTTGTATTTTCCTAAAAATCTGGGAGACAGGGCTCCGATCCTTGATGAGCCCAGCAGTTTCTAGGACCTTCAGGGCATTCACTACATACACGGAATCAGATACCAAATTCAGGGGTTCAGGGAAGCGGGCAAGAACTTCAAGCACTATTTTACATTCCACTATTTGTGGGGAGCGTGGGCCGTAATTCCTACGGACCACCTGTCCATCAACTGAATAGGCCCCTATACCTGATTTGGAGCCATCTGTGTAAACGGTGGTCGCCCCAGGTATGGGGTGTTTTACAGTAACCACGGGAAAGATCAATGAATGTAAGGCAGCAAAACGGGCTAGAGGATGCTGGGGGAAATGGTTATCCATTTCTCCCATAAAAACTGTGGCTAAGATTGACCAGGAATCCTGCTCAGCCATCAATATCTGGCGCTGTTGTGAGGTGTAAGGAACAATCAATTTTGCTGGATGGAGTCCAAAATGTTCAAGAGAACGTTGAAGGCCCTTCAGAGCCAATTCAGCAACTGCAGCGGGGTATGACACGATACTCCTAGAGGGGGAGGCATGGGGATGAATCCAAAGAAGGGGCCCCTCCTGCCACAGCGCGGCGGTGGGGATGCCCTCTGTAGGGAAAACACACAACTGCCAGGGCAGGTTGTAATCTATCCTTGTTAACTGCGCCTTGCCTATGGCCTGTTCAATCTTTTGCAGCACTGCTCTCCCTTCCATCGTGAGTTCCCTCGGAGAATCTAGAGCGGGATCCCCTTCCAGAGTTTTAAATAGAGGAGCCAATTCACTCGAGGGGATCCCCAGGGAGGGGCGCAGCCAATTGATGTCTCCCAAAAGCTTTTGAAAGTCATTTAATGTGCGGAGATTCCGCAGTTGTATATGGACCCGCTGAGGGGTAATACATTTTGGAAATATTTTAGCTCCCAAGAAGGACCCGGTATCCGAGAACTGAATTTTTTCGGGGGCCAATTGCAGGTTCCATATTTCAAAGGAGTCCTGTAAGACTCTGAATGCCTCCTGTAGAATGTTCTTATCATGAAAGGCCATTAAAACATCATCCATATAATGTATAACATAGAGCTGAGGAAACTGTATCTTAAGTGGCTGTAAGGCACGTTGTACATATAATTGACATATGGTGGGACTATTAGCCATGCCTTGGGGTAAGACTTTCCATTGATATCTAGAATCAGGGCCCTTATGATTGATTTCCGGGATGGTAAACGCGAAGCGAGGGCGATCCGCAGGGTGTAAGGGGATGGAAAAGAAACAATCTTTAATATCAATGATATATAAATACCAATTAGCGGGTATTGCAGAGAGCAGGGGAAGGCCTCGCTGCACAGGGCCTAGCAGTTCCATTTGGGCATTAATAGCACGGAGGTCGTGTAAAAGCCTCCAGCTGCCAGATCGTTTTTTGATGACAAAAACCGGTGTGTTCCATGGGGAGGTAGAAGGCTCAACACATCCCCTCTTTAATTGTTCTGCTACAAGAGTCTTCAGGGCTTGGAGCTTATCCATAGGCAGGGGCCACTGAGGCACCCAGACCGGGGATGTCGTGGTCCAGGGAATAGGCAGCTCCTCCCCAGTGGCCCTGACTAAAAACCCAGCCCCTTCCTATCGGTCTGCCCCTCCACTTGTAAAGGTGTTGTTATGCCGTTCGATTTCCTACCTAGACCCTCGCCAGGATGATATCCCATCTTATGCATCATCTGCTGAGCCTTTAGGGAGTAGTCGGTTGTTAAGACCATGCCCATCGCTGCTAGCACGTCTCTACCCCATAGGTTCACGGGGAGTGGTAACACATAAGGTGTGAAAGTCCCCTTCTTCCCTTCCTCACTACGCCAAGGGAGCAGCTGCGTACTCACATCAGGGCTCTGTGCATAACCTAGGCCCTGGAGCGCATGGTCCGTCTTCACCAGTGGCCAGCCCTTTGGCCACCAATGAGAGGAGATGATACTGCGGTCGGCGCCGGTGTCTAAGATGCCTTCAAAGCGCCTCCCATGGATGGTGAGCGTTAACTTAGGCCTCTCAGTCAGATCTACCACCAAGAAGGCCTGCTCTGGGCTCATCGTCGATGTTCTCATCGGACGGGTCTGCCTGGGGTCCTGAAAAGCAGCTGGGAAAAGGATAACCTGGGCTATCCTATCGCCTGCTTTGATGACAAAGGTTCCCGTGGGGCAAGAGCAGAGAATAGTGAAATCGGCCTGACCCAAATCCAGCACCCCCGGGAAAACAATAAACCCAAGTTTGGTTAGGGTGTTTCGTCCCACTAGAATGCCAAGGCAGCCGGAAGGAGCCTTGGCTGACAAAGTAGCCGGAACAGCCTGCACCCCAGACTCTGGGGTTATGGTGACGGTGGCGGTGGCACGGAGGTCCAGTTGAGTGACTCGGGGGGGGGCTGGAGAGTGGCCCCTTCCTTGACGAACCTGGTCCCATATTTGTTCGGGCCCTGGGTCCGAGGGCCCCTGAAGCCGTTTTTTGACTCAGTGGGGTGCAAGGGAGGAAGTAATTGGCCCCGGGAGTTCCTAACGGAGCGGCATTGTTCTGCAGAGTGATTCCTTCTTCCACAACGGGAGCATAATCCGTGGGGGGGCCTAAGGGCTGGACAGTCCCTTTTAAAGTGACCCGGTTTTCCACAATTGAAACAGGTCCTGTCCTTACGCGGACCGGACGCAGGGGGGCGCTGCGCACGAAGAATAGCAGCAGCCAAACCCTCATTTGAGAGAGGGCCTCCAATCTCTCGACAAATTTTTAGCCAATCCTGGAGCCCCTTGCCTTTCCGTGGGGCGATAGCACTCCTGCATTCCGTAGTGGCCTGCTCGAAAATCAATTGTTCTAGGAGGGGGGCGGCCATATCAGAGTCTCCGAAAATACGGGCCGCTGCATCAGCCATCCGAGCTACAAAGTCTGAGAAGGGTTCCTGGGGGCCCTGAACAATCTTAGTGAGTTGGTTGCCCGACTCCCCTTTCGCTGAGAGTCCCTTCCAGGCCTTGATGGCCAAGGAGGAGATTTGCGTGTATACCCCCCAAGGGAAATTTACTTGATCATCAGCATGCACTCCCTGTCCGGTAAGCATGTCAGCAGTCCATGCATGATGTGCAGCCTCCTGGGAGTTGCGATTTGCACGGGCTTGATCTTGGGCCGCATCATACCAGAGGGCTTTCCATTCTAAAAATTTCCCCTTACTGGGGAGCGTGGCCTTGGCCACGTCTTGCCAGTCTCGGGGGGTCATCCTATCCCGGGCCAGTCTTTCAAGTAGGGAAATGGTATAATTGGCATTGGCCCCATATTTTCTGACCGCTTCTGCCAACTCTTTAATCTGACTGAATTCTACCTGAGCATGAACTCTTCCATTCCCATCTCCCTCAAAGACAGGAAAGGCTAGTCTCATCTGCCTATGTAGGTCAGCAGAAAGTAACGACGTTTGGGATGCATGGGCTCCTTCCGTTCCCCGTGCGTACGGCGGGGGCGGGGGAGCCGAGGGTACGGGGCGCGGTAAGTGCGCTCTGCTGCTTCGGTTTCGATTACAGAGGTCAGGGGGGCGATAGCGTGCCGCTTCGTAGCGGTGTGCCGCTTTGTAGCGTGCCGCTCCCTGATCTAGAATTTGCTCTTCTTCAGAGCTCGAAAGGGAGTCTTCTGAAGAGCTCTCCTTGGGTTTCAGGCTGGCTGCAGCCATATCCCCCCAAGGATAGATTTTCCTTGGCCCACCCGGCCTAGAGCAAGTTGTGTAAACTGTGGGGGGAGGTGTGGCCTTCTCCTCTCCCGCCTCATTCTCGCCCTCTCCGGGCGGTCTTTTTTCCTTTGTTGCAAGTACGCAAACTGTGGGGGGAGGTGTGGCCTCCTCCTCTCCCGTCTCATTCTCGCCCCCTCCGGGCGGTCCTTTTTCCTTTGTTACAAATGCGAGGGGTGAGGACTTTCCCCTCCCCCTTCCCTCGCCCTTGCCTCTATCATCGGGCAATTTTTTTTTCTTAATCCCGGGTACCCTTTCATGCGCGCTTAATCTTTCCGACCGCTCGGTTTCTGACAGACTATCCTGGACCTTTTCTAAAATTTGCCGAGTCTCACTGACGACCAGGGAACAAGCCTCATCCTCTAAACAGTTTTTGACCATCTTCCATATAGCCTTAGTGCCATTTCTTAACGTGCCCTTCTTATGTTCTGCATCTAGGTCCTTCCCTAGCTTGTTCCAACAACGGAGGGTAAGGGACCCGGAGACCGCATACCATGGAGCAACACGGTCTACTTCCTTAACAAAACTGTGCAGTGTCCGGCGGGCAATACGAATGTCCCTCTGACGGAGGAGATCGTTAAGCGTCTCCTGCACAGATTGCACGGTCCCCATGATGGTTGGGACCGTATTCCCGAGCCCTCAGTCCGCCAAGCACGGCTGCTTATCTACGTCAGGCTGACGTGCGGCGGCAGCGTCCCAACAGCAGAAGCAGAACAAAAGCACAATACTCAGAAAGAGGACAAGGAATGCTGCCACCCCCTAGGTCTCAGGCATACCTCTGGCAACGAAATCAGGCCGTAGTCTGCCTCTCCGAGCCACCCCTCGGTTTCTGACAGACTTATAGTCTGCCTCTCCGAGTCACCCCTCGGTTTCTGACAGACTTATAGTCTGCCTCTCCGAGTCACCCCTCGGTTTCTGACAGACTTATAGTCTGCCTCTCCGAGGCACCCCTCGGTTTCTGACAGACTTGTAATCTGCCTCTCCGAGTCACCCCTCGGTTTCTGACAGACTTATAGTCTGCCTCTCCGAGGCACCCCTCGGTTTCTGACAGACTTATAGTCTGCCTCTCCGAGGCATCCCGTGCTGCAGTTCTGAACCCTCCCTTCTGAACGAAGGGGCCTTCCCCAAGGTGCGAATGAAACTTACCCGGCGTCCCGGGTTTCGGCACCAGTTGTTAATCGCGTTGTCGCAGTTTCCCTTTGCCAGCAAAGAGAGACGACACCGGTTGAGGGTCCTTCTGCAGCAGTTTATTGGAGATCTCCACACTTACACAAATGGGGGAGGAAGGCCCCGACCCTCAGAGCGATACCCTTTTTATAGAGAAGACCCCTCACTACTGACGTGTTGCTCGCCAGTTGGCTGCCTTCCAATCACCCCATGGGGGGCGATGCCGGGGCCCGCGCTCTGGAGGTTATTTATTACCTAGGGCAGCCGGAGTCGGCGCCATCTTTACTTTGTTTTACCACCTAGGGCAGCCGGACGTCGGCGCCATCTTTGCTCCACGTGCTCTGGCTCCCTACAAGTAACGATGTTTGGGATGCATGGGCTCCTTCCGTTCCCGGTGCGTACGGCGGGGGCGGGGGAGCCGAGGGTACGGGGCGCGGTAAGTGCGCTCTGCTGCTTCGGTTTCGATTACGGAGGTCAGGGGGGCGATAGCGTGCCGCTTCGTAGCGGTGTGCCGCTTTGTAGCATGCCGCTTCCTGGTCTAGAATTTGCTCTTCTTCAGAACTCGAAAGGGAGTCTTCTGAAGAGCTCTCCTTGGGTTTCAGGCTGGCTGCAGCCATATCCCCCCAGGGATAGATTTTCCTCGGCCCACCCGGCCTAGAGCAAGTTGTGTAAACTGTGGGGGGAGGTGTGGCCTCCTCCTCTCCCGCCTCATTCTCACCCCCTCCGGGCGGTCCTTTTTCCTTGGTTGCAAGTACGCAAACTGTGGGGGGAGGTGTGGCCTCCTCCTCTCCCGTCTCATTCTCGCCCCCTCCGGGCGGTCCTTTTTCCTTGGTTGCGAGTGCGCGGGGTGAGAACTCTCCCCTCCCCCTTCCCTCGCCCTTGCCTCCATCATCGGGCAATTTTTTTTTTTTCTTAATCCCGGGTACCCTTTCATGCGCGCTTAATCTTTCCGACCGCTCGGTTTCTGACAGACTATAGTCTGCCTCTCCGAGCCACCCCTCGGTTTCTGACAGACTATAGTCTGCCTCTCCGAGTCACCCCTCGGTTTCTGACAGACTTATAGTCTGCCTCTCCGAGCCACCCCTCGGTTTCTGACAGACTTATAGTCTGCCTCTCCGAGCCACCCCTCGGTTTCTGACAGACTTATAGTCTGCCTCTCCGAGCCACCCCTCGGTTTCTGACAGACTTATAGTCTGCCTCTCCGAGCCATCCCGTCCTGCAGTTCTGAACCCTCCCTTCGGAACGAAGGGGCCTTCCCCAAGGTGCGAATGAAACTTACCCGGCGTCCCGGGTTTCGGCACCAGTTGTAAATCGCGTTGTCGCAGTTTCCCTTCGCCAGCAAAGAGAGACGACACCGGTTGAGGGTCCTTCTGCAGCAGTTTATTGGAGATCTCCACACTTACACAAATGGGGGAGGAAGGCCCCGACCCTCAGAGCGATACCCTTTTTATAGAGAAGACCCCTCACTTCTGACGTGTTGCTCGCCAGTTGGCTGCCTTCCAATCACCCCATGGGGGGCGATGCCGGGGCCCGCGCTCTGGAGGTTATTTATTACCTAGGGCAGCCGGAGTCGGCGCCATCTTTGCTCCACGTGCTCTGGCTCCCTACAAAACATGAAGAATTTTTTTTTATTAGTTCATGATTCCTTCTTTCTCTCTCTAGTGCTCCCAGAGTACAAACATTCAGCATACTGGGGATTCATCTAACTTTTTCATATAGCTCACAAATAAGTGAATAAAGTAAACTTAGAAATCTGGGACTGTTGGCATTGATTGTCTTCATCATTTTTCTGATCTAATAATTCTAGAACCAAAGACAAGAATTTCTCTCACTTCTCTCTCTCTAAACATAACATATTATCTCAGGTTGAAACTGTATCAGACATCTTAGATGAAAAAGAGATATTTGGGGTCAGAGATAGAGCACAGAGCTTAAGACTCTTGCTTGCATATAGCTGAGCCAAGTTCAATTCCCAGCACCCTGAGAACTGCCAGGAATAATCGTTGGCGACAGAGCCATGAGTAATTTTGGAGCACCAAGAGGTATGATATGAGAGAGAGAGATGGAGAGAGAGAGTGAGAGGGAAGGAAGTAGGGAGAGAGGTAAGAAAGGAGGGAGAGGATGGATATCTTCATTATTATGTCAGTTTCCCGGAACTGACAACACATACAACATATTTCACATACAACACATTCTAGTCCTAATATAGAAATTATTATAAATTAAATAAAATCACTAATTGAACTTGTAATCATCAATACATACCTACCACGTGCAAAACATTGCACCAGGAAGTAATATCTAGAACTATTTAGCTCTTGTGCTGAAGGAACCCACTATAGTAAGAGGCATGGGCATAGACAAACCATTACAAAGAGTTTGTTGGTAATCATTACATTAGTCTGCCAAGGTAGCACAAAATTATGCAATAGAGAAAACAAAGACAGACCAGAAATGGAGTGAATACAAAACTAACGCTTTAAAATGGTTTAGGAAAACCAGATAGAAAACAGTAACCAAATTACCCATGAAAAGAAAAAGATAATTGAGAAACAATGAAGAAGATAATAATTAAACCACATTTTCTTACCGCTCAAAGATTAAAAATCGGGTAAATGTTTTTCTTCTTCTGATCAGTCTCCCTTCACACTTTTCTAGCTATCAAACTATGCTGCTGCATTTTTCCTTTTATCGTTTACTTCCTCTGTATCACCTGCTCTAGTGTGGCTATATGCAGCCAGCCAGCTTCATGCAAAATGTGGCCCAATCAGTCAGTAAGCCTACAACTGGATTTCAAAGTAGTCTTATAAACTACTTGATGATAGAGAACAGTGATTAAATATTTTTATGTAATTACTATAATATGTATACACATAATGCAAACATATATGAGGGCATGATTCTGCAATAATTTTAGACTAAAGTTCGAATTTCTAAAAGAAAAATCAAGTCTTGTCACTAGTTTGGTTTCACCCAACCTGTTAAGCTTTATATTATATTTGAATCCTTAAAGGATCTTCTACTGATATCTGGTCATTATTTATATGTTCATAACCACTGTGTTCATTTTCTCAACATGAATGTGTTTCAACATACACATATCATTACATATATGCCCACATACATTTATAATCACGTACATTGCATTCCCATTTTTGTACAACTCCTATACATTTTCTATGTTTACCTTAATTTGACATAATTCCAGATTTTTTTAGAAAAACTTCCAGTTTTCTTCAGTTCAAATAATTAAATTTTTCTGAAAATTTATAATTGTTCTTTCAGAAATACTTTTTAAATGCATATTATACATTAAACACTATCTTTAGTGCCACAGATATAGAAATAAAAATAATAAATTCCTCACTTTGTAGAGTTAACATTTTTAAAAAAAATTACATGCTGTCTCTGCAGTATTTTCCTAAACATAATGTTTTACATAGTCACTTCATATATACTCCAAATTCTATATTAAGGATTACATTCGTTATTTTGTATTCTCTATAATACCTAGTTCATAGAGTATCCATAAAAGGCAGGTGAGTTAAAAAGAAATAAAAGTACATAGGGACAAATGTAAGATGAAATAATTTTTTCTTTATTCCCATATCTTTATACTTCAATAAAGATTAACAATATAAAAGGTTGTATTTGAATTCTGGAATTCAAAACAGCATTTTTCATAGATCTCTATTTAAACTTAAAAATAAAATGACTTTAAAGGCTAAACTGTCCAAAAGATGGTTATATCTCTCTAGAGTATATAATCCTTTGCAGGTTTTCCAACATTTTATTAATATGCTTCTTTTGATAACTTGGATACTATCCTCTTATTTTCCTCAAATCCAGTCAAGACACTTTCTATTGCATCTTCCTCTAAACTGAAATTATTTTTTAAAATAATTCACAATAAAACTAACTTCATAATACAACAAGTAGGAGCAACTTTAAATAATATTGTTTCAGTGTTACTTTTAAATAACCTAATAATTTTGTGAACCATGATTAGATTTGATATAAACATTTTGTACCATGAGTTAGAGATGAAAAACATATTCGATGATCTTATCCAGCTCTAGATCATCAATCAAATATAGTTATACTTCAGCAATTGTTCGGAGACAGATTTTATCTTATTTTGAACCTATATTCTTAGAACTGCCTTCACCTAAAACATTGTTAAGTAGAGAATCCTCATAGCCATGGGCAGATATTTCAAAATAATGGCATTATTTGGTCCAATATATTATCTCTTTGTCAACAGTAAAGAAGCAAAGTTAAGGAGTTTGGATTATGGTCAATAATAGCTTTTGAGTGTTTTCACATACACATACACACATGTTCACATTCAAATAAAAATAAATGGAGACAATTGAGAAAAAACAGATTGGTAATATTTCAGTAAATTACTCACATGTAATATGTGTATTTTCCAAATTATTGTTTTAGTGCTCTATTTTATAAATCATGGTACATTTAAAATACAGTTACTTAAGAAAATAATAACCTTCTTTGGCTAGAAAGATAAGGTTGTTACCTCACATCAAATTTATCCCAGTTTGCTCCCTGGTACCACCTATGATCCCCTCAGCACCCCCAGGAGTGGTACCTCATACAGAGTTAAAAGAAAACAAGGGGCACCACAGGGTGTGACCCAAATTCCTCCTCCCTGAATAAGAATCAGTTTTCAGGTAATATAAAGAGAACTGCCTTTCTATTTTTCTCTCTCATTGCAAGAGCACAGGACTCAGGGTATTCTTTGACATCTTTATCAGTCATCAAGGACTAAGTTGATGGGTCCATTTCTTGGTCTCTAAGATGCTTACTTCTAAAGTCAACAGACAAACGATTCACTGGCTTTGGTCCCCTTGGCACTAGAACTTAAACATTTTCCCCTGTATCTGACATGATTCTTCTGATTATCTTTTTGATTATCTTTTTTTCCTGACTTGTCAGTCTAAGAGTCTTCGCTTGTGTTCATATGCTACAGCACTTCATAAGACTCTAGAATCTAAGACAGAAAACACTAAAAGGAAATAGTTCTCTTTGAGAAAAGTGTTGAAACAATATAAGTCAATAAATTAAAAATTCAGTGTTATCTTTAAATTCTTATTACCTCAGACTTATTTGAATATTTAATCGTCTGGAAACAATTTTGAAAGTCCATGCCCAGATTGTGTCCCCAAATGACATAAGTTCCTGAGGAGATTCCAATGGGTATTCAGGGTTGATAGACAATCCCTGAATGAAAGTAACGTGGAGATAGCAACTCACAAAAAAATACTAAAGGAAGTCTCTATTGGAATAAAGAAGAACAAAAGAGAAATCCCGGTGATGTACTTAAGTTTCTCCAATTGAACCTGGAGAGCAGAGGAAGGCGACCCTATTACCTGGACAGTATGAATTAAGTTGTAGCACTACCAAAGTTGACCCAAATTGAAAACCACAGTCTCACAGAATGTGACCTTATTTGGAAAAGAAGTCTCTACATAGGCAATCAAGTTGAAATTATATCATTCAGGTTAGACCCCAAGTCAATGACTGGTTTCAAGAAAAAAGAAAATTTGGATACAAAGACATAAATGTACAAAGTGATGTGAAGACACAGAGATGGCTTTATAATTGATGACTCCAGAAGCCCAAGACTACCAAGAACATTCAGCAAACCCAGAAGGTAGAGGAAGGAGGCAGGAGCAGTAAAGGAAAACTGTCTCCTAAAGAAGCCAGAGAAGACATGGTTCTGACTACAACATCCTTAATTTTATATTTTAAGCACATAGAATGGTACATCAGTTTCTGTGGCTTTAAAATAAATTCCTGTGTGTGTCAGGTATTGAACTCACAGCCTCATACACGCAAAACATATATTCTACTACTGAGCAAAATAACCAGTCACAAATTCTGTTGTTTTGAAATCACCTGGTATTAGATATTTTCTTATAACACCCTAAGAAACTAATACAGTTTTTAATGGGGATTTCAGTGTCATGAGGAAATTTTATAGTGGTTGAAGAAGAACTACACAAGGGCTAAGGGAAATTTCTAGAAACATTAAAGACAGCAGTGTTTAAATAGCTAGAATTGCCTGGCATAATGTTTAATTAGAAATAGGGTTAATTATGTATTCTTTTCTTTAAACTAGTCTGTTTATCACTAGTATATGATAAAGTGTAGCAACCAAAGCAGCTATTTTCCTTGAAGGCAATGTCTTTTGTACCATTGATGTGATCAGCATGCATCTTTTCAAAGACAGTTTCAGACACTAAAACAACTGTTCTTGATCTGATGTTTCTCATTGGAGACACACATCAGCAGAAGTATCTTCAACATTTTCTTAGAAAAATAAAAACATTTCAAATTTATTGCAGATATAAAACAACTACTTTAGAAATAGTGTAAAACAAAACCTAAGCACTGTAAGTGTGAATGTGAACTAAAAAGACAGAATATATAATCCGTTTCTCAGAGAAACTAGAAAGAAATTTATATTATTGTACTATAAACATATTCACCCAATTACCAGAAAGCGGTTGATATCAAGGACATACAAGGTACTCGTTAAACTCTACAAGAAGAAAACAACCAACTCCATAATAAAATGGAGCAATGAAATGAAAAGAAACTTTCAAAGAAGAAGTCCAAATGGCCAAAAGACATATGGAGACGCAGATCAAAACAACAATGAGATGTCATCTCACACCAGAGAGAGTGGCCCACATCCAAAAGAACAAAACCAACCAATGTTGGCACAGATGTGGGGAGAAAGGGTCTCTCTTTCACTGCTGCTGGGAACGCCAACTGGTTCAAACCTTTTGGAAAACCAGTAAGGAGATGTCTCTAAAAATTATTACTTTGAGCTCCCATTTGACCCAGCAATACCACTTGTGGAAATATATCCCATATATGCATAAAAGCATAGTAGAGATGATATCTGCACTTGTATGTTCATTGCTGCATAGCCAGAATCTGGAAAAAAACCGAATGTCTGAGAACAGATGACTGGTTAAAGAAACTTTGGTACATCTACACAATGGAATACTATGTAGCTGTCAGAAAACATGAAGTCATGAAATTTGTATATAAATGGATCAACATGGAGAGTATCATGTTAAGTGAAATGAGTCAGAAAGAGAGGGACAGACATAGAAATATTGCACTCATTTGTGGAATATAAAGTAACAGAATGGTAGACTAACACCCGAGAATAGTAGAGATGAATACCAGGAGGACTGCTCCATGGCTTGGAAACCAGCCTCACATGCTGGGGAAAAGGCAGCTGAGATAGAGAAGGGACCACTAAGTATGGGGTGCGTGGAGGGCCTGCTCGGGATGGGAGATGCATGCTAAAAGTAGACTACAGACCGAATGATGTACATTCAATACCTCTATTGCAAACCACATCACCCATAAGGAGAGAGAGAGAGCAAAAGGGAATCCCCTGCTACAGAGGAGGGGTGGGGTAGGGTGTATGGAGTCAGGGTGGTGGGAGAGATACTGGGATCATTGGTGGGGAAGAATGGGCACTGGTGGAGGGATGGGTACTCGATCACTGTATGACTGAAACATAAGCATGAAAGTTTATAGGTCTGTAAATGTACCCCGTGGTGATTAATTTTAAATTTTTTTCTAAATATATTCATATATATGTTACATATATATGTTACATTGCTTTTCTGTTTAAATTAAGTACTTTTTCAGGTTTTGGGACACATCCAGAAGTGTTAAAATTGTACTTTTGGCTTCTTGCTCAGGGATTATTCCTGGTTGTATTGTGGGCAACATATGTGGTGCCAGTTAGGGCATGGCCAAGTAAATTTTTAACCCCTGTATTATCTCTCTCTAGCTCCTATTTTATTTCTTAAAGTGTTAAAATTTAATATTTTGTACTACAAAATGTGTGTAAAGATTAAGTTAAAGGAAAAAAAATATATATATATATATATGTTTGCTTTTTGGGTCACACCCAGCAATGCACAGGGGTTACTCCTGGCTCATGCACTCAGAAATTACCCCTAGCAGTGTTTGGGGGACCATATGGGATGCTGGGAATCGAACCCAGGTTGGCCACATGCAAGGCAAATGCCCTACCCGCTGTGCTATCACTCCAGCCCCAAAAGGAAAATATCTTAAAAGAATTTTCATAGTAAACTCCAGGCCTGTGTTTCCCAACTTTTTTCCAACAGTGACCCACTTTTAACCTTGTTTTCTTCCTGTGTACCCATTTTCCTATTGGTTGTCACACTAGTCTCTTGAATCCCCACTTATATGATTTTCACATGTGACCCTTTTAAAATATTATGAATTTCCACATGGGACCATATGGTGCCCATTTGAAAAAAATAATTGCTCCAGAATGTGAATTTGCTTGGCTTTACTAAAACACTAATTTGATCCAACATCTTATGATTGTTCATAGTAAGAGTTTTTTTTATTCTCAGCTTAATGTTTTTATTAATTTTATTGATTCTATAATAGGGGTGGACACATTTGTTGATAATAATCTTCCAACTCTTAGAATATTTATTTTGTACACTAAAGCACTAATATTTACTATATTCTATGTTCTGGTTGTAAACTATAATCAAGTAAAAAAATCTAATGCAGGTTTTGTGTTCATTAGAGAATATTTGCAGATTGTAGTTTTTTCTTTTTTTAAAAAAAGTAAGCATGACACAAGAATCCAGTAGTGGAACTTCAAATCTGCCATTCATTAGCTCTGTGATTTACCAGTGATAATCTTTCTGAGCTATCACTGTTTATTAAGAGTAAGACTATTACCAGAATAATCAGTATCATAACGTAATAAATAAATCGTAAAATCTTTATTAAAGACTTTTTAATTGATACTTTCTTTTTTATTTGCCTATTCTTTACGTAGTAGTGATACTTGTTTGCCTGTCAAAAGGAGAGAAAAGCATTCTCTCCTTTTCATCTAAAACAATTTATCTGAATCACTCATTGCCAAGTTTTCCATTGTCTTGTGTATTAAACTTGTGTGTTTACACTTGGTAAGTAAACATGTCTCTTAGTGAAAGCCAACTATATTTGAATAGGAGAACATTCTCTTGAGACCACACCTATATTCCAAATTGCCAATCATGCATCTTTCTTCATCTATCTCAGAGATAGTTAAAACCCATGAAGGTCAAAAGAAGAGACATCTGTTCCTAATTCATGCTTCTCTGCTCATATTCTCTATCTTTGTGACTGTCTCACCTTTGAAAATCCAAGCCCTACATGAAACAGATTCATAGGTGAATTCTCCATATAATTGAATCTGAACCTTGTGAAGACTTGAAGCAAATTGATATCACAATAAGTTAATCAGATCCCTTCTCAGATAGACCATGGTCCCTCTCTATCATAAATTTTCTTCTGAGGAATTTCAATATATTATAAAGTTAAATATATTTGATAAGGGTTTAGAAGCAAAGCACATGCCTCCATATATAAAAATCTAATTTTTATCCCTGGCACTGTAAAATTTATTATATATATCAAACATATACACATGAATATGTATATATACAATATTTAGAAATGTCATATGTAAATATATTATGTTGAATATTACACATAATTAAGATTCCAAGATATCTGTATCAGTCTTTTGGACTGAAGGAACAAGTCTTGATTTTTAATGAGTGACTAGGCACTGTGATTCAACAAGAGAATAAAAAATTGTAAAGTATAGAATTCCCAAACTAAATTTTTCATGAAACACTTTCTAAAGGAGCATCTCACAAATAAAATAATCATCAGAGCTCATTTTGATTAATAGACCAGGCATGCACCTGACTTTGCCAGAGCTCATCTTGCCACCTTGGACAGAGTTTCAGCCCCGAAGGCTTTGCTTCATACGTGCCACAACAAGCAATTTGGCCTTTAGAAGAGTGACTTGCTTTAAACTTATGTAACTCCTAATAATATTTTGTCAAATTAGACCCAATTCTATAAGGTATTGTTATTGTTGGATACTAACCTCAAATGTTTTAGGCTTCATTAGTGAATTGCCCCTTTTCATCCCCCAGAGAAGCTTACAGTGCTCTTAGGAGCACTCCTAATCCCCCGCATTTATCTTAAACCTTTCTTTTGTACTTTATCTCTCATTCTGTTAACTACTAAATTCCCCAGTTATGGCTTGGTAATTTATAAAGTCAAACATTCTCATCACCCTAGACTTTGCATATGTAGTGAATCACTGCTTTACTCTTTCCCGGATAACATTTTCATATTTTACTCTAGAACAATGTTCTTTGCTTAAAAACACAGATAGAATGCTAATGCTCTGTTCCTAATATTTGGGAGTTAATTGATTCTGAAATATATTAACTCCTGGGCATCCATTATAATTGCTTGACTCAGGCTTTAGTCGCCTTAATTCCTAACATCTGGAAAAGCTAGATCCCACACATGGGATCTCTGGATGGACCTAGGCAAGCAGCAAAGCTACCCTGGCTTCGACATGGAACAATCTAGAAATCATAAAGCACGGTCTTGATACAAGCTGTAATGATCTAAATGACAGGACCCTATGGGATAGGAAAAGCTTAACCTGCCTGAGGACATAGTCTGGGATTTACTGTAAAAGCCTGCCGCCTTTTAACAGCCCTCAGAGCCCAGAGAACTAGTTTTGGAATTTATATCTCTTACTGTGTTAAGTAAATATCAATCAGAAGCAAACTTAATTGTTTAATACAAACTAGCAGTGAGAGAAAGAGAAAAGTAATATAGATTCTTGTCATCCCTTAGGAAATTTCTCACAGAACATCTCCTTGAGTTAATCCCCCCAGAAGAATTGCTTCCATTGAAATGCTTTAACTCTGTAAGTGATCAGTCACACCTACATGCAGTCCTATACCTCCAACCCCCTCAGTTGTTCGATTAGTATGCTACTCAGTTCTGGATTAAACATCCATATATCATCAGTTGTGGTCCTTCTCTCTTCATCTTTCTGTCAAGGAGGCATTTTTTGGCCATCAAGTGCATCAAACTAAGGGATCCCCTGACTAACTTTTCTTCACATATCGCATCTGTGCACATTTTCCTCACAGTTATCTCCATTTCACAAAGAAGCAAGCAAGTTGCAGAGTAGCCAATTTTTTGCTTAGAGAACACTGCAATGAACTCACAGTTAAAGATTTAAGTTTTGTCATACAAAAATTAGGTTAGTATCTTGCCTTAGCCTTCTAATATTCTGTGATGTAGAATGGGTAGCATAGAAGACACATGGCTGAATGGCAGTCTCGAAGAAAGACTGTCTGAAAGTTTATGTCAGTGGGAAATTTAAAATAATATGAGAAATCAGAGAAATATGATCTTTATCTCGTACTAATTTTTATATACATGGAATACTTATAAGTTTGAAAAACTATTATATTGTTATATTAGAATGACATTAAAAATCTTAACTATTTCATGTAGTCTTCAAATTTTATGAAAATTAAGGCTAGATAAATAGAAAAATTAAGGCATATGCCTAGTATGTGGCAAACCCTGGTTCAATCCCCAGCACTACTTGGTACCTTGAATATTGCTTGCCATGGCGCTGGAGACTCCTAAGCACTGCATGCATGACCTACATAACTTCTGTCAACACAGAGCTGAGGAACAACATATTCTCAAGCCATCACTGAATTTTGACTTTTTGGCTAAGAATCACAAGAAAGTCATCTCAGGGTCTCCTGCACACCACTTGGGAGATAAATGAAAAAAGCGTGTGAGAATAAAGAACTCTTCACGAAGAACTTGCTTTTTTTCACAATTTTGTTGAGTTTTATATTAAGGATATAACTTAAACCATATGTGGAAGTAATAATACAGCGCGTAAGGCATCCATCCTGCATACATCAGACCCAGGTTCAATCCCCAGCACCACATAGAGCCCCCAAAATAATCAGAAGTGATCTGTAAGCACAGAGTCAGGAGTAAACCTTGAGCACTGCTGGCTGTGGCTCAAAAGCCAAAAAACAAAACAATAAATCCTGTGTAGCAGTAATAATTATGATGATAGAAACTAACGTATTCCTAGGATTATTTATGTATACTAAGCTCCAAGGAAAGCCATGGAAGCATTATCTTATGGAATCTTTAAAACAAACATCTGTTATCATTATTATTGCATACTACAGAGGAAGATGATGGACTTCAAAAAAGACTTTCTAATCACCCCTGTGCCATGAACTAGGAAGGAACACTAATGCCAGACCTTTCTTACAGAGCTTCAGAAACCAGTTCTTGAAAGAAATAAAGTGATTTCTGAGAAGAGTAAGCCATAAACAAACTTAAGACATAGTACGAGTACTTTAGGGCAAGCACAAATATGTAACCACTAGTGTGAAATGCTAACTTGAATAAAGTTCATTTTCAAAATGTCTTGAAAGTACTCCCCAAATAAGTACTCCCCAAAATGTCTTGAAAATACTCCCCAAGGTGCGGGTCACAGTGCCTATGTGTTGCCGTGACACAGTATTGTGAACTCACCTAATTAGAGCATGTCTTGACTGGCTTTTCAAGCTCATGTTCTTTCTTGAACACATATTTCTGTCCTCTTGGCTCTACTTTTCCCACTCTGCAGAAGCCCATGCTCTCTCTTGAACAAATGGTTCCACTTGTTCATCCCTTTCACATCTTTCTAAGTAAATTTATTTTAATAAAACTGTTATGCTTCACACACACAAAAAAAAGAACTGGTGGGTACTATCATGACTGTATGATTGTCATCGAGGTGGGATGGCTTCCCTCCAAAAATAACCTTGGTTTTTATGGGTTTTTTTTATTTTCCCTGAGCACAGGAAAGAAGAGAATTTAAGATGATCTTTGCAGGAACTGACTCTAGGACTGAAAAAATGTATATAATATACCAATCCCTCCTTGCTACTCTAAGCAAGGCCTATAAAGATGACTACCCCAAATTCCTTCACACTGCTCTTCTGTGATTCTCCCAGGTAAGCAAACAATCCCCACAGTGGAAAGCAACCACTCTTCTAGGAAATACATTTCTACTTCAGACTCCCAAACTACCAATTAAGGTATGGGGACGGGGGTGTGAAATGTCATGTCCAGAAAGAGTTAGTGTTCCAAAGAGCCAACGAGATGTTTCTTATTCACCTTGAGAGCTGCCAGTGGAAGTTAGCTGTCTAAGAACTGATACACCATCCTGAAATATGTATCCTGAGAGTAAAATAGGGTTCACTCACCTTTGTCTAAATCTGCAGCAAGTCTACACATGAAAACTAAAATCGACCAGTGTATTTATGAAGGAAACTGACATTAGTTGAAAGAAACTAATTGTAAAACTTTTTATTTTGTCTGAAAATTCTCTGAAGATATCATTTTCAAAAAATATGTATCTTGGATTGTTATATATGGATACTCTCCAAGTGGTGGACCATTAATTCACTGTCTTATCTTTCTAAATCCACCCATCTTTTTTCTCATATTTTACTTTATCTTGAGTTTTCTTGTGAAATGTAAAGCTCTGAGGTATATATACAGCACAAAACTATCACTTCTATACCCATAATCCCTACAGATTCCTCTCCATTGATATTACTGCCATGTCACAAAAATGTGACCTTCTCTCAAGATTTAGTTTCTCACTCCCACTCCTTCACAGAATTGACATTTCATGGTCCCATCCCTACTTTATTTCACCCCTACTCATGCACATAAACTCAAACTTAAATATGACTTCAAAGTAAAAGAAACTCAAGAAACAACAACCTTTTAAGATACAAGGTGGTTACATGAGTTTTCAACTTGGTATATAAACTTTAAGATTTTTCCATGACTCTAATCAAGGTTGTTAGATCTTAGAACCTAAACATGTCAAATGATTTCACCATATGCATTTTTGATGATTCAATAAATATTTATTAAGGAATATCTATGTGCCAGCCCTGGTGATGAAGCAGTTCTCAAGAAATATTTTAATTGCATTTTTATATTTTTCATTTTTTTAATTTTCACATATTTTTCAAAAATAGTTCACATATTTAAGTAGAATAGTTAAAATAGTATTAAATGTTATGGAATTAATGTGCATAGTAACTGTACACCACCACCAAAGGGTCTATGAGCCTGCACCACTCACTATCACCTCTGATTCAAATATTCATTCTCCTCTTCCACCACTGTTAATCACTTTCCAACCATAACTTCAGAAGAAAATATTTTCTCACATGTTTAAGCTCTATAATTCTCTCTGCTCATGATCTTACACTTCCTCTTCTCACTGATCAAAAAGTTAGGTAGTGAAAAATCTCTGTTCAACAAGAACATAAGAATGAGCATGAATAGAGAAGAGCTTACCATATCCTTATACAGCAATTAGTTGGAAGCTTGCAGAGCCCAATTGTGTTTGGAGAAGAGAGCAAAAGACAAGTAGTAGAGCTAGAAATGAAAGCAAGAGAAAATAAGTTGCCTCCGGAAGAGTGATGGATTTTAATCAATAAGTGACATATCTGAAATAATAGCTTTTACTCTATATTACACCAACTAATTAAGTTCTCTCTCTTACCAGTTAAAATAATCTCTCTTTTTTGCCTTTATTGAGTTTATATAAGTTCAGCGATGATTCAGTGATTTTGCCCTTGAAGGGTATTTTCTTAAAATTCTCCTATAAAATAGATCTGATTCCTGCTGTCAAGCTTTTCTCATATTTTCCCTTTGACTTCACAAAGCAGAAATATAACACAAAGAGATGAAGATAATGAAAAGTTTTTAATGTTAGGGATGTGATTAATTGAAACAGTATAGCTCATGTTCTCCTATATTTCTTTATATAAAAAACATTGTATAACTAATAAACATGTTAATTGTTTATATTTCTCCAAAAATATTTTAGATTTTATTTTTTTAAGTAAATAATAAATTGCTCTTAAAACATGCCAGAGGCCAGAGAGACAACTCAGTAACCTAAGCCATAGGCTTTGCATTAAGGAACCCCAGGTTTGATACTTAGTAATAAATGGCTCCTGAGCAACAGTGGGAGTGATGGCCAAGCACAGAACTGAGATTAGCCCCTGAGCACCACTAAGTGGCCCAAACCACAAACACACACACACACACACACACACACACACACACACACACACACACTTGAGTGAGTTGAGTACAAGTGTTAACTTGATTTAGCAAAGTTTATGTTCTTTAACTTTTGTAGGGGTGTGTGTGTGTGTGTGTGTGTGTGTGTGTGTGTGTGTGTATGTCTTGGAGCAGCATGGAGCCATGCTAAGGGTTTACTCCTGGCTCTGCAGTTAGAGTTCACTCCAGGCAGTCACAAAGGGACAAGATGGGAGATGGGATGCTGGGGATCGATCCCAGTTCAACTACATGGAAGGCAAGAACCTTATACTGTACTAGCTCTCTGACCCCCAACTCAAACTTTTAATGACAACAATTTTACCCTTTAACAATATTTCTACCTTCAATTTCAAAACAGCATCATCTTTTTTGTTTTTGAAACCACCGTCCTACTACTTTTAAGTGATTGTTCTTTCACTAAGTCATGGAAACCAGCAATGATATTTGTTATTCTCTCCTCTGTTTTCCATATAGTTATAGTTTCTATATGAGAAACACTAAATAACATGGTTTAGTGTTGGTAACTTTTACTTTGTGTAAGTGCATAAAAATAAATTAAAGGTCACCAATCTGCAATGCAATTCCTGTGTGTGTGTATCTTAATAAAACTATAAAACAACCACAAATCCAACATCCAATACAATATTTACAAAACGAAAGACAATCTAAGGGTCTTCCTATACTTATTTCTAAATCACTTTTCTTCTTCCAAGGAGTAATCACTATTTTAATGTTTTTGTTATTCCCTCCTCTGTTTTTCCATATGGTTATAGCTTCTATATGAGAAACACTAAATAACATAGTTTTAGTGGTAATAACTTTTACTTTGTATAAATGCATAAAAACAAATTCAAGATCACCTATCTGCAATGCAACTCTTTTCAGCCAAATTAACAGTACTTTTTTCCTGCTCTCTAGATCCACACCCAGTGGTGCTCAGGGCCTATTCCTAGCTCTGCACTAAGGAATCAGTCCTGGCAGCGGTCAGGTAAAATACAGGGTCCCAAGGGTTTAGTCTGGGTTATCTGTGTGCAAGGCAAGCACCCTACCTGCTGCCCTTTTTCACTGGCCCCCAGACTACAAGGCTTTTATGAATTTTAAAGACAATGTCCCTGAGTCAGCAATGTAGCTCAAGTGGTAGAGCATATTGCTTGCATGTGTATGGTTCTGAGTTCGATCTCCCACACCACAAGGTTCTGAGTTCAATCTCCTACACTGCACAGAATGGGACCCACAACAGTTATTATTATAATTTACGAAATGTGGTTACAATATGGTTAATGTACACAGTTACTGACCTTCACTGGCACCAAAACACTAAAAACCCAGGAGCACCATCCTCATGCTAAAAAATTCGATGTCCCTTGGCTATCCAGCAGCGACCCTAAAGGATAAGGGTTATCCTGAAGAGCGTAGGGTAGAGTGTGGGGCTGATAAGTGAACCCCAAGAAAGAATATAGAAGGAAGCCAACTGTGAAAGTTTCTATGTATACACACATACATATATGATCTCTTATGAAACGCTAAATATGATTTAGCATGCAAAACAAGAGCTCAGAAAGTGGAGCTGGAAGATGTGGAGAACTATTCTCAGACTTTGAGACCTGGGAAGAGGAATTTCCATGTGTGCCTGGTCAGATTTCAGTATCATGGTGGAACTAGATCACAGGCTCCCAGATGTATTTGTTCTATTACTTCTCAAGCAACTACTATCCCTTTAGGGTACTTCAGTACCCTGCGGAAATAGTTTTACACACTTTAGGAAAACTGGCCTGCAGAATCCTCTGAAGCTACTTTTTATGTTGTTGTTGTTGTTTATTTTTTCATCCCTTTTGAGTAAAAATATATACAATAATACTGTACCTGCCTGACCATAATACATTAGTGTTGGTTGTGCACTGAGAGAGGTAAGTAACCAGTCATTTTATCTCACACATGAGGAGGAACTCGAGTGGGGGCCTGGGATACACTGAAGAAGCTACACCGAGGAGGATCAGGTACGTCTGTTCTTGATTAAAATTGTCAGACATTAAACTTAGAGTCAATGTTATAATAAAATTATAGAGGGCTTTTGGAAGGAAGAATTTTCTTTTGTGTGTGCAAGGAGTAGGAGGTTGGGGGGGGGGGGTGTCTGGAGCGATAGCACAGTGAGTAGGGTGTTTGCCTTGCATGCGGCCGAACCAGGTTCGATTAGATTCCCAGCATCCCAAATGGTCCCTTGAGCACCACCAGGAGTAATTCGTGAGTGCATGAGCCAGGAGTAACCCCTGTGCATCGCCGGGTGTGACCCAAAAAGCAAAGAAAAAACAACAAGGAGGGGGAGGTTGGGAAGTAGGGGTAAGGCTATGAGATGGAGTACCAGAGAACAAAATATGGTAGGGAACCATTTAGGTGATTTCTAATGAAATCTGCTTTTGGTAGGTACCCAGGGTAATCCCCTTGAGCATAGGCTGAATGATAAGGTAAAAATGATGAACTATTATTGCAAAGAAAATGTGAGAAACCCACTGAATTCTGGATTGAGTATGTTTTCTCTCTCCCTTTCACTCTCTCCCTTTACCTCTCTGGATCCCTTTCTCTTCCTCTCCCTATCTCTCCTCTTCTTCCTCTCCCTCTTTATTTCCCTCACCTAAGAGACATGTTTACTGAGACCAAGACCTGACAATAATCATATAAAGTTGTTCAGAAACAATATTACTCCCTTTCAACTGGAACCTTAGAATGAGACCACTGCCCCAGTTGGCAGCAACACTGCAACCTGGTATCAAGAGACCCAGAGACATAATTACACGAGCAAAGTCCCCCATAATATTCCTGAGCCAAAGAAATGGTGTGATATTCAATATTAGGTTTATTTTTTTTATTTTATTAGTGAATTACCATGAGACAAGGTTCAATATTAGGTTTAAGTTGTTTAGTTTGTTGTTAATTTGTAACATAGAAACAATAATGCAAATTTTGTTCTATGATAATATAAAACTAATATAAAATATCTAACTTAGATTTTCAATGGTATCAATAAATTTTTGATTCCTGAATTTAGATGCCTTAATAGCTAACACCATAATCCTGCAAGACTAAATTTTCTAAATGGGTAAAATTAGACAAGATTTTATACAAAATTTTGTATCCTCATTGATAACAGCTTCAAGAAAAGGGATTGTTGTGATAATAATAAAGCAATTATTATAATAGTATAGTACATTTATATAGGGTTTTAGAGTTTACACAGCAATTCACATAAATGACCCATTTGTGCTCTCAGAAATAGCTCTATAGATTTGATCATTATAATTTCATTTTCAAAGATAAATAAAGTATATAACAGAAACATAAAATAGGTCCAAACTCATCCTCTATTAAGTAGTAATATAGATCTTGAACTTTTGCCTTGTGTCTTCATAATCCACCAGGACTACATTTATGAGTAATTTTTACTTAGTATTAGTAAGGATCACCCTGTGGTTTTGTGAACCCAAAAGAATATTTTTAAATGCTAAGGGCCAGGGACTAGAGTGATAGTTCAGCAGGCAGGGCATTTGCCTTGCATATGATCTACCCAGGTTTGAATCCTAGAGTCCTGTATGGTCTCAGGAATATTCCTGAGTATAGAGCCAGGAGTAACCCCATAAGCACCTACAGATGTGGCCCCCAAACAAATATCAAAAAAATTAAATACTAAAAGTCAAATAGTACAAAATCAAGATATTTGTCTTGTTTGCCACTGACCTCAGTTCAATTCCTGGTATGCAATATGAGTCCCTGAGTATTCACTCACAGGGATCAGTGTATACAGTCAGGAACAGCCCTGGAGAACTGCTGGTATAGCCCCCAGACCAAATACACTAATAAAATGCTAGATGATACATGTTATCTTATAAATACAACTAAAACATCTCTGACAATACACTATCTTACTTTAGTCAAAATAGCTGAGAATTAAACAACCTGACTCATATTACCTGGCCTTATTACAGACCACAACATTTTTGAATAAACACTTTAATTTATTATCAATAGCATCAATATAAAAGAAAGAAGTTCACACTGATGGTCATAATATTTCCCACTGGCTGTGAAATTAAAGTTATCTGAAGACACAATAAAAATTTGATCACCTCGTCTCTCATTTTTTTCTCAGTGGAGTTGTTCTAAAATATTCAGGATGCTGATATGCCTCAACTTGCAGAAAGCATTGAAAGTAATTTCCTGTAAAGAGGATGTGGCAGATAATCTCTCTCACTACATCAAAATAATGTAGTATCCCATTCTCGAGTTAAAATAGACCTCAGAGACCCTGTGGTTTCAAGTAGAAAGAGATGGAAAAATACCCACAAAGCACACTTCAGAACTACAAAATATCAGTGTTTAAACAAATTTTTTTCTAAAAACATTGTTAAATTCTTTGACTCCCGGTCAATTCAAAAAGAGATGAACAATGTTCTCTCATATTTATAGATTTTCTCTTAATACTTTTTCTGGACTGGAGTGATAACACGCGGGTAGGATTTTTGCTTTGCATGTGGCCGACCTAGTACGATTCCTCTGTCCCTCTCAGAGAGCCCAGCAAGCTACCAGTGGCATATTTGATATGACAAAAATAGTTACAACAAATCTCTCAGTGGAGATGTTACTGGTGCCTGCTCGAGCAAATAGATGAACAATGGGACAACAGTACAGTGCTACAATACTTTTTATATTTTATTCTTTATATATTTATTAATAAAAATTTAAGCAGAGGTTTAACGATTTCTAAGTTTGTTCATAATAAAATTACAAAAGACATTTTCATAAATGAAAATTGGTACTACAAATATACTGTTATTTTTACTTTTACAAGTTCACATACTTAATAGTTTTATAGACCTAGTGAAAAACAAAAATTCAATTAAAGATTTCTGCTTACATAGCATCTTTGAGCCACACAATTTTGTATTTTTTCTCTGAGTATTTTAAAATCAAAGATACTTGCAAAAATAAAATCTGCATTTTAAAGACTTCATCTGTTCCTCATTCTTCTTTACTCAAAATTATAATATTTTGTTTATAACACCATCATCTTCCATAATATCAAATTTGATGTCTTAAAGGATGATTATGGTTTTGAGTGAGCAATAAAGAGGGGCTGTAAATAAACTCCCTTATGAAAATAAAAAAGCTTCAATTTCAAAAGGATTTCACAGTATTGAGCACCATAATCGACAGTTGATTTATTTTCTTTTCAGCAGATATATGACACAGAATGCACTTAGAAAGTTCATGTTATTGAATTAATATTGATATTGTTTAACATCATAAAAGAGCCTGAATGGTTGGTATTTCAACAAAGTTACTTTATATAACCAAAAATAGAGATTTATTTAACTTAGTAAAACAATTTTTGTTGAAGATGTCTCTTTAAAGAATTTAAAAGATCATAAACTTAGTTAATAGTGATTTTGATTGTTATTTTTTGTAAATTAGATTGTTATTTTTTGTGAATCAATGTAAAGCACACATCAGAAAATGTCAATACCAGTTCTAAAACTTTTCAGCATCTCTACTACCATTCCAGAGATAAATTTTAAATTCTGCATGACTGTCATAAAAGCCCTGCATATATTGGTACCTGGATATCTAGCATCATTTCTCACTTGTGTCCTCCAATTCCCCCACCCTAAGCACACACTGACTTAGTTGCATTGTTTTTTTTCCCCAATCTGCTCATTCAATCACATCTGCTTTAATATCTTTTAAAGAATTTGTAACTTGGAAACTTCTTTTGTTATCCTGACATTGGTCACCTGGAAAACACCTTTTAAACTGTGGAGACATTTCTTGAAACCGTTAAAACTTTTCTCTTGAAGAATTTCTTGATAAGTAAGTAGAATGCATTATTTCTTCTGGATTCATAAAACATTTTTCAACAATGACATTTAACAGATGGAGTTTTAATTTTTTCCTGTGTCTTCAAGACAAAATTTTAAAAGAATGGAAAAGCATTAACTAGTTGAAAAATGAAGGAAGGAAAAAACGATGGATTATTTGTTCTGAAGAGGGAATATGCTTTAGGGATTTAGACATTTTCCCATGTAGCTGATTCCTATTTGATGTCCTTGAGCACCACCAGGAGTGATCCCTGAGCACAGAACCAGGAGTAAACCCCGAGAAAGCTGGGTGTGATCCAAATCCTTTTAAAAGAAAGAAGGAAAAAAACAGAGGATTTTACTTCAAGGCCAACAACATACAGTTTATTACATATGCAGATCAAATTCTGAAACCTTCGATCCAAATTCTGAAACAAAGAACACTTAGTAAACTTGTGCATTATTTATATAATAAAATGTTGCCTTAATATCACTATAGCACTGTAATCCCGATGCTCATCGATTTGCTCTAGCAGGCACCAGTAATGTCTCCATGTGAGACTTGTTACTGTTTTTGGCATACCGGATACACCACGGGGCTGAATTAATATATCATGCAAAAAAGAGTAGTTCTTCAAAATGCTATGCATTATCAAAGCTACAATTAGTGAACTCATTTTATATATCATGCATGATCAGCATGGTCAGAGAAAATTTATAATTTTACATTCATATCATTTATTCCTCAGGTTACATGTCAATATGTAGAAAGGTGGTTGTGACAAAAAATTATGCAGAACTAGAACTAAATCCTTGATTTGTCTGTTTTGATGAAAGTTTTTATTGTTACATTGGAAGTCACCAGATTAATTACAAAAGACATCAATAATAGTTTAGCACTGTAGCACTGTCCTCCCGTTGTTATCGATTTGCTCGAGCGGGCACCAGTGACGTCTCCATTGTGAGACTTGTTACTGTTTTTGGCATATTGAATACACCAGAGGTAGCTCACCAGGCTCTGCTGTGTGGGTAGGATACTTTTGGTAGCTTGCCTGGCTCTCCAAGAGGTAAAGAAGAGTCAAACCCAGTTTGGCCACATGCAAGGCAAATGCCCTACTCATTGTGCTATCACTCCAGTAGTTTACATCACAAACTGTCTAAAAGGATATTGCATTATAAGTTCTTCCTAAGCCATATAGTTATTTAAATATCCTCAGTGGTAATAGGCAGTAAGATAAAATGAAAAGTCTTCATTTATAACCGATTATGGCATTACTTAAAACAAATCTATCAGTCCCCCAAACATTGACATAAAACATACCATTTTACTTTCTCTTTTGCTAGCCTCTAGAAATATTAACTGAAATACTGAGTTTACTTTTCATAAAATAAAAATTTGGATTAAATTTTTGCATTCAAATATAAATTTTAAAATGTACTATTTTATATTGCAAAGGAAAATGTTAGCTCAATTGTGGGAACTTGAGTCTCAATGATTTCTTACCTATCACTTTATTCAAGTGAATATTTCTTCTAAATAACTTTCACATAGACAAACTTTCTAAAGTTCAGCTGAAATTTATGCGTATCTGACATATATAAACAGACACAATAACTGCCATTAGATGACAACCTTAAACATCACTCAGAAATTCTCTGCACACAAATATCCTCCAGGCAGATTAAATGGCTTTTGCAGAATTTCTTTTCTACCAGAAAAATGACAGAGCTTATTTTTCCCTATTACTCTCATAGAATGTATGTGTGAAGAAATCCAAAATAGTATGTTCCTCCATGATTCTCAAAATAAGGTCCCATAACAATAAGAAAACGGTTAGAAATGCAAATTGTTGGGACTCCCGGAAGTTATTAACTAGAAACTTGGTCACTTAACAATAACTTACAGTTCATTCTGATACAAGTTTCAGAACTACCAACTTACACATTTCTTATTTTCCAGATGAGGAAACTAAAGCCTTGGGTCCTATAACCAATCAGGTTCATGAGGCCTAGACGTAATTTCTCCTACAAAAACCAGTAGGCTATCTTCTTACTAATTTTTCCCAAACAACAATCAGAAGTAATTAAACCACTCAGGCCACATTATAAAAAATTTGATTCTCTATATCTGAAAAGCATTCAAAGTCTCAGAGTCTGGATACACAATTAGAAAAGCCATGTTGTTAGGCACTTTATTCTACAACTAAGGCAGAGAGCTGCTTCACACACACACACAAAAATGTTCCAGTGATGACTCCAGACATCACCTCTAAAACTGACTTAAAAATCTGCCATGAAAAAACATGGAATAAGCACAAAATTTCCCTTTCTTGAAATAATCTTTAATTTTGTGATTTCCACTTGCCACAGCTGGATAATGACCCATATACAAAAGTGGTAATTTCAATATATTGGAGAAATTGCTAACTTCAGCATTTGGATATATCTAAATTGAGCCCTGACCCATCAAAATTCCCAGTTCTGGGGCCAGAGAGATAGTATAGTGGGTAGGGCACTTAACCTTGCAGGTGGCCAACACAGATTTAATACCCTGTACCCCATATGGTCCCCCAAGTCCTGTCAGGAGTGATCCCTGGGCATAGAGCTAAGAATAAGCCCTGAACACAGCCATGTGTGAGCCAAAATTCAACACTTCCCTATTAACTATTAGCATATCAAAAGTTTTTCCAGTGTTCTATAAGTTTCCTCACATGTTCTCAGTAGCAAGTTTACAATGTATATGTCAAAGGAAACATACTGTGTATAATAATTTCAAAGAGATAAGATTGATGGGGGCTGGAGTGATAGCCCATCGGGTAGAGCATTTGCCTTGTATGTGGCCAACCCGGGTTTGAGTCTCAGCATCCCATATGGTCCCCCAGCATCGCCAGGAGGAAATCCTGAGTACAGAGCCAGAAGTGACCCTTGAGCATTGCAGGGTGTGACCCAAATAGCAAAATAAAAAGAAAGAAAGAAAGAAAGAAAGAAAGAAAGAAAGAAAGAAAGAAAGAAAGAAAGAAAGAAAGAAAGAAAGAAAGAAAGAAAGAAAGAAAGAAAGAAAGAAAGAAAGAAAGAAAGAAAGAAACAAAGAAAGAAAGAAAGAAAGAAGATTGTTGTCAATGTCAATTTTGTCAGTGATTTTCAATTTTGTTATAAATTATAATGAGAAATATAAATGAATTCCCAGCATTAGGAGTCTGTATGGAGTCTACACATTGTTCCCATGATGTCTGATGGCTTACTCCAGATACCAATGGAAGAATTGACATTGCTTCAAGTAGTAGTTTTCAAGAACCAGTACGTAATGTTAGAGGAGAACTAATTTTACTCTGACAAAGGAAGAGAAAGTATCTTTCCAGTGAAGGAAGTGAAGGTGTTTTTCAAAGAGTTCCTGTCAAAAAGTATTCATCAAATAGGCTGAAGCATGGTCTAGAGGGCAGAGTGCTTGAGTTGGTGCAATGGAGCTGGGTTCCATCTCCAGTGTCCCGTATGATCCCCTGAGCACCACCAGGCATGACCGAAAACAAAAATAAAACAGAAGCCAACCAAATAGCCATTATACTAGAAAACCTAATAAGCCTTGCCCTGTCCTAGCTCCTCTTTCCAAATTTGCCAGCAGCATTTCCAGTTTTCAGGAACAACTGTGCCTGTGTCCAAGCATTGCAGATGGCCTGATTTCTCTTTATATTTATGGGGCATATGTATTTGAAATATATCACTCTGTATTCTTAACAAGATGCGTACTATCATAATGAGAATACATTTAGTGTTCTGTGAAGATTGCAATACTTCCAGAGGATGGATCTTTGTCTTCTAATTTTAACCACTCTGTCTGTGTGTATCAATACATTACCGAAACTCTTGCTAAGTCTCTGAAGGCTAATAAACATTTCCTCAGCCCCAGGATTTATTTGTTTACAGTATTTTAAATTACTGGAGATCATAAAGAATAACCCTTCATCTCCCTTATTGCCATGACCTTTCAGAATGAAGAGAGTCATAATTTTTGTTAAGGGAGGAGGGAGCCACCTCCACTGTGGCGTTTCAAGTCTGTGTGACAGTGGCTGGCTCACAGTTTTTTTTTCAATAGCTTGCTGCTTTCCTAATGATCCCTTTCTGTTTTATTTCCTCAAACCCATTTATTTTCAGATCTCTAAGAGCATACCCTTTTTCTGTCTCACAAGATATATCATACCGGTTTCCAGAGATTAAATAATAGCTAACAACAACCAAAGAAATCATGTAGGACAAGATTGCCCACTGAAAGCTACCTATCAGACAACACTGTTCCCAGAAACTCAGAAAAACTCAGAATATCTGATGGGGGCAGAGGCTATCCTGCCCAGACCTCAGGTCAGTTACAGTGCCATGTGATATTAGATTCAATAATGGAGGGTTGTCATCACTTAATACGTAAAAAGTTATTTGATTACAGAAAGCAAAATCTAAGAGAAAAACTTTAAGAGTAATGGTCAGTAAGGCTACTTTAAGTAGCCTCACTGTTTTAGGGCCATAGAGATAGCACCAGGGTTCAGGTACTACATATGATAGTACCAGAATTATACTATAGATGGTCCCAGGAGCACTATGAGGAGTGATTCTTGAGCACAAAATCAGGAGTAAGCCCTAAACACAGCCAGGTAGACCCTCTCAAAAAATAGCAAACTATTCCTTAATATTCATGTATTTTAAATCTTGTTTGTATGTAGGAAAGATGCTGTGTTTCTCCTTTCCTCATGATGGTTTTTGACACCTAGTCCATGATATTTTTCTCCCATATGAAGCAATTCTCTATAAGACCAACTGGGTGTCCTACAATTTAATTCAATTCTGACACTAACCAGAGTTAGAACTGACCCACAGATTAAGGGTTCAATCTCATAAGACCTTCCACTTCAAATGTCAATCATAAGTACTAGTACCCCAAGTTACTACACATTTTGTCCAATTTAACTAGAAATCAGTTTTCCAATACTGACTCATAAGATTTTATCATCTGCTATATAGTGCCCAGAAATGAGGGAAAATGTTCACCAGTCTATTTTATAAAAAAGGACGTAGGAAATGACAAAGATGGACTCTTAGATGATGAAATACATAAGTCAAGATTTGGAAGTGTTCCAAGTATAAGTTTCTGTTACCATGGAATCGGAGACAAAGATATCTTAAAACAACCAGAAAACCCTCCAAATCCTATAGTTTAGAGATTTTTATGTAGGTTTCATCTTATTTGTATGACAATCATTAACTCCTTCTTCCCATCTTCCCTTTTAGTGGAAGAGGTTCAGAAGAAAAGGACCAAACTTCAAATAGTAAACTTGAATTTTGGTGAGTAGCCCCTTCTGAAATTATACAAAAGCCTGTCAATGGACCTGTCATTAGAAAGAAATTCTAAGAATTTCAGACTTATATCAGGAACTGGGGTCAAAGACCAAATATTAGCACAATATTCTAATACTATTCTAACAATATGTAATATTCTAATAAGCAGAGAGTCTCTTCCCTGCACGCCTGGCTGTCTTCCCCAGGGCCTTCTCAGAGGGAATGGGCTCCAGCTTCCCTCCCCTGCCCCGAGCAGAGCTCTGAGCGGCCAAAGACCACGGGAACCTAGCTACAGCCATGCTCAAGGCCTCTCTCCACATGTTCGGACAAGCCTCACCCGTGAAGGTACCGGCAGAGGAACCCAGGTGTACATAATCAATGGCCAACATCCAGAGACTTAAAAGCAAGCTCCCAGAATTGTTATCTTGTAGCCTACTTCTCCCTCTGGGAGAAACTAGCAAGCTACTGAGAGTTACTTCCTGCCCACAAGAGACAGCCTCTCAAGCTTCCCAGGGTGTACTTATATGCTAAAGCCAGTATCAAGCTGGATCTCATTCCCCTGACCTTGAAAGAGTCCAGTGCAACATCTTTGGGAACACTGAGTGGGAAGAGGTTTCTAAAAATCTCAGGGAAAGGATGAATGGAGAGTTTACTGAGCCCGATGATCAACGGGATTTCGTGATTAGTGATTCGTGTGATTCTAATAAGCATATATAAACCTTAATATATTTATAAGTATATGAAGACATGCCTACATAGATCAATGTAATAAATGATATATTTCCTATTATTTGCTTATTGTATCCCCATGTATTTGAATTCATACACTGCTACTATTTCTCTGAAGTTTCTTCAATATTTTCATTTGATTCTATTTCTGCCCAGCCAGTCTACAGGTCTTTGTAGTATTTTTGCAATTCCATATTAGGAGAACAAACAAGAAATACTTTAGCATGTCAATAAAATTATGTATGAATAATATATTATTTAAATTCATAAAATGAGATATTCATTATATTGAGATCCATTGTGGAAACAATTATTTTAATTTACTTATAAATAATGTTGAGGGCTTATAACATATCATGCACTGGATCAAACACTTGGGTTGACAATGATGAATAAACCAGCAATCCATTCTATGCCATTGCCCACATTTTAAAGGATGAATCGAACAATATGCCTTATGCTAACTAGTTAAGAGTTTTGTGTTAGCCACAAAATAAATATCTTTCCAAAGGACATGTATTTCTACAAATAAAAGAATTGTCCATCTGCCTTCAGAAATAAATGACCCTTAAAACTCATTTTCAAAATCATCCCTAAACTTCAATTCTTTTTACTTTTATTAAAGGAATAAATCACTTCTCTTTGTAAAGGGAGTATAGATACGGAAAAACTGCTGTTCTTCATTGTCTCAAATCCCTATGTCTGTGCTTTCCTCTGTCATCTTGGAAGCCCCACTGTGTTCATTAAAGCAGAGGCATGCCATAAAAGTGGCACTCTTTCTGCCTCCCACTACAAACCACAATAATACAAACTGATTTGAGTTCCCTGTTTAAGTTAAACTATCCTATCTGTACTAATGAGGCAATAATTTTCAACATGTAAATTTATCACTCTTCCCAAATTTATCACTCTTCCCAAATAATTTATAATATAAATATAATATAATATAATATAAATTCTTAAGTGAAAGAATTGCTCTAGGTAAGAATTCAAGCCCTCTGTTACACCAGCAAATGAGATTTAGAGGGGAAGAGTCTTTAAGTGTTCATATTAAATCAGCTTTCAGGATCCTGAGGGTATGTCTCTATTTCACCTCTCTGACCTCCTATTAAACATGATCATAATTTCCCTGGGATTTTTCAACCAGACTAGGCCTAAAATAACTTATCTGAGTTATATTAAGTCTTATTATGTTGTTAATTTGCTCAATAAATATATTCTAAGCCCCTAGTATATGCTAGCATCATAAAAGGCAGTGAATATATGATAATAAATGCAATAATAAATGGTGGAGAGTAAATTTTATAATCTAGGACCTTTGTAACCTTTAAATTTAAACCAGAAATAATTAAGTCTATGAACAACTAAAGAATAGGGATCTATAATTCCAATGTTGATCATTGCACATTATTTAAACATTCAAAAATCTACAATAAAATAACCTTATTGAAATTTGTACACACAAATGAAATATTGCAAAAGAAGTTGAAAAGTAAACTAATTGGTATTTATCAAATACCAAAAAGAAACAATGTATATAAAGTGGTTTAGTTATGAGCATGGAACACAGTAGTATATTTTATATAATTTTAATATTTATCCAATTTTCAAGTCATAAAAATACCTAATAATAATTATTAACTTGATGCCATATCAAACTTTATGCCATAAAACAGTTCTATCTTCAAAGGTGAATGGCAAGTATAAATTTTCAAAACTTTTATTCATTAATTTGTTTATTTGAAACATTAAAATATCATATCAGTCATTGGAAATATGAAAATGATTAGTTGCAAACTTGCCTTCCAGGATTCAACAGTTTAGTTCAGGAGACATAAAGAAAATACATCATTTCAAAATAGTTAAACCGGCTGTCTGCTGTGATGGCCTGGAAAAGTGACTGCCTTTGCCTATTCATAAAAGAGATAACATATTGAGTTGGTCTCATGGGCATTTTAGGCAGATGGACTAATAAAAGTGCAGAAGAGTAATAAGACAAGCCAGGAATGAGCATGAATTGTTCAGACAAATGATAATTGTAAATCTGGTACTACATGTGACTAAGTAGCCTATAAAAATATATACCCTCAGAAGGCTAGGCAGGTGGGAGAGTCTCATATCATGAAGAACCCATATGCCGTATTCAGGGATTGATCCAATAGGTAATAAACTATACTTAAGAAATCTTATTTTAAAATAGAGATATTTCATCTTTTCTCTTCTCAAGAGGCATCTCAAAATAATAACAAGGAACAAAAAGGCTATTCTAATGAAACTTAAGAGATTTATAGTGGCAAACTGTAGAATAGAAGACTGAACTCAAAGAGGAATGACAAACAAATTCGCACTGTAAAGAAAGGTCAAATAAAACTGCCTGCAGAAAAATATATGGAAAATCAGCAGGCTCTCGAGCTGAGGCAGACAGAGTTTGTTGGGACTTAAGGAAACCGCACAGAAGAAATCAGGAGGTTTAGGCAGAACTTAGCTGGATTGTTAAAAGTTTATGTAATAGGCTAATGAAAAGTCTTCTCAATTTCCCCAGCATTGTCAGATCACAAAAGAAGAGAGAAGATGTGTGAGAGAATTCCACCCAGGGTCCTATTTCTGGGACCCTAAATAGGTATAAGAGCAAAGATGAAGCAAAGATATGATCATAAACATTCTAGCTGGCAGGACATCTCTGCTCCTTTTGGTTAACCAGTGAGAGCACAAATTTATAAATTTTATTTTATTTTGCCTTTTGGGTCACACCCAATTATGCACAGGGGTTATTCCTGGTCCTGCACTCAGGAACTACCCTTGGCGTTGCTCAGGGGACCATAGGGGATGCTAGAAATCAAATCTGGGTCTGCTGTATGCAAGGCAAATGCCCTACCTGCTGTACTATGGCTCCAGCCCCATAAATTTATATATTTTAATACCCAGAAAGAAATGATTGGAACATGTGTTAGGAGAGCATTTCTCTGAGGAAAGTAGCTTTCTTGGAGAGAATAACTACAGATCTTGATATGCAAATCAGCAGTGGAAAGTCTGCACATTTCTCCATCTTAGAGTAAAACCAAACTTTCAGACAAGCCTTGCGAAAATACAGACCCAATCATCTTTCAGTGCTCATTCTCAGACATATTAGAAAACCTTCCACACCAAAACAAGAGAATATACACTACATTATTAATAGAAGCAAAATTAAAGTACAAATAAGAAATCATTCAACATCATTCAATCATTGATATCCACAGAAAGGATTAAAACATACAAGAAATATAGATAAGATGATATTTTTTAAAAAGAGTAATAAATTTTTTTGGAAAAAAAAATTAAGAAAATCCTGCCCATGAAAAACCATAAATAGCGTTTGCAAGAGAGGATAAAATAGTTTTAGAAAAGAAAGAAATCAAAACACAGAAAGAGGCCCACCTCTCACTGACGTCACCATGTTGACTCACACACCAGCCTTGCTCAGGTGTGTGAGCCAGATTCCTGGCTAAAATCTCCCAAGAGATCCACATACACTAAAAAAATTGTTTTATGCTAATATTTTTATATTAGAGCTTTGTTACCTAATCAATTTCAACTCTAGAATTGTATCAACAGTTGTGGGTTTTGTCCACATTAAAATAAATTTTTAAAAATATTTAAAAAACATCGAAGAAAAAATGAAAATAAGGAATCTATATAGAATAACCAACACAAAATAAATAGTGGTTCCAGAAAAAGAACACTAAAAGAAAGAAATGAAGACAATAATTCTTCTAATCAAAAGGTTAAATACTTATAAAAGGCCTGTTACATTAACGATTTTACTACTTAGGAAAATAAAGTTAAACTTTCTTAATGCATCATTCATTCACAAAGTGACCGCTTTTGTATTATTTGAGCAACTTTATAAAATTAGGATTGTGTGCATCCTCTTTTGAATTATTTTAAAAACTGAAAACAGTTTCATAGTGACTCTTTAGATATAGTCCAGGTCAATTATCAATAAATAAATTGAATCAATGCCTCATATGCTTCAGGAAATATTCAGTGTGCTTATTGTATTATTCTCAATATCAGTGGACAGATCTGGAGTACAATGGATAGGGAGCTTGCTGCATACACAGCTGAGCTGGCATCCCAGATAGTCTCCCAGGCACCAACAGGAGTGATTCCTGAGCACAGGGCCAGGAGTAAGTCCTGAGTATAGCTAATATGGCCCAACAACCAAAAGTCAAAATGAATCTCTGATATATTTACTGCTATTATATTGTAAATGATAAAACTAAAGACAACTCAAACTTTTCAACATATCAAAGAAATCTATGAAAGAGTCGTTAAAAACTTTAAATTTGTATTTTATTAAAACTTCCCTATTCATGAGATAAACTGGAGCAATAGCACAGTGGGTAGGGCGTTTGCCTTGCATGCAGCCAACCCGGGTTCCATTCCTCCATTCCTCTGGGAGAGCCCAGCAAGCTACCAAGAGTATCCCGCCTCCACGGCAGAGCCTGGCAAGCTACCTATGGCATATTCGATATGCCAAAAACAGTAACAATAAGTCTCACAATGGAGACATTACTGTTGCCCGCTAGAGCAAATCGATGAACAACGAGCTGACAGTGCTAGAGTGCAACCGTGCATTCATGAGAGAGTCTCTAGCCATATTTTCCACTGCTTTTATTTTAACTGAACAGCTTTCATTATAGCTTTAAATGGCTTTTAAGGTCCTGTGTGAGAACATAACCTTGTTTTCAGTTTCCTTCAACTCTGTATTCCCCATGGACACAGTCATTTGGACCACAATACATTTCTGCACTCATTGCTCAGGCATTTCTTTCTAGATCATCCCTGAAACCACACCACTTCCACTCCTGTCATTTCTTTGGTTATCTTTACCTCTCCTCTTTGAACTGTTCAGCCTTACTGAAGACAGATTGAAAACCAGTCAGACAGTGATGGTGAAGAATTTTCCAAAAGCCTGATTGCCAGCTTTAACTGGGATCTGGGGCAATCTTTTGCCGTGTGCCACCTTTACTCTTCTTTTCAGAAATTCTGTCAGCAACAACTTCCCGCAGACCCCTGTGACTTAAAAAATCATCACTCTGTAAACTGTATAGAAATGAATAGCAGATGTGTGTTAGGAGCCCTGGGAAATTCTGAAGTGTCAGTTTAATATCCTGGGTGTTGCTGCCTGAACCTGAAAAGTCAATTCAGGTTATAAAATTTTTAGAATATTGCCACAAATCTCTGAATGTTCTCTTTGGTTCAAGTATAGCAAAAGTAATGGATCACAGGAGAAAAACAGGGGGAGGGAATAATGAATCCCATCTCACTAATTGAGATCAGGCTTTTGAAAACTCTAAACACACTGAAGAACACAATTCCACCCTTCATTTCAGGCTAGAAAACATATTTATAAATCATCCAATTTGAGGGCACCCCAGACAAATAGACTATAATCATAGAAATATCATTTCCTTCATCATACTCTTTTTTATGCCAGAAAAAGAATCCGATTTGTATCTCTTAAGTTGTAAATATGTAATTGACATTATGCCTATTCATTCTTTGCACCACAAGTAGAAGTATCACTAATTGAACTTTTCATAAATTACAAATGATTATTTCATTTTAACCATTGCAATAATATGATCTTCAAAAAAACACCTTTCTGTCATTAATTTCTCAGGCAAGTTATTTACTCTGTTACTATTAGATATCCATGGAAAACATTTTAATAACAAAGACAAGATCATGTTATTTTCACTCAAATGCCTACCTTTCATGAAGTGTAGAAGAAAGTGAGAATAATCAAAGTATTTTCACTTCAATTAACTATGCGTAGTTAAATATTCTATCACTGAATGTAATTGTTTTTCAGTATAATGCAGCGTTTCAACTGTCTACACTGACAAATATTATTATACAATCATTTATTAAGCATCTTCTAATAGCAAACACCTTGTCAGATACCATAGCTATGAAAAATGATGAATATGGCACCTTTTCTCCAATAATTTATACAAGTCTAGTAGACCAATATGTGAAGGAAAAAATACAATATTGTGTAATATGTTTTATATGCTTTATTATTGAAGAATGTATTTGCTAACTTAGAACTTTGATAAAAATATAAACTTTGAATCTTTGCCTACGCACTGGTGCTTTATGGAGTTAGTGTCACACCTGACTATGGTCAGCCCGGCAGTACAGGCTGAGAATTGATATTTAGGCCAGCAGTATGTTGCTTGGGGGCCACAAGGTCTCTTGCCAGCAACATTTAAGGGTGGGGCATGTGTTTTCAAAGGTTGAACTTAGAGCTTCACATATGCTAGACATGTATTCTACCACTTGAGTTATCTTCCCGGTTCTCAACAGTCTTAAATTTTCTTCTGATTCTTTTCACAAGTTAATCTGTGTTGTAACAAAATAAAGCCTCAGTTAATCACGGGACTGTAAGTAGATATGCTAACAATCAGAGAAGCACATCCACTTGAAGAATGTGTCCTAATAGGAATGTTGTCAAAGTTGTCACAGTCTGTGACAAGGTCAGAAATATTCACTTTACAGAATAAAATAGAGAAATGCAATGAGATGAAATAATTACCAGATGTTGAATTGCTAGTAAAGGTTATACCTGATATGAAAACCAATTCCCGAGCCCAAGATTTTCTTGCTCTAATTAATCTGCCCAACAAAGCCATAAGAAATGTATTCTGTGTATATCCCTCACACTTTATTTAACTAAAACAAGAGTTGAAATCACTTGTGTATCACTTGTCATCCCGTTGCTCTTCAATTTGCTCAAGTGGGTGCCAGTACCATCTCCATATGTCCCTGTCATGTGCTAGTATAGCCCAATGGCGTCTGCTCGCTCCAAGACATGAGAAGCCTCAAACAGTTTTCTCAGGGTCTTGACGAAGAAGTCTGATCATCATGTAGGTGGGCAGCCAGGCTTTCTTTTGATGTCCTGTGGAATCCAGTCGGTAACAGCTCTAGTCCAGCAGTCGTCTCTAAATCACATTACATGTCTGGCCCATCTGATTTTCTTTTTCTTTATTTTTAAAAAAATTTTACTGAATCACCATGAAATAGTTGCAAGCTTTCATGTTTGGATTACAATAATACAAGGATCAAACACCCATCCCTCCACCAGTGCACCACCACCAATATCCCTGGTATAAGCCCCCGTTTCCCACCCTCCCCCTCCCTCCATGGCAGACAATATTCCCCATACTCTCTCTACTTTTGGGCATTATGGCTTACTATACAGACACAAAGAGATCATCATGTTTGGTCCACTGTCTACTTTCGGCACACATCTCCCATCCTGACTGATTCCTCTAGCCATCATTTTCTTTGTGATTCCTTTTCTATTCTATCTGCCTTCTCCCCTCCTCTCATGAAGCAGGCATCCAGCTATGGGCAATACTCCTGGCCCTTGTATCAACTGTCCTTGGATGGGTGTCAGCCTCATGTGATGTTCTTCTATACTCCACAAATTAGTTCAATCCTTCTGTGTCTGTCCCTCTCTTTCTGACTCATTTCACTAAGCATCTGATTTTTAACGCATTGGCAAATGAGGAAGAGTCCCTGATTCTCGATCGTTGATGGAGGTAGAAATTCCGGATTCCTTCTCTCACTTGAGTGAAACATGAAACTCCAAGCATAGCTCTTTCTATTCCTCTTTGGGATATCAGAATAGCGTTCCCATCCTATTTTTGTAGGGCCCAGGTCTCTGAGGCGTATGTTAGTGCAGGAAGAATGGTGGAGTAGAAAAGATGTGCCTGGAGCCGAAGCAACTTCTTCGATGCTCTTGAAGGAGTTCCATGCTCCTCTTCCTCCTGTGCAGTTCTGGTGCCATGTCATTTGTCATGTTGAGTTCTCGACCCAGGTACACATATCTGCTGCATTCGGAGATTTTGAAATATTTAAAAAAAATCTTTGAGCATCTGAAAGATAATACGTCACCTTAATGAGAAGGATGATAGTAAAGTCTTGTGACTAACACCTGTTAAGATTAGAAACTAAAGTAGTCATGTCTACTGTATTTGAACCCACACCTGGTGAACTTCAAAAAATTTTGCTTCCTGGTAATTTTTCTTCCATAATTATTTTACATTAATTTCATTGCAATATGCTCTAAAAGCATCCCTTCATCAAAATAAAATAGAATAATCAAAGCAATTACAATTACTTGACTGTAGCTTGAAAATCAACTGGCCAAGTAATCTACAACAGAAAAAATAATATTTTTAATAGAATGAAGGTAAAAAGATTAGGTATGTCCAAGGTGTTAATAAAGGATTGGAACTTAGGGGTTGGATTGCTGGGTCACATTTCTTGCATCTTACCCTTTTATGTTTGATTGTGTTAACATTTGAGAAAATCTTAACTCCTTTCTGAAATTTTGGGAAATTTTAACTTTTACCTTATTGATAAAATACGAATAATAATGGTGTCCACCTTAAAGGGTTGCCATGATTATGAAACAAATTCAAAGCATAGTAGTGTTCTGGACTGGATCGATAGCACAGAGAGTAGGGCTTTTGCCTTGCACATGGCAGACCCGGGTTCGATTCTTCCATCCCTCTCGGAGAGCCCAGCAAGCTACCGAGAGTAACCTGCCTGCATGGTAGAGCCTGGCAAGCTACCCGTGGTGTATTCGATATGCCTAAAACAGTAACAACAAGTCTCACAATGGAGATGTTACTGATGCCCACTCGAGCAAATTGATGAACAATCGGACGACAGTGTTACAGTAGTGTTCTGTAAATGTATGCTATTTTACAAAACATAAAACATTTTTATTACTGTGGTATCATGTGGCCTAATGCTATTTTATTCCGAAAGGATATGTATTGCAAAATCAGCTCTTAAAATAACTATGTACACTTCAAATTAATTTTCAGGGAGAACTGCCAATTTTATTTGGCATTCTATTTAAAGGGGAAAAAAAGCAGATTCTCATGAGGATGATCCTCAGATAGTGTGACTTCCATAATAAAGAAGCATAAATGGCTATGCTCTAGCCAATGCCAATCTGGGAAGATTACAAAGCATTCAACTTTCAATGTGCTGAACTGCATCCAGTTTTTCTAGTGAGTAATTTCTAAGTTTCCTGCTGTCTTCAAATCAAATAAACATCAAGAAGATTGTAAAATAGAAACATGATACACAATTAAAAACAGTTCTGATTTTATTATTAGAAATGGATGGCAGCAGAGAGTAAGGATGAGTATACTGGGGCAAAATAATTTCATTCTATATCTCCCATTACTTCTTCCTCCTAACAGATAAAGCACATGGTTTTCAACCTGCTCTACTATTCTCTTCTTGTCAGTGTCATCCATCTTAATCCTCTGCAAGGAGTAATTATTCTCATACTAGTAAGTAACATTCTCCCAAGACAATGCTTTACTAGCCCTCTTAGACCTATAAGGTTCTGAACAGGGAAGTGTCCACCTCCAGGTTCCCTTCAAAATCTATCAAGCCTCTGCATATGTTTTTAAGCAACGGCTTCTCATTCATATTTTCTTGCCATTTCATATTAAATTTAATTTTGTCATGATCCTAGTTTTTAAAAATCAAGATATCTATCACCAGGTTCAGTGTTTTTTATGGTACTATCCTTTGAATAGATATTATTTCTATATTTTTTAAAAATTATGAAAGCATTAAGTTTTACAAAGTTGTTTCAGGCATTCAATGTTCCAACACTAACCCCATGGCTAGTATTACCATCCCTCCACCAATGCCCCCATTTTCCTTCCACCCCCCAAACCTACCCCCTTGCCTTCTCCTACAAATCTTATAGAAATGGCAATTAAAATTATTATAAAATCAATCAATAAAACTTAATTTATGATGACCAGCTCGTACATGATTTTAACCTGTCGTAACACTGTTGTCCCATTGTTCATCGATTTGCTCGAGCAGGCACCAGCAATGTCTCCATTGGAAGAATTGTTGTTACTATTTCAGGCATATTGAATACGCCATGGGTAGCTTGCCAGGCTCTGCCATGTAGGCGGGATACTCTTGACAGCTTTCCGGGCTCTCTGAGAGGGACAGAGGATAACCTAAGTAATTAAATTCAAATCATTTAATACAATATGTCTATTTTCATTTACATAAATAAGTTTTCAAAGCTGGCATTTAAATTATATTGCTGAAATTTTTATTTTGTACTTGGGTCTCATTATGGTAATAGTCATTATTCCCTGTCATTAATAAAACTGGTTTTTTTTTAATTCTTCACTAATATATTTGGGAGTTTACATGAATGATGTAAAGCCTACAAATGTAAAATTAAGTACAAGTGAAGAGAATTAAGAAAATTTAAAGGTGAAAATATGAATAGGCCTATGAAAATAAAGTGTTATTGAAGAAAGGGAATATTAGTTTTATATTAGAAAGCATTATATTATAGATACTGTGTCTCTGTATTTCTAAAAGTAAAAATTATAATAAAAAGTTTTATGAATATAAAAAGAGATAAAAGATAGAAAATTAATAGAAACAAGATATTAATTCACTATAGAAATCATATAAAATCACTTCACAATCTAAGAGTAAACATACTTTCCTTAATCTAGCAGAGAGCAATCATACATGCCATGGGGGAGTGCTATACTCAGTGTCCCATGATTCAGTTTGTCTTGTCCTCTAAAGAAGCTACTTTAACACTTCTTGTAAAACTGGTTTCAAGGCTATGAATTCCCTACCTGTTGTCTATTTTCTGAAGCTCTATATTGTTCCTTCAAATCTCTAAAACTCCCAGAATAAGCTGTATGGAAGGTGCATTGTCCTCTAAGAGTAGGGAATGGGATAGAAAGCAGGATAGAAAATCAAGTCTTCATTGCATACTGAAGTTGAGGGTCACTCTGACATTTCATTTCTTTCAAAAGCCTCTCATGCCCCAGGATAGCCATTATCAGCAGCAGGAAATGTTTCAGGGATGACGGTGAGAACATTAAGCAATTACCTTGCAATGAACCAAACAGAAACTTGATCTCCAAATCTGGCTTCTTCCAGGGTTGTTTTCTGGTCATTTTGGCCAGCTGCTTTAATTACTCTGCTAAAATGTGAGTTACTAGGTGTTTAACATTTGTGTTCCTTCCAATCTTACAGATAAGATCCAGACTATTTTAATAACAGCTCTTTGATGTTACTCCTTTAGGGAGTGAAAGGACGAGAGTGGAATTTTAAGAGAAAGGATATCTTTTATTTTTGATTCTGCAATCTCTGCATTCTATATTCTTAGGGGAAAAAAACTGTTATTTAACGTCTATGAGCTTCAGTATCTCAGAATTTAAATAAGTATACCTTATTGAAAGACTGGAAAAGAGACTAGATGATGCCTATAGAAAATTACTTGTAAACATCAAAGCTCTTTCCCTGAAAGGGAAGGAGTCTGGAAGAACCTTCTGCAGGAACATGTGAATAGACAGTCAGGCAAGAGACACAGTACGAGGTGCAGACGGCAGTGACCCTAGCCAGGGCTTGCTGTAAAACAGGTTGTCTATGCTTCTCTCACTCCTCCACTCCAGCTTCTTCTCTAAAAATTCTGATAAAAAGAAAATATTATTATTCATAATCATATTGTGGGAAAATATCTAAAGGCAAGACTACATGCAGCTTGAATAACAAAGAGAAGGAATTTACACGTATGTAGGTATAATGTGTTTTCATTTTGAAAACCTGCAAATAAGTGGATTTGATAAAAATATAAATAACCATCATCTCCAGCTAGTGGCACGACAAGGAATTTTTACTTTCTGAATCTCATGCTATCTAAAAAGTGATTATAAAAGTCTTAGCACTGTTTCTGAGTAGCTTTCAATCTGAAACTTCAATTGTTTTAAACTCAGCTCTGCCATTAACATGTGTCACCTCAGTTAGTTTATAAATTATGCAGATCATCATCTAACTTTATATCTCTTCCTAACCCTATGGCATTTACCTTTGTATTCCTGGGTTTTGATTCTGCAGACATGCAAAGCACTATTTATGATCTCACCTCACTACTTCATCTCAATTCTCAAGTCCAGTTTTTCTCAGCTCCATATTCTTTGACCTTTATTATCACACTGATCTGAACATAAGCACATCCTTATTTCAAATACCATAGAGCCATGCTCACTTCATTCCTTGTTTCCCTGCTTCTATCCTTTGCAAAATTTTTAACGTTATTTGTGTGGAAAGGGATGTTCCTTGTAACAGACTTGCCAGCTATTTCTTCTAACCCCTGCCATTCCAGTGACCTGATCATTCTAAAGCATCCATAGAGTGCTTGATTACAAATATACCATATCCACAGGCTCTCTTAGCGCAAAAGGAAAGTGCTTTTCTTTTTGCTTTTTTTTTCCCCCATAAGCTTTGTGCTTTTCCTAGTCTACTATCTCGGGCAAAAACTTCTACAAAGCTTCAGTGTTAATCTGTCACCAGTCTTTATTTCGTAAACACTAAAGTAATGCAATTTCCATATAGCAATCTGCATTTCTGTGCTATTGCCATAATATATGTATGTAGAACAGACATCATTAATAAGTCTAACTTTGCCCCAAAATATTGTATCCCCTAAGGATAACATATATACAATACTAGAAACATATAATACCTATCTAATCAAATTCATCTCTCTGTCCTCCTTTGCTTTCTTATAAATCATTAAAATGTTTCTTTAAAGGTTATACAGCACAGAATTGATTTGTTCATCTAACCAAAGTGATTTAAAATGCATTTTAATCATCTGAATGTCTTCTTTTCTCTTTTTAATCCATCTAAATTCCTATTTTATATTAAAACTTTAAGAATTAAAAAAATAAGAATTTTTGAGGCCAGGATACAGTATAGCATTTAATGTGTATGCCTGCCATGCACCCAACCAAGGTTCAATTTCCTGCATTACCTGGTCCCTGAAGCATCATTGGATGCAGCACTAAAGGCCCCCAGTCTACCTAGGTACCTCAGTGCTGCAGGACCAACAAGCATTGCATCCTTGGGCACTTGCACTGGACTTCCAGATCAATTGGTCAAAAAGCACTGGTAGGGACCACAGGTCTTCTGAGTACCTATTTGAAAAACTGAATAAAAGAATTCTGCCATTAATAAAATCCAATTTGTTTTATCATAATTTATACCCTATTCTCACTAGTCATTGTCATGACAGCTATATGAACTCCATTTTAAATATTAAAAAAAAAAACAGAATTTCCCCCTCAAAAAAAAAAAAAAAACTTCAGGTTATTTTCCAGAATTACAAAGTTAGTAAAAGAATTGGTATGATTTATATTTCTTGGCTTAATTTTAGATTTCACTGTGTGATGTTCTTTTGTCAATAAAATATCACTAGAATTGACTCAAGTCACATTTAAGCAGAAGTATAAGGAGCGTTATGACAGTACTTTTACCATAAACCCAGCACAGTTGTGGTAACAAGCCTAGGATTGTCCAAGATTGGGCATATTCATCAGTTTCCTGGTACATAAAATTCATATAGCAGATGCAACAACAACAACAACAAAAACATGATAAGTAAGAAACAAATCTTTGATAAAGCTATAAATATTTCTAATTTTCTTCTGTAATATATTTTGGTCCAAGTTAATGAGATTAGCTTTTTATAAGTATATGCCCTAATTTTTACAAGTAGATTCTAGAATGGGACTGGAGTGTTTATACAATAGGTAAGTCATTTGCCTTGCTCATTGCCAACTCTGGTTAGAACCCTGTATCCCATATGGTCCCCAAGCCCAACAGGAATTATCCCTGAGTGCAGAGCCAGAAGTAACTCCTGATTATCATCAGATGTCACCCAAATACAAAACTAAAAAACATAGATGCTAGAATGATGCCCTAAATTATGCAGTATCAAGACTATGGCTACCTGAAAGAAACTTTAATTGTAGATAGAAACCTATGTATGCGGTAGCAAGTATTTTGCAAAATATAATCCTGGAAAAACTGTAAGGGTACATAACATCTGACTAGCATGTGACTTTATATAAAGAAGTGGGGAGGGACTCAAGCAATAGCAAAGCAGGTAAGGAGTTTGCCTTGCACACGGCTGACCCGGGTTCGATTCCCTAAGCACCGCCAGGGGTAATTCCTGAGTGCAGAGCCAGAAGTGACCCCTGTGCATCTCTGGGTATGACCCAAAAAGCAAAATAACAATAATAATAATAATAAAGAAGAAGAAGAAATGGGGAAAAATGTTGCTACAATTAATTGGTTATTGTTGACTGTTCTTCACAAGATGTTATAAGAAATGAAATTTCTCAATTTTATAGGTCAGTTTGAGAGTATCTTGGGAAAAATGTAGAAGAAAATTAAAAAAATTTAAAAGTAGAAGTGCAATTTCACCTCACTGCTAACCAAAAATAGACATAAAAATGGAAAATTTACTAAAATTACAATTAATTTTAAAAGCTAAATTAAAGATTTTTACAAAATTTGGTATGCTATGATCATGAACAGCATAATTATTCAGTCACAAAATGGCTGCAGACATCAGAAAAAATATAATCACATAAGGCCAAATTAAATAAGCAGCTATAGAGCCAAAGCTACTAGAAACAAATTCAAAGTGAAATTAAAGGAAGTAAGGAAGCAAATAATAAAGCTTAGAGAGAAATCAATGAAATGGAAACTAAAAAAAAAATTTAGAATATCAATGAAATCAATGCTGGTTTCACAAAAATTTAAACAACATTGACAAACCAATAGGTAGACTCACACTCACAAAGAAACAAATGAATAAAACTTTAATAAACAGAATCAGAAATGAAAGAGGAAATGTCACAACAGATCTACAGAAATCCAAAGGTTAATCATAGATTGCCATTAAAAACTGTATACCATGAAATTGTAGAATCTAACAGAAATGGATAATTTAAATATAATGTTTTAAAATTCATAACCTATCAAGACTTAATCAGAAGGAAAGAGCATCTGAACAGATGAATTACTAGTGAGCTAGTGAGTAAACAGAAGTAATAAGTAAAAGTCTCCCCTAAAACAAAAATCTGTGCTTAAAAGAATTCAAAACTGTTGAATTCTTACAAGCTTTTGAAGAATAGTACTTTAAATTATTTTAAAGCTCTTTAAGGAATTGAAAGAGACATGAATTTTTCCTGTTTCTATAAAACAAATATTAGCCTGATACAAAAATTAGGGAGAAACATCATTTAAAAGAAGGCAACCATAGTTTAACTTCCTGGTGAACATAGAAGTAAATATCCTCGCAAAATATTAGTTGACTCAACCAAACAACACACCCAAAGGTCATGTACTGAAACCAGAGCAATAGCATGGCCAGTAGGGCACTTGTCTTCCATGAGGCCCAACAGGGTTCAATCACCTGCACTTTAGATGGTCTTTCGAGCTCTACTAGCAGTGAACTCTAAGCATAAAATCAAGATTAAACTCTGAGCACTGCTGGGTGTAGTCCAAAGCAAAACACAGCAGGGGCCAAGGAGAGAGTATCATTTATTAGGTGCTTCCCTTACATGCAGCCAACCTCAATTCAATCTCTCACACCCCACCTGGTCCCCAGTCTGCCAGTGGTAAGCCCTAAGGGCAGAGCCGGGAGTAGGCCCTGAGCCACCTGGATGTGCACCTCCCCCCAAAAAAAATAATAAAAGATCATATACCATGATCAAGTAGAATTTATCCTAGGGATACAATAATTATTTAATAGATACAAATCAATCAATGTAATACAACATATTAATGTATGGAAAGAAAAATAATATGACATGTTATCAGTAGTATAGAGAAAACATTTGACAATATCCAGCACACATTCATGAGAAAATTCTATAAAATGAGAATAGAATAAACTTTCCTCAATATGGTTAAAACTCTCTAGCACAAACTTGCAGATAACTCATGCTTTATGGTGGAAAACTAAAAGTCTTTCCTCTAAGATCAGTCATGAAACACAATCTCAACACAGTATCAGAACGTAGTATTGAAAGTCTGAACCTACCAATTAAAAAATAAAATAAAAATAAATATGAAATATTCTTAAAGCAATAAACTTGTACAGTAAATAGCATACTGGAAAATCAGCACACAAATATTGGTGGCATCTCTATATGCAAAAAAAAAAGTGGAAAGGAAGAAATTTCAGAATTTTCATTCACTGGGGCTGGACTGATAGCACAGCAGGTAGGGCATTTGCCTTGCACCTGGCCAACCCGGGTTCAATTCCCAGCATCCCATATGGGGTCCTGAGCATCACCAGGAGTTACTCCTAGGTGCAGAGCCAGGAGAAACCCCTGTACATTGCCGGGTATGACCCAAAAAGCAAAAAACAAAACAAACAGAATTTTCATCCACAATTGTGCCTCAAAAATAATAATAATAATAATAATAAATAAGTGACTGGAAATCATCTGAACTAAAGCAGTGAAAGACAAAGGAAACTAAATCACTACTAAAGGAAATTGAGAACATAATGAAACAGAAATACATCCCTTATTCATGGATTAGAACTATTAATGTTCTCAAAATTACTGTCTTACCCAGAGCACTATACAAATTTAATTTAGGCCCTATAAAATATTCATTGCATTTTTTAGGGACATAGACCATATGCTAGTTAAAATTTACATGAAGTAATAAAGCCCTCATAATAGCCAAAGTATCATAGGGGGAAAAAATCTCAACTTTAAATTATATTATAAAGCTAAAGTAATCAAAAGAGCTCTGTGCTCAAAATAAAGACAGGCTCAGACCAATGGAATAGAATTAGAATCCAGAGACAAATCCTTGGGTATAGGATCAGTTAATCTCCCTTAAAGGAACAAAGAATATGAAGTAGAACAAGGAAATCCTATTCAACAAATGGCAATGGGAAATCTTGCCAGCCACATGCAAAAAATAAACAAATGTACTCATACTCCTACCTCAACTTAATACAAAAGTCAATTCAAAAACCACTTAGAGATCTTGATATTTACCTGAAACCATGAATTATATTGATAAATAGTCAATTATGACTTTAAATTTAGAGGCATTTTACATGACTCAGTGCCATTGGCCAACAGAACAGATGTGAAAATAAAGCAGTGTATTACTTTAAGAGGCTTCAGCACTGCAAAAGAAATGACTAGATTAAAATAGAGTCCTATAGGGGCAGAAGCAATATTACAGGGAGCAGGGCCTTGCCTTGCACACAGCCAACCCGGGTTCAATCCCAGACACCCCATATGGTCCTTCTGAGCACAGCCAGGAGTGATTCTTTGGTTGAGTACAGAGCCAGAACTATGTCCTGAGCAACTCCAGGTGTCCCCTGCCTACTCTCCCACAAAAAAGAAATCCTACAGACTTGCAGAAAATATTTGCTTACCATTCACCTGAAAGAGTGACTACATAAGGCATAAGTGTATGAAAAAGTGCTTGACTATTATTTATCATCAGGGGAATTGCAACTAAAAATGACAATGAGATATCTGCTCATACCAGTGAGACTGGCACACATTGAAAAGAATAGAAACAGCCAGTTCAGGCACGGATATTGAGAGAAAGAAAACCTCATCCACTAATGGTGGGAATTTCAATTGGTTCATCTTCCTGTGGAAAACTGTATGGAGAATTCCCAGAACAATTAAAAGTGAGTGTTCATATGACCCTACAAATCTACTTCTTAGCATCAACCCCAAGGGCTCAAAAAAACACTATTTTACAAAGACTTTTTTTCAACTACCTTCATTGCAGCAGAATTCACAGCAGCCAAGATCTGGAAACAAAGTGGCCCAAAACAGATGAATATGCTAAGACATCATCTTATATAAACACCTGTAGTACTACTTAACTGTACAAAAATTAATAAATGAAAGCATACAATTTGCTTCTACATGCGACAGAACTGGCGGGGCTGAGTATTCTGAGTGAAGTCAGTCAGGAAAGGAAAATTGCAGAATGATTTCTCTCATATATTGGATATAAATAAAATGATAAGGAAATGACAAATGACAAAAGGCAACAGAACATGAGAATTAGCCTCCATAACTGAGTCTGCCCCTCCTCTTCTGCCCCTCCTCTTCTGCCTCCCCTCCCTCTTCCCATCTTTCCTTTTCCCCCTTCCCCCCTCTCTGTATTGGGGGGGGGGGTGATAGAAAGGGATCTGGGACACTGGAGTAGGGAAGCTGACAATGGTGGTGGATTTGGTGTTAGATATTGTATGCATGGGCTGGAGCAATAGCACAGCAGGTGGGGCGTTTGCCTTGCATGCGCCAACCCGGGTTCAATTCCTCCATCCCTTTCAGAGAGCCCGGCAAGCTACCGAGAGTATCCCACCCGAACGGTAGAGCCTGATGAGCTCCCCGTGGCATATTCGATATGCCAAAAATAGTAGCAACAATTCTCACAGTGGAGACCTTACTGGTGTCCACTCGAGCAAATTGATGAACAATGGGATGACAGTGCTACAGTGCTACATTGTATACATGAAATCATACTACTAACAATTTATAAATCATGGTACCTCCACAAAAATGTGAAGGAGACCAATATTAAGAATGTTTTTAGTACTATTCTTGAAATAATTCAGACAGACACATATAATTGCTACAGTTAAGCCTAGACAGATAGACATGTCCCAAGAGAAAAGCTACTTAGCAATATTAATTTTTATCAATTAAAATTTTTCAAAGGTGACTCAGGTTCCTGAGGCAGCAATATCAAAAGAGCCAAGAGTCTAGACTAAGAGAGACAGTGATGGAGAATTTAAATGTCTCTTGATATATGCAGGAAACTGATTATAAAAAGTTGTTCAGGCATCAAGAAGAACATTTGCTCTAATTCATTCTTCAGATGAACGAAAAGAATATATATGTAGACATGGAAGGCTTATAAGAGAAGTCAATACTCTCAAAAGTCATGGGAAGCAATAAAAAGTGTTTCACAGCTTCATGTTAGGGATCCTCATAACATATCCCAGTGTACTGTCAGAAGTACTGTGATCAATGAGTTTTTATGCTTCCCACATTTTTCCCAAATGGGAACACTTATCAAAGTTATTCAGTTTCTGTTCTGCTACAAATATGTGAAATAATAATAAAGGCATGTTTTTTAAAAACTATTTACAACATATTCTCAAGAAAAGTCATGCTCTCTTGAAAGTCTGATGTGAAGATTTTCATATAATTCTAGACTGTTGGTTTTACTAGGTAGGATTTTTAGGTCATTACTGATGAAAGAAATTTAATATTTCATTTATTTTTAGTGAATAAGGGAGATAAATTTGGGGATCAAGTAGGAATCTAAGGTAGAAGGAATTAATTTTTTTTCATATATTTTATATATCTTCCTGTTGTATATTAACACTAAGTGTTTCAGGCTTCATCAGTGAATTGCACCCCCCCAACCAGAGAAACTTACATAGTGCTCTTGTGAGCACTCCTAATACCCCAGGTTTATCTTTAACCTTTCCTTTGTGTTTTACCTCTCACTGTCACAATTCCCTAAGTCAGTCTTGGTTACTCATAAGGCAAACTTACCATAACTCTGGACTTTGTATTTGAAGTGAATTACTTGCTTTTTTATTTCCCCTATAGCCTTCTTATACTTTACTCTAGGACAATGTTATTTGCTTAACCACAGAAAGACCATTAATGCTGTGCTCCTAATATTTGCCAGCTGACTGACTCTGAAATATATCTACTCCTGGGCATCTGTCATAATTATGGCATACATGGGCATCTTGTCTCATACCTTCTAACACCTCCAAAAGGTAGATCTCATCGTGCGACTTGGACATATAAGCACGGTCTTGAAACAAGCTGTTATGACTTAAGAGACAGGAACCCCATGAGGAAGGGCAAGCTGAATTGGCATGAGAACTTAGTCTGGGATTTACAGTAAAAGCTTTGCTTGCCCTCGGAGCCCAGAGAACTAAGGTTTGGAATCTATATCTCTTACTGTGTTTATCCAAATAACTGCATGTGTTAAGTAGCAAGGGAAAGAGAAAAGCAATATAGATATCCCAGGGATAAAGATTGTCTCCTTGAGTTAATCCCCCCTAAGAGAATTGCCTCCATCAAATGCCTTACCTCTGTAAATGATCAAATCACAGCTATGTGCAGTCCTATATTGTGAACCCTCTCAGGTGTTCTATAAGTGCAGTTAACAGTTCTGCATTAAACGTGCCATTTTTACCATCTATTTATGAGTCCCCCATCTTTGTTCCTCCACTGGGGAGGCCTGAGGAGGCAGGTTTCAGCCACTGAATGCACATGCCATGCACCCACACTTGAACTCACACATCCCTCTAGAATGATTGATCTTTCCTGCTTTGTTAATGTCAGGTGTGTTCAGTGACTTGCTAGAGAGTAAAATGTGAGTGCGAAGAAAATATGATGCTTCTGTGAAGTTTTCAAAGCTATTGCAAATCTAACACCTCTCTTATTTCTGCTAGAAGTTCAACAATTATCCACATAAGAACTCTTTTGTCTCCTTAGAAATCAGAGGGGGGAGATATTGTGAATCTGAGCCAAAGGCAGTGACCCACAATAACACATAACTAGAATAAACAATGAAGTTTTGTTGTTCTCATAAACTATTATAATTTTGATAGTGGGATTAAATACTAAATGTAATAACCTAAACTGGCTGATACAAATGAGGCAAAAAATATTGCTAGTGACCACTGATCTTAAAACAGTGAACCAAGGAAATACATATATATAAATAGTATATATATAATGTATATGTATATATGCATATATATTGATCAATGTAACAAAATAAGAGTTCTAACTCCAGATTAATATCAAACTATTATTCAAATGTGTGGTTTAGTATGAATATTATGAGCACTAACTTCATATTTTACATTGTTGAAAAAAATCACAAGATACTTAAGCCAAGAAGAGCAATCATTCACTTGTGAAAATAAAAAGCAGGGCCAGAGAGAGAGTACAGCAAGGAAAGAGGTTTGCTTGCACACAGAGCACTTGAATTTGATCCCTGGCACCGCACAGTGTCTCTTGAGTCCTGCCAGGAGTGATCCCTGAGGACAGTCAGGCATAGCCCCAGAACAAACAATAAAAAAGACCACTTAATAACAAGAGAGTGACACATAATCTGTACTTCAACCTAGTGAAATGTTACAGTCACAGTTCTTCTATAGCAAATAATAGATTTTCAATTTGACAGAGAAAAGAAAATAAATGAGTTCTTGACATCACAGTCATGTATTAATGATTATTTATGCAAAGCGCTAAGATCCATGAACCAACATGACTAATTTACAATACTTACATCAAAAACCCATTGAATATTCATCACTGCGAATTTCTAAAGTGCAACTTCAAAACTAATCCTTACAATCCGCTTCCAGAACAGAAGTTTGAACTTGCAATAAACAAGACCCATATATGTCTTTGTCAAAACCTAAAGGGAGTAAATATCTGACTCACAGAAAGCAGGTGTACACGTTCACTCATGGGGAATACTTGTTTCCCTCACTGAAACATTTCAGACATATCATGACTACATGAACAGTCTTCTAAATTATGAAGTCAAAAAAGGCAAGACTGCCTCAACTTCTAAATATGAAGGGGAAAATATTTGATAAGAATCTAGATTCTGCTGCCACTGTTTTAGGTGCTTTTGTTGCTATTACTGCTATTATTGTTTAGATTCATATTTTTCTCCTCTACTGTTCGGACCTAAATGAGTTGAGTCCATTATCTGAAACATTTTGTGTGTGTGGTTGAACAAAGGCTGTGCTTTGGAGATAGTAAATGACTAGCTAAGTACCATAATTTGGGGTTTGGGTTCTTAGGCCATACCTGGCAATGCTCAGGACTTACTCCTGGCTCTACACTCAGCGGTCATTCCTGATGGGTCTCCATATATGGTGCCAAGGATCATGCCACATTATCTATGTGCAAGGAAAACACTAGGTAAGCTGTACTGTTGTTCTAGCCTCTAGAAATTGAATTCTATATTACCCATCAAAATTCAAAGTCTTGAGAATTGTACATGGGTAGCTGGAAGGCATGTCTTTGCAAATGCAAAGATGACTTCAATATTGCTCACATAGCCACTGAAAAGGTGGTAGATGTTGAAGCTTGTCTCCCAAGGCTTGCCTACAGGGAAGAAGCTGACAATAAAGTCTATAAAAGATACCAAGAATAAGAAATGCAAAAAAGAAAAGCTCTTACTAATGATGCTTATACTTACCAATATCTTTCCTTCCTTCCTTCCTTCCTTCCTTCCTTCCTTCCTTCCTTCCTTCCTTCCTTCCTTCCTTCCTTCCTTCCTATGTTCTTAAGAATATAGGAACACTATGCTCAGCTTGCTCAACTTTAAATATGCAAACAATATCCCCAAATACTACATCCAATTTTATTACACACGTCTGTTACTATGTTTCTAAGAATACATATAAAGCTTTCTGATATAAAATGTTATAAAGATTATTTTAGCTGGTGATATAAAAAATTATAAACTTATATAAATGTAAAAAGGGAGAACTTCAGGGTCTTGCAGAAACAGTAAGCATTTTGAAGTATCACAAATCAGAAAAAAAATAATCAAACACCCCATCCACAGGAGACAATTAATACAAATCATCTAGTGCTCTTATAGAAAAGTCAGTGTGGTCATTTGATTTTTTAAGAGAATCCAGAAATTTGTTTGACATAAAATCTTTTTGTTTGTCAGTAGTGTCCACTAATTCAGAAAAAAAATCTATAACAAAACTTGTAAATGGCAGTAATTTGGGAACCCAATAAAACACATCTGCAAGGAAGCCTGGCACAAGAGAGGGCCTGGATAGCCAGTTTCTGGCTAAAGTCATTGATTTTCTCAACTTTCAAGTTTGGTATCTTTTCTCAGATACCAAAGGAAAATAGCAATGAGAAAAGATTGTTAGACCTAAAAGTAATATTTAGGTTAAAAAAAAGATAGACACTTTCTCATTAAGTAACATGACCACAAAGATAGAACTGAGAGAAGCAAAATGCTTGAGTCAGACTAATATTTTGAGTTGTTCTTAAACTAGTAGTCAAGCATGATTTCATAGAGCTACATTGTCAGAATCACGATGTGATGGGATGTTTCCACAAACAGGACTTCTAAGTCTGGTTCTGTTGCATTGCCTTGAAATTGAACAGATGGCATGTGAACATGCAAGACAAAATGAATGGCAGAAGTGACGATCATTTAAGATTTCTTCTAGACTTACGGGGTAATTAACACTTTGAAATTTGTTGTGGTGGGTAGGGAGCACAGAATGGACTAGAGCAGCACCTGATTCAGAATAATGGATCTACCCAGTGTTGCGTTTCCTAGTCAAACTCACAAGGATATTGTAGGCCTTGTTGCAGTTTATCGGCACTCAGACTGGAAATGTCTCTCGGCAAAATTTTTAATAGCTCACAGAAAATTAAGATGGTAACCCTACTTTTGTATGTTTTGTTCGCAGTAGATAATGAGAGGTGAGAAGTAGAATTCACGGGAAGGCTGACCTGTCAAGCTACTTAAATAGTTGGAATTCTGCTGCTAAAAATACAAATCAAGGGGCTGGAGTGATAGCACAGTGGGTAGGGCGTTTGCCTTGCACGCCCCCAAACCAGGTTCCATTCGCAGCATCCCTTATGGTCCCCCAAGCACCACCAGGAGTAATTCCTGAGTGCATGAGCCAGGAGTAACCCCTGTGTATCGCCAGGTGTGACCCAAAGAGAAAAAAATCAATATTCACAGGTTCCATATTTTTTAATTTGCCTGCTCAGTGTAATTTATTTATAACCCAAAATTCAATACTTGGAGTTCTTTCACAGTCACAGTCATGTGTTGAAAAGTGTACAAACAGAGCTGCAAAGTTTTTGAGCCATCAGCTACAAAGGTTCCTACTCAAGGTCAAATAAAGCAACATCTGCATCATATTTCAGTGCTCAAACTGTAAATATTCTTTTGCAATCTATTTAACACTATAATGTGCTTTTTTTTGAGTTTTCTGCTTATAATGGTCCCCATACCTAATGGCGAAGTGTTTTAGTGCTCCTTAGAACAAGCCGGTTGCAATGTGCCTTGCAGAAAAAACACATACATCAAATTAACTTCCCTAGGGTAGGAATTGCAGTGCTCTCAGGCAGTCTGTTCAATGTTAACAAATCAACAATACATGTTAAATAATGTGTTGGTAATCAGAAACACACATAAAACAAAGTTATGTATTGATTGGGTGACAAAAATGTTGTGACAGAGGTTGGCAAGAACCTAACCTTGTATTTCCCCTAGGGGCAATGAATCTGTTCACTAACTCAGTGTTTGAGTGTTTATAAAACACAACTAATATAAATGACAAGAATTGATCACATCTAAATTTAGAGTAGATCCTCTCTTAAGAATGATATTATAGAAAGTTTTCACACATAAGATCAAAAGACAGCAAAGAAAGCAAGCAGTATCCTTAAATTTCAGTTTTAAATTCCAGTACCATTAAAGAACTGACCCAAACCTAAAGTGGATGGTTAGATAAAACAAGCTTTCAGGTCCTTTGGGCCACTCAAATTCCATGATCCTACAATTGATCAAAAGGTTGACTGAGTCTCAGTTTCCATTTATACAGACTATAAATGTTGGAAAACAATAATTTTTCCTCTCTTCCTATGTCTAAAGCTATTCTATTCAAGTAAAGGCTTTTTCTCACATTCTGAAAAATATGTATTTTTTTAAGACTAAGGTTTTGAAATTTCCCTTTCTACGATCAAGTTATATTGCAATGTTTTTTTAAATTCCACTCAAATTCACACTTCATGTTTTTGTATTTTTAAAGTATTGCCTTTATTTGTTAGTTGGAGGAGAAGCTCAAAAACCTTTCTTATATTTCGTTGATGTCAGCCTCTTATCACATGGGTATTGGGTGAATATCCTTTCCCATTCTGTAGACTTTGTATTTCTGTCACTGGTTCTTTGGAGGTGCAGAAGCTTCTTAGTTTAAGATAGTCCCATTTGCTTATATCTGTTTTCACTTGCTTGGCCAGTGGCGTGTCATCTCTGAAAATACCTTTAGCTTCAATGTCATGGAGGGTTTTGAAAAAAAACAAAACAAAAACAAAATCAAAAAAACTTTCTTGAAATCAAACATAGTTTGTTCATAAAACATCTCTTCAATCTCTTTGCCTGCCAATGCCCTTTGATCTTCTGAAGAATTACATCCACAATATTAAGATAAAATACATAACGTGTTCTTTCTATTCTAAACCAAGTGAATAATAATAATATGACCTTAAAACCCTGAATATCATCTCAACCAATATAAAAACAGCACTGATATGACATCTAGATGACATCTTGTTTTCTTATAACCTTTCTCTCTCTCTCTCTCTCTCTCTCTCTCTCTCTCTCTCTCTCTCTCTCTCTCTCTCTTTCTCTCTTTCTCTCTCTTTCAGGACAAGTCTCATTAACCCATGTAGTTTTCAGGAAAAAAACCTCAGAATCATCTGAAACAAGTATGGTCAATTTTCAGTCAATCCCTATCTGGGCTGGCAACAATTAACTATAAATCTGTCTGAAATGGTTAGGTACACAGTCCATAAAATGAAAATATCTGGGCAGCAGCTAGCTAAACCATAAACCATTCTCCTCATAATAAGCTGGGGAGGCAATGACTACATCTCAAGGTGAGTGTTTAGCTGCATAAACTAATATTACACATTTCTTATAAAAATGGATTTGCAAAATAAATATCTCTAAATAGAACAATGTAACACATAATGAAGGAGAAAAATTAGAGTTGAAGAAGGGAAAAACAACTAAGATAATGCTGTATCAAAAGTAAAGTAGAAAAAAGTCCTTAGAGTAATTTAAACCAGCTCAAATTGTTGTCACCATGTTTTAGGTCCTCATTAAGCTCTGAGTATTTTAGTGCTAATTATATCATTAAGTATCTCAGAGTATCTTAATGATAACTACATCATTTGAAGAAGTATGATCTACATCATTTGAAGAAGTATGTTTTAATCAACTGTGAATTCAAAAGCACACTGCCTAAAAGGTAGGTGCCTGTTAATAAATGTGTAGCTGAATTGAATTGAGAAATGCTTTAGGTGACGTGTCACTGTTTTCCAAAACTTACTGATTTTCTTCACTTTGAGCCTGTGAATGGCCAACAGTAAATGGTTCTAGTTTTGTCTCTCTGGAATGATAGAAAATATAAACAAGGGTCAAAAATATTAGTGTAAGTGTAAATAGTATATAACCCCCTCTCTTTTGCAATGGGATTTTTTGAATTTCCTTTAATGTGTCCAAATACATTTATCTTACCTAAAAATCTGAAGATGTTGGTAAAAAATAATAATAACTTTTATATTGGATAATAATTTACAGTAAATAATCATTTACACTATAGTGATTTATATATCTAGAAACCAAAATTATAGGAAACCTTTATTCTATGCTCTGAGGTACCAATAAAGTCCAAACTTTTTGTCTCTCATTTTCCACACCTCACCAAAAACTAAATTATTTTGTTATTTTTAAAAATTATAATGAAATCTTGATCTCTTAAACCAATTACTCTTATAAACAATACTGAAAACAAGACGAATATACTGCTGTTCAAATCACAGATTAATCCTATGCTCAACAATTATCAAACAACAACTGTTTTCTATATGAGAGAATATAAAGATGGGTAAATCATAATTCCTATCTGCATAGACATTACAGATACTCAGAAAGATAAACAGTTAAATTGTGTAGTGTAACACGATTTCTTATATACTACATTAGAAGAAAAACAACACATCTGGGATGAGAAGAGATGCATGGTTGCATATAAACGGAACCTAACCTAGATTGAAGTAGAATTAAATGTGACCAGAAATCGGCAGACTGATGAGCTAAATATACAGACTCATTTATTTCAATTATGCAAATTTGAAAACGTTTTGAATAAAAGGAGCTATATTTTAATGTAATGCAGGTTTCATGCATCATGCCAAAGTTACCTTTCAAGATATAACTCTTTCAATGACTTTTGGCTAAAACACATTTTACCTTTAATGATCTCAATAAAGGTCTAATCCAAAGAAAATATTTCTAAAATCCAGGCTTAAATTGAAATATATAATTAAGCTTTCTGAATCACACCTGCTTGACAAACTAAAGATGACCCCATCAAGTGTACTAGTCTTTTCTAAGGAAAAAAAAATCTCTTCATCTGTGTACTGTTTGTAAAGTCAAAGAATTGCAAATTACATTTTGAAAAGAAACATCATCCACAGAGGAAATGAGCAAACATACCAAATAAAGAGCTCCAAAAATTATCATGCAAGTTTACATTACCCATCGTCTTAACAATCTTGGTTGTGATTATATGTGAATGATCCTGTTGACCTAAGAGTAAGTATCAGTGGCCTCACATGTACAAAGTTTGCTATTAGAATCAATTTATCCAAAACAGCCAAAGATGCTATCAAAAGACTCTTTATCAAAGATTATTTATACACAACAGATATCACATTTATATTGACATCATTGCTTTTACTGGAATTTTTAATATGAAAGTTTCAAACAGATATCCACCTTATAGTAATATGAGTCTTACAAAATTATTGGCTTAAGGTCTCAGAAACCAATCTCCACTGCATATCTGATCCTTTATTCAATGACTCTAAAACTTTGGGTGTTTATTATAATCATTAGAAAACTGTTCTAAAGAGAGAATGGTTAGTTCTGCATCAAATATTCTAATCAGGAGATCTAGGGTATGGCTGAAGGATTTACATTCCAACAGAAGTTTTTTCTGTCCTTTGAGATAAGCTCCATTACAATAAACCAACAAAAGAAACGTGTTTTAAAAATTAAAATGTATTCTTCAGAGCACAATAGAACTTGCTAAACAGTAAAGGTTAATAAATGTATTAGAACTTCAAGAAAAATATTTTAATAGAAATAGCCATGGGCTCCTGGAAAAAAAAAGAGAAAAAATAGAAAGTCTTTTAATATGGGGCAGGGTGTTAGAAAATATTTCTAAGGGTATGATATTGGGTTGCTTTGGAGAAAACAATTGCTTAGTACCAATGATGAATATTGCAAACACAGAAAGCAGTGAGGGTACAGATAAGATAGTATGACTGACAAGGTGCTTGCCTGCATGTGGCTGATCTTGATTAGATCCCCAGCACCCAGAGACCTCTTTAAGTCTGCCAGGGGTGAGCCTACGTGCACAACCAGGAGAAAATCCTGAGTACTGCCAGGTGTGGTCCCCAAGCCAAACAAAATAGATAAGAGTAAGAAGAATCAGAGGGATCTAAGCTTGAATTCACTTCCATTTAAGTGAGCGCAACAGATTTCTTAGTTATCAGTAAAATGAATCTCACAATAGCACTTTTACTTGATTGTAGTTACATAATATATTGAAATGAACAAATCACAATCTGTGTAAATTCATACATTTTAATTATAAGTTCAGGTACTAGGAACTATTACTGATGATGATAACATTAAGGTCTTTTCAACAAAACTGTATGGTATTTTGACCCATGCCATGTACTATATGTAGGTACTATGACTGAACTATAAGGTCAAAAAATTGAAAAAAGAGGTTGCTGGGTTCATTTCATGAATTTCTTCCTGCAAACCTAAGTGGTTTGCTTATTATCCTTTAGCAAAGGGTACTGTGACATTCCATTAAGGAAGTTTATACAAGGGAGCTGAAAGATCAGACAGGCATTTTAGAAAGATTATTTCTGGAACTAGAGAGCGGGCAGTATACTTGCCTTAAGTCAGGCCAATCGGGGTTCAATTCCTGAAACCCCATAGGGTCCTCCAAGGACAAACAGGAGTGATCCCCAGGTGCAGGATCAGGAGTAAGCCCTGAGTACTACCGGGTGTGACTCAAAAGCAAAAGCAAAAAAGAAACCTCAGGTTTACAGGTACATGATGCATGTGTTCATGGTGGTTTGACCAGGAGCAAGAATCACCAAGAGTCAAGGAGTCACTAAGGCAATGACTGTAACCTAAAACAAAGGCATTGACAATGGTGAACTCATAGGGAAATAATGGACTCAAGAGATATTTGCAATCTAATTGTAGAACAAAAAGAATGGTTAAAGACTATTTGCAACATTTTTCTTAAACCTTGAACATAATTTGCTCAAAATAGATTTAAATTATTTATACATACATAATGGTGGAACAAAATGTGCCAATCAATAACATATATGCATGTAGAAGGCAAAGAGTAATAAATCAAGTGAATAGACATCAAAGTTTATGAGCTGTATTTAAATACCAACTTGTTTATTTTAGGAAAAAAATCTTTGAACTTATATCAAAAATAAGCAGCAATAAAAAGAATTATTTCAAATGCACCATCAATACTGATTTAAGACTACCTAAAAAACAAATCTTAGTGTGGTCCCACACTCCCACCATTCTTTTTCTTTTATGCCACCCAGATACCACCTACACTGTAATAGTGGAGGTCTTCAATATTTGAATATCAGCACTTAACTATCTTGGTCTTTTAAATTTACACAGATCACTGAATACTTTAAAATCTCTAATGACATTCTGCCACCAAGATTTAATAATCTTTTTAAGTCCTGGGCACCTTTTTTTTTCTGATAAAAAAAAAAAGATTAGATAATCTCTTGCCCCAGAGAAAGAGAGAAAGCAACTGCAATTATTTGTCCCCCAGGGATGTATAAATCAACATATTTAGAGTCACTGCTAGAGATAATAGAGAATATGACCATTACTGGATATATATACATGACTACAGAAAATGGCAATAAAAGTTTGAGGAGAAAAATAAGGCTTCTCTGAAATCTTCCAAGGAAAATTTATGCAAGGTCCTTATAACAAATATACTGTCACTGTCACTGTCATCCCATTGCTCATCGATTTGCTCGAGCAGGAACCAGTAAGATCTCCATTGTGAGAATTGTTACTGTTTTTGGCATATTGAATACGCCATGGGTAGCTTGCCAGGCTCTGCAGTGTGGACGAGATACTCTCGGTAGCTTGCTGGGCTCTCTGAAACGGATGGAGGAATCGAACCCGGGTCAGCCACGTGCAAGGCAAAAGCACTACCACTGTGCTATAGCTCCAGCCTATAACAAATATACAAAAATAAAAATGAAAATAAGGTTTCAATATTTTTAATGATTTTTAACAATATATTTCACACTGGTATCAGAAACTAAGGAAACACTTTGTAATAAAACCAAGGATAAAACTAAATAACATAAAATCATAAATAATAGGTAGTCTGTGAAACTTTAATTCTTACAGTTTTAAAAAAAGAGACCACAAATAAGTCATAATTACATTTTTCCATAGAGATTAAGTTCTAAAGAAGTTAATCACTAAGGACTCACTTCAAATTATAGTTGATGTAGACAGAGTACTTTAGAAAAAATAATTAAAGGTGATTTCTTTAGGATTAAATAGTATTATATTTGCTTAGTATAACTAAAGTCAAGAACCACTGAAAAGAACCAAGACAAAGGCTAAGAAAAACATGTACTGATACTTATTTAGCAATGCAAACCCGATAAACACTTTCCCTCTCCACCCCACTCCCAGGTCACTTTCAAAAGATATCTGGCCTTGAAGTTGTTTTTGCAGTGTATGTTACTTTCCATCATTCCTAAACACTGCTATAAGCCTGTGCTTAATTATTACCTGTTTTTTTTTCCCACACACTATCCCCCACACCCACCAAAAAAAATTATTCCTTTTTAGTGAGTTCCATTGATATTAAATGCATGGGCAGAAAGGAATGTGGCATGACATAATTTCCCTTACAGTGTGCTTTATTCTTTAGCACACACACACACACACACACACACACACACACACACACACCCGAATTGTTAGTACATATCAAATTTCAGTGAAGCCTTGGGATCAGAGGTAGAGAATCATAAAGAAGGAAATAATACATACTCTGAAAAACATCACTTGTGGTAGAGAGAATTGCATCTAAGAAGTAAAAATCTATGCAAAACCATTGTCTAGGAATATTTTCAGTTTCTTAACATGCTCCCTTATCCTCAAGTCTACTCCATGATTATTTACCTACTACATATATGACTCTTTCTTTTTTTTAATACTTTGTTCTTGGGGGTGGGGACCCTCCCAATTAAAAAAGTTATTTGATTTTATATCACTATCTAACCTCCGCAGGCATCACAAGCATGCCCTATGGTCAGCAAGAGGAAGATCAGGATCGTATTGATGATAAGGATGTGACTTTCACTTGGAGCCTGGACCCACTTGACATCCCTTCACCAAGATGCCCAAATAAGAGCCATATTGTTGTTCTAGTTTTTAAGCAGGTTATTTTTTAGATTAATCACCATAACCATAAGACATACATGCATACTTGCATTCACACATATACACACATGAGCAATTATCTTTAAAATAAAAAAGATTTTTCCTGAGTGAACACCATTCAGATCCAAGAGAAAAATATCAATATGTCTCTAATAAGGTAATGACTGTTCAAACAATTTCTTATTTATTTTCTGTGACTTAAAACAGTTAGTAATAGCTTCAAATGCAAATTGCAAAACCATGCCTATTACCCACCTCTGTCGCCTTAACAGATCCCAAATCCCACTCATAAGAGAGGGCATACGCAGACACACACACACACATACACACACACACACACACACACACATCCCTTTCTTTCATTCTGATTAAGTTCACTCATTATAATATCCTGTAGTTCTATAGTCTAATGACTTTTCTCTCAATCAGAAAGAAAGAATCATAATGTGGGTATCAGTCTCTGTAACATTTTTATCTTACTGTGTTATGTGTAGCACTATATGTTTTGTTAATCATACCTCTACCTTCAAATTGTATCCTCTCCAATTTGATGAAGACTAAAAATGAGGCCCAACCCTTATATTTTTAATGGCTATTTCCCAGAGACACAATATTTTAAACTAAATTCTGAATTAATTCTCTTAGTCATTTTTAGAAGTAAGGTTTAAAATCATAAAGAAGGCATCTTTTTTTTGTTCCTGTTCTCAGTTATGAGTTTGGGGAGTCTTAGTATCAGCATAGGTTCAGTTACACTAAGACTTATTAAATTGTATTCAGTCATTTTGTCCAGATTAAATACTGTGTCTTGGGAGCAGTATAAAGATCTAAATCCCTATATAACAGCATATTCTCGTAGTGTTTCTGTATGACTATTTATGAGACCACCCCAGTTCTATATGATTGTCCAAATTCTTTAGTTTCCATCTTCTTTGAAACACTTGTCTCTCCATCATTTTAATTGTAATTTCTTTTATGTCATAGATTTGGAAGAATCACCATCAGCCCCCTTCCTCATCTGTTTCCAACTTTGCAAAACCACTACCAGGAAGATTAATTTAAATAGCTGCCACAATCATGTTCATATTGTTAGTCTCTCTAGATGAGAAAAATTACATTGTATCATCTAAAGAAAGCAAAAGAGAATTCACTTTTTCAAGACAATTTTAAAGGAAAATATAATTGAGTCTAGCAGGTCAATTATTTTCATGCATAAATAGTTTGAAATAAAACACAAATCACTTAATAGTAGAAATTCCTATCATCATAATTCAAGTGGCAATAAAGGTAAGATTTCAATTTACTGGAATATTAAAGTCTTAGGAAAATTAGACTCTGAGTCAACATATGATTAAAATATAAACTCACAATATATGCAACAAAAAAATAATAGTGATACTTGTTTCACTATTAAAATTATGAAATATATTTTATATGAACAAAACTTCCCAAAGTTACCTAAAGTCAGACAACTAGTTTTTATTTACATAGTATTTTATAATTCAAAGTTATTATATTTCATAGAAAAAGACTAATCAATTTTATTATGAATTCTGATTGATATAAATTCTCCAGACACAATGGATTATTTATTTAATTTTTTAAATATTATTTTAATATACATCATTAACAGCATCATCCTGAAAAACATTACCCAAATTAGTATTCTATAAAAGAATAGTATTTACTATATATCTAGTTTTTTTTTTTTTTTTTTTTTTGCTTTTTTGGGTCACACCTGGCAATGCACAGGGGTTACTCCTGGCTCTGCACTCAGGAATTACTCCTGGCGGTGCTCAGGGGACCATATGGGATGCTGGGATTTGAACCCGGGTCGGCCGCGTGCAAGGCAAACGCCCTACCCGCTGTGCTATCGCTCCAGCCCCTATATATCTAGTTTTTAAACACTATTACACTCTGACTCATCTCACATTGAGATATTCATTATATTTTAAATACCAACTAGTTTATCATTTTAAATACACTATTTTAAAAGTGATGATTATATCATCTCACACCACAGAGACTGGCACACATCCAAAAGATCTTCTTCACTGTTTATGGGAATGCCAAATGGTCCAACCTTTTTGTAAAACAATATGGACATTTCTCAAAACAATGGAAATTGAGCTCCCATTTGACCCAGCAATACCACTTCTGGGAATATACCCTGGGGGTCCAAAAACACACAGCAGAAACACCGTCTGATCTCCTATGTTCATTGCAGCACTATTCACTATAGCCAGAATCTGAAAACAATCTGTGTGGCACAAACAGACAAATAGATAAACTATGACACATCTACACAATGGAATTCTATGCAGCTGTCAGGAAAAATGAAGTCGTGAAATTTGCCGATAAGAGGATGGACATAGAAAGTCTCATGCTGAGTGAAATGAGTCAGATGGAAAGGGACAGATATAGAATGACTGCATTCATTGTGGCATAATATATACATATGTACATATGTATATTAGAATAATATCCATAGCCCAGGTAAGAGGGGTTAGGAGGACTGGTCAATGTTTGGAACTAATCACAAGTATGTGGGGGTGATATAGAGAAGAGACTACTATGACAATAATAGTCGAGAATGATCACACTGGAAAAGATCCAAGGGTTAAAAGTATATAAGTGATATTCTTGTAGCCTTTCAGTATCACTACTGCAAACCACTATGCACAAAATGAGAGAGAAAGAGAGAAAGAAGGAGAGAGAAAGAGAGAGAGTAAGAGAAGAAGAGCATCTGCCATAGAGGCAGGCAGGAGGTGTAGGTTGGGGGGGAAGCTTGGGGACTCTGGTGCTGGGAAATGCACACTGGTGGAGGGATGGCTGTTGTCTGTATGTTGTCTGTATGTTGACTGTATGTCTGAAATTCAATCACGAATGGCTTTGTAATGCTCTAAAAATATAAATTAAAGATAAATAAAATCAAATAAAAAATAATTAAAATGATGATTACAACAGCATATATGAATATATTTTTCAAAAAAAAAAAAAGGAATCCTGAAATCCTCACCAGAAGGAAGAAAACTGTGAATGTGTAATTGTATCAAATCATTTCAAAGCAAAGTTCAACTGCTGTCTTTTTAAAGTAAGTAAGTGAAACGGACGTGTACTCTCTGGTGTAGTTAAATCCTCATTTGTAGTTAGTTATGCCTTTGAACTCCACCATGTTCCCAGATCAGTTACACTGGGAAATTGCTGATGATTTGTCAAGTGAATAGCCAGCAAAATGGTTAAGGGCCAGAGATAAATTTGATGTTAAGGCAAATGGGCATTTGAAAGGAATTTGCCAATTTGATCCAAGAAATATGTCAGTAAAAGTAATGTAGGTTGTGAGAAGGAGCCAGGAAGGGGGTGAGGGGGTTATGAGGGGAACTATGAGAGAAAGTGGCTGAATTACAGAGGAACAAGAAATTCCACAGTGGAAGAGCAACTGGACCTCAATGAATCAGAATCACTGTTTTCACACTGGTACAAAAATCTTAACCTATATATTTAAAAGTTAAAAATTTAAATATATTTAAAAGCCAGCCTTGGAAAGGTGTAATTAGACATCACTGTCCTGAGAGATTACATAGGATATATGAGAATCCCAATTCCTCCAAATGGAAAGAAAACAGTTCTACTGGGACACTAGAGAGGACTCCATTATTTCACACCAAGGAACAAAAAGTCCATTTTATTTTTTCTAAAATCACTAAAGTATTAAAGGTTTCCCCAAACCAAGTATTTGTGACTATGAAAAATAAATGATTTTACTTTTTCTGTGGGGGCTCCATTTTTTCTGAGACTTTGCTAGTTCCAAACACATTTATTCAGGGTAGCATAACAAGCTGCTGAACACATGGTAGTTTAAAAGAAAGCAATGTAACCATGTGTCTTCTCATGGTATTCTTTTTACAATTTTTAGTTATTAAGCCAATCCTTATTAAATGCATAAACCCGCCACCATCCATTAGATCTCCTCTTCCTTTGCCCCCCCTCCCCCCCACATACACTCCTTCCTTCTCTCTGGTCAACTCAGTTCCATTGTTAAAGTCTGCTTGTTCATTTTTATTTTGCTTTGTTCTATATGCTTTACTTCTTACATCCCAACATCACTCATCCAAAGAAGAGTGCACAGAAAGCACTCAAAACATTTTTGATAAGTGTGTGTGGGGCGGCTATCCTGCACCGTTCTTCCACAGGAGTTTCGAGTTCACCAAATGTAAGCCCTTCAGTTCTATAAATACTGGGATTGTTGTCTGTGGAAAGATGAGGCTGACTGTGTTACTATCCTGCTCTTTTGCTAGAACTCCCTAACATGGCTCCTGCTGGTGTTCAAGATTTAGTTGACAGTTTTAGCCAACATTTCATCAGGATGTTGAAAGGCATAAACCTAGATCATCATAAAGCTAGGCCAATTAAAGGATGAATTCGTCATTAAAAGTTGTAGGTTCACTGTCATGGTATTAAGTATTGTAGTTTAACTGTCATAGTATTAAGTGTTACAGGTCAGAACTAATAGACCCTATCATATATAAAATTTTAAAATACTATAAAGCGAGCATCAAAAATCATCAAGGGCTGACATTTGATTTCAGAAAAATAGCTGACATACGTTTACCTTTCCTTCCAACTAAGTCAAACTAAAAAGTAAAGGTTCTGTCCATAAAACAAACATGACCCCATAAGATTGAGTAAAGAAGGCAGCGCAGCATGGGACTTTGTAACCAAAACGTCACACCGTGCAAGGCTCCCTCTGATTTGCTTGTGCCTCACGGATGCCACAGAGAGACATGAAGAAGGTAGCAAAGCAGATGCTCAAACAGGTATTGAGGATGGGGTACAGCAAAAGCCTACTCTTTAACCGGAGCCCTAGTGGGAACTTATATTTTATAGTCATCCTGCTATTGGGCAGGAGTGATAGTACAATGGGTAGGGCGTTTGCCTTGCATGCAGCCGGCTATGGCTCAATTCCTTCATCCCTCTCGAGGAACCCAGCAAGCTATGGAGAGTATCCCACCCACGTGGCAGAGCCTGGCAAGGTACCCATAGTGTATTCGATATGCCAAAAACAGTAACAAGTCTCACAATGGAGACATTAATTACTGGTGCCTGATCAAGCAAATCAATTATCAAGGGGATGATAGTGACACAGTGATACTACTATAAAAAGGCATGGTACCTTCACCTTCCAAAGTAGTGTCAGAGGGGCTGGAGTGATAATACAGTGAGGAGGGTGTTTGCCTTGCACGCAGCTGACCTAGGTTCGATCCCCGGCATACCATATGGTTCCTGGAGAACAGTCAGGAGTAATTCCTGAGTGCAGAGCCAGGAGTAACCCCTGAGCATCGCAGGGTGTTACCCAGAAAGCAAATAAATAAATAAATAAATAGTGTCAGAGAATGCTAGATAAGAGCCAAGATATTGCTCCCATCAGGGAATAGAGGCAAGCTTTACCTCCTGCCAGTAGCAGAAGCAATCATACAGGAACATGGAATTCCACTCAAACCACAGGACCCTTCCAGCTCCTAACCAGATACTATCAGATAAGACTAAGAAAAACTCAACTTTCACTATGTTGAAGCTATATAGGAGCTAGACACCAGTTAACAGAGGCAGCTATAGGCAGGCATGAGCAGGAGGTGGAGGCTTATATAATCAGAGGAAATCACCCAGGACCACTGGAAATGCTGACACAGGTAGAAAAGCTGCCTGAAGCAAAGCATTCCAGGATGTGTGAACACATAGTCTAAGAATGTCCTGAAATAGGAATGCTCTAGAATCATGAGGAACAGAGGCTGCTACTTACTGCTGGCACTTTCATCAGCAAGTGGCAAGAGGGGGTGAGACCACCTGATGGCAGGAATTTCCCATCTGGGAAGCAAAATGGAGGGAAAAGTTATGGGCACACTGGAAATTGGGTGCAAAGTAAATAAATGGCCTGATAAAAGCCCATGCAGCGTGCATTTAGCATTCTACCACTAATGGAACAAACCTTCTGACATCACCTAATGTGTCCTATTAATCTTTCTTTCTTTGTGTGAATAAAATTTCAGCGCTATTCTGCCTTGAGTGAATTTCTCTGACAAAGACTGAGACAACTTAGTTACATCTATCACTAACACACCTAAAAGGGCCAGTTGAAAGTAAGTGGGGAACAATAAAGAGCCCCAATCATCAATGATGTCTCCAGGAAAATTAGGTGAAAATAGGAATACAACAGAAATATGAAATAGAAATACAAAAGAAAATACAAAAACAGTATTTCTCAACATGTGTAACAGTTAAGCAATTTAAATAGTTAATTGCTCAAAAAAAAAGGTTTTAGAACAATAATCTTAGCTCCCACACAAAGAACATTGAAAAATAAATAAATAAATAAATAAATAAATAAATAAAACAAAGCTAGAAATAGAGAAATTGAAATTTAAAATAGAAATAGAACCGAAGAAATTAAGGAAACAAGAACTTACTCTTTTAAAAATGTTACTACTATTGGGGCTGGAGTGATAGCATAGCGGGTAGGTCATTTGCCTTGCACGTGGCTGACCCGGGTTCGAATCCCAGCATCCCATATGGTCCCCTGAGCACCGCCAGGAGTAATTCCTGAGTGCAGAGCCAGGAGTAACCCCTGTGCATCGCCAGGTGTGACCCAAAAACAAAACAAACAAACAAAAAAAAAATGTTACTACTCTTGATGATATTCTATATGATATTCTATAAAAATACTGACAAAAGACTTACAGTGAGTAAAAAAGAGAATATGTATGTCACCCGCACCAGGATAAAAACAGTCATCACTAGAGATCAAATAGACATCGAAAGAATAATAAGAGTACTATGCACTTCAGTAAAATAACTTAAATAGAAATGACCAATTTCTCAAAAATCACAAACTTCAACTCACATAAATAAAAATCTACCATTTGAATAAAACTAAACTATTATGCTAATTGAACAAATAATTTTTAAATTTCGTAAAAGAACTCTCTTAACACAGGTTGTTTCACTATAGAATTTTACCAAATACTTAAAGAATGACTAATATCATTTCTACACAATTGCTTCCATCAATTGAAAGAGAAGAAAATCTCAATTAATTTCATAAAGCTTGTGTTATAACATTATATAAAATTTTATGCCATTATACAATCTAGAAATGAAAAGTACAAAAATTTAAAAACTGAAGACTATTAGTCCTCAGATATAAAAGTATATAAAAGTTCTCAATAAAATATTAACATATAGATTCCAACAATGTGTAAAAATAATCAGAAGTAATGACTATGTGTGGTTTATCCTAGAAGTCTAGGTCTAATTCAGCATTTAAAATTCAATTAATGCGATACATCACATCAACAGTATAAAGAAAACCACATGACTTTATCAAATGCTACAATGAAAGGTATTCATTTGGCATATAAATATTTATCATAAAAATGCTGAGAAAATAAGAATAATAAAAGGGACTTTCCTCAGTGTGAGAATAAGTCTACACCTAAAACCTTACAGCTAACAATTTTTCTGGTGAGAGGATGACTGATTTTCCCCTAAGATCTAAAGATAGCAAGAAGGATGTCAGCTCTCTCCATTGATATTCAACACAGTACTGGGCATTCTAGCTTCTTATCAGAGAAAGGAAATTAAAGGAGCCATAGTTTCAGCAATCTTAAGGCTAATGAGAAAACAATGGTAGTGCTTATAATTTGCATTCTGTTTGTGAATACAAGCCAACCTAACCTATAGAGTCAAGTAGAATCAAGCATGGAAAAGAAATAGTAGGCAAAGAAATTGGAATGGAAGAAATAAAACTGTTCCTGTTTTTTCAGATGACATGGCTGTCTCTGTAGAAAACCCAATCAATTTATAGAATCTTCCTAGATATAATAAAGTGAATTATCGAGCAAAGTCACAGGATACAAGATAAGCATAAAAATTTATTTTATTTCTATATGCCAAATATGAAAAAGGAGATATCATCATAGAATCTACCGCCAGAGAAAAAAGTCAGCAGAAAGTGGGAGGAGGAGGCAAGCTACTCCTACAAGAAAATGAGAAAAAGAATGTTACTGGAAATAAGCGAGAATGTTTCAAAAAGTACAAAGAATGTGGACATATACCCAGGTGTTGACAAGTGCATATACCGATTTTCTATAACTTCTGTCTATTGTCCTCTGCCTCTCCCAGAACACTGATGCAGAGGAGAAATAGAGGATTTAGAGACAAAAAGACTCTGCAAGTGGGATTTTAATGAAAATGGTAACCTAAAAGCTGGTAGCAGCGTTTCTCAGAACACCTCCCTTCTGACGGAGACAAAAGCAGAGGTTGAGGTTCCTGCAAAGCTAATGAGAAAATAATGGTAATGCTAATAATTTGCATTCTGACTGTGAGTATACAAGCCAGGATGGCCTAAGGAAATCCTTTTCACGTGTTAAATTATGAAAAAAAAGAAGTGAAATATTAATTATCTGCCAAGATTAGGGTAAAGTTGAGTCACATAAGTACAGAACTGGTTGTACTCTACTTAAATTTTAATATCTTATACAACTTGAATATTTTTGCAATCATTTGGATTTTTTAATATATTATAATATTGTTTCTCTTGATTGCTGAGTCATTTTACTCCGCTGCAACTAAGACACATGCGTCATTCACCTCACCCTGTCTAGATCTTGCCGTCTAGCTGGCACATATGATCCCAGGACAGAGCAAACGGAAATGTGTCAAACAGAAATGAGATAAAGATATGGAAGAGAGTCAATAAAACTGACCTGAATACTAATATGAAAAATGACATTAATAAATTTGCTAAAGAATCTTCATATTCAATGGAGACTTGAATCCTTATTCCCCTCTATTCTGGCTCAGTTAGAAAATAATAAGAGGTACCATTTCTAGGTGGATATTGAAATCACATAACCAAAAATGTTAAAAGTCTCAACCTATAATAATCAAATGGCAAAACGTGCTTGTTAAGGAGTGAGGTTGGGGGTTGGAGAAAACTGAGACAATAATGAAGAGAAACTGGCTATGGTGGGATTCGTGTTGAAACACTGTTTGCATGAAACACTATTATGAACATCTACAAAGATGTTCATTATGAACATCTACAAAGATGTTCATAATAGTGTTTGACTCAATTAAAAAAATAAATAGCCATTTAATGGGTGCTTATAAAGAAAGCTTGGGTCAAAAATTGTATCTATATCATCCAAATATAGTCTTACTTTAACTCTCCTAACTATGTATTAATAAATTTTCCTTGCATATATTAGGAAATTTAGGCTTATTTAAGTATATTTTTCAAGGTTAGAAAGTAAGTGGGCAGAGGGACATGGCTTTGACCCTGACTTTAAAACTCCACAATCAGAATTTCCCATAGCTTCCTTCATATTCTTATAAAGAGGATGGAGTAATTATCACCAGGAGTTTGAAAGTCAGGATTGATTATAGATTTAAGAAAAAAATGCCTCCTGAAAAAACCTGTTAATCGCCTTAAATAGTGTAAATCTGGAACTTGCACATTCTCAACACTAAACACCAACAGCATCATAAGGAAATGAACACAGAATATAGGGAGAATGAGTACAATATTAGGCTTTGTTGTGACTTCACCCCAATCAGACGAGACCAAGATAAGCATGGAAGAACATCTCCAAAGCTATCGAAGGTCTTTGGGACTTAGAGATTCCCTTCTATTAGTTAGAGCACCTACTAATTCTGCAGGCATAACAACAACAACAAAATACTGCAAACTGAGACTTATAGATGGTGATAGGGTACTTTTTCTCTTTGCATATTTCATATATCTAAGTGGAGCTGCATACCACAGTAAAAGTCAAATAAGATCCTCAGAGACTCACCAAATGAGGTCAAACTTATCATAATACCCCAAAGACAATTTGTCTCAACTCTTCATTCTATATCCTAGAGGAGTTCTTCAGTAGAAATGTGAATCTCTCTGAATAAACCTATGAGAAAACATATCTCTGTAGTGCCTAAGGGTATTATTTTAAAGCATTTGTTAAAAATATCAGGATAGTAGTAACATTTGGTGGCAAACCACTGTAATTTTGTGAGGAGAGAGTTTAAGTTAGATCAAAATTTAGAAAATAATATTAGCAAATAATACTAATTTATAAATTAAAAGATTTAGGTATCCACGATTAAAAGAATTAAAAGGCCTTTGTATTGATTTAATTTTTATTTTTATTTATACAAAAATCCTACTATGAGGTCAATTAGTTGTAATGCTTTCTTTTAGCACTGCATTTTAATAATTTAATCATGTGCATTATCATAACAATGATATCAATTTTGGTTTCTAAAAGGCAATATATTTTGGAATTAAAAGCCAGATGAGATTTTATATGTTTTGCTTCAATCTTACTTAAAGATTAATATTAATCCCTGCAAGCCACTTCTCTTTTCAAAATGATTACACTTAAAGAAGGATTTTCTTCTTAAACTTACACTTGGGGAAAGGAATTGGAAAAAAGATAAGCAAAAAGACAGGCAGGAGTGTACCACTGGGAACCATTTCATTCAGCAATACCCTCCCCTCCCCTAAAGGAAATCTAGTATCTGGAGTGTCTATGAAATTACATGCAGAGATTTTAAGGTGCTGTTCTAGAAATAAACACAATTTTAATAAGCAAGTAGGAAAATTCTGTATTTATCAAGGTCTAGTTACAGTTTCTGGCAGGAAAACTGCTAGGAGTTGACAGCCATACCCACTGTCAACAACACTGGCACTGACCCCTAACTCACACCCTGGGCACCGAAAGTGGGAAAGCCCAAAGTGGCACCACTGTGCCTGTGGTCATTTCAAACGCCAGTCCTCTGTGCTGGACAATACACATCCTGTACAGAAACATACTGTGACCCAAAACACTGGCATGAAAAAAAAAAAAACTACAGCCTTTTAGGACCAAATTAGCTTTATTTTAGAAATGACTTGAGCCAGATTATCCAAGCCTGACGGGCAGAACAAGAAGTCAGGCTCACTTATCTGAAATCAGTGTAGGAACATTTTGCTTCATTGGGAACTATCAAGAGTACTTACTGTAGAATTGTGCTTTCAGCCAGCCTCGAGGGCTTAGATCTCTCGACTGTGGTTTCTATTGACTTTTGATCTTTGCGCCAATTCCCTCTTGCAGGGTACATCCACCCTATCACTTGATACCACACTCCTGGCAACGGAAAACTTGCCTCAGTCTGAGACCCAGACCCTCCCCTGGGTAACCTGAGTCACAGCAGCAGTTGGAGGGAGAGAGAAAGGACACAAAAATAAAGACTAACTATCTCACTTGGGATTGGTTGAGGTTAAAAAGTAAACTTCTTCTATTTTACTTTGCTATTCAATAGATGCATTTTGTATTGATTTTCCAAACAGTTTTATTTTGGAGTGGGGGGAAGAGGTCACCAGATATACTCTCCTCCAAAAATGCAGAATTCAATAGAATGAATATTACATAGCAAGCAAGGTTCCAAAGCAAAGAAAATTCTGCAAGACTTATTGTACCTGGATATGGAATAGGGTACGGCTTCTCAAATATTTTCCATCCATAACCACTTTCACCTGAGAAATTTATATGTGACCCTAGACATAGGGATTTACAAATTAAACATTGACTGAGGAAAACACCATTTTAATGTATTTTAAGACAAACTTGTTTTCCCCTCTATATTCATTTATGTGATTCAAAAAGGTCTCCACAATTTAAGAAACTAGAATATGAATTACTTTTCACTGGGGGCCGGGGTACTTCCAGAAGTGCTCATGACCTATTCATGGCTTATTACTATGGGTGGCATGAAGGATTTTGAAGTGTTAGAACAATCTGGCTGCAGCAATAGCACAGTGGGTAGGGCATTTGCCTTGCACACGGCCGACCAAAGTTCGATTCCTCCTCCCCTCTCGGAGCACAGCAAGCTACCGAGGGTATCTCACCCACAAGACAGAGCCTGGCAAGCTACCCGTGGCGTATTCAATATGCCCAAAACAGAAACAAGTCTCAAAATAGAGATGTTACTGGTGCCCGCTTGAGCAAATCAATGAGCAACAGGATGGCAGTGGCAGTGGCAGGATTCAAGCCACATCTCCTACATACAAAGCATAAGTGCTGGCCCTTTGAGCTATCTCTCCAGCTCTATATAGGATATTTTTAAGCAAGCCAAAACAAAGATGTCAAAAGGAGAAAAGAATAGTGTAAAATAAAACAAAGAAATGATTACGTGTAGCACAAGATAAATTCCTTGATTTTTTTTTTGTCATCATTGATAGTTGTTTTCTCACTCTCAAATACAATGTTTGCCTTAAAATCTTCCCAACTAAGCTCTGCTCCTAAACGTTATGTTCATTATTTGATTGTTGTTGGTTTTCTGGCCTGCTCAGCTGGTCTTTCGTGCTGTATGGAGTGCACAGTGGGAACCTCCCCATTTGATAGTCCTATTACAACCCGATCAGCCCTCAGATCCTGAATACCGAGCCTGGCTCTCATATGTGTTTCTCCTTCGTGTTATTTTGCAGTTAATGGCACTTGATTCTGACAGGATTACTGTGCCCATCCCAACCACGGTTTTCTTTTTCTTTTTTTTTTTTTTTTGCCTCTCTAGAATATATTCAAGACAAATGACTCAACCTCAACTGTTGCCAAAGAAACAATGGCAGGAGGGGGAATTTCACTGCTTCCAGAAACTCCCTAATGAAGTTAGAGTAGCTGGAACCGAGAGGATTTGAAAAGCATTAAAATGTATTTCTCTCTTTCTCAGTTCAAATGGACTGAAAGAAAGAAAATTTATTTCCATGACTACTTCAGGTAAAGCTTCAAATCCTCTAGTTTCTCTAAAGTTTTCACTTTTGTGTGAGAAACTGTACTGGGTTTCATCAATAAACCTGTAAGGGCTTTAGAGCTCTGCCGTCCTTGTAAGCAATCCCAAAATGATTTAATGTTATTTTCTGGGCTTTGTTCTTCAACTCAACAAAAATTCAGAATGGATTATAATGAATCCATTTTTGTTTCTAGGCTTCCAAATGCTTCACAAAATATGCTTTTAAAATAAAATTATTTCAACGCTGCAAAATTGTTTCCATACCTCATAAGGGCCAAGAAATAACCATAGGGATACCTAGCAGGGAATTTTCTGGCCACATAATGAAACCATTTCAGAGAAAAATAACTTTCACCTTACAATGGTTTACAAAAGAGGACATTCCATAATCTTCAGCTACCTCAAATATTAAGTCCTTAGTGCTGTCACATCAATTCTGAGCATTTCCTAATTAAACTTATACTGGGAATTTCTTAGTGAATAGGTATGTCAGATAAATATTAATTTTTAATTCATGAATGACCTGGAAACAAGTGGTAATACAGTAAGTGATCATTCAAAAACAGATATAAACATATAGATATCCCTAAATGTTAAAGGTAGTGATGTAGGCACGAAGATAGGATAAGGCCCATGGCAATGGAATTCCTAGGAAGTAATAAAACCAGTAGCCCTGAAGCTGCAAAAATCCCACCTGTGAGTACAGGAACTAAGGCCTAATAAGACTCTCATCCAGCACCGAGAGTCCTAGAGAAGGCTACAGCCTGCTCTGAGAGAAGTTCCAGCAGGAAACAAGGCCAAGAAAAGTAATTTCAAAGAAGACCACTGATCACTCTCAACTACCCGCCTTGGTAAACGCACTAGAAATGGACTCTTACCTAGCTAGAAAGCCCCCCCCCCCCGTGGGCAAATTAGGGAAACAATATAAAACCCACTTTAAATAAAGGATGGGAGTGCACATGCTGCTTGAGCCCATGTGATGCCTAAGCACCTGTGTTGCACTCCTCTCCCCTCTTGAGATGTGCAATGGGGTTCTCTCTGTCTTTTGCCTATACATTCTCAACCACGGGTAGCTTGCCAGGCTCTTCCTTGAGGGCGGGATACTCTTGATAGCTTGCCGAGCTCTCTGAGAAGGGCAGAGGAATCAAACCCGGTGGGCAGCGTGCAAGGCAAACACCCTACCTGCTGTGCTATTGCTCCAGCCCTGTGGTGTATTCAATATGCCAAAAACAGTAACAACAAGTTTCACAATGGAGACGTTACTGGTGCCCGCTTGAGCAAATCGATGAGCAATGGGATCACAGTGACAGTGACAGTGATTCTCAACCACATTACTTCTCTCCCTTTTCTCCTCTTCCTCAAAACATCCCAAATAAAATCTGTTTTTTAACCTCACTGTTCATCTACTCCTGCAATTCTGATCACAGTGACAGTGACAGTGATTCCCAACCACATTACTTCTCTCCCTTTTCTCTTCTTCCTCAAAACATCCCAAATAAAATCTATTTTTTAACCTCACTGTTCATCTACTCCTGCAATTCTTTTCTGATATACAACAAAGACCTAGAAACCCTGGATAAGGCCTACGACTGGCTTTCTTTTCCTGCAAAGAGCAATTTCTTGCTCCAGTCTGGGTCCTCGGGTCCCTGAGAAATCAGGTGGTGGGGATTAATTCCCATGCCAAGGAGATCAAACCGGTGAGAAGATGAAGCAGATGTCAGGTACGGCTTGACGGCTACCTAGCAGGGCTAGCAGGGCTCTGGCCCCTGCTGCTCAGGGGCTCATCTGCAAGCGTTATCTCTCCCACTCTTCCCAACCAGTCCCAAGGGAGCAGAGGTGGATCAGAAGAAAGTGACCCTCTCTCCTCTTTCTGATTTATTTCTCACATAAATCGCCCGTGGGGCCCCACCAACTTCAGTAATATGACCGGTCTGTGGTCTAAATATTAAATTATAGCTTGGAAGAACCATTCTAAGAATCATTCTAAGACCCTATGCTTAAGAAAGAATCACTAACCTTGGCCCTGAGAGCTAGTATGGGTGATAAAGTGATAAAGTGCTTCTCTATCATTTCTGAATACCTCATCTGGCATCTGACCACTGGCAGGAGTGATTCCTTAGCACAGAGCTAGGAGTAACCACTTGAGCATTTTCAGATATCCCCCTCACCCCAAATAAAAACAAACCAATAATCACAGTCACTAGCCTAGTCCATGATAATAACTTATGATGCCTCCTAATATTCATTAGTGCTATTCACATAACATTCTGACTTTTGTTCTTCAAAATGCATAGGGGAATTTCATTTTGCACATATTCTGATGTAAAATATAATATAACTGTGTATTTTTCTTTAATCAGTGAGAGGGAATAACAAATAATATAAAGTGATAGAAGACCCAGTAAATGACTATCAGAGCATACTTAAATTTCCATTCAATGAGCAGGCAGTATAATATAGAAATATATTCTAGTTGCTTTAAATCCCTGAAAAGTTTCTTTGCTACTTATGCATTCCTATGCATCCTGACTGATGTAACTAAGTATAATTTTATATTAAAAATTTTCTAGTCAAATTTTATAGTCAAACCTTGCCAGAAGAAAAGGAAAAAAGATATGGAAACAAGAGTCTGTCTGGATCCGTATGAAAAAAATAGCAAGAAATGGGTCAAAGAAGCAAGTACAAGATTTTCATAAAGAAGCTATATGGAATTCCAAGAATATAAACTTAAGTTTAACAAATATCATTGAAAATTAGTGATAAAAAGGACCTCAATATCCTCCCCACCTTAGCTAAATTCTCAACAAGAGTTCTTGTCTAAATGTCTAAATTTCTAGAGTATTTCTTCTTTATTCTAGGTCTTTGAATCTTATCTATTAAACAACAAAGCCAAAACCTTGGGAGGTACCATCTCATTTACTAAAGAAATATTTTGCCTGCACCCTCATGAGAGGCAGCTTATGATGGCAAACAGCAGAGATTAGTATTGTATGTAGGACATTTGCATACTAGTGGATACCAGGGTGCCCGATACAATCAGCTGTGGTTCAATCAACTGACACAAGTTATTCTGTAGTTCCCAAATCTAGTCCTACAAATCTACAGGAGGTTTCATCTAGTGGGTCTCATGATTATCTCCAATTCCTCGTCTTTTGGCCCTATATTTTCTTTTTCACTACTATGTACAATTTCCCCCCATTCGCAGGTGTTGGGGGAGAATAATACAAGGAAAACAACCAGGTGGGTGGGGCAGGGTAAGTCACTAGGACAATGATAGAGGGAAGTTGACTCAGGTGAAGGGGATGGCACTGGAATGTTTAGTGCGTGAAACTCTACAATTAACAGTTTTGTAAACCATGGTGCCAAAAATAAAATTTAAAAGAAAATGGTCTTGGTTTAAACTGACACTCTCTGAAAGTTATTCTCGAGATAATCTACACAGTTTTGAAAAGCAATAGTTTGCTACCAATAACAGTACTCTCAGACTGTATAAACATTTTTCATTTCCGAGACTCTATGTACAAGTGCATTATAATAAATATGTCCTCTAAGGGGGAAAAAAAGAGAAATAAGCAGAACATGTTTTATATCTTTGTGACCGACCCAATATACGATGGTAATGTTGATGGACACCAATTAGCAAACATAGATGCCCTAGTAACATTGACAACTCTTGCTGATGTCCTCTGGTACTTATCTATTAGTTACCTCAGTTCCTATAACCTCTTCTGCCTTTTATTTAACAGCTGAGTTCATCTCTATAAATATTGCAATAATCTCAAAGTGTTTCTTGTTTTTCTTTCCCCTAGTGCAATTTTCCTTTGGCAGTAAGAACCGAAAAAAAAATGTCATTTTAGCACACTACACAAAAACTAGTAAAGAAACATAGCCTGATAACTAGATGTAGAGAAAATAATCACATACAGTGGCTCCACTTACGTTGGGATTATTCAGCCTACTGACAAGAAGAAGAAGAAAGGAAATGCTATGAAGTCAAAACAATTTGGCTAAAAAAGGTTCAACTTAATGATAACGCAATTCTTTGATCTCTTCTAAGGCATGGAGACTTAGAATAGTGTTCATATGATCACATGTTCTGTATAACATTGCAAAAATAAGGTATTTTACTGTATTCAGTAAAACAATTACCACATTCTTTCCCTGTTTCGCATTGCTTTTCCCTGTGTGACTGTATAGATATATGTATTCAAGATACTCTGGTAAAACAAATCTGAGTTAAGAAGATGCAACATAGAAAGAAATTTCAGAACATTACAACATGTGGTTTATCAAGCTTTTTAATTAACTTATATGCATTCGCTTACTCTCTTTTTTTATTTTTTGATTTATGTTAAAAATGGAATTTGAAACAAAAGTGATAAACTTAATAAAATCAATTTATAGTATATATTACTTTGATAATCAAAGTTGACATTATGAAAATAGGGTCATATTCAAAACAAAAATGTATTCAAAGTTAAATTTCAAGTATAGGAGGCAATTTGATACATAAGTGAAAGGCACGAATTATAAAAATATTGGTAAATGACTTAAATTTCTGATTTATTTCACATATTTAAAAATAATATAAATGTATATTTATCAACACAATATTTATTTTTAAAATGTGTATCAATTAAATTACTCACTTCATAAGAAAATTTGAAATATTTTGAAATTTTACTAATCAGCTACATGTGAATATATTTGAGGTGAATAAATATTTCATGAGCTACAAAAATGTTATTTTTTATATTTGAAAAATAGTAAAAAGCTATTATACTCATTGAGACCAATCAAAATTTAAAATTTTTTGACCTTTATCGTGGCAACATGGTTTACATAAGAGTATATGCATGCCGGTTCAATGTGCAATCTCAAACCTCATTAAATATGTATTATCACTCATGGAACCACAAAGCACCCAAATTCTGTCTTGAGTCAAAAAGATTCAAGACAAAAAGAAGAATTGAGGAATTATCCTCAACTTCAAGTTATACTAAACAACTAAAGTAATAAGAAATAGTGATAGTTGAAGCAAAGTAGATATACAGTTCAATGAAACGGAATTGAGATCCCAAAAATAAGCCTTCACATATTTATGACAAAGGATGAAAGATTGCAAAAATCAAGAAAATTAAGTCTGCTACAAATAGTGTTGAGTAAACTAGATAGTCATATTTAGAAAAATGGAAAACTTTTTAATATCTCATACCATGCACAAAATTTAACTCAAACCTAATCAAAAACCAAAATGATAGACTCCACGTCATAAAATACACAGAAAAAAATTCAAGCAAAAACTCACATTTTATTTTTGGTAAATTGACGCAAACTGCAAGGAGAAGAAAATTAAAATTAAGTAAGATTACACCAAACGGTTCCTCTACAGCAAAAGAAGCTATCACTAAATCAAAAGACATCCTCAGAACTGGGATAAAATATTCACTGATTATTAGAGAAATTCAAACCAAGATGATGGTAAGATACAACCTTGCACAAGTGAGAATGATCTATATCAAAACTTGTGGGTACAATCAGTGCTGGAGGGAATGCAGTGAAAAAAGAACCTTCATTCTCTCTTGGTAAGACTGTCATCTGACTCAGCCTCTATGGAAAGTAGTATGCTGACTTCCCAGAACATTAAAAAATAGAACCAGTGAATCCTATCCTGGACCTCATCCCAAGAATACAAAACATTACTTCCTAAGGATAGATACACACACCTATGTTCACTGCAGCAATAGTTACAATAGCCCAAATCTTTAAACAAACCTGGTGCCAAACAATTGGTGAGTTGATAATGAAATTATCCAGCGATGAGATGAAATCTTCCTTAGTTTGAACTTCAAAAAAACTGAAGGGTGTCATGCCAAGTGGAGTGAGTCAGAAGAAGAACAAATATTATAAGACTTTATTCATTGTGGGATATCAAGGAGCAAAGCAAGGGAACAGACAAGGCCCAGAGGAAAAACTCTTGAGAACTGAGAACGGGACTGATGGACGCTGCTGAAGCAAAGGGTTGGGGTAAGAAGAAGAGATCCTGGAACCATAGTGAAGGACTAATGGAATTCTGGTCTGTGTAGTATGGTATTATTGTACACAAAATATCCATGCAATTTTACATAATGCTATTTCAATAAAAAGATTTTTAAAAGATCGAAATATTAAAAGTGGATGTCTTTTGGTCCAGCTTTTATCCTCTCTTAGGTATACACCTCAAGAACACAACATAACTAATTCAAAAGAGTGCTTTTTACACTAGTATTACATATCTAAGATTTGAAAATAATCCAAGTGTATACACAAGGACAAAGAAGAAAGAAGGAAAATATTTTAAATTTATATATATATATAGCAGTTGGGCGTTCGCCTTTCACAAGGCCGACCCGAGTTCGATTCCTCCGCCCCTCTCAGAGAGCACGGCAAGCTACCGAGAGTATCGAGCCCGCTCAGCAGAGCCTGGCAAGCTACCCGTGCAAATTGGATATGCCAAACACAGTAACGATAAGTCTCTCAATGAGAGACGTTACTGGTGCCCGCTCGAACAAATCAATGAGCAATGGGATGAGCTCTCTCTCTCTCTCTCTCTCTCTCTCTCTATATATATATATATATATTTATCACTTGTCACTTGTACCACTTGTCATCCCATTGATCTTTGATTTACTTGAGAAGGCACCAGTAACGTCTCCATTTGTCCCTGTCATGTGCGAGTGTAGCCCAATGATATCCACTCGCTCCAGGAACAGGAAGAGCCTCAAATCATTCATTCAGGGTTTTGACGAAGAAGTCTGACCACCTCATTGGTGGGCGGCCACGAACTCTTTTGACATCCCATGGAATCCAGTCAGTAACAGCTCTAGTCCAGTGGTCGGTCGTCTCTGAATCGCCTTACGTGTCCGGCCCATCTGATTTTTGACGCCTTGGCAAACAAGACAGCGTCCCTGATTCTTGACCATTGACGGAGGTCAGAACTCCAGATTCCTTCTCTCACTTAAGTGAAATGTGATACTCCTAGCTTGGCTCTTTCTATTCCTCTTTGGGATACCAACATAGCATTCTCATCCTGTTTTCACAGGGCCCAGGACTCCGAGTGTTAGTGCAGGAAGAACGGTGGAGTCAAAAAGATGTGCCCGGAGCCAGAGATTCTTCGTCCTCTTAACCACTTCTTTGACGCTCATGAAGGCGTTCCACGCTGCTCTCTTCCTTCTGTGCAGTTCTGGCGCCAAGTCGTTTCTCATGTTGAGTTCTCGACCCAGGTACACATAGCTGTTGCATTCGGAGATGTTTGTTCCATTGAGAGCAAATGGAACATCAGGGACTAGTTTGTTTTTTATAAACATCGTTTTGTTGAAATTCAGCTCCAATCTGACCTTTCAACACTCGAGGTCGAAGTAGGCCAGCATTTGTGCCGCTTGGCTAATGTTTGGTGTTATGAGAATGATGTCATCAGCGAAGCGGAGGTTGTGTACTTGCCGACGTCTATCTTCACTCCCATTCCTTCCCATTCCAGTCGTTGCATGACGTTCTTGAGGGTGGCACTGAAGAGTTTCAGTGAAATGGTGTTGCCCTACCAAACCCCTCTCTTTACATCAATGATCACTGCCTTGTAGAGTGCTGAGATCCTGGTGGTGAATCCATAATACAGCTCGAGGAGGATTTTGATATACTGAGTTTGAACGCCCTGTTTGACTAGGGCTTCGATGACCGCTTCAGTTTCAACAGAATCAAATGCCTTTAAATCAATGAATGTTAGACAGAGCGGCATCTTGAACTCTCAAGAAACTTCAATGAGCTTGGTCACTGTGTGTATATGGTCAATTGTGCTGAATCCTTTTTGGAACCCAGTTTGCTCGCATGGTTGTCCTTTGTCTAGTGTTTTGCATATTCTATTTAGGATGACTCGAGTGAACAACTGGTAGATGATGGATAACAGGCAAATTGGGTGACAGTTGATAGATATAAATATGTATATATATCAAAATTTCACTGTTATCACTGTCATCCTGTTGCTTAATGATTTGCTCAAATGGGCACCAGTAATGTCTCCATTTGTCCTAGACCTGAGATTTTAGCAGCCTTTCTTTACTCGACCCTGGGAGAGATTTTATACAGAAATCTATTTTGAAGACACTAAAATTTGTAACACTAGAACATATACAGTCTTGTGAACTAATGTTACTGCAATCACATATATACGTATAAATATGTTGTCAAGAAAACTTCTAAGTGATATATAATAGCACTGTAGCACTGTTGTCCCATGGTTCATCAACTTGCTTGAGTGGGCACCAGTAACGTCTCCATTGTGAGACTTGTTATTGTTTTTGGCATATTGAATACAGCACTGGTAGCTTGCCAGGCTCTGCTGTGTGGGTGGGATACTCAGTAGCTTGCCGGGCTCTCCGAAAAGGACAGAGCAATCAAACCCGGGTCAGCCGCATGCAAGGCAAATGCCCTGCCCGCTGTGCTATTGCTCCCATGATATATAATAAGTTGACATATTACATCTGCTCTATGGTAATAATTCCTATTCAATCACCAAAAAAAATTGATGACTCAATGATGTTAAAGGTCACCACTGAGAGCCAACTAAACCAGCAACTTCAGTCCTTACCCAGAGGATTGAAGTGTTCAGCACAGACAGTGAAGCAGACACAGTAAACTAAACCAGGTGTCAGCTAGCATGAAACAAGGACACAGGCTGGCAAGTTATTAGTTTAGCATCACCTTCCCCCTGGCTCCCATCAACCAGACCCTTTTTTACTAGTTCATATGTACATATACTAGTTCACAAATGCTGAGCTATTTGCATAGCTGTGGCCACAAGGCGATAAGCAATTAACAAGTATGGTTAAAATAATAGCATTGAATGAGGCTGGAGCAATAGCACAGCCTGTAGGGCATTTGCCTTGCATAAGGCCTACCAGGTTCAAATCCCAGCATCCTATATGGTCCCCTGAGCACCACCAGGAGTAATTCCTGAGTGCAGAGCCAGGAGTAACCCCTGTGCATCGCTGGGTGTGACCCAAACACCAAAAAAATAAAAATAAAAATAATAATAATAATAATAATAATAATAGCATTGAAGTCACAATAATCGACCATCTATTTTCTTCAAGCTGGATGATTCTAGCGTGTGTGCAGGCTTGCAGCCTGCTTTTTAAAACTAAGCCAAACTTATTTGACCCAAGGGAACTTTCCAGACTTTGAGCTTTATATTAGAGGGTTCTTTCCCACAGAATGATTTCTCTTATTTTATTTTAAATTATATGCAAATTATTGTTACATACAGAATATAATACTAAGAATGCCACTTTTAAAATGTTAAATTCATATTATAAATGTGTATCTGGCAATTAATGAAAGAAATTTTATTTTCTGACCTTTGCGATATTTTGGCAGTATTTTTTAATTTATATTTTTTTAAGTTTTTCTTTCTCATTCTAAATAAATATCAAGCTTCATTCTTAGAGTTCTATTGTTTTACTTAAATATATTTCCCAACAATTATATAAGCTCTAAGGCTCACAAAACCTGGATCTACTGTTGAAGATCAGATTTGTAGATATGTATGACAGCTAATTTTATATGTAAATTTTCCTAGATCATGAAATGCTCTGATACTGGTCCAAACTTTATTCTGACTATTTCTGTAGGGTATATTAGTAGGAGGTTAACATTCAATTCAGTAGACTCAGTAAAATAAATTGTCTTTCATAGAGTAGGTAAGTGGTATCCAAGCAGTGAAAGAATAAAACAGAAACAAAATACTATTTATCTACAACTCATTTTCATGAAAAATCTTTTATTTTCAGCTATATACTAAGATAACAACTATTCCTGGTCCTACAACAGTTTATGACCCTTCAGTCTCAAATGTGCATATTGTTGACAAGCTTCTATGACCCCATGAGTTAGCTTCTTTAGTAAATTACTTCCATATGTAAGGACAGACATATATATCCATATGTCTATCTACCTATTATTTTTATTATGATTTTCTGGTGAACTCTAAGTAATACAGTAAGGTTACAGGACAAATTAAATTTCAGGCATCCTAAATATGTGCTCTCCCTAAGAAATTCAATAAACTGAAAATAGGCTTTTAACTACTGGGTAAAAAAAATTTTCATTCAGCCAAAAAGTATCATACAGACAGTATCACTAGGAGAAAAGTTCAATGAAATTTATGCTGATCAGTGTATATTCTTTTTAGGTAGCTTAAAATGGATATATTTTATATAACCATAGTATTCACACTGGTTTGGGGGAGATATGGTGAGGCAGAAATCTCTCTAAATAAAGAATTATATACTACATTGGAATGCAGATTCTCCAATGGAAGAAACTATATGGACCTTTTCTTAGTCCATTCTCTGTGCCTGGGACATATTTTTTGAGAAAAGAATAAACAAGCCCTCTAAAAACACACATATAAAGGTACCTACACAAATCTATGCCAAATGTACTTTCATATACTATGTCTACAATTTGTGAAATTTCATCTGTGGCCTTCAGTTAAGATTTCCTTTTAAAAGGTTTCAACCATGAATAAACTTAAAGAGAGCCTTGCTTCATAAATTATGCATTTTTATATTTGTGGATTTTAACAGCATACCTGTTAAACTAAGACACATAGAAAAATAGAGAATTAGAGAGAAAAGAAACAGACACAGCCAACCTTCAGGAAACAATGCAGTGAAGCCAGTAGGTTCTAGTCTGGTAAGCTCTCCTGACAGCACCAGACTGCACACAATATTTTTTCCAAACAGTAATGTAGATTTAAACATGTCTATTTGATTTTCCCCCTTTCCAATAGTGAGTACAATATAATGGATTTGTGTCCCATGAATTGCTTCCTAAATTATTTCGTAGAAAAACCAAGGCAGGAAAGAAGGCAATAAATGTCAGATTTTGATAGGTCCATAAAAGCTCTTTAAAGTCCAACTTATCATAGGCCAAGAATATAATCTTAGCAGTGCTATAAAGCATAGTAAAGACAATAGGGTTTAAGTTGCATGAGTTCAGTGGAACTGGGAAGATTCTAATCTACTACTTAACAGAGACTATGAAAAATATAGCCCTAACAGTGCTTGTTTGAACTGAGATCTATTTGAAAGATTAATTGAATCCAAAGGAATATAATGTGGATATATAATTTTTAAAAATAATGAAAAATCAGGGTCATTTGAAAAATCAGCAACCGTTACTAATATTTTAACACAACAGAACTTGTGAGTCATATAAATATTTAGTAATACTTTTAAAATGCAGTAAATGCACTTTGAGATGCTATGCATGCTACTGCTAGTTCTCAGACATATGATATCACATCACAGTTTCCAAGCTCCAACTCTACCAGTGAAAGAGGAAGCCTCCGTTTTCTCTTGCCAATAAGAGTGGAGCCCACAGTTTCTCCTCGCCAGCAGCTCCATTTTTCCCCATGGACCGACCATCCCTCATTCCCAAGACTCTATCCTTAACATTCCCGGTATTCCCCTGGACCATACTACTCTGTCCCAGAACTAGGAGTCACAAAACTAAGATAACAAACAATACCCGAGCAGGTGACCAGAAAGACAAACCTGCCAGACCACCCTGCAGATTGCTTACAGTCTCTGTGATATTTATTGATTGATGCAAAGGGCCTTTAAATGGGGCCTATACAAGACCCTCAAGACCCTCTTACTTTTAATTTAGTCCTATACTAAGTTCCTCTCGACTTGGGGAGCTCTTTTCTTTTCTCTCTTTTCTCGTCTACCTTCCAATAAACTTTTCTACTTTCCAACTCTGAGTCTGAGCATCTTTAGTATTTAATATTTTCATTCTTGAAAATATTGTAGAACCTGAGAATGGTGAAGGAACACAGAGACCTGCCACCACAACTTCTGCCTGGTCTGTGTTATTAGTAACTTACTATTCAGTCTCCAGTTAGAGTGGCTGATAGAAATGAAACCAAATCAGTAGTGCATAGTTCGTCTTAAATAACAAAGTGGTTGGCAAATACCCAATGTTTGGGACCTTAAAAAATACAAGAGCTGGGGCCGGAGCGATAGCACAGCGGGTAGGGCGTTTGCCTTGCACGCGGCCGACCCGGGTTCGATCCCCGGCATCCCATATGGTCCCCCAAGCACCGCCAGGAGTAATTCCTGAGTGCAAAACCAAGAGTAACCCCTGAGCATCACTGGGTGTGACCCAAAAAGCAAAAAAAAAAAAAAAAAAAAAAAAACTACAAGAGCAGGTTGCCATGTTCACGATTAAGACAATTTGTCCAATTATTTCCCATGCAGAGAGCCATTAAACAGGAGGGTGACAATCTAGGACTCACCTTCATATTCTTTGTCTATTTTAATATGTTCAAATTAGTTTCCTCCTCACTAGCAGATGTTCTCTGCCTGGAAAAATTAAATAATGTTATAATCTGCTTGTTCTTCACATGACTGTGAAACAGGTAAGCAGTGACAGCCTATTTTAGAATATATAGATAATTTTCCTCTAGCATAGATAAGGAATATTTCATGACATTTGTACTTCAATGAGATATATAGGATATTTAGATATTTGAAAATTAGTCTTAATCTTCTGGAAAAATAATATGTCCAAAATATCTTGGCAATAATATTGATATTCATTTAAAAAAATGTTTATCAAGAATTAGGCATATTGTTGACCAGATTCTTTCACTAGTTGTGGCTTTTAAAAAATAAATCTGAGTAGTTTGTTTCTGTTTTCTGGTCACTTCAGTAAAATGTTGCTCCTCTTAAGACTTGAATATTTTTGACTCTCTATATTTGGCTGGAAACTATTGCTCCAAATTCTATTTTATAACACACTGAATAGAAATATTGTTCAACAATAATAAAGTTCATAGCCCATGTTCCATTTTTCAGTTTTATACCCAAGAGCCCATAAGGATTTCTCTTTGTCCATCTAGTTTCCTATTTACATCTGCCCACCAACAGATGTTATTACTTGACATGGCATTGTATATCACTGCCATGTAGGTGGCATAAAGATTTATGTCTTATTCATGAATAGTTGACAAAATCTATTTTCCTTTCACAATGGATGAATGCAAATCGCTTGGCCTTAATGTTTCAAAAGAAAGTTATTACTGTTTGGCATCCTTTTTGGCTTGAAAAATGTTTGCCCTTTTGTACAAGAATATTTATACAAACATAATGTATATTTTTGTATATACACATATGTACATTTTTTTTTATTTTTGTACTGATTACCCATTCAGATACCCCTAACCCTTAAAAGCCCTGAAACCCAATACTCTTATCTTATGATCAGCATATTAGTAGGAAAAAGAACCATGACTTTATTTTTCATTTGCATCACTTATCTCCAATGTGAGGCTGTTTCCTATAGCACTGTTGCTGGGGCCTCTGATTGATGCACTTTCTATTTCGCATATTGATTTGTAACTGAGTTTCTCATTTGTCTTCACAATTCCATCTTTCATAAACTGGATTCATTCCCAAACACATCAGATTATATCATTTCAGAGATCAGATATTTAGTTCTATTCAGCCTCAGGCTTCTCTGTACATGAACTGCTCTACTTTGTGCAATCTATTTAGCTTTATGCTTAAAACGTATTTTAGATCTTACTTTAAATATTATATGGAATTAGAAATGTGCTCCTACAGCAGTTTGACTTTACCATATTAGTGAAAGCATTAACATCTAAAAAGCACTAGAAGAGGGTCTAATTGGAGCTATAAAAACCATCCTTGTTCTATTATCCCAGCAGTGCCCACAGTGAATGCTCAAAATGCTTTTTGACTGGTACTGAGAGGCTTCTAGCTGTTCGAGAAAATAAACATCCTCAATAGATACTGGAATTGACTTTGAAAGTATAGAAGTAACATATTACAGATTTGACTTAGAAATTTACTTTTTTCAAATTCTGAATCACAATTATAATAAACTATTATGTAATATAAGAAATGTAATAAATTAACCAAGCATATGGAAGGATTCAATATTGATATTTTTATGATTTTATACATTTCATTTTCATAAAGTAGTTCACAATAGTTCATCACAGATAATATTCAAACACCCGTCCAACCAGCGAGCATCTTCCCAACACAATAAGAGGGAAGTGTGTGAAGGTTGTTGTATTTTATTCTGGGGCCATGCCTGTATATACAAGAATACAAGCAAGTATGTTAAAACCAAACGCACATGCGCTACTTTAGGTACATCAGTGGGTTAGAATATAAGAGGTCGCATGGTTGTGAATGCGTCCTCGTGCTCCAGAAAATACTGCATTGTTCTCTTCCAGGAGACCTATTTTATAGTCTCTGGATCTTGGCCATTGATGAGATTACATTGCCAGACAGCAGTTTGTGGGTATGACTGCCAAGCTACTGGAAAACTGGGGATCTGGGTGGAAGAGACCCAGTTTCGATCTGAGCAGGCTTGGAGATCTCAGCCACAGGCCCCACATACCTGGGTTACTCTGTCAGCTCCTTCATGGGTGAGGCTAGTCCAAGCATGTGGAGAGTGGCCTTGAGCATGGCTGTGGCTGGGTTCTGGAGGCGGCGACCTGGGCTCTGCTTGGGGCGGGGAGGGAAACTCAACTCACCTCCCCCCACCCCAGGTGCCCCAGAAATCAGAAAAGAACAAATTGGGAAAGCAGACTAAAAACTCTAGTTTTTCTCCTCGTTATGTTTTATACATATTGAGAAATGACCATAAACTTTTCCTTTTTGTCAATGAAATGGCAGAGTCAATACTAAAGTCCAGATTTAACCTAGCCTTATACTATGCATAAATATGGCTTCCATAATGAAGGGACATCCTTAGACCCTGACAAGGCTATAGTCCTTAGCAACCTATTCTCAAAAATAGGAATTCCAGCCAGATCCCTTTTTCCCAGCAGCCTGCTCCAGCTGTGATGCTTCTTTCTATTAAGACGTTGCTCTGAGGTGAGTGTTCCCTGAGTTATAGAATACTAAATTCTTTATGGTAAAATTCTCAGCTGAAACTAGCTTGAGTTAAACTCAGTAGCTAACTTGTTCAACATGAACAATCATCTAATAGATTTATGGAGAATTGTAATAAATCGCTAATTGTTCACAACAGTTTGAATTTTAGGTTGTCCCAATGAGGAGGAAAAAAGACAGTCAAGTCAAACCATCCTACTGTTCTCAGCACCAGCCACAATTATTTTAAGCTGCCTCAAAAATGCTTTGCAAATAGAGCAGAAATAGCAAAGCGCTGCCCTCTGACACTGCTAAAAACAAGCCTTGGTTTATCTTTCAGTAGAATAAAAAAACATTTGGGGTTAAGGCTTGGCCATAAGCTGTTAGTACAGGTTCATCTTGGGAGTAATTCTTTATCCAATTTTTTCCAGCCTAAGAGCTGTATAGCAAGGTAATTAAATGTACAAGAGTTCCAAAACACACATTCAGAGATAAGGTCTAAAAGAATAAAACAATGACAACAAACTCCATGCCTACTCCATTATAATTCCTGGCTCTCTAAAGTCTTTCTGAGCAGAAGCAGTAACTTTTGTCATGCCACTAATGTAGTAGGCCCAGAAGAGTATCAGACTGATGGTGACACAAACCATGCAAATGCGTTCTAGAAAGCACATTGAACTGGAGGGTGAAATTTCTCAAATACTCATTTCTTTAATGACCTCCCAGTTCCTGCTCATCTCTGCAAGCAGGTGGTCTCTTTTTGGTCTGCATGTGTTGGTGCTAAGCTAGGACATTAGACAAGCCTCTGGACATTGCTCCACAAGCAGGAAGCAGAACTGAGAAAGCCCCTCACTTTTATTTTATTATTATTTTTTTTTTTTTTGCTTTTTGGGCCACACGCAGCAATGCTCAGGGGTTACTCCTGACTTTGCACTCAGGAATTACTCCTGGCAGTGCTTGGGGGCCCATATGGGATGCCGAGGATTGAACCCGGGTCAGCTATGTGGAAGGCAAATGACCTACCCACTATACTAACGCTCCACCCTACCCCACCCCAACTTTTACATTAAGTGAGCAAGCTAAAACTTGTGAGTTCGATGACCTAGAGAAGTACAGCATGCTCTCATATACTCACCTAGTGATATATTATCTTGGCAGTACAAGACAGGAGTTTCCCCCTGTCTTACACATCCTTAATCTGGTTAAACCTTCAAGTATCAGCATGAGCCTTCTCTTTGCCCTATGTGTAACCAACCACAAGAATGTGGGGATATAAGCTGTAGAACCTACATATCCAGCTCCATATCTTTCTATGAAGTTTTAATCGTTACAACATAGCTATGAAAACATAGCTTTGACAAGACAATATATACCCTGATGTTCTTTTGACAAATGCTCATCCTATAACTGTTTGTACTCTCTCGTTAGTGAGTCACTCTGTGATGAAGTCACTAGGATAAAACTGATAAAAAATAGAATAAAAGGAGGCCTCTGGCAGTCGCTCTTCACCTCAAGCCAGATCGAGCTTTGGCCCTCACTGCTCTCTACATTCCTCTCACGTGTCTTGTCTCTGTGCTTCCTTCCAATTGACCAATCACTTCACGTAACATGCATGTCTGCGGAAGTCCAAATCTAAGAGTTTCACTTACCTATTTCCCTATACATAATATAAAGTTATATTTATGCCTAGAAAGATATCAAAACCTAATATAATTCAAAAGACCGGTCATATAATGTAGGAGAGACTTACAATTTTAACAAAATTATGATTAAAAGAGAAATAAGTAAATCAACAGGCATACGTACAATCTTTTGATGACTTCAAACTTCAAACATCACACCAGACACACACACACACACACACACACACAAACACACACACACAAACATCATTACTGAGATGAGCATCTAAAATTATGGAGTCAAAATTAAAGATTAGTGCTTTATTAGTGAAATAACAAAGACATCTATAATTGTTGATCCCTGCAACTCTAAGAGTTCACTTGATCAGTTTAATCAGTTTCTACAGAAACAAAATGTCAATATTCAAAATAAACTCATACTATTTATTCATTGGCTAGTCTAATTGTATGATTCTTGGTCCTCTAACCAAGAGTAAACCAGAAGATATTTCAGAGACTGCTGTTGGGTGATATTCAATCTGGAATAAGCTGTTACCATTAAATTCATTAAATATTATACAGAATTTTAATTAGCTGTGCATTATGAAAAGTTAAGAACATGAATGTAGACACATTTGGGAGAATTACATATTTTCTATATACTTTGCTGAGGAACGTTCACTGGAATCTCTTTGAATTATGATCCAAAACCATTTTTCTAATAATATTAGCCTAGGAACACTGTATGCATGAAACTATAACAGTATTATAAATCATGGTACCTCAATAAAAAATGGATAAAACTAAAAATAATTGGGCTCTTTAAATGAGTTTTTGGTGGTACCTGAGCACATGTGACTGTGCATAGATGCTCTTACTAAATATCAAAAATGGAATTTTTTAACAACTAAAATATGTCCTCGATTTCACTAATAGAATATCAAATTATTTTTCAGGCTTCCTTAAGCAATATCCAGTTTGATTCACAATGATCAAATTTAGATGATAGTACTCTATCCAAAAAAGGGTAGCAAAACTTATTGTTTCCAATAATTCATGCTCTCTCTTGCATGAGAGAGCTTGCAACAGAATAATACTCAACACTTTTTTTTCCCTAAACTGAGCTGACTTTCCCAGTAGATTAAAGTAAATGACAGCGTCATATGATTTGTTTTAAAAGCTTAAACATTAATAGATGTTATAGATAAATAAATAAATATATTCATTTATATTTATAAATTAATTAACAAATAGATGTCTAAATTAACTTATAAGATTAACTCAGCTATTAGCATATCTGCCATCATAAAGAAAAATCATGCCCTGATTAGTGAATCACATAGATCATACCCAGACGGAGCTTCCCTGCCCCCCAAAGCTAAGTTAAAGCCATTGTTTCATGTATCACCATTAGCATAAATTGTAAACTGTTAACAGTTTGAGTTGTTTGTTTTTATATATACTACTGCAAATAATATATGACATTGGAAATTATTAATATCTTGGCATATTTGTGAAGAGATCTTGCACTCTGGTAGTTGGTGTGTATGGTGCAGTAACATTGTACAACTTAAGCATAAATATTAACATAAGTGTAATAAATTTACCTCAATAACAATAAAAATAAATGATCAATCCTGATAAAGTTTATTGGAAAATTCAAGCTGAAAACAGTAAACATTTTGACATAAGCAAACAAAGGACATAGAAGTAATCTTCATATTATCTAACTATTCAATCTAGTCAATGACAAAAATGTTACATGAGAAAAATGTTAAGAAGAAGATGTAAATAAAAACCGAAAACAGGGGAAGGGAGGCCCTCTTTGTCAGTCAACAAATAAACGTTGGCTGGAGTTTAAACTGAGGAACTCACACTTGGCTTTGCGTGCTGGAAGTCACTGCAGCATCTTCCAGGCTCCCTGACTTCATAGTTTTACTTACAGGAATATAAACATATTATATTAAAATTTTAAAATGTTGACTGTGTTTCATTCATGTATTCTTGACAGTGTTTTATTCAAGTCCTAATTGAGTACATGGTAAATGTTAAGTACTTTACCAGGTACTTTTCAATGTAATTATAGAAGCATTTATTATATTTCTTGAATGTAAAGACCTCACTAATTTAGTGGGAGTAGGGTACTAATTTAATAGCAGTGTATTGGTAGGAAAAGCAACATAGAACATAACCTATCTAATGTAAGCATAAAGGTAGAGAGTAGTCCACATATCTGTCTAATAGATTACTGAGAACTTTTTTCATCTCAAGGTCTATTAAGTTGTTTTTGTACAGATTAAAAAAAGAAAGAGTAACAAAATAAACAGGGTAATTTTTTTTATTCTTTCCCCCTAAGTTTCAGTGTTTGCAATCAATCTGTGTTCTATTTAGTTGCCTTGGTGTTCAGTACTATTTTCTGTCACTAAATTTATTGTATGAAATTTTCCATTTATTTTATAAGATGATTAAATTGGCCATTTGGAAGTGTCAACTCAGGAACTGTATTAATATGTTTAACCATAAGAAGATAAAATTTGGTATCTTCTTTAAGACAGTCTCACACATGAAGGTACTGGCAGAGGAACCCAGGTGTGTGGGACCCAGGGCTGAGACCTCCAAGCCTGCTTGGATCGGGATTGGGCCTCCTCTGCCCAGATTTCCCATTTCCCAGTAGCTAGGCGGTCACACCCAGAGACTGCCCCTCGGTGCTGTATAATCCCACCAATGGCCAACATCCAGAGACTATAAAACCAAGCTTTCAGAAGCGCCGACATCTTATAGCCTAGTTCTCCCTCTGGGTGAACCTGGCAAGCTACGGAGAGTTTCCTGCCCAAATGGGAGAGCCTTGCAAATTCCCCATGGCATATTCATATGCCAAAACCAGTAACAATGATGGGTCTCATTTCCCTGACCTTGAAAGAGCCTCCAATGTGGCACTGTTGGGAAGGACGAATAAAGAGAAGCTTCGAAAATCTCAGGGCTATGTGTTAAGGGGAAAATTTATAGCTCTGCAAGCTTTCCTCAGAAAGGAAGAAAGGGCCTATATAGATAGCTTGACTTCGCAGCTCAAGATCTTAGAAGAGGATCGGCAAAAGGAACCCAAACCAAATCAAAGGAAAGAAATAATAAATCTTAGAGCAGAAATTAATGATATATATGGAAACCCAAAAAACAATCCGAAAGATCAATGAAACAAAGAGCTGGTTCTTCGAGAGAATAAATGAGATTGATAAACCGCTAGCAAGACACACAAAGAAAGAGAGAGAGAAAACCCTAATAAACCGAATCAGAAATGAAAGGGGAGACATCACAACAGAAACCAAGGAGATTCAAAAGATCATCAGAGACTACTTTGAAAGTCCGTATGCCACAAAACAAGAGAACCTAAAAGAAATGGACGAATTCCTTGATTCCTGCAATCTCCCAAGACTGAACCAAGAAGACTTGAAATACCAGAACAGGCCCATAAATATCAAGGAAATAGAAACTGTAATCAAAAGTCTCCCCAAAAACAAAAGCCCAGGTCAAGACGGATTCACTGGCGAATTTTTCCAAACATTTAAAGAAGACCTGTTGCCAGTTCTCCTCAAGCTTTTCCAGGAAATTGAAAAGACAGGAACCCTCCCGAACAGTTTTTATGAGGCACATATCTCCCTAATACCAAAAGCAAACAAAGACACCACTAACAAAGAAAACTATAGATCAATATCCCTGATGAATATCGATGCAAAGATCCTCAACAAAATACTAGCAAATAGAATCCAACAACTCATCAAAAAGATCATACACCATGACCAAGTGGGATTCATCCCGGGGATGCAAGGATGGTTTAACATTCAGAAATCAATCAACATAATCCATCATATCAACAAAACTAAAGATAAAAACCATATGATCATATCAATAGATGCAGAGAAAGCATTTGACAAGATTCAACATCGGTTCATGATAAAAATTTTCACCAAAATGGGTTTTGGAGGAACTTTCCTCATGATAGTCAAAACCATCTACCAAGAATCTATGGCAAGCATTATCATCAATGGGGAAAAACTAAGGGCCTTTCCTCTAAGATTGGGGACAAGACAAGGATGCCCACTCTCACTACTTCTCTTTAATATAGTACTGGGAGTATTAGCAATAGCCACTAGACAAGAAAAAGATATTAAAGGGATTCAGATAGTAAAGAAAGAAATCAAGTTCTCACTATTCGCAGACAATATGATACTATATCTAGAGAAGCCTAAAGCCTCTACTAAGAAACTCTTAGAAACAATTGACCTGTACAGTAAAGTCACAGGTTATAAAATTAATAACCAAAAATCCATGGCCTTCCTATATGCAAACAAAGAGACAGAGGAAAGGGACATGAAAAAAGCAATCCCGTTCACAATCGTGCCCCAGAAAATCAAATACCTTGGAATCAGCTTAACTAAAGAAGTAAAGGAACTCTACAAAGAAAACTATAAAATACTACTCCATGAAATAAAAGAGGACATGAGGAAATGGAAACATATCCCCTGCTCATGGATAGGGAGAATCAACATTGTCAAAATAGCAATACTCCCCAAAGCATTATACAGATTTAACATGATCCCTATAAGAATACCCGTGAACATTCTTCAAAGAAATGGATCAAGCAATCCTGAAATTTTTATGGAACAATAAACACCCATGGATAGCTAAAACAATTCTTGGAAAAAAAGATGATGCGAGGCATCACCCGCCACAACCTTAAAATTTACTACAAAGTGGTAACAATTAAAACAGCATAGTACTGGAACAAAGGCAGAGCCGCAGACCAATGGAACAGAGTAGAATATCCCTACACACAACCCCAAATGTATGATCATCTAATCTTTGATAAGGGGGCAAGAAAAGTGAAGTGGAGCAAGGAAAGTCTCTTCAACAAATGATGCTGGCATAACTAGACAACCACATGCAAAAGAATGGACTTAGACCTTGACCTGACACCATGCACAAAAATCAGATCAAAATGGATTATTAAAGACCTCAACATCAGACCACAATCCATGAGGTACCTCGAAGACAAGATCGGCAAAACCCTTCACGATATTGAAGCTAAAGATATCTTCAAAGATGACACAGAACTAAGCAATCAAGTAGAAACAGAGATAAACAAATGAGACTATATTAAACTAAAAAGCTTCTGCACCGCAAAAGACACAGTGACCAGAATTCAAAGGCAATCTACAGAATGGGAAAGGATACTCACCCAATACCCATCTGATAACGGGTTGATATCAAGGGTATACAAAGCACTGGTTGAACTCTACAAAAAGAAAACCCCATCAGAAAATGGGCAGAAGAAATGAACAGAAACTTTTCCAAGGAAGAGATACAAATGGCCAAAAAGCACATGAAAAAATGCTCTGCATCACTAATCATCAGGGAGATGCAAATCAAAACAACCATGAGATACCACCTCACACCACAGAATGGAACACATCCAAAAGAACAAAAGCAACCGCTGTTGGAGAGGATGTGGAGAGAAAGGGACCCTTCTACACTGCTGGTGGGAATGCCGACTGGTCAAGCCCTTTTGGAAAACAATATGGACGATTTTCAAAAAATTAGAAATTGAGCTTCCATTGATCCAGTGGATCAATACCACTGGAAGATCAATACCACTTCCAGTGGTATTGATCCAGCAATACCACTTCTGGGAATATATCCTGGAGAAACAAAAAAGTATAGTCGAAATGACATCTGCACTTATATGTTCATCACAGCACTGTTTACAATAGCCAGAATCTGGAAAAAACCCGAGTGCCCGAGAACAGATGACTGGTTAAAGAAACTTTGGTACATCTATACAATGTAATACTATGCAGCTGTTAGAAAGGATGAAGTCATGAACTTTGCATATAAGTGGATCAACATGGAAAGTATCATGCTAAGTGAAATGAGCCAGAAAGAGAGGGACAAACATAGAAAGATTACACTCATCTGTGGAATATAGAACAACAGATTACGAGACTAATACCCAAGAATGGTAGTATATAATACCAGGAGGTTGGCTCCATAGCTTGGAAGCTGGCCTCACACACTGGAGGAAAGTCATCCCAGATAGAGAGGGGAACACCAAGTAATATGCGATTGGTGATCCTGTGCGGGAAGGGAGATGCGTGCTGAAAGTAGACTAGAGACTGAACAGGATGACCACTCAATGCCCCTATTGCAAACCACAACTCCCAAAAGGAAAGAGAGATATCAAATTGGAATGCCCTGCCACAGAGGCAGGGTGGGATGGGGGGATTGGACTGGGGGGGGGGGTGGGAGGGATACTGGGTTCATTGGTGGTGGAGAATGGACACTGGTGGAGGGATGGGCTCTTAAACATTGCATGAGGGAAAAACAAGAACAAAAATGTGTGAATCTGTAACTGTATCCTCACTGTGACTCACCAATTAAAAGCTAAATTAAAAAAAATAAAAATAAAATCTCAGGGCTAGGACGAATGGAGCCATTGCTGAGACCACTGGAGAAATTCGACGATCAATGGGATAATGATGATGATGATGATAATATTTAAACTGTTATTTATAAAGGAGCAAAAAGAAGGGATCATTATTGTTAACAATTTCTAAAGTATATTATTTTTAATTTGGCTATAGTCTTAGATAAAGTTATAAAATTTTCTTTCCCCTAGAACTATATTCTTTTCTTCCCTACTTGTCTGAGAAGAGTTAAAATCAAGTTTATATCCATCTAACAAATTATACTACATCTCTGCTTGACAAACTGTCCTTACTTAAAATTTGCATATCTGATGTCAACTCATCTCTGATTTATTAAAGTTACAACATCTGCAGTTAAGACCAAGAACATTGATGTTCTATATGTACTGAAACAACAGAATTGTTTTTCTTTTAAATAAATAGAAGCTATTAACTATCTCCAAATAAGTTATTCTTGTTTACATTGATTTTTAGCTAATGATAAACATTTATTTTACACTTTAGAAATTATATTCAACAGGAAGATTTTTTTTAATGGTACAACAACCTTTTATCAGACCCAGGTATCCTGGCTAATTTTTCTAGTCATTGTTTCCAACAGTGACTCTTTAAAATACATTTATAACTGAAACACAAAGTGGTTTGGAAATAGAAATAGCTACATTTAGTTAAGTATTCTAATTTATAATGTTACACTGAAGCAACAATGCAATTTAACTGCATTACAGGAAATTATGGAAACTGCATCCGATGTTTATTCTATATCTAGTAGAATGCATAAAGCTTGCACAGTCTATCTGTTGCCCTAAGATTTTTCATGCATAAAATTAGAATTTACTATATTGAGACACTATATACTATTTGTGTCCACATCAGGTTAATGATATTAAAGAAATCTTTGGGTAGAAATCTTTGGGCGTGCATCTTAGTGATATCACTGTATCACTGTCATCCCGTTGTTCGTCAAATTACTCGAGCAGGCATCAGTAATGTCTCTATTCCTCTCAGCCCTGAGATTTTAGC